>NC_045561.1:83062468-83662468 GCF_009819795.1 Aythya fuligula
ATGTACTTACATTGCTCTCCAAAATCAGCTCCTGGTCTCCTTAGCAACACAGACTGCAAAGAGCTCACCAGCCTGGTGTTCTGCTGTCTGTGCAAGCTTCCAAGTCAACTGGAAGATTTTTGGTTTAGGATTCAGAAATTCCCTTAAACCAGTTCAAATTACTGGTAAGGGAGATTCTTCTTTTGCGGACATTTTCATAAAAGCTGTATTTCATTGGAATATATAAGCAATAAACCAACAGGCATTTCTGAGAAAAACTGAAAATTCATGGTAGTTGAATGAAGAGCCATCAATTTATTGCCTTTCTCCTTCCTTATCATATGCTTCATGATCATAAAACAAGACATTTTTATGCTGAAACTCTTTTCTTTAACATAGCTTCCCCTAATAACTTGTTCACTTAAGGATATGAGAATACATGCAAGAATAACTCCATTTCATTCTCAAAGGTTCTAGAAAGTAACACATTTTTCTTGTACAGTTAGACAGAAATGTGAGAAATACTATTTTTCATTCCACCTGTCAATGCTTGTGAGGTGTTATCATAGGACTAATGGTTACATAAGACTATTTTAGCTGGCTTCAGCAACTGAATTTTTAAATTGGTCCTGGTAATTAATTAAAAAATAAAATAAAATAAAATCCTTCCACGGTCATTTCTAGTTAGATTGATTTTTTGTTTGTTTGTCTTTTCATTTTATTTTTTGGCTTTTAAACTTAATATTCATGCTAGGTCTGTATGAACTCAAAGTAGCAGTAATTTCATTTAGATTTAAGACTGAGATAGTTCCACTTCATCAGTTGCCACAGCATTCCACTGCATGTCACCAAATTGATGAGGAAATCACTAATGAAGGCAACACCACATATGTTAACAGTCAAATATTATGTTATTCAAAAAATCTACAGGCTTCTTGATTCATTTGCATGGTGCTGAGAACCAAGGAAGGGAATAGAAGGACAGTCAGCCTCTCAGGTCTGGTGGCCCTGAGCTGTAAGCCCCAGGATCCTGTCCTTGAGTCCAAAAAAGCCTGGTGGGAAAAGTGATACAGCAGTGAGATCACTGTGTGCTTCTAGACAATTTCCTTTTTCCTATATATTTAAATACACAGGGAATAATCCCTCTAATAAAATGAGGCCCACAACATGAAGATGGGCAAAGGTTCAACTGAAGGGAAAGAAAAATATGTTCTTGTACTGCTGGATTTTCCTGTCTGAATGAGTGGGGAATAGTTTTGTGGCTCGCTTGCTGGAAAGCTGTGGGACCTGGAAGAAGGGATAAGCACATGTCAGACAGACTTAGTCAAATCATGAACTTCCCCCAGCAAAGGAAGTCAAGATGGTTTTGTTTTCCTTTGTGGGTTTAAATTGTAGGAATGAACCTTTAAGATCTTTGATGGAAGCCTTTGAACAGACAAGCTACACTGCCCGATTGTGCTGGTAGTGCTAGGTTAGACACGTCTCCACGCCTGGGGTCTGTGAACATGCCCTGTTCGTACACTCTGTACTCTGACTTCTCCACAGCAAAACACGGCTGGGTCTATCACTGCTTTATTAGCATTTCTGCTCCAGAGCAATGCAAAACCACCAGCCCCAGAAAAAAATCCATTTAATTAGATTTTCCCACCACATCTGCTCAGATCCAAGGGACTTGCTGAACACTGTGCTGCCTCCAGGTAATGTAGGGAAAGGGTTTCTCCAGTCTGTACCAAACTCCTGCTGGGAGGGATTTACTCATATTACTGTAATGCTCTCTAAAATAAACTCTAGGCTGACAAAAAGCATCTGCAAGTGAACAACAATTTTGGTTTCTGATGAAAACTTGAATGACTAGATTGTATGTGGGGTATGATTTTAAACAAAAGTGTATCTTGTGTATAGCTTGTGCCTAACTTCAGTTGTCTTAAGGTAAAACTGGACATGAAATACACACAAATGATTTTACAAATAGATTTTGATAGCTGTGCCATTTACAGGATATGTAGTACCTTGAACACAGCAGCACATGTTCTATTTTTCATTGTTCACCTGTAAATAAAGCTTAATTTAACTATCTGAAATTGAAACAACTAAGCTCTTTGATTCTTATTTTCCCCTCTATTCCTCAGAATGAATTCAGAATAAGAGAAGTGGTTTCCAGATCTGTCACTGCAAGCTAAATCAAAACCAGAAGTAAGAAATATAGGAAGACTTTCCCTTCCATGTACTGTTTCTTTCCCAGTCACTTTTACCAGCCTTTTTTTTGCATAGCAATGCTATTCTTGACCTGAAAGTAATTTATTTTCCAGAGAAAAGCTATGCCAGTCAAAAACATGAAGAAATTTTGAAATACAGCAAATTAATATTTAATCCATATTGTCTTATTGATGATTTTTTGAAAATGATTGTATGATAGAGAGATCTGCTTGTTTTCATTTCACAATTTATGTTTTACAAATGATTTCAGCTCATCCTTCATTCACTTCAGATAGATAACTGGTTACAAAATGAAGCAAGTCCTGATTTAATTGTCCTTTTCTTATGCAAAATACTAGTAATGTATAATTATTTGGCTTGGTAGTAAGTGGTGGCTAAATGTATTATTCTAATAAATATTTTATTGATTAAAAAGAGAGCGTTTGAGCAATTCAGATTGACTTTCTGTTTTCAGTCTCTTTATGAATGAATTTACTTTGCATCTGATGTTTATGGATGGATAACAAAAAAGTAGACAGTACTTGAAATTATTTTGGGCAATTTAATGTAGATAATAGGTTCATGCAAATCACTGTGTGTGGCTAATAATACAAAGAACTACCTGAATTTAAGAGTATCCCCAAAACATGTAGAAAAAGAGTTAGGTTTTTCTCTGTATAATTAAAATCTGCACTGTATATGTATACACACATGGGATTAGAGTCAAATTTCCATTTGAAACTTTACCTCTGGCATTTCCTGACTTTGGGGCACTTAACTGTGCAATTTTCACGTTTTCCTAACTTGCTGTTTTTACTTTTTTGAATGGAATCTTTATTTGTACTGGAGACAGATAATGATCAAACATCTGCCTGTGGATACACTGGTCATGTATCAGCCAACCACTTGCACACGTCACCAGGAACACCCAGTTTTTGAGTCTTGAGACACCAGCCCTTAGTCATTGCACTCTACTTTTCCATGAAAAGACTGGATGTATTCCTTCCAGCAGAGGGCAGTGGAATGGTAGATGCGTCTGTACAAAACAGTATCTCAGTGTAATTTAGGAGTGAAAACTCAAACATTCGTTGAAAAAAGCTTGCAATTAAGTAGATAATAAACAAGAGAAATAATTTGCATTATCCCTTCAGGCATAATGTGATTTTTCTATGGCTTTATTCCAAGAAGTACAGAGGAGACCTTTTGATTAACAATTGTATGCCACCATGAAAAACAAAACAAAACAAAACAGAAAACACTCTAGCTCTTAAGAATTAATAAAATGTGAATTTCTGGTACATAAATAATGTATTCTGAATGCCTTACTCACAAAAAGCCTCATTTTTTGTGTGTTTCAGTTTAAGGTGTATCTTTTTGACAAATATTTTTTGTCTGAAGGAAAAAATTAGATTAGCATTTTATGCCAAAGCAATAGAACCCATTAAGATTTTTGTCCACAGTATCATATCTAACAAAAAACTATGCAGACACATAAGGGATCTATGTCTATAAATACTCATTATGATATACTGCTCCATTTCAGATTGATGACCTTTCAAAGCTGAAAATGTTATCAAAATTGTAAGATCCTGTGACAGGTCAGAAATCACATGGCTTGAGACTGAAATTGCATGGTTGTTATTTAGTAACTCTCTTGAATAAGAAAGACTGAAAGCCTTTATTGATAGCTATGAATTATTTTTTTTTTCATTGCATTTTTGTGTAGAATGTCCACTCTGAGCATTTGAAGCTCAATGCCCGAAATTTAGCAGTTTTGCTGGTATATGCCTAAAGACAAATTCTAATTCTCACTGAACAGGCTTCTTACTCACATGAAGGATGAGCTTCTGTTCTCTTAGATCTTCCTTTAGAAGCCTGTTAAATGCAACTACTCCTTCTTATAGGAGTCTTAAAATGAAAGAATAGCAGAATTTTCATGGCATTTGACAGAAACCTTTAAGTAAAGTAACACTGCAACCTGTAACAAAATTAATGATAATGCTTGAAGAGAAAATATATATAACAGCTGATTGTATCCCCATTTTCTGCTCTCTTCCAGATTACAGGTGCACAATCTAGTGCTCATTTTACACAGAATCTCATTTTTTTTAAATGTTTTATTGATTAAATTTAATCCAGAGAGTTTGTGCAGTAAAATCTTCTAGATAATACAATCATCTTGAAAAGACAAGTTAAGATGGAAGAGGAAAAATATTTAATCTAAAATAAAAAAGATACATTGACATAACATTGATTTTTCTGTGTTGTTTTTGTTTGTTTGTTTGTTTGTTTGTTTTATTTTTATTTTTTTTCTCTAAGGTCAGTATAATACAGAATAACTTTATTCCATAGCCTCATTACTGCTCAGCTGAAACAGTTGCTAGTTTAGGGTAGTTTACCCACTGTGTAGGTCTATGCCTAAAATGTGATAACTCCAATGACCACTTTCTAAATATATGTCATTTCATACTATGATTCTCACTACAATTACCAATATGAAACTCTTTTTCATTGTTTTGTATGGTTGCTTTTTTGTACTTTTAAAAAAGTGTGTGGGCAATAATATTTTATAACCTCTTTTTTCGTTTTCACTTTGTATTTGTGTGAAAGAGATGTATGGCAATGAGTGATCAGGGCCAGGAGAAAATTATTAAGTGAATTGTAGATGTGAATGTAAAAATTCTAGCTGTGCACAAGCCAGGTTCTGAGCTAAATTCATGAAATGCATTTTAGTTTTAAGATATTACTGGTAAGCAAAGAATCAAATTTCCAATTCCAGCTATTTACTTTATATAAACATCCTGGCTGCAAATTAACCACAGAAATGTTGGATGAAATCATGTTCTTCATCTAAATGTACAATGAATATCTAGCCAGAGGAAGTATGTTGTTCTTTACTGGTACCTCTCAAAATTCTTAGTGCATTTTCTTTCTGATTTGTTTTGCTTGCCTTATATTTTCAGCGATCCATAAACATCAGTCTTTGATATACACCAGCCTTTCTACTAAGGTAGCTCTGGAGCAATAGATTGAGCCTTCTATTAAGTAAATAAATCTGCTCTTAACTTCCAGAATTATAAATAACACCAGGAATGTCAGGGCAACCTTGGGGATAAGCCAAGACTTAGCACAGCTGCTATGACCTTGCATGTCAGCATCTTAGCCTTTATCAGCATTTGATTGTGTACATTATGGAGTATCTTGGGTTTTGCATTAATTTAATCGTATTTGTTTTAGCTACATACTAGGAAAATAAAATAAAAAAAAAAAAAAAAAAAGAGAGAGAGAGAGAACATTTCCAGGCTGTATGATGTTTCCTAGGAGTTTTGCATGGGAAGTATCTGACAAATAATTCATTATGATGGGAGTTATATTAATTTCCTATGATAAAAAGTAAACACTGTAGCCATATTGTAAGCTTCTGTAAGCTGAACCCACTGTGCTTGCAATAAGAGTTTATCTTCTCTGACCTACCACATAGGACACAGAGCCAGAGAAGAAGCTTTGCTTATACGCAGAGCAATGAATAATGAGAGTTTTGTAAGAACTAATCCTCTTCTCACTGCAGTTCTGTACTTCAATTAAGTGTTCTTTAATGAATGTCTAATTTTAAACATGCAATTAGTCAGAGTGAGAACAATAGACCCACCTGTGCTTAATTTCCTTTAAGTGTCAAAGCTTTACTGTCTTCGGCAGCAGTATAATCAGTTTCTACACTGCAGTAGTTACTGGATAAAAACTAACTTAGGTCCTCAATGAAAGACTGAATTCAACTTTTCTTTTACAGTTCACTAAGGCTTACTGAATACTTTTTATTAAGTATGTGTTTACTCACACTGCCTTTGGACTTCTCAAAAACTGGGCCAGAAGCATCATGCTTCTCCTAATATGTCTACTGGGTTCAATTATTCCAAGTAGTAGAAATCACATTGCTTTAATTTTACAGCCCTTGAAATTTTTATGAACCAAACCACCATACTTTTGGAGTCAAGATATTCAGCAATTGAAAATTACTGCTAAGATGTACATATCATTCTGTCTTTGATTTTTATCATTGTCGATCTGATTTCAGTGACACTTTATGTTATTTTTACCTGCTCTGATCACTTTATGATAACAACATTGATACTCTAGCTGGGTGTACTCTTTGCGTGGTGCTTAGCTGCCAGCCAGGTTAAACCACAACAAATACACATCTAGCTGTTATGTAAAGACTGGAAATACTGACCAACCATTAAATTCTTCTGTGTTAACAGCAATATGAATTCAAGGTGACCTCCATAGAAGTTCAAGATGGTATCCAGAGAATTCTCTGCTTTCCATATCAAAAATCTTTTTTCTATTTCTTTTTTTTTTTTTTTTTTTTTCTGGTGAAGAGAATGAGTGTTCCCTCAGATGATTTATGTAGAAATATGTGCTTCACACACTGCATTTCAGTCTAGAATTCTGGCTGTAGCATATTTGCCAAAATTCACAATCTGAGTCTAAATTCTAAATTATAATAAGGACATATAATTACTTAACTTAGAGATGCCAACAACTTTTGGACACATAAAAACCTGTTTTTCAATAAAATTCCCTCTCATGACTGCTGAAGAACTCATCAAAGAAAGAGAGGCTTAATTCAATATTCTTGAAATGCATGTAATGTTATAGATCCTAAAGCAATATCTACAGTATGAATTTCTATAGACTGCTCTGCAAAGAAATATTAGCCTCTGAAAATTTAGCCGTGCAATGGCTCTACCATTTTTTCCCAGGAACACTATGATGCTATTTATCAAAGTCTTTTCTCACAGTGTATAAAAGCTAAAGAATCTGTTAATGGTTTGAATTATACACATGTGGTTTAGCTTTACCTTTGATTTCTCTAATTGTCATAGGTCTGATTAAAGGAAGGGAAAATGCTCCTTATGCTCTTTTTAATAAATTACACTTTTTACTGTTTCAGCTTAGATGGGAACTAAATGAAATGTTATGTTCCATTATCTTTTAATTATATGCAAATTCTCTGAAGTTAAAATTTTAGGAGACTTCATTACAATGCACACTTTTCCAGTACTTTCACCACATTTTCTTTTCTCAGGCTCTGTCTGAAGGTGAATTTGTGTAGAATCCATTTAGCTATTCATGTTTTGAGTTATAAAAATACAAAAAGCCCATTTCCTTCACCAAGGGAAGTTTGCTTTCATTTTTCTTTCTCTCACTCCTCTCCTATCCCTTATTCATTCAACACACATGTTCAGGGAGTAACTTGAAATGCTGGTGTGTTCAAACACAGTATTTACTGAGAAAGACCTGCTTTCAGCAACGTGAAAGGGCAAAGGTAGAAAACCTCGGAAGTTACCAAGAGTAAGAATGTATCAAATGCTATTCATATCTGTGTGGGCAAGGAACCAAGAAGAAATGCATGCTCTGTGAATATTTGTGCTAGTAAAACTTAAATGCACAAATGTTTGCCTAAAGGTATACTTAAAAAGTACATTATTATGAATAAAATAAATGTACTTAACATTTTACCTTCCCAAAGCAGCGTAAGGCTTTCCCAGTCTCTAACAAGAAGTATGCCACTGGAGCAAGTGCACTGCTTTGCATTACAGGTGGTTGTTCAGGTAAAAGTAAAGCAAGGATATGAGTCTATCAGAGCAGGAAAATAACATTTTATGCTAATCTTACACATACATGTCTGACTGTACCTTGTCAAGCCAGGCAGATGTTTATTCAGTTATCTGCTTATTTTTGTCCCTGTATGTTCTGATTTTGCCACCTAGCTCTGCAGCAGAAAGGAGACCTTTGACAGTAGAGCAGCCCATGGAAAGACAAAACAGACAAAGAAAGATGAAAGGAAAAAGAATCCAGTGAAGTGTTACTTTGCTACACGTCCTTTCCCTGGGAAGATGAGAATCTGTGTTTCAGCCTTTGTTTGCTTACAAAGGTTCATCGACTAACAGGACAGAACATGTGCACAGTAGGTGCCCAACCCCAGAAGTGCCACAGCGTGTGCAGTGCAGAAGAGGTGATGAAGTTCTTCTCCTTCGGCTGGGTGCTTCAAACAGTGGAGCTAATTCAGCACAGGCAGAGCAGATGAGCACAACATCCCTAATGCTCTGTGGCCTAGCAGATTAATTGTAAAACAAAACTACATTATTTGTCCACCCACTTTTCCTGCACACTAGATGGGGGGATAATGAGTAATTAGTTGTGGTCTGTTTGGAAAAATGAGCTGTTTGTTCAGCATTTTGAAATCATAAATCAATATATACTGCAAATGTGATATGCTGCCTACAGCTTTATTCAACAGAGAGCAGCATTGGACAGGAAAAAATGTTGTCTCTCCATGGCTCTTAATGCTGCCCTCTGCAGAACCTGGTATTGGGGGTGACTTCTGAGTATTTGTTTTGAGAGCAAATGTGATGGAAGAAGGCTTATTCACCACCTTCTGTAGGCAAAGTGGGCAAAACCTAATAAAACAAGAGGAAGATAAAAATGGTGATCGCCTGGATCAATTTTTCTTGATGATGACTATTCAGTTAGCAATCCGGTGATGCAAGTATTTCCTTTGGCACTCCAAGGTTCTCTCCAGGCATGTCAAACAATATTTTCAGACAAGCCTTTTAAACAAAATTTGTCTCTTTATGGGACTCTTTCTTAGGGTTTCTTCAAATGCTGGCTTTAGAATCCAGGGAATTTTTGGAAGAAATCCACTTTTCTAGCTGACACCGTTGGACCAAATAAGCCTGTGCATTCCCTGAGGTAGGTTACAGCAGCTTTCAGGGCTCCCCGGTTCTGTAGTTTCCTTCAGCCTTTTGAGAGGTACAGCATTTCTGAGCTCTGTTCAGCCCTGCCACTACTCTGTATTTCTGGTGGTCTCCTTCTTCACCACTCCAGGGATCTTCCCAAGGATACTTTGAAAACAGGGAAGATTTACCACTCATAAGACTGCAGCTGGTATCAAGAGGCTGCAGGGAAAAAAAAAAAAAAAAAAAAAAAAAAAGGACAAAGTTCCTTGCATTCACATTTTGCCAGCACTGTTTAACTGTTTATAAGTAAATAGTTCTACTCAAGAACTGACAAGTCCTAACAAATCTATGTATCAGTATTTCTGAGATACAGTCAAAAGAAGCTGTCATTAGGCATTAGGTTTAAATTTTCAGGATTAACTCTGCATAACACTCCAACTTAAGGGGTTAAAACAGTCTTTATAGTGAATCTAGAGCATATACTCATCTGTGTGATTTTGTAATTGTAATTCTGAATACAAAAATATTACTTTTTTTTTTTTTCCTTTGGCTTGCAATAGTGTATGTGCTTGGAGGGAGGGTGACCAAGATAGAAATTCGTTTATAAATTCACTTATATGCAGTGCACCACATGGTGCCCAAAATACATGGATGACTGTTACAATATTGTAGTTATCCAGAGAGAGTGTTTTGTTGTTGTTGTTTGTGTTTTTAAATCAAGATCAGGCATTTTATTTTCAAAAATTCCTTGTGAGTTCAGAAGACACATTTTTATTTATAGTATGTTTTAGCTTTGTCTTCTACACCATGTGACCTACACTAAAAAGAGACACCAGCAAGCTTCACAGCAGAATGGAAGGGATAAAAAGAGGCTGGTTATGCAGGAACAGCTGCTTGTTTTCAGCAGCATCACTTGAGAGTTTTTCACATTCTCCTTCTCCGCCTCTCCCCAAATGTTCAGCCTGCTGTGTGCAAGCTGGGTGTTTACAGTTCAGGACTATGGAGGAGGAGGAAATATTTTGCCTATTGTTCAGTGACGTCAATGGCTTCGCTCCCAGTCACTTGGGGGACGCTGGTGCTTAGCAAATGTCAGTACACTGCTGCTACTGCATGTGCCTTGCAGCTTGCTTGCAGGAATTTAAGGTCTCTCCTCCAAGATAGATTCAGTTAGTGCATGAGGCGGGTGTGAAGGGCAAATAGCGATAGCCACTGAAAGCTCTTTCTGCTGTTTTTTGCATGGGAAAGCACTAGGTGATAGTTTTTATTGTGGCATTAATATAGAATATTTATTAACATTAAATACTGCATTTAGCATGAAAACTGTCTTTTATCCTGCACCAAGTCCTTCCCTCTAATAATCTTCCTCTGTATTAAATCAAGGTTCTAAAAATAGCACAGAAGACATTGAGAATTTTATAATTAATCAGGATAAATAGTTATCTCAGTGTCTGACTGTATTCAGAGCTTTTCTGACGTGTTCTCATCATGTATTTTGTGACCAGATGTTGACAACTGAACTGAAAATGTATGTTGCTTGAGATCTTTTAAGCTTGGAGCCAGTTTTTTTAATGCAGGATTTCTGAGAGGGAAATATAGCTACAGCTGATGTTCTTAAAGGGACTGCTATTGGAAAGCCTCTCTTTGACCATTTATTTTGCATTAAAACCCATTTGAAAATATTTTGGTGACATTTGTTGCCTACATTTGTAATTGAAAAATGCATGTCTACAGCCTTTGTGTATATGTGGGAAAGTGGGGTTTTAGAAAGCACTGAGAAATTGTTATTTGGTGTCACTGCCTTAGCTGTTCACATTAGATTTTTGTAGTTGAAATTGAAGTGATTGGTTTCAAAAAAAATTACCCATAACATATTTAAATAGAGCTGTGGCTCTGGATGGGTTCAAAAGTTCAGTCTAATAATTATTTTTACATGAGATGCTAGTTTTGTTTCATATTAATGAAATAAGCACAGTAAAAACTTAAAGTGTTTGGAGGGTCGATTAAAGCTTGCAGTGCTATGGAGAAGTTTGTTGATAACTTTCAGGTAAAGGGAGAACATAAATTGATGAGGCCATTTTGTAGGGCAAAAATGGAAAGGCTAAGGGTAGACAAAGGTGAATGCAGACACTAGTGCTGGGCTTATGGCGTGAAATGAAAGGTCTAGACAGACCAGTATCAGTCTCTTCTAATTCTTGATCAAGCCACTAATCATCACACACTGTCTATAGGGTTGAACAGTCATAGAAAAGAGGCTGTAAGTAGCCTGGCTTTTTGTGCTCAGAAACAATTTTTAGATACCTTGAGCTGATACAGATTTAAATCTATAGACTGTACTTTATGAATTGCTCACAGTAATGAGTCAATCACGGATCAACAGAAGAGAGCCTTACTTAATATAGATATTTCCTTTAAAAAAAAAAAAGTTTCATAAAAGATATTTAAAATACGGAACAATACTAAAAAATGAGAGGCTAATTTTCCCTCCAACCTGCCTATACCTCAGCAAGGGAAATATTACTAGGCTAAGAAAGCAATTTGTTTCCTTGATCTCTGTTCTAGTGTCTGGTCCTACAACAGTCTACAGAAATTCAGAAAAATCTGTGTTGCTTTGTGTATGCACACTACAGACAGAATTTTTAGAAAATTGAGTTAAAAGGCTTCATTAAATCTATTTTAAACACACATGAACTGCATTTGTTCAGATACTTAAAATGCGTCCAACTGAGGTTGCTTTTCTTGAGGAACAAAAACACCGAGAGAAATCATCCATCATCTTCATTTCAAAAAGCCAAATATTTCTGAACAGAAGTGTTGCAAGAATTTGTAAATATGGGAAATATTTGGTTTCCCACATAATTTTGTTATGTAAAAACTCAGACCAGAGATGGTGCTCAACAAGGAAAATTTCAGCCTAAACATTTTAAAATGGAGAGAGTATGATAAAGAAACTGTTAAAAAATTGTAATGCATATCGTGTTTCTAAAGTTAAGGTTTAAGAGGCTAAGATAGAAGCATAGATGCCATAGGATAAATGAGGAGTCTAGACTTTGGCATCTCTCTTTAGAGTTATAAATTGGGATGGGAAGGGATTCTTTTTTCCTGCTTCTTGGTTAGAATGGTAAGTGATAGGATAACTAAGAACAAGTATTTGGACTTGTTTTCTTTCCAGTTTCTGGATATGCAAATATTGCCCAAAACATCATAGAATCATAGAATCATAGAATATCCTGAGTTGGAAGGGACCCTTAAGGATCATCAAGTCCAACTCTTGACACCGCACAGGTCTACCCAAAAGTTCAGACCATGTGCCTAAGTTCACAGTCACTCAAAACCAACCAACCAAAAAAACAAAAACTCTCTTCTTTTTTAATTGAGAGTTAAATGTGCAGTTTAACTGTATTTTTGTTCAGCCGTAGGTGTGATCTTACGTTTACACAAGAATTTTGTGCTTAAGATGAGGGGGGCGCAGTCATTTCAATATTTTGCAAGAATCCTTGCAATATATAAAGGTAGCTATATATATTGTTTTATTTCATCAAATGTCATCTTGTCCCATAAGATTAAGCTACAAGTGGTAGACAGTATGAACAGCTTTTTTTTTTTTAATACACACATGAATTTATAGGTGCAATATTTTCTGGAAATTAAAAATAAATAAATAAATAAAATCTTCTTTATTTCTTTGTTTGCGTAATTAAGATCACACTTTTGAATTTCTCATGTGCCATGCATTTTGGTGTTCAATCTACGTAAGTAACAAACAACTGAAGACTATGGCCAAATGGACTACTGTCATAAAAGGGTGTGCCAAGATGCCCAGACCAGCATCTTTTTTCAGAGGAGTATAATCAAGAGATCAAATGCAGAACTAGAGAATCACAGAATCACAGAATTGTCTGGGTTGGAAGAGACCTCAAGATCTTCGAGTCCAACCTCTGACCTAACACTAACAATTCCTCCACTAAACCATATCACTAAGCTCTACATCTAAATGTCTTTCAAAGACCTCCAGGGATGGTGACTTTACCACTTCCCTGGGCAGCCCATTCCAATGCTAAACAACCCTTTCTGTAAAGTTCTTCCTAATGTCCAACATAAAATACCCCTGGTTCAACTTTAGCCTGTTCCCCCTTATCCTGTCACCAGGCACGTGGGAGAATAGACCAACCCCCACCTCACTACAGCCTCCTTTAATGTATTTATAGAGAGCGATAAGGTCACCCCTGAGCCTCCTCTTCTCCAGGCTGAACAAACCCAGCTCCCTTAGCCGCTTCTTATAAGACTTGTAAATTTATTCTTGAAGAAGACTTGCAATTTCTTCTTTCTGATTTACTGTACTGGGTGTGATCAAGATAATAAATACCTGATGAGATTTCCAAGTGTTCTGGAAAATCTGCTTCAAATCAGTGTTGAATATTATTTTCACTGTCTGAATACAGGGTAAGGGAAGCCTGTTGTAGTTTCACTGCTGTTACTCCAACTCCTCAATAATCTTTCAGAATGAGAGCAAGTGTTAAAGGCAGATTTGTCAGCATCTTCCAAGGTGGTCTCACCTCTCTTTCAAGGAGGAAGCTACTGAGTTAAATAAGTAAATTATTCCCGAAGAAGAATGAAGGGTATATTTTCTAAGAAGTGTTAATTTATTTGTGAATCCTTCATCAGCTTTTGCACCAAAGGCAATAAGCCATAGAACACACTGGCACTTCACTATAAAAACTTTTTTTTATAACACTAACTCAAACCAAATCATATTTTGTGGACAAAAGGCTGACTTCCACATATTAGTCAAACTCACGGAAAATTCTCAGTTCTAGACAGAAGTCGGAGATTAAAAGTCTTTCTCAATTTGAATTTCAACTGAATTACAATTGACACAGTTCTCCAGTAATTGTTTCCTGATTTTTCAAGAAATTTTCAGGAGCAGCTCATCATCTAATGAGAAGGAATGTAGTATTAAAGTTTATGAAACATACACCATGAAGTATGCTTAGTCTTCTCCAGAGTCTTTTCCATAAATGCAGAAATATATAAATATCAAATTAATGTAAAACATACAATAGCAAATTAACATAAAATCCTGCTGTAATATATATGGTTGTAATTATTTTATTTTCACAGGCTTGGACTACAAGTCTCATGAGACAAAAGCCCAAACCATGCTTTGCATTTAGAAATCTTTTCATAAAAGTCATGTACAAAGACACATCCTTTTTTTTTTTTTTTCTTTAAGTAGGAAACAGGTGTATGCTGAAATGTTCTTAACTTTTATCTGTTCTCCTCCAGTAAACTAAACTAAACTAAACTAAAGTTTACTAAAGTAAACAGACTTTTTTCTGCCTTTCACCTTCCAATGGAGTTTCTAAGTCAGACTTACATTTCCTTTACCTGTCTTTAAGATTTTTTCCCTAACAGTATCAAATAACTGGTTGCCAGATATCAAGTGTAACAGGGAGGAGATCTGTCATCACCCATAGGAAATCGATGAATTGTGTACTTTCTTCACATGGTAAACTAGTTCTTGGCAGAGCTAGTTTTTTAAATAAATGATATAGAAAGAATATTGTGTGATGCATTATATTGTTATGATAACACTGTTCTCTGTATACCACATATACACATTTTTTGAAACAAAATCTATTGCAAGTCTTCTGAAAGAAATTTAAAAAATAATCTAAAATTAACACTACTTGTTGCTTCAGCATGGGTAGATAGAGACAGAAATTAAGAGAGTTATATTTACTCCTTCCTCCCCTCCTTCTCTCCATTTCCTTCACCTCCATTCTTCCCTTCCTTTTCTTCACTTTCTGGTGCTCTTTCTTTATGCACTGTTGCTCCTTTGTTTTAAACTACTACAAAACAAGCAGGAAAATCTATTTTAAAATAGCATAAAATTATTAGCTCAATTAGCTGTTAGGATATTTGTATTGCTAGAAAAATACTTTTAAAATACATGAAATGTAAAATCTCAGCTGTTGGCCCCATAATTACATTAGGTAGCTCTTCTGGTGGTTCTTGTGATCGTAGCTCCTGTTTTGGAGAAAATCTCAGAGCATAATATTATATTCATTACAGTAGTTATCTATACACATCTTGACCTATTATTATGGCCTGGGCTTTACTCTTCAGGCCCCATGAAAATTTATTTTGGGTAGTAGGAGTTGAGAAAATATTTTGTGAGCTCCACTACACCTTGGGCAGTGATGGCTCATGGATTGGACTGGCCAGGAAAGCAGAAGACAGCTCTAAATCTTCACTTGACTACTTGACTGAAGGCAAGCTTTGCCTCTCAGGCATAAAGCATATTGTTATACTAGAATTTCTTCAGTAAGAGAGTTGTTTCTAAGGAATAAGCAGCTAGCTGTTCTCATGAAAATGGAATGAAAATGAAATAAAAAAAGTCAAACTCTTAAAATAAAGGAGGAGAGTACAGTCCTTGTGAGGAGAAACAATGCCAGTATTTATGCCACTATATAAGAATCTATGATTCCTAAATAAGCATTATCATAACACATTAACAGTTTACAAGTATATATATAATTGTATGGGAGTCCCACTGTACTTCACAGTCTATTTCTCAATCACAGCTGCAATGCAGTGGGTGGAACATTACAGCTTTCTGCATCCAAGAAGGTACATAGAAAATTTCAAATAAAAAGGCATGAATGCTGTGAACTAGGAGAAACAAAACAAAGAAAAAAGAAGAAACAAGCTAGCAATGAAAATTGGAAGTTGGCAAGGAAATATGGTTGGGGAAAGGAATAAAATATGTTTTAATTTCTAAATATTAAGGTATAGCTTCATTTCTCCTCTACAAGATAGCAGCATGTCAGCATGACATGCAAGTTTCATGTCAGCATACTAGCCTGAGGATCTTCAAGTAGCTAGGTTGTTTGAGGGGGAAGAAAAGGGAAATAGATAAAAGGAGACTGGGGGAGGGGAAATTTGAGATATTCTTAATCCAGGAAAATGTTTGGGAGAATGGTGCACATTGGAAAGTACCTTTCCCCCTTTCCAGGGATGCGTGGGGATTGGGATAAACATCAGATGCAATACAGAGGAGGGAAATTAGAGCCCAGAGGGAGTGGTGTCACTTGAAAGTTGGAAGGAATAACTGGTCCAGAAGGGATAGAGGAGGGAGGAACAAGACGCGATGCCACACGTGAAGGAGAAGATGTTAGTGTTTGGGTTTAGCACTTGGAGAGAAGGTATAGCAAAGTATAGGGACAGGTAAGGACCTTGAGCTTCATGTAGTGGATCCTCAGAACCCAGTTTATCACAAGAATGTTTTTTTTAATCTTATTTTTCTTTACAGAAGATTTTTATCAGTTTTCTGTTTGTTATAAATATTTTTGTAGCATTTACTACCATAGAAGTAGTATTAGCAGCAATAACATTTGTATTACACTAGTGCCCAGAAGCTCCAGTTGGTGTTGGAATCTATGTAAATACAAAACTGAACAAACAAACAACAACAACAGAAAACCTACAAGATCTTTGCTCTGAGGAATTTACATAATGAACCTTGTTGCAGCTAAATTATGTTTCATCCGTTCTTTAGGGATATGGTTTAGTGGAGGGCTGTTAGCGTTAGGTTGGAGGTTGGACTCGATGACCTTGAGGTCTCTTCCAACCTAGGAAATTCTGTGATTCTGTGATTCTGTGATTCTAAATCCAAATGCTTTAATAATGAGTAAATGAGTTATTCTGTAATTACAAGATCGCTGTACTGCATCACAATCTTTTTCAACTCCTTTCCTCACGTTCTTTTTTTTTTTGTACTGTTGAATTTCATTGCTTTTTTCCCAAGAAAACCAGAACCAGTAGGATTCTCTCACCACAGATAATCAGATCAGTACAGAAAAGCAGGGGGTTTGTTTGTTTTCTGTGTGTTTTCCCTGTGAGGTGAATGGAATAATTTCTTACATGTAAACAGCACGTTTAATGTAATTCCTACACAGATGACACACTTTCATCTTGATAATCTAACATGGGAATTGCAACAGGAATACTTTGTTCTATTCCCTTTGGCCAATTTTTGTCTTTGGATATTATCTTATTGTCCTTTGTAATGATGGCTACATATGATGCTGAAGGTCATGCACCCCATATGGTATATGATTACTCTGTAACAAAACATTATTTCACGCAAGATATTTATGCAGGTCTTTTTGTGTCAAAAGCCAGAGGTATATAAACACATCAGGCTTTAACAGAGGATTAGCATGGCTGTCACACTGCGTAGAAAAGATTGCTGAATAATGTCAATGTGAACAGTGCATCAGTCCTCCTGCCTCCTAAACTGCCATATAATCAATATTCTCCCAGTACTCTCTACCTTTTCTAATGGCCATTTAATGCAACTCTGTCTGTTCAACTAAGACAGAAGCAGCTAAGCTGCTTCCCTTTGGTGACTTTAACAAGGTGCATCAGGATGATTTTCTTTGGTTAACTGATCTCTTATCTTACTGTATCTACTTGTGGTGAATGTGGGAGTGGCAATTTTCTGGGTCTCTGATCAGCAGTTGTGATTGAAGAACAGGAATAAGGCAGGATAAAGATGAAATTTTAGAATTCTGTAATGAGTACAGGAGTGTTCAAAAAGAATCTCTGACATTTCATTTCTTTTCTGTTCATTTCATTTTCTTTTCAGCTCTGAAGAGGTGCTACAGCAAAGGTGAATGATGCTAGTGGGCAACTACCCATCCCATCCATACGTACCCATATGCATGAATTTCTTACACAAAAATATGCCCATGGAAACCATGACCAAATATGATCAAACTGAAGACAGGAAGGACATCAGTTTGCAAGGAGATGGAAAGATTAGGAGGAACAGCTATTAAGGATGAAGAGCAGCACAGAGAAGCACAGAGTAGTTCTGAGCTGAGGCTCTTAATGAAGCAGAGAAGTTGACTAGGTTAATGAATTGTTTATCATGCAAATAAATACTTCCAGTTAAACTCAAAGACAAGGAAGGAAGGCTTCTCCAGGATTAGTCAAACCTCAGCAAACATATGAGTGCCGTTAATGTTAATGACATAACTGTTGGGCTGAGGAGGTTGGGATCAGTGTCCTGATGAGCCTGATGAACTGGTTGGACAGAGGCAAAATCAGAGAATGAACCAGAGCTAGACAAATATAGTCGCTTACTGAGGAACTGCTCAGAGAATTCTAGCAAATAAGCTAGTTCCTGTTAAGCAGGGTGTTTGTATATGAAATTAAATCAGCATACTATTAGTTTGTTGTTTTCAAGTAAATACTTTGTTTTTAATTTTAGAAATGAACCATATTTGAAAATAGTTCATTTGGAAATGAACCATATGTGAAAAGAGCAGAACCCAGCAGGCACACTAGTTAAGCATAGCAAATGGGCAGGTATTACAGTATCACATCAAGCTGTGTGAGAACTGCACTACTCCAGTCTGGGAAAAGTCATAAGGCTCGACATCAGAGAGCTTCTCTTAGCATGACCAGCCAAAGGAATGAGGAAAATTTGCACCTTTACTAGATAAACTAAACGGATGAGTTCTATAGCTATTACATTTTAAAGAGAATGATGTACTTCAATTTTATTTGCATGCCCAACCAAACATCAGCATGACCTTTGCAGCTCCTTGAAACCAGATTTATTTCTGAAAACACCCTTAATCTCTAGTGAATTTGATATGACACTGAGTTCAATATAAGGGGTCACAAGATCATACCCAATACTCTGTCTGTTAAATGAAATTAGGATTCTTTGCGCTGCTTCAGTCATATGTGTTTTTCTTTATTTTTGATTCTTCTGTTTTTTGGGTGGTAGGTAGTCTTTCTAGCACCCTTAGTTCAATGTCTTTCTCTAAAACTACAGGTAAGTATATTTCCAAAACAAGTAAAGCATTTTTACATGTATGCAGTAATATATTATTATTTTTTAAGTTTCTGTTGGAAATATTTGTGGATAGACTATAGTTAGAGATGTCTTTTCTGACAGAAAGATTCTGAAGGAAGTATGACTGGACAGTATTTTATCTTGTTAGTCATACACAAATTTGTTTGGTTGCTATGACAAATGGTCCAAAGCCACATGTGACACTGAGCTTTCATAATATGAATGAGAGAGGGCAAGGTCGAATAAAATGAAGAACAAATAAAATGTTTACTGGTCTTCATTGTCTTTGCAAAGCAGCATATCCTCGCTTTGCCTGTTTCCTCCATCGTCTAATGTTTCTTCATCTGACCACTGTGGAACAAAACTGGAAAATGTCTGGTGTGCAATACAGAATGAGCCAACATAAATTTGAGTTAATGCATAAAACCAGGCATGCTGTCCTTTCTCTCCGCACAACCTGCTACTTTTTCTTTCCAGTACTGCTGGGGGAAGAATATTTTTTGTACTTCTGAGACACTTCTTGGGCGATTCCTATTTCAAAGTACTAAGAGTATCTTTTCTAATAGGCAAGTGAGTCAACTTGTACAGACAGTTAACCATTTTCTTATTCTCTAAGAAATTTTAGAAAAAGACAGAAGACCACCTTAGGTATTCCTATTCTGAACAAACACAAGTTTGTTATATCAATAGAAGATGGACTAAAAAGCCAGTAACTTCATTTAGGAAGAAGGTGGCCTATGACTTTAAATGAAAGTTAGTTGAGGAAAATTGGCTTTCTAGGAGGCAGTCGAAGTTAAGTATGCAGTAGAAATCCTTCACAGTGAATAGATATTCATAGCATTTTTGTGTAAAAAGCATAGTGCTAAAGAAAACAAATCAAAAAACCACTAAATCGTCAGGTCTATAGGGTTCAAATGTTCCAAATCTTGCAGACCAAGTTGGCAGTTGCTACTCAGAAGGTAACCCAAGAGTAGAATATCATATGGTGTTAACTGTCAGGACTGAAGTGTTTTGGTAGCAATGTGTGTGGGAAGCCTGCACAGAGCCCGCTTGCAATGTGCCTAACAACCAAAATTGTTTTGCATTACATTCACCCGCAAATTAAAAATATATGCAATATTTATTCTAGTATAGCTTTTGGCAAATATTACACCTCTAACACTTTGAACAATTTAAGCAAGCCTGGGGATCTTATAGAGCGCAGTCAATTAGGACATTTTGTTTGTAGAAGAAGGATTTGCTGTACTCCACTGTAAAAGCCAAGCCAAAGTTGAACTATGTCCTTTAAAAAATAAAATAAAACCTTTTCATAGGATAAACCATCTCCATCTAGAAAACAGCTAAATACTAACCTTACTGACAGCAGCTGAACAAACTTGCCACAGAAAAATGTGTAATTTTCAATGTACTTCAATTATGTTTTTATTCTCATTTTATTACTTTATATAAATATATTTCTATAACATATATAGTCCCTCACTGGCATTTAAAAAAAAATCTTGGAAACATTTTCTAATGATTTCAAGTTTTTCAGAAGTTGCTTTCACAAAACCCAAATTCTGAAGTATATTTGAACATTTCTGTCCTTGTAAAATAATATGTATGTGAAGGTACAGACCGTGTTTTTGACTTTGAAAATAAGAAAGATGTTTGTACAAACAGAACCTTCTTGCAGTTTGGGTGGACATGACCACTTGAAACTACTGACAACAAGAACCACTGCAAGCTTTTGAAATTCCAAGTGAAGTTCTTAAAACAAGGAAATGAAGTTCGACCTACTTCTGAATAAAACACATCAAGGCCTTTGGTGCTATCACAGAAATAGCTATTTTCTCTACTACTTCTTATCCAAACAGTTTTCTATCTTCTCTCTACTGTAATTTACATTACTCCCATTCCTTGATGCGCAGATTTTTATGAAGCCCCTGTGAGAAAGAAAAATACCTTTATAATCTCATTATAGGGTAACAGAAGCACTGTAGAGCATTTCCCGATTTTTTGCAATATATTCTGCAGTAGATCAGGAAGCTGACCCAGAATCAGTTAACCCCCAAATGGAGTGAATCAAACATTGCACCATTTATGGTAACTTAAGGAAAAAGCTCTGTTTTCTGGAGGAATACACAAAACTTTTTCATTCAAAACCTTACTTGGTAAGAGTTACTATGATTTTGCAGCAAAAGAGAAAAAAAAAAAAAGAAAAAGAAAAGAAAAAAAAAAAAAGAATAGGAAATAAAACAAACCAAAATAAAAGCCTGATGCTCAAACATAAATTACCACTTCTGTTGTAGAAATTGTTCATCTATAATGTTGCAATTCATAGCAAAAGCTGGGCAAGCAGAATCTTGAGTGGATCCCAGAGCAGATCAAACTGTCATCATTTGTTCCTGGCAAATAGGCCTTCTCAACTGGAAGCAGACACCCAACACATGAGGTAGTCTTTCATATTTTTATCCTGACCTAAGACTGTGTTAAACTTACATTCTGTGAGAGGAAAAGTTAAACAATGTGAGAGAAAAAGGTTAGTGTGTTCTGTCTTCATCTTCCATTTAAGGAAATATAGTTCACAGAGTTTAGTTATTTAGCATGGTTCTAGAAAGTAATATAAAGACCTATATTCTCTGCATTTGCGTTCTGTTAAACAGCTGATGATATCCAGTGGCAGAAATTTGAGGTTGGGTGTGTTCTCTGTAGCACCCAGAAAAACCTTCATTTTCTACAGATGTTGCTTCCTTTTTTAAATTAAGTTCAGTCAGAAGAAGCAAATGGCAGTGTTTCCCTCCAGTAATATGGAAAACAGGCTGAATACTTCAAATGTATTTGGATTTATTAGATTGCATTTGTTTTGTTTGGTTGAATGGCAATTCCACATAGAAAGCCCGGCAGGACATCACACAGCTCAAAACCATAGTACTTCCCTCTGATTCTAATTTATACTACTACCATTCAGCCATAGGGAATCCTAGCCAGAATGAGGAAAGTACGATGGAGAAATCGCTAGCAGCAAATTAAACCTGATCTTTCTTTGTATGTATTTATCTAGAGTGCCGTGGAGAAAAATAACTCAAACAGTCTTGTTTAGTTGTCCTTTTCTTTTTGTTTTCAAACATTTGTAAAACATTGTTTGTCTCAATGTTATTACTACGATTAATTGTGCTAATTCAAAAGTAGGTTTAAAGTGCATAGCAAGGAGTGACAGAATTTTGGAAACCGTTGGAGTCAGTATCTATCATTACACTGATGTGTTTTGAAATTTAGAACTGCTTGCAGCTATTGTAAATGGATTATTGAGACAAGATGGCAGCAACTTGGAGAGGTACCCAAGCTGGCTTGACATGAGGTGTCTGAACACCAGCAGCAGCTTGGCTGTGGCATTGCAGTGTTCTGCATGGCCTAATTCATCTTGTTCTTGGCTGCTTTCTTCCTTGCCATCTTCCAGTCTCTTCTGCAATAATCCAGATTTTGTTTTAATGTTCCTGTTAGTCATAATTATTCACCAAATGATTTATACAAACAAATTTCAGCTTTTGGATAGCTTTTTCTGTGCTCACTTACTTGAAATATGGTATCACTCACTGAGTCACATTATTGTTTTTGTCCTCTGAGTTGATACATAACATTGCTACAAGAAAGACTTAATAAATAATGCATAAAAAGACAAAATGCAAACAGAGCTCATTTGTGTAAACTTTTGAATTAGTTTTGGGCCTCAGCACTCTTCAATGAATGAACTACCAATCCTCTGAATAGCACTACACTACAAATAAATAATAAATAAATAACAGCAAAATGTTCTGTTTCAGTTAAATCTTGCCACTTTGAATGATAAAACTCTCACTGATTTCATGGAGGTAATGCTTTTAGTGTTATTTATGACAAATTTGCTAGGACTATTGTATGATACTGCCAACCTGCTGACATGGTGATTCACTGGATTTTTCTGTTTGACGGCATAGTACAACAACATTAGTTATAGTATTTTTATTTTTAATGAAAATTAAGAACATTCTAAGCATCTTCATTTTTCCATAACTTACAGCTATTAATAATATATAGGACTGTATGTTGCTTTTATTTGCTTACTTAACAATTAGCAGCAGTGACAAAATCACAAAGTAAAGAAAGACTGAGACTGTTTTTGAAACCTCAACAAAGCTCTGCAAGGAATGCTCAGCTGTTTTGTTATGTATAATTGCAGATGTAGGTCTGACACAGTTGAGCATTAGTTATCAAAGCTAGAAAACTCTCTTCTTTCTACTTTTTAAAATGTTCCCATTTGAGCTGTAAAACCACGAGCCAAATTGAGAACCTCTTTTATAGAAATGTAAAACATATTACCAAAAGGATAGGCTTTAACTAACACCTAAGCTAAATCAACATGCTAGGGATTTTCTACCGGCATTATGAGGCCAAGAAGGAAAGGTGGTCCACATTGAAGAGGGAGAAGTGAAGTCCTGGTTTGGAATCAAGCTCAGTCCTCTTGCATATTGTAAATGCTGACAGTTCTGTCTCTGTTCAACATGTGGTTTGGAGATGTGGAGATGTGACTTCACTCCCTCTGCAGAAACTAACATTTCATCAAAAGACATGGGTCAATGTGTCCTTGTTCCCTAGCACCAGGAGCTGGTTGCGTCTTTGAGTGTCCTTTCCTCAATCAGTTAGCAAAGTCAGAAAGGTCCAGATATCTGTACCACAAACTTCCAGGTGAAAATCCAGACATGGCTACCTGATAAAACATAATCTCCTTTACTTTTCAGTGCTCTGTGAGGATGATAGTCAGGAGTCTAAACAAGACAACCACGTACCAGATACTTCTGTTCAGAATGTATTCTGCCACTCCGTCCAAAACAAGAGGTTTACATATAGTCAAAGACATCTCTGAAGGTATAGGTATGTATCTGAATGTTTAAATCCTTCCTATTAGTTATCTTTATTAGATGAATATAAAAAAATCTATCTTGCTTTGTAAGTTTCCAGGAGATGAAACTAATCAGTCCTAGAGAACCACAGAATATGGTGAAATATTAACATTTCTCAATAGTAAATATAGTTTATATACTAATAGCTTTTAAATTATGGAAAATATGTAGATATAATCTATCTATAGATCACAGAATCACAGAATCACAGAATTTTCTAGGTTGGAAGAGACCTCAAGGTCATCGAGTCCAACCTCCAACCTAACGCTAACAGCCCTCCACTAAACCATATCCCTAAGCTCTACATCTAAACGTCTTTTGAAGACTTCCAGGGATGGTGACTCCACCACTTCCCTGGGCAGCCTGTTCCAGTGCCTCACAACCCTTTCAGTGAAGAAGTTCTTCCTAACATCTAGCCTAAAACTCCCCTGGCTCAGCTTAAACCCATTCCCCCTCGTCCTGTCACCAGGCACGTGGGAGAACAGGCCAACCCCCACCTCGCTACAGCCTCCCTTGAGGTACCTAAAAAGAGCGATAAGGTCGCCCCTGAGCCTCCTCTTCTCCAGGCTGAACAAGCCCAGCTCCCTCAGCCGCTCCTCGTAGGACTTGTTCTCCAGGCCCCTCACCAGCTTCGTCGCCCTTCTCTGCACCCGCTCAAGCACCTCGATGTCCTTCTTGTAGCGAGGGGCCCAAAACTGAACACAGTACTCGAGGTGCGGCCTCACCAGAGCCGAGTACAGGGGGACGATCACCTCCCTAGCCCTGCTGGTCACGCTGTTCCTGATACAAGCCAGGATGCCGTTGGCCTTCTTGGCCACCTGAGCACACTGCTGGCTCATATTCAGCCGACTATCCACCATCACTCCCAGGTCCTTCTCTGCCTGGCAGCTTTCCAACCATTCCTCTCCCAGCCTGTAGCTCTGCTTGGGGTTATTGCGCCCCAGGTGCAGGACCCGGCACTTGGCCTTGTTAAACTTCATGCAGTTGACCTCAGCCCATCAGTGCAGCCTATCCAGATGCTAGTATTTTCCTGTGTTCTGAGTACTAGGTTTCAGTCACACCAAGTACGATGATTGGTTTTATGACAACGATTTTAAAAGTGATTAATAAGCAGTAGGTTATGGTTCCAGCAAAATAATTAATGAGGTTGTTTTTTGGCAAAGTGGGTGGTCGTATCTCTGCCCTGATAAAAGTTACACAGTTTAGGTGTTGGAATATCTTTAGTTGTGGATGAATTAGGCACCTAGTCTGACACTTAGAGTAGCCAGTTTCCTAGGCATAGGGAAGCCTATCCTAGGCAAAAATAAATAAATAAATAACCAAGCATAGGGAAGCATCAGAGACAAAGTCTCTTGCATCCACTTAAATATATATTTGAAGTCTGTAGCTAGGCATTTCTGTTGAAGCAGCAGTCTGATTCCTGCTGCAAACAAGCAGACCAATTTCTATGTGCTGAGCTGCAGTTACAGGTTTGAGAGCTCTGCAACTTTTTGTTTGTGGGTTTTACTCACAGATGGTACTCTCCAGGGGAATACCTCCACCCCCAGGCTATGGGGTAGCTTGCCATTCCTTTTGAACTGCATCTTCATGCAGCCAGAATATGAAAAGGTGGGGCTGAAAGGGCAGCACCAGATATCAAAGCCCATCTCCAGCTTCGTGGTCTGAGCACTCAGCCAGGAAGGAAAGGGGCCTGGGATTTTGGTCCCTCCTCTAGCACATGAAGGACTATAACAGACACCATACTTTTCAACCAAATTCAGTGCTATGCCTGTGCCATGTTCTGAGCATACTCAGCAAACTGAACTCTATGGTAAGTTTGGGCAGAGGTGCCTGGCTTTTGATCTACCAAAGACTTTATTTGAAATTCTTAGCACCTCGGGTATTTTTTGTAAATTGCTCATCTGACTTCAGATGCCTAAAATGGTATTTTAGCTTCTCAGCTTACTGTTGGATCTGGCCCTAATGTCTGTTTTGATAATACAACAGTAGGTTCTCACATCTAAGATTGCAATGTACTTAGTATGTTGGCTTGAAAATAGGTCAACAAGATGTAAGTTCTGTAAGAAGCTTGGGAGTAGAGAACTGAAAAAGTCCTTAGGCAATTTGGCTTCAGCATAACCCATTGATTATAATCAAATAAGGAAGAAGTTAACTCATTATTAACATAATGCAGTAACAGATAAGCAAGTAAGTTATAATCAGCCCAGGCATAATCTTAAACAAAAAGTGTTTGGAAAGGGTCATAAACATTTCTTAAGTCTCTGATGTTACAATTTAGTTATTGCTTATTAAAATATGCAAAATAAATGTTAAAATAATTATTTAAAATCACCTGTTAGGAACAGAAGTTAAAGCTGCAGACCATATTTCATCTGCAAAGCCTCTTAAATGGATGAAAAATACTGCAGCAAGGCTTACTCACTGTCTAAAAATCAGCTTGAGAGAAACAAACTGACAAGTATGTGAAATAAAAATCTTCCTAAGTTAACTTGAGGCAGATCTACCAGATCAGTCTAGACCAAAACAAGCGCAGTACTAGTCTTACAAGGGCAGCACTAGTCTTCTTTCCAGCTCTGTAGACATCACTGCAGAGAGCCTGGCTCCTGCCAAGTCTGTGGTACAGAAATGACACCTGGAGCTTTAAAATGTTCCCTTACTGGTTCAAGTCAAAAGTGCCTCAGGAGCCACTGTGACATTCAGAGTGAAGCATCCTGCCTGTGCACAAGTTTGGCTGCACAAGTTGTGAATCAGGCATAACCTGCTTTTAATGTTATGGCTTGCATGTTGCCCAAGGCACCTAAAAATACCTTGAAACTCGCACTCTCCAGGACAAACCTGTAACTCTGGAAAGACTTCTGTGTTCTTGTCATAGCAGTCTTCATATTTTTTCTCAAAGTCTAGAAAGCTTTTGACTGTATCATTATAAATCCAGGATAACCTCACTAACATTAAGTAGTCTAAATTACCCAAGGCCAAACTAATGTGATGCATGCAACTCTCAGGAACACTGACAGAATTGCAGAGATAAGTCAGACACTGCATACCTTTCCTCCTCATTCTGTTATGTGTGCTGTGAAATTTCTAGGTGTTGTTGTTGTTGTTTGGCATTTGCATACATCCTTTGATTGGAAAAAGATTTATTTATTTATTTATTTATTTAGTCTTTCCCCAAAGAATGAAGATGACGTCTAGACGTAAGCACAAGTTTTCCTGTTTGGAAATTTACTGTCTGGATATGTAATTTGACTACCATTTTTCTATTGGAACAAACTTGGAAGAGGACAAAAGCGTTTGCTTGTTTTTAGTAACAAAAAAAAAAAATACTTTGTTCAGTTTTATCCTGTGTTAACCTAAGGCTTCTTTTAGATTAGTGTACTGAAACACATGCTTTTCTGTCTCTCACCCCAGAGCTCAGTGACATCAGTAGAATAGTTCTGGATTTACAGCAGTATAACTGAGACCAGAGTTTGGATCTGAATCTAGTTCATTCAGTCTTTCATTATAATAAACTTTCAAGTTCATAAATAATCACTGTTGTTCAAATCCTCTTTCACTAATCCTCACAGCTCTGTTTATTGAAGCCTCCAGAACTATACTTAAAACAAAATTAATGGGTGGAATATTACTAATTTTAGATACAACTGAATGAATTAAATTGTGCAAATACATAAAATTAAGCAGTGCTTAAGTAGTCCAGTGTGTCAGATTGTTGGGTGTTGTATGCAAGACTACGTTAAAGTTATCTCTCTGTATTTAAGTGACTGAAAAATAAGATCTTTGACAAATCTGTTAGAGGACTGGATTCAGATACTTTGCAATACCTTTGATCACAATACTTAACATGTACTGTACTTAACAAATTGGAGATTTTAAATAAGGCCAATTTCACAGTATCCGTTCACTACTTTAGATCATCTCTTCACCTATGTTTCATAGTAGCACAGTAACTGAAAGTCATGTTATCCTTGGTAGTGTGTTTTTTTCTGTATTCCTTTCTTACGTGCTGTTTGTTACCATTCTCAATAGTTACATTTCATGTTTCTCCTTCTGCTTTATGTGTAAAGTTGCATTTTCTTCTCAAAACTGTAATGCATTTTCTTCTGTGTATTCCTGTATCTTTAGTTATTCTGCCTCTGAATATTATTTCTCTGTCCCTGTACTAGTTGTGTCCACTATAAGAAATTTTACATTATCTTCTCTGTTACTTAAATCATTCTTGACTTATTTTTATGCTGCTCTTATTTTAATGTTCCATATCCTTTTAGAATCATAGAAAATCCCATGTTTGAAGGGTCCCACAAGGATCATCTTACTGTAGAGTAAGATTGCCACAATAAAAATGAACTGTCTCTTCCTCTGATATTTTATATTTATATATATCTATTTTTATTAATTAATTTATTTTTATTTTTATTTTATTATTCATTTTTATTAATCATCACCTCATTTGACATGGTTCATGCTGATATTCTGGCAGTCCTCAGAGCTAGTAAGAGATTCCAAGGTCTGAGCCCCTTCACGAAGGGACAATTTGGTAGATATGGCTCATGGATCTACCTAAGTTGAACAGTTCATAAGACTGGAGGATTAGAACTAATCTCTTCTTCTTTGTCTTTAAAGTACTGTGATTATTAATGACACTGTGATGGTAAGTGATTCTGAAGAGAGACAATAAACAACAGTTATCCACAACATAGATTTTTTTTCTGTCTAGTTTTACATCAGAGGCAAAAAAATGGTTTGCATGTTACACTGAAATAAAAATCACTTTCATTGTACCTTCTGATTTCCAAGAACAAGCATCACTACGTCTCCTTCCCGGAAGTGTTTACCAAATGCTTGGATGTGCAGACCAATATACAGCCCCTAGAAAATCCGGAGCAACTTCTGTTTTCAGTGTTAGAATAAAGAGGTAGGGGCAGGGGCAGTGACTCATTCCAGTACTTATGGGAGCTGATATTGATGGCAATAGAGGAAAAATAGAAAGAAGCACTAAGGAAAGAAAAATCATTTTCACCAGCTGGGAAGAGAGCTTGAACTTTGCACATCACATCACAGTGCTGATGAAACGGAAACGTCCAACTTTTTTTATTACTATTGATGGTGGCAGTTTCCAGCTGTCTCTAATAGTGTCCAAGCACAGCAGAGAATAATCAAAAAAGGCTGGTCACATACTGCAAGAAGCCCTCATAGATATCAGCAAAACGGATCTAGAACTTGTCCTGGATTACTATAGAACTTCAGCAACGCAGGAAGAAAAAAATAATGCAGCAATTAAAAGAGTGAAAAGACTAATTCAGGCAATAATAGGTCCGACAGATCAACATCAATCCTGGGCAAAACAGTGGAAAAGTTGGAATGGAACTCAATTAAAAGAGGCTTATTTAAATGACTAGCAGTCAAAAAGAGTATCTGGACAACAGGCCTTGTCAAAATATTTCTTTTACTGAGCTGCTAAGTTTAGTTTATAAAGCTAAGGTTGATGATTGTGTATACTTAGGTTCCTGTGAAACATGAGTCAGTCCTGAGATAGCACAGTATTTTTTTCTAAGAAATTATGATGCTACAAATTACTGTTTTATCTGCTAAATGCATTAAAACTGAGCAATAGGTGTGTGTTAGATGGAGTTGTAAAACATCTTTTTCATACACTCAATTTTTAAAAAGCATCTATGATTCAAAAAAAAAAAAAGCATGAATTCAAAGAGCTAAAGGGCTTTATGTCAAAATCAGCACAGACTTGTAGCCTAGAGTTTCTGCTTTTGATTTTATGTCTTAACAGTGCATCAGGCACCCTTCCATTCAGATGTATGTCAGATGTGTCCAAAACATACATCTAAATTCATGCAGCACTGTATAAAGGATGAAAAATAAATGACCGCATTTAGTTAGTGCACACAAGGACTACTGCAAAATAATTTGGCCCAGTCATAATTGCTCATCCCTTGCTTTTCTGTTTCAGAGAAAGTAGACACCATAGTTACTGCTTAATATGTTAGTTACATATGTATACTGAAAATATTTGAGAACGGCCTTCTCTCTTAGTCTTTATGAACTTTTCTGCAATAGTATTACAAGCTGATGAATATACAGTACTATTTTAAGGAGATAAGATTAAATAAATTAAAGATATGTGTCTGAAACAGATAACCCTTCTCATAATGGCCCTCTACTGTCAGTGGGTTCAACTTACTGAAGTACTACTTTTTCCTCAAATCACATAATGAAAAGAAAAAATGTCAGAGGGCAATTCCAAGAACTACAAGCTAGACAGGAACAGATTTAGTCTCTGAACGTTTGCAAATCATCCCTTTCAATGAAAGCAAAAGGCTGCATTTTTCTTTTAGCAGTAAAAGAACTCACAATAAATAGCAGAAAATACACATCCGTACAGCTGTTTCTGTATTCTATAATGATACTGACTTGACTGTGTCTTACATACCATAGTATTCAAAATGATTTACACATCACACAGCACAGGATGCAGCAAATACTGATGTTATGGTGGTGAAGCCAAAGGTAAATCATGCCAAATTTAAGCCAAGTGCCTGGCTTTGCATTGTCTGTTTTGGAAGCAATAAGACACTTTTGATATTAACTCTTGGCAATTGTAGTAACTTTATGTATCACATCACACCTATGATGTAGAAGTCATGCTAGAGAATTTGAGGCCCATCAGATTATAAATACCAGAAATCAGTAACAAGCTTAATGTGCAAAATTACGTTGTTGATTTATTCAAAACATCATAACATCTTCCACAGTCTGCCAGATATTACTTGAAGAGTGTCGTGGTTTAACCCGGCTGGCAGCTAAACACCACGCAGCCGTTCGCTCACCCTCCCCCCTCCCTCTCTGGGACGGGGGAGAGAAATGGAAAGTGAAGCCCGTGAGTTGAGATAAAGACAGTTTAATAAGACAGGAAAATAATAATAATAATAATAATAATAATGATGATACAATGGTGATAATACGAAAGTAATAATAGTATGTACAAACAAGTGATGCACAATGCAATTGCTCACCACCCGCTGACCGATGCCCAGCCTAACCCCGAGCAGTCCGGCCCCCTCCCCCCGGCTAGCCACCCCTATATATTGTTTAGCATGACGTCAGATGGTATGGAATACCCCTTTGGCTAGTTTGGGTCACCTGTCCTGGGTCTGTCCCCTCCCAGCTCTTACTGCACCCCCCAGCCTGCCCGTTGGCAGGACAGAGCAAAGGCTGAGATGTCCTTGGCTTAGTATAAGCACTGCTCTGCAACAATTAAAGCATCGGGGTGTTATCAGCACTCTTCTCATTCTAAGCCAAAACACAGCATTCCACCAGCTACTAGGAAGAAAATTAATTCTGTGCTAACTGAAACCAGGACATCTATCCACCCCTTATTCCATACCATTTATGTCATGCTCAGGTTACACTCTTTTCCATACATTCTAATTAGTCACCTATAGTAATCATGGTAGTGATAATATACAGTATAATATACTATTTAACATGGTGCAATTCAGTTCATGGGCTATTCTCACCCAGTATTAAATCTCCTTGAGGTACACACCGGACCTCTCCGTTCTTTTGCATTACCCACCAAGTATATCCAGGTCCCTGAGCGAAAACAATTCCACGAATAGGTTTGCCTTTTCCTGAGGCAGGAGTAGCCCAGACTGTTTTACCCAGCATATTTTTTACATGCACTACAGGAACTTTATCCCCATCTACAGTACGTAACAGGTTTGATTGGGCAGGTCCAGCTCGGTTGGTAGATCCCCTAGTATTGACTAACCAGGTGGCCTTTGCCAAATGCGTATCCCAGTTTTTGAACGTCCCAGCGCCCATTGCTTTCAAGGTAGTCTTTAACAGGCCATTGTATCGTTCAACTTTCCCGGAGGCTGGTGCATGATAGGGGATGTGATACACCCATTCAATACCATGTTCTTTGGCCCAAGTGTCTATAAGGTTGTTTCGGAAGTGAGTCCCATTGTCTGATTCTATTCTTTCTGGGGTGCCATGTCGCCATAGGACTTGCTTTTCAAGGCCCAGGATAGTGTTCCGGGCGGTAGCATGAGGCACAGGATATGTTTCCAGCCATCCGGTGGTTGCTTCCACCATTGTAAGTACGTGGCGCTTGCCATTGCGAGTTTGAGGGAGTGTGATGTAATCAATCTGCCAGGCCTCTCCATATTTATATTTCAGCCATCGTCCTCCATACCAAAGAGGCTTTGACCGTTTGGCTTGCTTGATTGCAGCACATGTTTCACAGTCATGAATAACCTGTGCTATAGCGTCCATGGTCAAGTCCACCCCTCGATCACGAGCCCATCTGTATGTTGCATCTCTACCTTGATGGCCTGAGGTGTCATGGGCCCATCGGGCTATAAATAATTCACCTTTATGCTGCCAATCCAGGTCCACCTGAGCTACTTCAATCTTAGCAGCCTGATCCACCTGCTGGTTGTTTTGATGTTCTTCAGTAGCCCGATTCTTGGGCACATGAGCATCTACGTGGCGTACTTTCACAGCCAGGTTCTCTACCCGAGCAGCAATATCTTGCCACAATGCAGCAGCCCAGATAGGTTTGCCCCTACGCTGCCAGTTGTTTTGCTTCCATTGCTGTAACCATCCCCACAGGGCATTTGCTACCATCCATGAATCGGTGTAGAGATAGAGAACTGGCCATTTTTCTCGTTCAGCAATGTCTAAAGCCAGCTGAATGGCTTTCACTTCTGCAAACTGACTCGATTCACCTTCTCCCTCAGCAGCTTCTGCAACTCGTCGCGTAGGACTCCATACAGCAGCCTTCCATCTCCGATGCTTCCCCACAATACGACAGGACCCATCAGTGAACAGGGCATATTTCTTTTCATTCTCTGGCAACTGGTTGTACAGTGGGGCTTCTTCAGCACGACCCACCTCCTCCTCTGATGATATCCCAAAGTATTTGCCTTCTGGCCAGTCCATGATCACTTCCAATATTCCTGGGCGACTGGGGTTTCCTATTCGAGCCCGCTGAGTAATCAGTGCAACCCACTTGCTCCATGTAGCATCAGTTGCATGATGCGTAGAGGGGACCCTTCCCTTGAACATCCAGCCTAGTACCGGTAATCGGGGTGCTAGGAGGAGCTGCGCTTCAGTACCGACCACCTCCGAAGCAGATCGAACTCCTTCATATGCTGCCAATATCTCCTTTTCAGTTGGAGTATAGCGGGCCTCAGATCCTCTGTATCCCCGACTCCAAAACCCCAGAGGCCGACCTCGAGTTTCCCCAGGTTCTTTCTGCCAGAGGCTCCAGGTGGGGCCGTTCTCCCCGGCTGCAGTGTAGAGCACATTCTTTACATCTGGTCCTGTTCGAACTGGCCCAAGGGCTACTGCATGGACTATTTCCTGCTTGATTTGTTCAAAGGCTTGTCGTTGTTCAGGGCCCCATTCAAACTCATTCTTCTTACGAGTTACTTGGTAGAGTGGGTTTACAATCAGACTGTAATTTGGGATGTGCATTCTCCAAAACCCCACAACACCTAGGAAAGTCTGTGTTTCTTTTTTGTTAGTTGGTGGAGACATAGCTGTTATTTTGTTGATCACATCCATTGGGATTTGACGACGTCCATCTTGCCATTTTATTCCTAAAAACTGGATCTCCCGTGCAGGTCCTTTGACTTTATTTTGTTTTATGGCAAAACCGGCTTTCAGAAGGATTTGGACTATTTTCTTCCCTTTCTCGAAAACTTCCTCTGCTGTGTCACCCCACACAATAATGTCATCGATGTACTGCAGGTGTTCAGGAGCTTCCCCCTGCTCTAGTGCAGACTGGATCAGCCCATGGCAAATGGTAGGGCTGTGTTTCCACCCCTGGGGCAGCCTATTCCAGGTATATTGGACTCCCCTCCAAGTGAAGGCAAATTGTGGCCTGCACTCTGCTGCTAGAGGGATGGAGAAAAATGCATTAGCGATATCAATTGTGGCGTACCACTTGGCTGCCTTCGATTCAAGTTCGTACTGAAGTTCCAGCATGTCCGGCACTGCAGCACTCAGTGGTGGTGTCACTTCGTTCAGGCCACGATAGTCCACTGTTAGTCTCCACTCGCCATTAGACTTTCGCACTGGCCATATGGGACTATTGAAAGGTGAATGAGTCTTGCTGATCACTCCTTGGCTCTCCAATTGACGAATTAGCTTATGGATGGGAATCAGGGAGTCTCGGTTGGTGCGATATTGCCGCCGGTGCACAGTTGTGGTAGCAATTGGCACTTGCTGTTCTTCGACCCTCAGCAACCCCACAACAGAAGGGTCCTCTGAGAGACCAGGCAAGGTAGATAATTGTTTAATGCCCTCTGTCTCTAAGGCAGCAATACCAAAAGCCCACCGGAACCCTTTTGGGTCCTTGCAGTATCCTCTTCTAAGATAGTCTATGCCAAGGATACATGGAGCATCCGGACCAGTCACAATGCGGTGCTTTTCCCACTCATTCCCAGTCAGACTCACTTCAGCCTCCAATACAGTCAACTGCTGAGATCCCCCTGTCACTCCACAAATATAGATGGGCTCTGGTCCTTTATAGCTCGATGGCATTATAGTACATTGTGCACCGGTGTCTACTAAAGCCTTATACTTCTGTGCGCGTGATGTGCCAGGCCATCGAATCCACACAGTCCAATAAACTCGATTGTCCCTTTCCTCCCCCTGGCTGGAGGCAGGGCCCCCCTAATCCTGGTCAGAATCTTCCTCGTTTCTGTGTTTGAAGGACTGTCTGCTGGAAGTTGGAGCAGCAAACTTTTCGGAGAATCCCTTTTTCCTGATTGTTTTCTTTTGCAACTCACGTACCCGTGCCTCTAGGGTCGCGGTAGATTTTCCATCCCACTTTCTCATGTCCTCTCCATGGTCTCGTAAGTAAAACCACAGGGTGGCACGGGGTGAGTACCCACCATATCGTCTTCCTTGTGTGGGTGAACGCCTACCCCTGACAGCTGAGACACTGCTTTGTACAGGTGCGAAGGAGAATAATCTCTCTTCAAGTTGGTGAACCTTTTCAGAAAGTTTCTCCCAAGTGTTCTCCTTTGGTCGGTGGGCACTGGTTGGTTCAGGTGGGGAGGACAATAGATTCTCTTCAAGTTGGTGAACCTTTTCAGAAAGTTTCTCCACAGCTGAGACGCAGGCCTGTAAGGAAGAGGAGAGACTTTCTTCGTACTGCCGGAGTTGTTTAGCCGCTTCACCCACTGTGGGTTCCTCATCCTCTTTCCAGGCCATTATTGCCAATGAGCTGGCATATGATGATGGTGCACTCCGTACAAACTTCCGCCACATGGGTCGTGTACACTTGACTTCATCTGGATCTGTGGATGTTTGTTTGAGGTCTGGATCCTCATAAATCACTTCCCGTACGGCTAATTCCCTCAGGTACTGGATTCCCTTCTCCATAGTGGTCCACTTGCCTGGTAGACATAAAATATCTTCCTTGAAGGGATACCTTTCCCTCACAGCTGAGAGGAGACGCCTCCAGAGGCTGGTGGGTCGTGCTCCATCTGCAATTGCTTTGTCAATGCGGGCGTCTCGAGCAAGGGATCCCAGCCGCTTGGCTTCCCTGCCGTCTAATTCCACACAATTGGCTCCAGAGTCCCAGCACCGGAGCAGCCAGGTGACAAGCTGCTCACCTATACAGCGACCAAAATCTTTTCGCACATCTCGTAGCTCGCGCTCGTTTAGGCTTCGGGTAGTTACTGTTGCTCTTTCGGCATCCTCATCTTCCTCCTCCTGAATCCTTGACGGCCCAGCGTCGTCATCATCTTCGTCATCTCTATACTTAGTTTTGGCAGAAGCCTTACCTGGATTGGCAGAAGACTCTCTGCGTTCTAAACGACTTGAATTTCTATACCATATTTTCACCTTCTCTACAGGGGCAGCTTGCACTGCTACTGCTCGTTTCTCTGACTTTGTTACAGGGTCTGCCACAGGGGTTGGAATGCCCTCTGCAGGGTCAACTTGCACTGCTACAGCTCGTTTCTCTGACACGGCCACAGGAGCTGGAGCGGCTACAGGAGCTGGAGCAGTTGCAGGAACCGGAGCTGTAGCGGCTACAGGAGCTGGAGCTGGAGCTGGAGCAGTTGCGGGAGCTGGGACTGGAGCAGCAGTAGGAGCTGGAGCTGGAGCGGCTTCAGGAGCTGGAGCTGGAGCGACTTCAGGAGCTGGGACTGGAGCAGTTGCAGGAACTGGGACTGGAGCAGTTGCAGGAACTGGGACTGGAGTAGCGGCCGGAGCTGGAACTGGAGCGACTGCAGGAACTGGGACTGGGGCGGCTTCAGGAGCTGGGACTGGGGCGGCTTCAGGAACTGGGACTGGAGCGGCTGCAGGAGCTGGGACTGGAGCGGCTGCAGGAGCTGGGACTGGAGCGGCTGCAGGAGCTGGGACTGGAGCGGCTGCAGGAGCTGGGACTGGAGCGGCTGCAGGAGCTGGGACTGGAGCGGCTGCAGAGTCCACCGTAGGGGTCACAGTGGCCGTTGGATCTGTCACGGGACTTGGAGTGGCCGCAGGGTCTGTCACTAAGTTGATAGCAGTATCCATGGCAGCTCGATAGGCGTAAGCCAGGCCCCAGCATGTTACAATGATTTGTGTTACTTTGGAACTTCCCGAATCGCGACACCTTTTATTCAAGCATTCTGCCAGTTTTTGAGGATTTTGCACTTGTTCAGGGGTGAATTTCCAAAACACTGGGGGTGCCAACTGGTCTAGATGCCTGCCCATATCCTCCCATACTCCCTGCCACCCACAACTATACTGCCTCCGGGCAGATCTCCGGATGAGCTTCCTAAGTAGTTGTTTAACTTTAAGCAGAACCTGAAGTGCATTCAGGAGGCAGAACAACAGGACTATGCTGGTCTGAGTATCCCAAGGATATTCAATATCTTGGAGAGCTATTGTAATAAACTCGGAGGATAAGAGGGTGGTGAAGGAGGAAGGGAGAGTGATCAAGGAGGGTACAGGGGTGGTGAAGGAGAAAGGGAGAGTGATCAAGTAAGAAAAATTATCTTCCCCTTTCCCCTCCACAGATTGACTCCCTAATGGAAAAAGGCAACAGATACAATTGCTAATAGTTTCCAAAATACAGTTTCCAAAGTATAGAATCGAAGATGTTACTGAGTACAAATACCAGGTTAGAGTCATGGCCAGATATTTCATCATCTCATAAGCCACTGATACAACACACAGTACCATAATGGTCTGAAACCAGGGCCCGGAGAGGATAAACAACATGACAGAGAGCACATACGGAAAATAACGTGCTATAATACTCAATTTGGAAAACAGGCGCAGCACAGTTGAGATTAAAGCAATCAGCATTATGACAAGTGACTATTAAGCAGGTCTAATACTTATACCAATTTTAGTTTAACACACTCTGGTCAGATCTGCCGTTATCTCAACCTTTCGTGCCCCACGTTGGGCGCCAAAAAGACTGTCGTGGTTTAACCCGGCTGGCAGCTAAACACCACGCAGCCGTTCGCTCACCCTCCCCCCTCCCTCTCTGGGACGGGGGAGAGAAATGGAAAGTGAAGCCCGTGAGTTGAGATAAAGACAGTTTAATAAGACAGGAAAATAATAATAATAATAATAATAATAATGATGATACAATGGTGATAATACGAAAGTAATAATAGTATGTACAAACAAGTGATGCACAATGCAATTGCTCACCACCCGCTGACCGATGCCCAGCCTAACCCCGAGCAGTCCGGCCCCCTCCCCCCGGCTAGCCACCCCTATATATTGTTTAGCATGACGTCAGATGGTATGGAATACCCCTTTGGCTAGTTTGGGTCACCTGTCCTGGGTCTGTCCCCTCCCAGCTCTTACTGCACCCCCCAGCCTGCCCGTTGGCAGGACAGAGCAAAGGCTGAGATGTCCTTGGCTTAGTATAAGCACTGCTCTGCAACAATTAAAGCATCGGGGTGTTATCAGCACTCTTCTCATTCTAAGCCAAAACACAGCATTCCACCAGCTACTAGGAAGAAAATTAATTCTGTGCTAACTGAAACCAGGACAAAGAGCTATCAGTTAAGGACTTTAAAATGCAACTTCCTGGTCAGAAAGGCCTACATTTATGAAAAGCAGAGGAGTTCAAATACAAAGTGATGAAATACATTCCTCTGTTCTGAATTGATCAAGTTGAAGGGGCTTCAGCACATGCCTATAGCCACTGAATAAATTAACATGCCATTTACTACATAACTAAAGAAAGTAATCCCACATTTTTTCCCAAGATAGGAATGTTGTAGTTATTCTAGACTTTTCTGCACCCAGGTTTGCCTTTGCTTTGAAAGATCTTGGGCAGGAAAAGGTGGAGAATTAAGCTATCAGGAAAGTGACTGACTGCCCATCTTCTAGTCTAGCTGAGACAGCTCCAGGACTGACTGTTGAGCAACTCTGGTTGTTACTTAAACCTGATTTTGTATGGAGACTTTGCAACACTCAGTCTATCACAGCCCTGACAACAGGATGGGAAGAAGTGGCTTCCCACAGGATGGGAAGAAGTGGCTGGGGCAGTATTACCAGCTTGCTGGTCAGGTGCTGGAGGAGCTGGGATAGCACCAAGCTACATTTGAAGAGCCAGAAGCAGACCCCACAGCTACTGTGGTGACTGACACCCTGCCTACAGGGCTGAGGGAACTTGTGCCCATCAACTTTCACTCTCTTCAGAATATAGACAGACAGCTTTTCACTTTCACTATGTTGCACTATGTTTCACTGTGTTTCACTTCATATTGCACTCTCCTTCTGTTCTTACATTCATTGCATTCATGTAATTTACATTCCGTAACTAAACATTGCATTCTGTAACTAAATAGTTAAGAGTGCTGATTTTTTAAAATACTATTTACATGAGGTAACAGTCTTGCAATGAATGGGGCTGTTCACGCCTCAGAGCATGTTTTTTTTAAATCATTCTGCATATTCAAAAAATTAGTTATGTTGGGTACACTTGGATCTCACTGTAAGTATTTAATTTGAAAACCCAAGAGCTAAAAACTTTTTCTTCATTAGTAAAAGCAAGGACAATAGGCAATAATGAAGAGGCTTGTGTATATAATCATTCTGTCCTTTGCCAAACAATGTTCCTTACCCCTTACATGATGTGTAGGGAAAATACTGCAAGTTGAGAAAAGTCTGAAAGCAAACTAACAAACAATCAAGAAATGTGATTAAATGAAGGCAATCTATACATTTTGTTGATACAGAAATATATTAATAAATGTCCAGCAATCATTTGAAAATTGTTAACTAGCCATATTACAGGTTAGATTTCTGTCTCTTCCCCTTAGAGGCTAATTCCAAAAGTCATCATTCTCAGCTACAGTTCAGGACAAGACAATCATATCTGTCAAACCATAACAACAGGAACACTAAATCCTTAGCTCTTCTCCAGGAAGCAAAGAAATGCTCATTTGAAGTTCTGAAGCTCAGCCAAGTTATGAATATCAAGATTTTATCTGGTAGACAGGCAATGGAGGAATGTTCAAATGTAATCAAAGACATTTGCTAAAGTCATAAGATTATCTTAGTATGGTTGGTTCTGTTTTTAACTAATCAAACTTAATTTTCAATTTAGAAAACATTTTGTTTCTCCATCTGAAATACTGAACAACAGTGTTGACAATATTTATGGTGTACTTGCTAGACTCAACGGAAAGCCCAACTGGTATACCCCTGCTGGATTTGCTGGAAATCATTACCTAGAGAGACTCATCCAAAAAAACTATCATGAACTTCATACTGAAGTAAAGGTACTTGGAAATAAATAGAATTATTCTGAAATATTTGGTCAGAGCGTGTTTTAATTGAATGCAAAGTGGGAAAACAATAAATGTAGGCTAGTACAGTACTATTATTGAGAATTTCTGGTCTTAAACAGTATGAATTATTAGGCAGTCAGCTTATAAGAAATGGTTAGTTTTTTGGTACAAACCTTTGGCAGAGATAAGCATATAGGCCACCAAGTTTGTTTAAAACTTGAGTTTGTAGCTGAAATAAATTTGTGGCATGAAACAGCACATTATAACTATTCTACTAATCTCTAAAGATTATAAGGAGAATAAGGTAGGGTTGTTTGTTGATAAGGTGTTTTCAAACACTCAATGGCCCAGAGTTTCTGAAATTTACAGTTATTAAAAGAAACAATGACTTTAGAACTTGACTTCCCTCTGGAAAATAACAGTTTCTAACATTATGATATGATATGAGTAAAGGGGGAAGGCTTAAGGGGAAAAATGGTATTATGTATTCAAGAAGTAGCCTTACTATTTCTCCTATGAGACTTCATGTCTGGAATGTTAACGTCTGAATATTCAAAACAAAGAATTAAGCAAGATAAGTGGTAAATTTATAACTACACAAAAGCATAACATGAAATCAGCCTAAAGAAAATTTCTTTAAAAAAATGTAGCTGACTAGCAGATTATTGTATTTTAAAGATATATTAAGCCTTAGAAAGGAGTCCAAAAATTCCTTGCATGTTCTTTGTTATGAATATTTTTATATTCCTATTAGTCCACAGAATAACAGGATATCTCAGACACCGTGCTAAGTAATCTATTTACGTTCAGTTTAGTTAATTGATGCACAGAGAACATGCTTAGGTTCAAGTCAGAACTGAGAATGCAGCTCTACCTCTATTGTGAATTACTCGATATTTTACAATGAGCTTCATCGTAAAATAATGGTGTTTGAAATTAAATAGAATTATTCTGAAATATTTGGTCAGACTAAATTTAAAGCTAATACAAAGTGGAGGAAAAATTACATGAAAGTAAACAAAAAGAAAAAATCAGGTTTAATTTAAGATGGTACTTTTTGTCACATTTAGTATGCAAATGGCAGACATAATGAAAGTTTTTTACTAAAAACAGCTGCTCTGGGTTAGAACAAAGGGCCATCCATCTAAATAAGTACTTTGAAATATAGCAAAGAGTAGCTTGCTGACTGATGCAGGAGTGATTAGTTATGCAACAGGTCTGTAAATGTTGTGAGGCAGAAGAGTTCACCGTCACTTGATCACTGCTATACACTATACTCAAGATACAGTTGTATCTTGAGTTTCTTTAAAACTTTCAAGCAGTACCACCTGGGCCTTGTGATTTGCCAAAATAAGCATTAATAATTTGTTCCATAATCTCATTTAGTGAATTGTAAATCTGAGCCAGATAATCTGATGTGTCTGCCCTGAAAAGATACCTTTCAAAGTGACAACTTTCTTAAACTCCTCTACAGTGTACCCGGATGCAAACATGAATGACATTAAATAGTGTTTTTTGTTGTTGTTGTTTGTTTGTTTGTTTTGTTTGTTTGTGTTTTTTGTTTTGTTTTGTTTTTGCTTTTTTGCTATGACTTTGTCTTCTATTAGTACTTTTAGAAGCTTTACAAAAATACTTTTTGGTTACTATTTAACTTTTGCAAGCTGTTTTTCAAGCTGCTTTTTGGCTTGACCATCTCACACCTGAATATGAATCATTCAGTCCCCAAAACATACTGGTATATGGTCTTTTCAGCAGATAGCATAGTGTTCTAAAGCTGTTTGGATATTTATATAATTGTTTGTTTACCATACTTTAATACCTTCTATGGTTTTCATGCACATACATATCATGCGCTATCAACAAGAGGAAGAAGTTTTTCAGCGTATATATCACAAAACACTGGAGAAAAAAAAAATACAATACATGAATCCACTCAATCCAGAAGCTAGAGAGAATGGTTACCATAGAAAGACCTTGTGTCATATCATGGCTATAAACCACTAGCAAATGTCACAAGAAAAAAAGCCAACAGTAAGTCAGACTAATAAATAAGTAAGAATAAACCTAGGTAGTTCATCTTCTCACTTTTCCATTGTTGTTTTTTGATGAACCAGAATGGGCCATTCCTTTTCAAGGTCACATTGCCCAGAGAGCTCCACGTAAATCACTTTTGTGCATACAGAAAGGTTGTGGTCTTCATCTGGGAAAAATTCTGGTAATTTGGGAATAGAAAGTATTTATATTTCCAGCTGGTCAGCCTGAAAATCTATAAGAATTTGAGACATTAGGAAGGTCATGAGGAGGAGCATGACTGATGTTCTCTCAGCTAACATTAAATCCCACCTAAAGAAATTTTAAATAACGCCAGGCTAACAAATATTAACCCTGCAATAAGAATCAAATGTCAGTCCTATATTCATTTCAAAATATATACAAACCTAACCTCTACTCTTCAGTTCTGTCCATAGGTGTAGACATATTCAGAGGCTCTACCTGTTTGGAGAATTACTTTATTGGAAGCATGTTAGATTTCCAACTTGTAAGCTTTAATTTCAGTTAAAGGCCAGGAGCCTTTGTGTAATACGCAATAAGAAGGCAATCCAAGAGATTAAATGTGTTGTCAGAATTTCTGAGTAAACCAAAATGGTTTGAATGACATATGCTACTCTAATCACTAAAAAAAAAAAAAAAAAAAAAAAAAAAAAAAAAAATTCTATTCTTCTGCTGGTGTTGTTGGTGAAATGGTTGAAATTCAATAAATTCTTTGACTTCTTATGAAATGTTTTTTTTTGTGTGTGTGTGTGTTTTTTTTTTTTCTCCTGTCTCCCCCTATATTCCAATTTAGCTAAGAATTTGTTCTGTGTTTAAGAGTAGGCCTTATATTCAGCTGTTTGGGGCTTTTTTTTTCCTCATTTTTATATGTGTTAGAATGTTTTATTTTTTTTAATAATGGTGTTTTGGCTTTCTATCAGTATTTTGCAGACAGATTGATTTCCAATTTTAGTATTTCTTTGTTTGCAACATGTATCACATGTATCATGTCTGTATTGCAAACAATGTTATCTCCTGGACAGAACACCCATCTACATGTCTAACCATGTTCACTATTTTGGATAAATTGCTGTACCACTGTGTCTCTTTCACAGTCTGTAAAACACAAGACAGTAAGAATGATAATGTTTGAATGCAAGCATTTCTTGATAGCTTGTAATAAAAACACTATATAAAAGCACTGGGGGAAAAAGCATGGAAATATTTAAAAACAGGTATTTAAAACAAGACCGAACACCACAAAGTCAAAACACTACAGAGTATCTCAAATTTAGGGATGATCTATGAACATCCATGAGCTCCTAATTGAACTGGTTTTCTTTCTATATTAAGTTGAAACTGGCACTTTGCAATAAGAATCCACTCTCATTGTACTTATTTCTCTAATATGTTAGCTATTTTTTCCTAGGAGCTTTGCTGATTTAATGAAAATGGATTAACTAATTATTTCTCATTGTAAAGATCAACTCAATTCAGCATCTGATAAATCTAATTTATACATAAGAGCATGTCTCAGCATCAGGAACCACAACCTGATGAATTGCAGGCTGACTAGATGGCTTAGGCTATGAGATAAAGAAAGGAAGAATTTCCCTTGTGAATTTCCTCAGGGACAGGATAAAAACATGCGGTTTGCAGCTGTATTCCACAGGCTGTGCTCAGAGTTGCTAATTACAAGGAAGGATTCCTCTGGTGCTGTGGGGATATTCATAAATGCAACTCTAAATTAAAAACACTTGTACAAAAACTCCAGACTTGGTTTTGGAGATCCAGGGGTGGTTGCTTTATGTTGAGACAGCCAGCACATTAGATATAAATGGAAGGATTTATTCACTTTGCCTTAAGAAAAGTGGGTAGAGTCTTTCTTTTCCTTCCTTCCTTCCTTCCTTCCTTCCTTCCTTCCTTCCTTCCTTCCTTCCTTCCTTCCTTCCTTCCTTCCTTCCTTCCTTCCTTCCTTCCTTCCTTCCTTCCTTCCTCCCTTCCTCCCTTCCTCCCTTCCTCCCTTCCTCCCTTCCCTCCCTTCCCTCCCTTCTCTCCCTTCTTCCTTCCCTCCTTCCCTTCCTTGATTTTGTTTGTTTTCAGAGGCTTGATTATGGTTATTAACTATTGGACAGCACCTAGGCAATGTCAGTCTGCTCTGTCCAGTGTATAATACATATGGTATTACATGCACAGATGCACAGAAAGGCAGCATCTGCTATCCCATCATCAAAAAAAAAAAAAAAAAAAAAAAAAAAAAAAAAAAAAGTTTACTAGAGTAATGGGAAAACTCTGTGCTCTCTGGTTTGTGTGCCTGTAAGAGAGAAATTTGGTTTGCACATGTGCAATTATTAGAACTATCTAATCAGCTGCATCACAAAGATGGAACAGAAAGGAAAGCCATGGTTATTATCTGACTGTGTTGACTGATCTACTTAGAGCTTTCAGTTGCATTCCTGATATGTGACATGTACTTTTATTAAGGTGCCTGATTCAGCTACAAAGTGTGGTGAAAATAGTTGTGTTTCTAGTTATCTTGAAAGCCTACCCCAAGTAAAACATGTAGTAAAAAATAGAGTCAGGGTTGTATATTAATTACAAGACTATCTCAGAAATTTGATTGCATTTCTTGGAAAAAAAAAAAAAAAAAAAAAAAAAAAAAAGGAGTTGATCTAATCAGACAATGTCTATAATAATAATAATAATTAAAAAAAAAAAAAAAAGAACAGGAAGGAAGATCAGTTGACTGTACTGCTCTTGTTGCTCTGTCTAGTGGTTGCCAAGTGTGATTCACTGCACCCATGAAGTTGGGTACAATGCATTTGAAAACTGAGCTGCTCTCAGGCAAATCATGCAGTAGCCTGGCACTAGCAAATTTCTGCTAAGTATTCATGCAGCACTCAATTTAAAACTCAGAAATCTCTCAAGGCAATACACAAGACACAACATGAGAACTCTACATGAGTTCCATGAACATACTGCAATCACACAAAGGAGAAAGAGAGAGAGGACACTATTCCAATACCATTTTTTCCTCCCTTACAAAACATGTTTGGAATCTGCATCTTGCAGTTTCCCCTGGCAACTCTCTAGTATCACAGGGTACAATGCCCCAAGGCTACACTCCATTACACTGCACCATCTTTTTTCTTTTCTCTTGCTCTGTGAGCTTTAATGAAGCCCATCAAATTTGCACAAGTGCCCTATTTACTGTACAGAGATTACGTCAAAAGAAATTGTGTTGGCTTCCTTTTAATGCCTGAAGATTGGCAAACGATCATGAAAGTCAATTGCTGTTCAGCTTGCTAAGTGATGGCATGTACTGCTGTCTTGCCTAATTACAGCAAATCAGATGTTTCCTGTTGTGGAAAACAATACTAAGAAATTACTAACTCTTGGTGTTTTAATTAAATAGTATATGTTGAGAATCAATTGAAACCAAGCATTAGAACATTAATTTCTGTTGATGTTTTCTCATCAGCTTATTATATATTTATAGATAGGTAAAGAAGAATTCAGGTGAAATTTTCAGTCTTTCAAATATACATTACTGATCGTTTACATCCAGAGCTGAACTTGGACAATTATTTTCAGAAGGCTTTCTCCAAGAATGGTCTGTCAGTGGGTTATAAGGAAAAAGGTATGTCTGGTAAGCAGTGGACTAACATACAGGATGGCAGAGATAATCTACAAAGAATTTGCTGGGTTCACATAGATAGATGGAGTTGACATCACCACAAGAAAACCAACATAAACTTAACCTCTGAGATCTCAGTGCTCCTATTGGAGACATTTCTGTACAGAAACATATTCTCTCAATCTCTGAGACAGTAGTTCCCTATAATGTGTTCTTACACTGAGGGATTGCTGGGACAGCACGATAACTCCTACAGACACTCTTTGTACAACTTCTATATGTAATTTCAGTTGTCCTAGTTTTCCGTCTAACTGTAGTTAGTATGACAGCCTTTGACTCTTTATAAAGGATTCACTGATTTCCTTCACTTGTCATTTCACTAAGCGGAGGGCTGGATCAATCAATCAAATCTTTACAGAGTAACATGAAGAAAATATCTATTGTTTAAGGCTCATTTACAGTGCAGAATTAAGCCTGGAAAAATGCCTTCTAACAAAAACCTAACTGGAAGACTTGACAAGCAAAAAGTCTGCAGCTTTTAATTTCCTGAGAATGAACTGAATTGAATGAGTGAAATTAAAATCATACTTGTGGCTTCGTGTTTGAGAAATTGCTTATTAAATCATAGCGTTGCCCACACACCACTGATTTTGCACTTGCAGCTCAGGTAAGGAAAAAATGCCATGACAAAAGCTTCAAGAGACTGTCTTTAATAAATATGCCAGCAGCAAATCTTTGCTAACTATGAATGTGATGAACACTGGTATCAGTGTTTATCAAAATATATACCTGCTCCTGCAGAAGGCTCTAGGCAGAGGTGTCCCCTGGCATCTCTGGAGATTTCCATCCAGATTCAGCAGCAGGTGAGCTGAGGAGAACTTGAGTACATCAGGATTAGCCCTTTACTCATCTTCTGCTGTGCTCTGCTGATCAGAAGCTGTGGAGAGTTTACATGGAAGGCTTCAGGCCTTTTGGGGAGAACTGGATTTAAAAAAAAAAAATAGTCTTTGAGCCTAGAATGAAGACTGAGTGGAAGACTGAGTGGAAGCATTTGGAGCACTGGAAAGAAGACTCCTGTAACTGCCATGCAGGCTTATTTGTAGCCAGAACAATGCAAAGTTCCTGGAAGGACTGAGAGATATAGGGTGTATATCTATTGAAAGGGATTTTTAGTGACAAAGTCAGGTCTGTTCAGTTATTTTGTTCCAACCAATTTCCCATTCTGTCTTCTTATTCATGATCAAGTCCTCTGTGTTTGATCTCAAACATCTGTGGTTTACTCTAAAACCAAAGGATTACAATTTCTTTATAGTTTCTTTACAGATTTCATACATAATTTATTTCAGTGACATCAAAATGGAAAAAAAGTTGAAATATCTTCCTGGCTGCTCCTATTTAAGACAGTTTTGACGTAAATATTGTAGACTCTCCTTCCTTCCACTCTGCCTCACATTTCCTTCCTGTGCACTCCCCTTTAATATTTTCTCCTCTCTCCTGTATCCCTATCCTCAATCCAGAGAAGTCAAAGTGTCTCATATCCTGTTCTCTGAATGCTGTTCATTTGCATGACCTCTACCACTCTTGATTACTGTAATGAGTGTCTTTAGTAATTATGATCAACCTTTTCTATTTTTCCAGAGCAATTCCTACTTTACTGAGTTTCAAATTTATAAAACACGTGTTATACTAGCAAAAACTTAAATACTTCCTCTCTTCCAGGGCAATGCTTGTACATGTCTCCTAATAAATCAGTAGCTTTCTACAATGGTCTTGAATAAACTTACAGTTGACCTGATGGAAATGACTCAGCTAAACTCAACACATCAGCCAAACAGTGGTGTCTTACCATCAGAGTGGTTCAGACACATCTGTTGAACTGTTGTACAAGGAATTTCTCTGTCCCTTGCAGCCACTTAATTTCATGAGAACCTCTGCTTTACTTAATAAATATATTCAGTAAAATATTCAAAAGCAAAAGAATTAATAAAGTCTTGAATGTGCATGCTTATTACACTTTCAAATGTTTTCTAACTACTAATTATGGATGAAATTCTCATCCTATCAGGAAGTTCATCATGCAATGAGAGAATGGAGCTATGAAGTCAAGAAAAAATGTCTGCTTGTTCCTTCTGTTAGTTTGTGAGTCATGGCCCAGGATCTTACAGTGATAGGTGCTGAGCAAAAACAAGTAAAATATGCAGCCTTCTGTTTGAGACAGCAAACAGTTTCAAGTTGTTGGCAGTGCTGGTGGGACATACTTTTCTTTTAGAAATATTTTTCAGTATTTTAGCACATTTTAGACAAAAATATTATGAATCTGTTCCAACCTTTGGCCATTACTAGTATACACTGAGTATTATTGCTGGGTCTAACAGATTATTTTCCAGAAAGCAGTTGCCTACAGCAATGTGGACACATTGTCTGCAAGAACTTCAAAGGAGCCACTGATTTCCTAGGACCAGCTGTCAGCTGAATCCTGCCTCTGTGGAAGATGGCAGCTCCTGCCGAGCTGCAGCTAGTGCCATTATTCAGAAAAAAAGCCACTCACTCTATAAGCAGCTATATGGTACTGTACAAAGATCTGAACAGCTTGAAGACTTAATGAAGTAAGTCATAAAGTCCCACTTATAACGTTGTGTATAGATCTTGTCTACCTGGACACATTTCTATGATTCTTATGTCTAAGCTTGCTCTTTCAGCAGCAGCATGAAACATGGGCAAAAACAGTGTGGGTAGTATGAATGTCTGTGTTGACATGGCTTATCACACATCACACTATCTCCCCCCCAAACTGTGGGGATTTCTAAATTCCGTTTTTCTACAGATTTCTAAATTCCACTTTTCTATAGATTGGGAATGAGCTAGAACCAGAAAACCTTATGTCTCTGTTAGATAAGGAGACAACAAGCACCATAGTTGGCAAATTGATGGTTTGGAAACCTTGTCTCTGTTTTTTGAGAAACTTCTGGGAACTATCTGTATGTCAGGTAGCGGAGGTTAGCTCTGATTTCAAATGTATACAAAAAACAGGGAGACCTGGCCACCCACTTCTTCCCACCATATTTTGTTATTTGTCCTTTCTACCCAATCTATTCTCTATAGAACTCTGGACCTGATGGTGAAAAGGCATTTACAAAGTGGCAAGGACAAATGTGATCAGCAGGCCTCAGAGAGTACAGGAGGTGTTCCACTTGTCCTTCTACAACGTGTGGGAAGCCTGGGAAAGCATCATTGCCTCCTAAAAAAAGAGCACCAAGCAGTGGTAGGAATAGATAGGTCTGGTAGCAGTAGGGGAAAAGCAGCATGATGAGCAGACAAGGTGGGATCTTCCTGCAGGCAATAACAAATTCAAGTTCTAGGGTGAATTCATCACACAAGCCAGATTTCTCTTCCTCTGCCTACTGATTGCTCTGCTTGCTCCTCTTCTTTTAGTCTGTTTACTACCAGAAGCAATGACATTTCATTTCCTAGAACAGCAACTGTACCAAAGACTCATTGTATACAATTCAGCTGAAAAGTTCAAGTACAAAACATGAACATACCATCTGATACAGGAATGGTGGCAAACTTGAATAGGTTCTTCTGCTTCTATAGGTCTTTAGTAGGGTAGAGATGTAACATACAGCAAAACTCAGAAATCAGTGTTCCTTCTCTGATATACGCTCATTATTTACAAAGTTGTATCCAAGTTCAGCAAGGCAAGTCTCTGGGCTTTTCATGTTTGGGTAGAAGATGCTTTCTCAGAAGATTTCTAGTGCTTCTGCCCCCAGTGATACTGAAAATTCTTTCTCAACTTTTCAGTTTCAACAAATAAAAAACTTACACTATCTGTTTTTGCTTTTGTGACTAACATATAAGGCCCTGAATCTGGGTACTTATTTTTTTTTGTATTGACCTGATTGTCAACTGTTGTCTCTGCGTATTTTGCCCAGTGCCACTTCTATTCCTTAACAGTAGCTCAAAATAAAATTGTAATTGCTTATTGCCCCTATAAATGTTTATTTGGTAATTACAAATCTAATACAGCAATGAAAACAGAAGTTGTAGATAAAGACACATTGTCATAAGAAGTATAACAGCATCTTGTTTTAAAGAATTGCCCCTTCGGTCACCGTCAAACATTTTTAAAGGGAGTTTAATTTTGAACTAATTCTCTTTTGACATGCACTAACTTTGTAGTAAATTATCCTGTCCTCCCGTGACCTTGAAATTCCAGAGATGGGATGGTGTAGCTGATGGTAAACCAAAAACAATGTTTCCAGCAGGCAAGTAGCCCAGATGAAAAGGAGTAGGTAATTTTATCTGTGCCTGACATATTTGTTCTCTCTTTGGAATACATAAAGATCCCTTGGATTATATAATGGTGAATACTGTCATTTTGAACAAGAGTAAGAAATCCATTAGTGTATGTGTTTGTGTGTTTGTGAGTATACAGAGGAACAGTCCAGAGAAGATTTGTGTGTAAGTAGGGAAATCTATGTTGGGACTTCAAAGAATAAAATCACTGTTTGTGTTAAGAAATCAGCCAAACTCATTAGACCAAAGTGTGTTTCATAGTCCTGACCAGATGACTGGACACCTCATGTATGAAAGAGGTCTGTAATGGTGCTGTTGTTTTAACCAGGTATTGCCTATCAAATCTCTCTTGATCCTTACTGTGTAGCTGAGTTAATCTCTGAGCATTTTTGAGCTCATCTCCTTCTGTGTGGTAGTGCAGGTCATGTGCTCGGTTTTGCCCTTGATCTGGGTCATGTTTAGCCTGTTTACGTATCTCATGCATGAGATATTTTGTGTTTAAGATTAAAAATTAGGCAGACAGCGAAGACTTAGGACTACACATAAAAATGTCTCTCTTCTCCTTAATGCTTGTTCTTTCTCAAATTGCCTCTCTTTACTACTCATTTTTGCTTTTTAGTAGCTTCCATTTATGTCAGTTTTTCCCCTATTAGAGGGAAAAACTTGCTTTGTTTCACTGTACTAGGCAATCCTACTCATGACATTAAAAAAAAAAATCACTTAGAAAAATATCTTAAGGGGCAATTGCAGTAGTTCTCATGACCGGTGTTCTTTAAACATTGCAGTTTCAATTCCTAGTATTTTGATGCCATGTTTTCACTTAGCAGCACAATAACTTGGAGTTTCAGATGCAAACCAAATTATAGGAGGACAGGATATGTATCAATACCTCTTAATTGCATAGAACTGAAATTGCTTTAAACAATCTTTATTTAGCTATTCTTTTAATGTGTTTTTATTAATTTTAAGGATATGGATTCAATTCCCTAGTTTGTCTTGACCTCTGTTCCTAACAGCTACTCCTGGATTATAATCAGAACCATGTACATGTATTGCCATGTATTTAGCAAACCTTGTGACTCTGAAGAGGAAACTCAGACAGTACACCAATGACAGACAAATCAAAAAGAGCTGCACTATACGTACCTTGCCATTGCAAGAATCTGGAAAGGGGACTGAATACTTTAAAGGCACAAAGCTGAGATGCCAAGCATCTGTTTTGTGGGCTGGATCTGCAGAGGTCACGGGGAAAGTTGTCTGCTCACAAAACAAAAATGTGTGTGCAAGAAGAGGGTGAGTCAGTAGCAGTAACAGGGAATATTAACTGAGGTCCTATTTGATTAAAATAATTAAAAATCAGCCTAAATCAACATAAAGCAAAGCTTTTTACTCCAAACTACAGAAGGCCTTGGTAACTGTGTCCTATCTTTAATGTAGTTCAATGGCTAGGTGCCATAGTAAGTTAATAATTATTGATGTGCTAAGAAATGCCTTAATATTTATTAACTAACTAATGTTAGTTAATAGAAATATTCATAATGTCAGATCTGGTGGGCTACTGTAGGAAGAGTTTTTCTACCCTATTTGTGTATATTTTTTTTTCATCGGAGGTTTGCAGTGAAAGTACAATATACTGCATATAGTCCGGAAGAAAATATATTTATTAAGCTATTACTTACAGCTAGTGTTAAATGCTGCCTTTAAATTATTTGAGCTTACTTTTCAAATGTCCTATCAAAATTATCCACTGATAATATTTCTACATGAAAGAATGGAAAAGCTGATTCCTAAAATTTATAGGATTTTATAGGAAAGGAACCAACTTCTCAAATTATCATTTACATTTGTGCTTTCAAGTTTGCAATATATGTGTAAATGAGATAGTATTAAACATAAACAAAACAGAAAGATTTGGTAAGTTAATCAGTGCCTACAAAAGACCAGTGACACATTAAAACAAGTATTTCTATATGTAATGTGTTCAATTAAGTCCTTACATTTGAAAATATGTCTTGCTGTACTGTTTATAATAATATCATAAATGTCTTCTAAACTGTATTCAAATGTTTAAAGGATGTGAGAAACCATTAAACCTTAATCATAGAGAGCCTATGATAAACTGTATTGCAGTCCTCTTGTTAGATTTCTTAGAACTAAGGAACTAAGACATTTCTCACATTAGTTCTACTGGAAGATGCTCCTATTGATTTGCTATGTGCATTGGGACATATTACATTGGAGATGACAATCTGAGGAATCCATTTATTAATCTTATGAAATTTATGGGACTGAAAAATATAATCTCAGATGGATTTCTTTGTTGGATATTAATTTACACAAGTCTGTGAATTTATCTGTCAGCCAAGAGCTCATAATATCAGATAGCATTGTGTTATTTGAAGAGAGAAAAGCAAAATACTTCCTGAAATTAAAATTCAACAGTTAATGAAAACATTTTTATTCCAACTAATACAGGACTCCAGGGTACAGGATGGAAGGTGCTACCAAAGTTGTTTCACTGTAGTCACCAGCAAAAAGATATGTCTAAGAAAAGTTGGATGATGGATGATAGATTCTTTCAGTAGATTCCCAAATTAACTTTTTGTGACAGAATGTCTCATATGAGATGATATAGGGAAGGGCAGTAAAAGAGAGCTCTCTTCTTCCACAGCATTTTCTCCACAATTTCCAGTAACCTAGGTTTTTCTATAGCCTGAGTTTTGCATCAACATAATGTATTCATGCATTGAAATCAGTCCACATGATGAGATGCTTTTCACTGTTGTCACATTGAAAAAAAAAATAATTAATTATTTAATTTAATTATTTAAATTTCAGCTATACAAAGGAGGCAGCCTACAGCTGGTAGCTAGCACCAGGAGCTAAGATGATAATTACTTCCATCATCCAACTTCATATGCTGCCTACAGTGCTAGGGGAAAGCTTTGGTCTTGGATAGGGTCTGTAAAGGCATGGATCTGAGTTGTTTGGAGTTAGAGGTTTGACAAAACTGCATATGATTGGCACAACATTGAAGCAACCTGTATTTGTCTTCAGTGGGTCTACCTTTGCAGGAAGGACTGAGCACATACTTATTTTGTGTCTTACCTAATGATTTTGTGTGAAGAAAATGTAAACATTAAGAATGATTGACACAGCTTTACACTGTTAACACTGAATATATTTCCCATAAATGTATCCTTATAAATTTTAGCAGGTATAATCCACTAATGTGAAAGGACTCACATGACTTCAGCCTAACAATTTTTGTCCTTTATGTATCTTCAACACATTCCAACAGTTTTCAAGACTCTTGCCTACCTAACAGGGCATTAATGTCTTTTACATTTCAATGACTTCATTAGCAATTTCAACTACTTCTTTTAAAAAGTTTATAATTATGGTGCCTTTACAGGTTTAAATTGTTTGCATGGAAAAACAACACAAATCACTACTCTTCTTTTAAAGCCACCAATTTATTGCTGCAGAAATATTATTGATTCTATATTGCTATATATGCTTTAACTTTGCATATTGTTTTACAACTTTGTGATGGAAGAATAATTACGGATTTTTTTTGCGAAATGCTAAGGAAATGGAATTTTGTGACCCCAACAATGTCTTTCCTCTTCAGTGAAAGATATTGTTTTCCTGGCACTTCAGACAGAACAGCAGTGAGACATGCAGTCTGATAGAGATTAACATTGAGATGATCTACTGAGAAATCATGGTTCTTTTGTGTGCCTGTAAGAGAGAATTTGTCCCTGTCCTTGCCTTGGGAGCATTTTTCTTTTTCATCTTTTACCACTTGGCTAATTTTAATTAATGGAAAAAAAAAAAAAAAAAGAAAGAAAGAAAGAAAGTTTGGAAGAATTTGGTGAATTCTCCAATATTTGTCAAGAAAACATTTATTTGTGTGTTTATCTGTGTAAAACAATATTTTAGATATTTGGAAAAAAAAAAAAAAAAAAGAAACTTGGGATGGAAATCACCATATAATTATTTTTCCTGCCTCTCTTTACTTGTTGGCCATAGAATATAAGACACTAAACTGAACAAAAAAGGATTTTTTTTTTCAGTATGTTTCACTGTTTTTGGTATTTCAGTGCAGAATTGCATGTGGTTAGTTTCTCTGTTGCTTCATCTATTGCTTTTGGTTTCTCTCTTCTTTCTGAACTGCCCTAAATGCCAGGAACCACGTTAAAGAATTCCCTTGCTGAAAAGAAAGAGATTAATTAAAATACATATATTTGCAAAGATTAGGGTTGGATAAATCTGGGGACATAACAACAACATCAGCAACATTAAAAATGTTTTTGGATATGCCGATCTTGCTACTTTTTAAGGCTAAAAGATTTTCCTGCATGTTCTGATTTGAGAGGTAATTCATGCCACCCACCTATAAGTGAGCAGAATGCAGTTAAAAGTTCTCATCACTGGTGAAACTAAACTGAAGTTTGTCATCTTTCAGATAAGGAGGAACGGTAAAATTTTCAGCTTTCTGTTATGAGTTTTTCTGGATTTGAAATCAAATGGTATATTAGGACGAAGACAAATGTTTTTTATACTCTCTGGTCACTCTCACTTGTTTTTTTCTCACCCTTCTTTTTTGATGCCTGGGAATTCCAAATCAGCTTCGTAGTTCCAGATAGTGAAGCTTATGTACAGTATCTACAACAACAGTACAAACTGTGCTGCACTTCTGCCAATATGGCTGTACTCGGACAATGGGGGATTTACCACTACTGTGTGCACTACTGGTCAGGAAGCCTACTGCTACAGGAAGAGAGCAAGTTAGTGGCAGCTGTGCTGTGGTCCTTTTTACTGGTAATCCAACTGACACCTTTTGATACTCATGTAAATGTTGTAAAACAGAAACCAGACTATGACTAAACCCTAAATTAGTTTACAGTACTCATGTATGCATTTATTTTTTAAAGTAATTTAGGAGTTATGTCTGCTGAAAATCAAGGTCCATGCTACATTGCAGATCAGTGCCACAAGTTAATGGAAATTTGAAACTCTCTTCCTGATGCTTTCATCATCCTATATTATGCTTGTTGAGCTTACTGAATGCTGTTTATGTGAACTACCCAATGCATAGATTAGAAATTATTTCAACACTTTCACAATGGAATAAAATTCCATTTGATTAGGGATCTTTCCCATCACTAATATCAATGAATAAGTATATAGAAGTAAGTGGAGATGTTTTCTAAAAACTTAGTCACATTACATAACTTCGAAAGTTCTTAGGTTAAATAAAAGGGGAAAAAAAAAAAAAAAAAAAGTTAAAGTTCTGGAACTTTACTCCTTTTCTATAGATTTTAATATAATGGCCCATAAAAAATATAGAGCAGTAATGTGATCTATTAAAACTTTATAAACCACACATGTAGCCTTTTATCTAGGTACTTTCTCCCTGTTCTTGATAGAAAAATTATCACCAATCATACATAAATAGTCATACCTAATTTGCCTATTATTAGGCACTTTCACGCCCCCAGATCAGATAGCACTCCCTACTTCACCTACTGTGTAAATTTCTTTCTTCCTTTAGTACACTGCTTACCTGAATCCTGAGGGTATGTATGCATGGACACCTAAAGCTCTGTATGTGCCTATTTGTACCTTTCTGCCCTCTGAAATAGGAGGCTATTCACAGATCCACAGAGCTAACCCTCTGCCCAAATGCCCTTATGTACTCTCTTATGAGGGAAATGTCTGAGGCCAGCCCAAATTACCTGGGAATCAACTATAATAGCTGGGCTCAGATCACAACTATTTCCATAACCACCTCCAAAATGAGATTTTTAAACCCTATTTGAGCTGCAGCAAATGTTAGGAACCATTCTTTCTCTATTGCACTATCCAGGAGAAAGTGATAAAGCTAACAGAAACAAAGTTATATATAGAAAGATTTTTACTTTTTTTTTTAATTTGGTGTTTCAGATTAAAGCAGATGTTCAGTGGAAAGGAGATAGGAAACTCTGCTAGGGCACAGGGGATAGTTAGAGAGAAGTTATTTGACAGAAACAGCTGAATTTCTAGATCATACTGGAAAAGATTTCTGGCAATAGGTAATTAAGACCAAGACTAGAAAGTCAGACAGAATAATGGACAGATGAGTTTGTGGGAGCTGGAGACCATTCCCTTGTTGCTGACACTCAGGAGTGGTGTCATCCTTGTTACAACAGCAGCCAGATGAAGTCAAGCCCTGCTATCTATCATGCACCAACACACCAGCTTTTTGGGTCAGATAAATGAATCCTATGGTCTCATCAGCAATCTGTCTTCTTTTTGATATGACCTTGCTCAGCAACATCATGCCCTCACCTATCTATATGCTTGTCTGAGATGAACTGCCCCCTGAATCCTGCCTGAGTAATCACAGAAACCCTGAACCTCAGCTGATCACTAGACTACAGCATCTTCAGACATCAGACTGTCTGAATTCAATGAAAAAAATGCACAGATCCCAGGTGAAGAAGAGAAATATAAGGGATTGTGTTCCACAGATGTCAAACAAGGGGTGCTCAATCATTCATTCCCTCTGTAACAAGGTTAAAAAGCTAACTGAGGGCATTAACTTGTAAACAAGCAGTCATAGGATGTTCTCTTCTAGTCACTATCGAACCGTTCCATGATTCAGTAAGGAGAAATCTATCTTTAAAAGTTTCCTACTGGAAACATACCCAGTGTAGCATATAAACTAATCTGCAAGTGTAGTGTATCCGTCTTCCTAGAGTGGGATAGACATAAACTTTCTTTATGCTACTCTTCCACTGTGGTTGTCCACCCTGTCCTTCTTCTGTTTTCATGACTACAGCAGACTGTGCCTGTACACTAGTTCTTCACCATTACTGTCTCACAACAAAGAAAGCTGCAACAGACAAAGGGCAAGTTTGATCACAGAGTCTTCAGCCTCTTGAGACTTACTTGTTCATGCCCTAAGGAAAAGTAGCAATACCTTTGAGAATTACTATAACATCTACAACCTTGCAATTCAGACCAATTTCAGGACAGCTGAGGCACGTGGAAGGAAAATCAGGCATGAACTCTCTCAGCTATGGCAGCAGGTTACTAAGCATACCTCTTCTTGATGCATGATTCTATGATTCTTCTACTCCTTATTCTCACACTCTGAAACTGCTTAATTCCCTCAGATGTCATTGATAGCAGTGTGAAGAGAATATATGGTCCCATGCTCAAGCCTTTCAAAAAGATGCCCAAGGTAGAACTAAAGGACGGAAGAAAGTGGAAGGTATCTTAGGAAGGAGGCGTCTTTGTCCACGCACAGTGCCAGCCATCCTATTCTGTTCAAACACAGTTGTTACTGGTTCTTGGATGTATTTATTTTCTTTAGGTTTCACGTGGTATGTCTGTCTATAAGAAGTGTGTTTTGGGTGAGGCAGATTAAGCAGCTTCCCTAATAAACAGGTTCCTTTCTAAAGACCATGATGGATGGGTGTGTTAGACTGTTGAGGGTTTGAGAAGAGGAATGCCATCCCATGGTAGGAAATGTCTTGGTGTGCCACCTATGCTGAGAAGGGAGAATCACTAAAGACCTGTAAAGTGCCTCCAGTGCTGAATCAGGACTATAAAAGGAAGGCAAATAAATTACTTAGTCAAGCAGGATTACTTAGAAAGGCAGGCACATAAATCTGTTGGATTCCCAAATGTACTCTGAACACTTATTCTAGAGAGAATGAACCAAGGTGTCTGTGCCTAGCTCAGCTCTTTTTTTCAAGAGTTGCATGATTAAAATCTCCCCTTATGGCCAAAATTTGTGCGTTAGACTATCCTGTTAATTGCTAAGAAAAAGTGTTATCCACTTGATCTTCCTGGATGTGCTGCAGATCCTCCAACGTCTATATTCTTTCCCTTCGTATTATCACTCAGAATTTCAGTACATGTTCTCCCACATTTTGAATACCTATCTGAGTGAGATGCATAGCATAATCTCCTTCACCTTTTTCCCTCCTGTTGTTCCTGAACAAGTTGTGCTCTTTGATATTAGTATTCTGGTCACATATTCACATGACTGTACCCTATCAAGTTTCTGTTATGTCAATTAAGTTGTAATTTTAATCTTGCATTAAGGTTTCCAGCTCCTTCTATTCATATCAATGCATTTTACATTTATATAGAGACATCTAAGCTGAGCATAAGTTGGTTCACTTTATTTTTCTTCTTCTTTTTTTTCTTCTTCTTCTTCTTCTTAGGACCTTTGATAAAAAATCATGGGCTTTCCATTTTTTTGCCTAGGCCTCTGTGTGCCAGGTTTATTTGACAGACATGTCACCTGCCTGTCCAGATAATTTAGTGCTTATCTGATTGGATTATTAAAACTGTGCTAAAGCGTTTCTCTCTTTCTTTGTGAGATTGAGCCCATGTCTTCTCAACAGTCCTTCCCATCCTATCATGGAAGCATGTAGTTATGCTGATGAAACCAAATTCTTTGTAACACTGTACACAGACATGCATTCTGTTTTTCTGTTTTCCATCACTGCATACATGTACTCATTTGAGATTGTCTTTCTCTAAGTAGACTGCAATCTTAAGTGCAGCCAGGCTACCTTTTCACCCAAGAAGCATCTACGTCACAAAAAACACAGTGGCCACTTTTTGTCAGAGGGCCATATGATTCCCAGAGGCTGTTAAGCTTTAACTTCCATAGGAGAGAGACAGTATCTGTCTAAGACTTTGTGTAGACCTTGAACATACCAGGACCCTGACTCAAAAAACCACAGTGTAATATTAATAATAAGATTGATGCTAAAATGCAGAAGATGAGAAAAAAAAATGTGTGTGTGTGGGGGGGATTGGAATAGACATTGAGAAATCACCTAGTCTCTATACTTAAAAGTAATACCTAAACCAAAACTGCTTGTGAAAGATGTTTGCTTAACCATACTTTTAAAAATAGCCAGTAATTGGATACTCTGGAGTATCACTGCCTATCTATTTCAGTACTTCAGTCTCCTACCTTTAGTTTTTCCCATGTCCAACAACTTCCCTTTGCTGTAGTCTACTTGTTCAAACCACAATGAATATGGCCAAAAAATGATTCCCTTCCTCTTTGCCAATTATCTATGTCTGTACTAGTAAAATAAACATAGCCAGAACACAAGCCTGGATGGTGGACCCCGATTACTTAGAATACCTTATTAAAGCCTTAATAGTAATAATAATGCCTTAATGCTTAAGAGTGGGCCCTAACATAATTTTGGCACTCTCCTAAGCAATGCCCAAACACAGTTTGAGACTTACTATATAGTTACATACATGTTGTCATGAAGCTTCTAAAAGAGATTAAAGGCCAGGTAATGTCTCCAGGCCAAAGAATAAGTGCTATTATTTTTTATGTGCTTGTTGGTTTTGTTTTTAACTTTAAATAGTTAATAACTGTTATCAGCTCTACTTTTTTTTAGTCTAAGTGATATCAGCTTATTCAGATCTGATCATTCTCACTGGAACCAACCCACTGAACCATATCATTTTCAGCTGATGTTTCCAAACTAGTCCCTGAAGTGAAATTCCCAAAGTGCAATACTTAGCTGTGCCATCACCAATGCTGATTGAAGTTAAACATGATCATTTTCTTTGTATTACAGATAGTATTGCTATTTATACATACCAGATTGCTTCATACAGATCTCTAAGTACAGTCAGATGAAGATAATGAGCTCTAATTGATTTTGTAAATCTCTAACATATTTAATACTTTTTAATATGTTATGCCAGAATTTACAGCATGACAACCCTTTGCGTTTCTGCTGAAACTGATTACATTAGCAGTGATACCCCAAGCAGACCTTTCTATGAAAATATCATTAAAAAATTTGGTCTTTCCAGTACAAGGTTTGATAGCATCAATTGGTTGTTATGAGTGTATTGTCCTGGAGAAACTTCTGCTACCTCTACTAGTTTTTTACCTGATCTCTCAATCACTGAGTGCTTTTAGTCTATCCACTTTCAAAAGCACTCATATGTATTTTAAAATTAAATGTTAGACTGTTAAGTCAATAGTAGCGAACCATGTCTCATAAGCCAATCTCTTTGAAAAGAATCCCTAGGAAAGCAAATCAATAATATTAAAACGATGAAGATAACTAAACTGTTAGTGTTACCAACCGATTTCCTGTCAATTATCTTGTGCTGGTGTGGCCTCTCTTGCCCGAGCTAATTGACCTTGGCATGCTGCTTGTTTCTTTCCTGCTATTTCAGCTGTATAGCTTCTCTTCTGACAGTGATACAGTGACACAAGAAGCCAGGCTTTACCATTGCCTCTTGCCTTTTGACACAGACTGGTATGCAATAAATCCCCTGGGGTGGTCCACAGCAGAACTGCAAGGAGAGCAGTGCTGGACTGCGACCAGTTGATTGAAAGTGCTGGACTGCGACCAGTTGATTGAACGGATGTTTGCTCAGAGCAACAGACCTTCATTACTCTGACGTAGTAATGAAAGAAGTTTGTTAATTTGCAATCTAGCTAGTGCTGACTGATAAAGGGATGTGTACAGTAGTCTCAGTCTTATCGCTTTTGCCAGGTTTACACTGGTGTAGCAGCACTGAATTTAGACAAGCAGTTCCTGATTTACTTCAGGGAAAGGGCAGAATCAGGTCTGATTTTGCATCATAATCCATACAAATAACAGGCCTCCCTGGGAAATATCTTATATCTTAGGTATATTTAAGAAAACTTCAATTTATGTATGTATATTTATAGCCTATCTCCATTTTGTGTGAATATTTTGGATCTTCCTGGTACCTTTCATTATAAAATATTTCTAAGCTAAATCCAGGACAGATAAATTATGACTCTGGCTTCTTTTAGTAGGGTAGCCTGCCTAAATCACTGCCACATTCTTCCCATAGTAGTCGTTTAAAATTAATAGCACATGCAGAGGAAAAACTAAACCCTTTGACGTCACTCTTGAAATGAGGAAACATAAACAGAAAAGGCTTCACTCCAGCGAGCTGACAGTGCCGAAGCGGATTGGTCTGCTTTCCCTTGCCTGTGGCAGTTGACAGCACCTCCCAGCCGTGCACGGCCTTCTGCTTGCTAACACAGCCAGTCTGACTGCAGCAAGCTCAGCTCTATCCCAGCCCTTACACTGGCAGAAAAGTGCACTCTCTTTCTGATTCTTTTTGCTTCTTAAGGTGGTTTTATTGGCTGGGTTGGGGGACTTGGGGAGGTTTTCCTTTCCTTTTATTTTTCCCTTTTTTTTTTTTTTTTTCTTGCTGTTGTTACTTACTTGTATTCCTAATCCTGGATGCAGTTACTGGATTCTGCAGTACAAGTCTTCATGAACAAGCTGCACCGCTTAGAGATTTCACGGCATTCAAAGGTCACAGAACTGCCACTATGGTTAAATGTCTTGTTTAATGGTTGAGGTATGTACAGCAAATCTAAAAGAGCCAGCATGATGATTTCTGAAGGGGAACTAAAACTGTGAGGGGGAGAGGGAAATAATACTATTATTTATTGGAAAAGATTTTTACTGATGATTGTTACTACAGCAACAGGATTTTGAATTTCCTCCCTTTTTCTCTTTATTCAAACTAGATGAGAATTTTAACTTATGTTGGTTTAACTGTTTGATGGCAAAAAGAGATTGCAGAGAGAATCTGTTATTGTAGTCCTTTCTGATCCGCTGAGGAAAGTGTGGTTGTTTTCTCTATGTGTTTTCCGACTGCTCTATGGAAGGAGAGGATACCTGTGACTTGGTTGGCTTAGATGAAGGCAGAAGATAGCAGAAACTTATTCATATCCTGAGGGTGCTGTGAGTTCATCTGAGAGTTAGAGCAGAGAGAGAGAAGGAGTTTGAAATAAACAGATCAAGCAGGAAAGAAAGTCAGTCTCATATTTAGGAGTACATGTACCACATCATTTTTTTTCTACATGCTTACGCTGCTTTACTTGGTTTGGATTCTGAAGTTTAAAATTAAGAAGCTTGAGCTTTGACTTATGAGCAGATCCTCAATGTGAGGGAGGGAGCTGCTCAGCTTATATTAACACCAGTTGTCAAATATCTTTTGCTACTTAACCAGAGAAAAGTGGAAATTAATTGGAAGTTGAAGTAATGAAGCCTGACGTCTGTTTAACAGCATATAAGTTCAATTCATATTTGAGCTACTGATCTGCCTTGAATGAGTATTGCAGCAGCACAGTGGACAGTGTGTGCTGCAGGAAGCGAAAGCAACTGCTAGCATAAAACTAACATTGTTTTCAGGAGTGTGATTCTAACATACAAGAGGAGGAGCCACTTGTCAGAGCTCGTGTGTGTGTGTGTGTGTGAATGATCTTAAAAACAATTTCAGACAACATAGCCAATGTCCATGATTAATTAGATTAAAATACAAGTTTTCTCAGTGACTAGCAATCTTCGTATTTTCCCAGATTTTGAAATGAGACAGCTCTGTTTGAGATGTTACTGTAGATATAAACTGTCTACGATGTGAAAATCTTTTAGTTTAACTTTAAAATTTATACCTGATAAAACTATTCATATAACAAAGAACAGAAAATAAGTACATCTACCTCATGCAAGGCACCTCAAAGGGTTACAAAAATTAGGCATACTAGGCTCAAACATGCTAGCTTAAGGACTGCAAAAATATTAGCTCTGAAATGCAGAGGATGTGATATGTGCTGTGAATGGACAATTGCTATTCTGCAGTGCCTAGTGGGAAAACAAGGACTTTGTGTATTGCAAATGCATAACTGCAGCTCCTCCATTTCCTTTGCTGTATCTTCACTGATGGCTGCAGAAACAAAGAAGCTTGTCACAGATAAACTCTTTAGTGCCACATCTGTTTTGAGGTACTTAAAGGCAATTTTTTTTCATGTCATCCAACAACCCTAAATCAAGCTTTGTTAGTTGAGCTATTATTCTGTAATCCCTGTGCCATTCTGTCCTCTGCAGCCCTCCCCAAAGTCTCATGTAAAATGCCAGCTGTTTTTAAAAACTAAAGCTTTGCTTCTCCAGTTCCAAGTTTAGAAAGGTTAATACAGTATTTGTTCAATGATTAATTAGTAAATTTGATCAAAGAAAAGCCTGAATCTAGAGGGACTGTCTTCAGTTCTGCAAGGAACAACCCTATAGCTACATGAAGATATCCAAGTTTCCAAATAACAGTCTGTAAAACATTGATTTACTCTCACTTCCTAGAATTAAATCATTTACCTTTTTGATAAACAACATCTTCTTTTGAGAGAAGCTTAGCTTTTAACCTCTGAAATCTGTATTTTGTAGCAACAACTACTGGTGATACAAATAGTAAATATGCCAACTGGACTGAGGAAATGACACTGTTTTTCTACTTTACTAATGAAAGTTTCTCTGCAGTGCTTTCTCTGAACATTCTCAGTTCAACATCAAGAACAAAATACAATTTAAGTTTGGCCTTTCTGTAGCGGATAAGAATCTTAGTATCATTTGGAGTCATATTGTGTCAAAAAGAGTTTGTATTACAAAAGTTTCATGCAATATAAATGGCTGCTATTTCTCAGGTTATTTCTGTAGGGTGGACAAGAATTGTCACCAGTGAAGTTCTAGTGATTCCAGGAGAGTAATGCATATTCTATAGAGTCTAAGTCAGTGTACTGCAGATCACTTTTAAACTGTACAATCTTTAATTCTGTAACCTAGGATATAAATATACAATATAGCAGCAGCTGTTTTCTCCCTTACCTCCCCATTTAAATGCTTTCCCTTCTGAAATCCAGCTCTCAGCTTGCCCTTACCAGACCTCTAGGTAGGTCTTTGAAGCAGACTGGTTTTCCAGTGTCTTCGTTACAATTATCAAGTATAACTGAGACATTCAGTCATACGCAATTCTTCACCCAATGGTTCTTCTACCAATAGTTGAAGCATATTTTAATGAGAAGCCATCTGAAAATTGACATATATATGGTTTTCTTGTAATTTTTCAGTCTCATAGGAAAAAAAAATTCTCTTGTACTGGTATTTTCCTTTATAAGAGCTGTCTGAAGCAGAAATGTCAGCTACTAACCAAGTCATTGGTAACAAAAGACTAAGGCCTGATGCCTCTTCATTTCATCATATGAAGTGTTTAAAACCTAATCTGTCATTTAATCTCGTAAATATATGGCCAAAAACTCTAGATGCAGTTTGTCTTGCAGAAAAGCAGGTAATTTGGAGCAGCCAGAGAGACTTCCCATGTAAATGAGCATTTTAGCAACTCACTATTGTTCATTTTTTTTCCATTTTAGTGCTTGAAATTTTACAGCTCACCATGTGTTTGTCACAGGGTGAAAGTGAAAGGGACAGCTGGGGTCTTACCAGCTGCCAGAACAAAATTAAGTGTTTTGTAATGAAATGATGGCTCAGTATTCCTCCTCCCACAACCATATTGGGTGGAAGATGGGTCTCTCTGTGTTAGAATTACAGTATTCATTTTTCTTATTCCTCGGCCAGAAAACAAGCACACCCCTGCAGGAACATCAGTTTTTATACTTTCAGTCAAATCTTGGCTTTACATTCAGTGTGAAAATGGCACTTTCCAGCCATACGCTTCAGGATGTGGAACTGATGTTATTTAGAGTTTATGCCCTGGGGTCACTGGGACTCACAGACGTGCAGCCTCTGTATCCATAAGCAATTCAATAGTTCTGATGCTTTTTCTTTCTCTGACCAACATGAGGTGTAGCTATCTAGGCAATGATAGCTGTAAAGCCAGGCACCACAAAGGCCCTTATAGGCACTCAGAAAAGTGGGGCTGGTAAACTTATCCTTTGGTTCAGTAAATGAGTGGAAAAGCAAAAAATCTGTCTTCTGATAGTTGCAAGTATTTGACAAGTCTGAAGTCTTAACTTTGTGTAAATACTAAGGAGGTAGGTAGTATTTGTTCTATTTAAGTAAATTTATTTAATTTATTAATGTATCTGAAAGATAATTTAGCAAAAGAATTCTTTTGACATACTGAAAATTGTTTAGAACATTTTAAAATTGTATTTTTACTACCATACCTACTGCAGCAGCATCCCAATAAAATTGCATTAAAAACAGTATTTAATCCTTTGAAATTTTCAGTTCTGTTTTCCTGTAGTAGACTATGTCGGATTCAGAAGGTACACTGCTAGAGTATACAATGCTCAGACCTGGGCTTCTTATTATCTGTTTTAAGGCCACCAGTTTTAAAATAGAAAATTAAGAAATCACAGCCAGATCAGATAGAAGAGAGGGCAGTTCCATAAGCCAAACTTCAACAGCAAATTTCTAAGTGAAAAATTTGGTGCAGGGACAATTCACAAAAAGCAAAGATTAAATGATTTAAGTACTTCTCTTGCACATATTTAATAGTGTGGCATGTGCAGTCCAATGATGCTGTGATTTCAACACACATTTTTCATTTGTTCTGTTCATAGAAAGTGAAAATTCTATAGCTATTATGTAAACAGTGTTGAACTATAGAAATTAAACTAATGAAAGGGCCCAACTGAGTTATTTTCTTATTCCGTTCTTACTCCCAGTGGGAGCTGTGAGTGAGGATGGATGAGAACTGAGTTTAGCTACTTATTTAAGCCACATAGTCTCATGGTGGTATATGATATGCTTCTGCTAGCTTGCTATCCAGCCAAATAAGACATCCAGGTTGCCTGGATGGATAAACATAGCTGATGATCTCTCCCTCTTAGTAGGTGGGGGTTGAGCAGTTAGGATTCTCTCAGTCACATAGAGAGACAAATTTGTTATAGTTTAGGTAAAGAAGACTTGCATGCAGACACAAACAGCAACATTTATTTTTCTTTGGGTATGTTATATTAGAAATAGGAAACAAATATTTAGCAGAAGATAGTTGCAGAGAGATTTTTTTCTGTAGCTGGTAGGTTTATACTAGTTACCCACAAAAATTCCTGGTATGAGAAAACTCACCAACTAATCTCTCACTGCAGCGTGTGTTAATGCCAGCAGTGTAAGGTTTTTAAAAGAACAGCACAGAATCTCCCCTCAAACTAAGTTTAGCTAATTGTCATGGAGGCATAAACACACTTATGGGGCAACTGTTGTCAGGACCTGTATATCATTCTCTATGTGGTCGTTCAGAGCAAAGTTGATGATACTAACCCATCTGGATGTAGCAAAGAGGTTTTGGAAAGGACAAACACTACCTTTCCAAGAATAAAGTGGGAGGTAGGCATGTTTTGACTGAATACACAGCAACTGGTTCAGAGAAATGCACATCTGTAAAAGTGAAATTAAGAAACCTCATGTTTAACTAGAGAACCGAAGGATGATATTGAGCTACCATGTAATTGCTTATGCTGTTTTTGGAAATTAACCATTATTCCTTCAGAAAGAAAGGGTCTATACACTCACGTTCTTATTCTCTTTCTCTCTCCCATTCCAACCTTTCTCCCATAGCTCAGGTTTTCCAGTGCTTGTGCAGGCTGGCTAAGCTCTGGGGTTTGCCCGTTTTACACTTGCTAATATGGGGTGGCAGAGCTGCCATTAATGTGCAAGTACTTACCCCTTGGAAAGAGAGATGATGATTCCTAGGTGTTTGTTGTGCTTTAGAAAATAACATTTATTGACATGAAATGCCTTAGTACTTTCCCAGGCATTCAGCTGTCAGCCAGAGCATGTAGATGTTTTCCAATTTATGTATTATAAGCCTGGTATAGACTTGAGGGTGCTGCTTAGACAGTCCCAGAGGACAGCATCTGCTTAGTATTTCTGTAGAAGAGCACCACTTTCCACCAGAATCTGAGGGTGTAGCAGTGCTGTGAGCTTCACTATGTATGCAGATGCACACTGAAATATGGGCACATCTGACGTTTGGTTTCACCTTTCACTCAGTTTGCCACTTATGCTTAGCCTTAAGCCTCTGAGAAGGTTAGGTAGAATAAGGACTTCCTGCATATCAGCCTGCTGGGGCAGATGGGGAGAGCTCACACAGACGTCAAGGGAGAGATGAAAGCAGATGCATGACATCTTTGTGAAGGTGGGGTTCTCTGCTTTCCATTAGTCTCCTAGCATACTTCTGGCTTTGTGCTAACTGATAACCATATTGAAACAGGATACTGCCCATTTCTGGTTCAAATGCTAGGATATGACTTGGCTCTGTCTGACTTATTCATAGGCATCTCGGTTTCACACTGCTGTAATATCTGAGTGTCTATTAATAACAATGTTTGAGTGGCATCAGAATGGCCATCATAAATTTAATTAGGCAGTGTATCTCCATTTTAATCAACATGGCCATTAGAAGACTGTAAGACAGCCAGGAAAACAATAATTAGTCCTGATTAAGAAAGGAGAATTTGCACACATCAGCAAAGGATAGGAGGGAGCTTTGCCTTCTTGAGGATTTGGAGCATGGTGAGTTCCTTTCTGCTGTAGTAGATCTGAGGACACAGATACTAAAAAGCCCTCTGCCAGTACATTGAAAATACCCTTACAAGACTAGATGAAGTGGAAAATAATCCACTGTAGAAATAGAATTATTAGAGAATATTTTCAAATTCTATTATTCTGATTTTTGAGGGTTTTTTTGTTTGTTAAAAAAATCTTTTTTTTTTTTTTTTTTTTTTTTTTGAACAAACTAGATGTCCCAGCTGGAAAGATAAAACTGGAATGTATTTATGTACCAAGCAAATTCCTCAGGTTCACAGTTGCTTTGTTTTTGTAGGACTGCTTTAAAAAGCAGAACCACTGAAAGATAAAAAGAAGATTCAAATTGGATTGGAGTGTGAGAGTGTAAAATGGTATAGTTCCACTGAGATTAATAGGACTTCATCAATTTATATCTCTGAAAGATCAGACCCACTGAGCTTTCAGGTCTTATAAACACTCCTCTTCACTAGCTAGATCAAATTTTAGGCTCATTAGCCTTTATAAGAACCTATTTTATACTACTGCTTTCCACAGCTTCCTCACAGTTGAGGTACTGTCTAGCTGCTTTTGATGGCTCCACAGAAACTGTGATGCATTCTTTCCTTCCATCACCTCCTTTCTCTCCTCTTTTCTCATGAGAAAAAAAAAAAAAAAGTTTACCAGATTTTATCTGAAATCACAACCTCACAGTTAATTTTTAGTTTATGTGTTAGCATCTGCAAAAGTGCATATATTTATAATACAGAGGGAACTGATCTTTTTGCATTCAGTCATTCAGTATAGACCATAATGCTTCAATGACACAGCAATGTAAGTAATAATTTATAATGTTGATAAACCACAGGGAAATGGTAATTTTGCCTAGGGACCAAAATACACTGATCTGTATGTATCACAAGGTATTCTTCATGTAGCAAGGCTGTAAACATCCTGTCTCTTTGAACCATGAAACTATAGCTGTTATAATAATATCCACCGCCAAATATATATCTTCTCTGATAGCATGGTAACAAAAAGCAATGCAACGTGAGTATGTTGACTGAAGTTCATGCTATATATCATCATCAAAGCTGAGAGGCTTGGTCAAGCTTTCAAAACCTTCAGTCCACTCTAGTCTAATGAAATGTCCAGGTCTAGAAAACTGCTGTGCACTAGAGCTTTTATGGGAAGTGTTTTCACCTTCTTCTTCAAAAAGAAATAGCCAACAACCTGTGGTTAGTGCTCTTAAGAGGATATGGGAGAAAAATATTCAAGTTCCCTCTCTGCTTGTGCTGACTTCCCCAGGGTGGATGGCCACAACAGTGGCCCTCTGTATTTGTGGGGCCTGGCAGACTCAAACTACATCCCCTTTGCTCCATGCAGAGATGTGGCTTGAAACTGGAGCTTTGCTATTGCAATAGTGGAAAAGAATGAATTCTGTTTCAGACAGGTCTCCACCTGCAGGTCGATAAACTCTGTCCTGAACCAAAAGACCTTTCTAACTGGTGCTTTGTCCAAATGGGCAATTCCTCATTGGCTTTCATTCCAGCAAATTGTTGATTTTTAGAGAAAAGCACAGGTGTATTTTGAGGGAAAAGAAGAAAAAAAAATCTCACCACTACTGAAGAACTCTGACTTTGCCTGTGAGGACTGAGGGGCACGGGGACTTTTAAAGCCCAGTTGCTTGACATGGGTTCCTGTTATCAGGAAGAGGTGGTCAAAAACCTTGTTCCAATCTTGTGATCATTTTGAAAATCTGCTTAAATCTTTTTATTTTATTGAGCCTGAATTAAAAGTTCTAAAGGTCACTGAAGCCTCTGATTTCTTCATCTTTCAGCAATCCTTTTTCACTCTTCCTCCAAAAGGCCTAGTGCTACCTTATTTTTTACTTTGAAAGTGAAAAAATTAACAATACTTCATGCTTTATTTATTTAATAACTGAAGAGCTTACTTCTTCATGTTAAGATTTCCTTGTAGCAGTTGCAGCTTTTCATCTGTGGAAGAAACTTGTTTCAAAAAGAGGCTTGCACATGCACCACAGATGTATTCCCCTTCTTCTTGCCCTTCCCCCAAATGTAGCCCTTTAGGATTTCTGTAGCAGAATAAAGGGGTGTGGGATTCTGTTTTTCTAAACATTTTTATTTTTATTTACTTGCTTTAACACCATAGCAAGCATGATTTTATATCCAATAATGAGAGAAAGGGAGGATTATAATGTTTAAACATGTAGACTGGTCAGAAAACTGCTAGGGGGGGAACCCCATACTCATCTGGACCACCTATTATGCAACAGCAATTCAGTTTCTCTGCATTACAATTTTTAATTTGGTTTAGTTTAAAAATATGTAAGGCATCACTTGGCTAATCCTTTTTATTTTTTTTTAATTCTAATCACATTCACTGGTAATGTGAACAAGACAGCTGACTTCTATTGTTTTCTAAGTATTAGTAAAAACTATTTCATATTTCATAAAAGCCAAAAGCAGTTAATGTCAACCTGTGTTTGGCACTGTAGCTTTTTATGATAGCTGATGAAAATCAGTTTGCAAATAAACAATCCATTCTCAAAAAAAAAAAAAAAAAAAAAAAAAAAAAAAAAAAAAAGTCTCAGAAGGTCCAGATGTTTAAAATGCAGAAAACAATTAGCAGAGGGGTTTCAGTGCATTGTAGACACCCCATAATTGTCAGCTGTTGACAATAATTTGACAGCTGACCTTTCTCAGCTCTGATTTTAGGAGAATTTCAAAACCGCTGAGCTACTCAATTTCTAGAGACATTTTCTGGCGAATTATATTAAAGGAGAATGTTCTCCCTTTTACTCTCTTATCCTCATTTTCTGCTGAGAACACTTGTCTAAAAATTACCTTTTCATCACACTGATTTATAGGTTTTGGCATGGGAACTAATGCTGTTTCTCCCAGTAGCAGACTGAAAATTAGTCACAATCTGATGTTAACAACTTCTTCATTACCTAAACTGTTTTACACTTTATTAAGTTCAACACAGGCAAATCTAATGCCTTTGAACAAACCATGGACTTCTTGTCCATGTTGGAAATATATGGGACAATAATTAATTTATAAAGTCACTACTGTAAGTAAGCCTCTGGCAAACTGGAATCTGGATTCTGATACCACTGCATTCTGCAGAGAAGTGCCACTTGAGTGCAGCAGAGAGAAAAAATTGTTTTAGCTAATTTACATTAGAAAGTCAAGTATGAATAACCCTGTTGACATAGTAGCTGTAGTGGTTCCTATGGGGAGATAAGATTCAACAAAGTTTACCCTCACATTTGACATACTACAGATTTTTCTGTACCAGCAACAAATAATCTACACTCTAGATAGTGGTGGTTCTGAAGTATAGGATAGCTGTAGAGTTCAGGAATAGAATTTGAGAAGAGTCCGTCCATCAGATATTTCTACCCAAATCACCAGTGGTGTATTTATTGGCTGGTCACTTAAACTGCCCTCATTTCATTTGTCATGAACATACGCTTAAGTTCCTTTGCATCTTTTCCATGAATCTCAAGCAGTCCTTCCACAGTCGCATGGGAATGGAATAGGAACTCATTGGAAAGTCAGTTCAGTCATGCCATAGTCTTAGCGAAGGCAGTCATGAAATTCAGTCAACCAAAGCTGTGACATCATGTACAGTATAAGAAATGCTAAGACTTGTTTCATACATGCAATGACATACGCTGTTCTAAAAGATTCTGGTATAAAAGGATACATTAATGAAAAAAAAAAAAATAGTTCAAGGGGGTATTTGTGAACATTTCTGATGAATACAAAGCAAGCAAACAAACAAAAAAAATCTATGGGCTGTTTTTGTGGTTTTTTTTTTGAGAGGCTTTATTATTATTATTTTAAACATAGATGCACACTTTTCCCTTCAAATGAAGATTACTTTAAGGACCATATTAAAAATGAAATTGATGCTATTTGCCCTTCATTAGAAGGGGCAGAGTTATCTTCCAATCACCTTCTACTCCATAGAACAACTGGAGGATGCCTGTTGGGGCAAATATTTTACATCCACCACTGTTCAGAAATATAAAACAATTTTCTCTAAGTGATGTGTATTTATTTATTTATTTATTTTGACTTAATGCCATCTTTCCTCTTATGTCTGTCCTTTAGATTACATTCACAGTAGCTTCTTCGAAAAACATGCTTTTTTTTTTTTTTTTTTCTTTTCCTGCTTTTTTCTTTAGGGAGTAAAAAATCAAAATCCAGCAAAATGGACTTATCTTGTTATTTAGTCATTTCTATATTTAAAGGAAAAAAAATATTTCTAACTATTTTTAAAAAATTTAAATATCAAAGGAAATAGACTATTTTGTCTTCTGATTCTGGAATGTTACATTTACACTGTTCCTCTGAGCTCAGCAGATCATTGCAGGAAGTTGATGCACCATCTTAAGGCAGACTTAGGGGCAGGTATAAGGGGCATAACCTATTTCGTAGGTTACCATGAAACATCAGAAACATTTCTAATAGGACAGGATGAAAGAGAGAAAGGCAAGTAGAGGTGATCTCAGAGACTTAAGATCTCAAATAGGAACATGATATCATGTTCAGACTCATACCAAATGAAATGCTAACCTAGGAAAACTTGCATTGAGCTAAGAGATTATTTAAGGCTATTGCTCTATGATGCAAAGCTGTGTGGCATATGAAAATGTTGCACACAACATATTAGTAAGATCAGTAAGATGCAGTTAAGTGAGATATCTCTGCTCCCAAGTAGTAGCACAGAGGCTTAGCAGACTCAAATGTATTAAAGGTTACTTTTTTGAAATGGCTTCCCTATCTGCACATAAGGAACCTATATCTTAACCATTTAAGAGTTGGAGATTCAAGCTTCTGTCATACTAGATTTTCTAACTGAGACAGAAATTAGTTCTTGTTTAAATATAACATTTAGATCTTCTATTCTTTGTGTATGAATTTATTTATTTGACTGCAAAACAACCTAACATTTATATAAGCACTTTATTTTGACAATCTTCTATTACAGAAATTTGGTCATTTCCATTACCTTTTTTAAAATTTATAGTAGTACAAAAATTGTAATTGTGAATCATTCACAAGTTATTAAATATAGAGATGAGGGAAAAATAAGAATATCTAACTGAAATTCACAAAATGAAAAACTGTACTAATGAACTATGACTGGATGTTCCCTGTCAAAGGGTCTTGAAAAAATGCATGATACGGAAACCTAGTAGATACAAGCCAAACTGCTTTTTCATATGTGCAAGAAGTCTGCTTAGCTCTGTGGTAATATTCCATGTATGGAAGAGTGTTGTAGATGTTATCTAGTACTACATATTGGGCTACACTTTGATACATCCTCACTAGATAAAGATAGATAACAGAAAGAATGTAGCAAGATTTTTAGGATTTGTATTCAGTTTACATCTGAGTCTGATAACGAGAAAAATCCTGCTCTTCTGTTCTATCAACCCAGCCTTGCTGCTTTTGCTTTCTGTATGTTGCAGGTTATTATTCTGACAACTAATGTCTACTGCATTTTATTTTGAAAAGCCAAAACATCTAACAGTTCAAGATTTTCTGGGGTCTACCCCTTTCTTAATTTCTTCTTAATTTCTTCACCTGGTATCTTGTATTCTGATATAACAGATATATTCTGACATAATGCAGCAGTTTTGTAGGCTTCATCATATCTCCCAACATGTTTGTGCACAAACAAATTAGTCCAGCAAAATTATCTTCCTGTCACTAACACATCAGCAAATCAGGCTACACCTCTGTTTAAATTCCTGCTTAATGATCCTGAAGATATCAGTACAAAATTTAAATAAATTTGCCTACAGGCATGTGAAATTATTGGAACCATTGAAAAACGTTCTACAAACTGCAGAAGTTGCTTTGCAGTTGTCACTTAGCTCCTGCTCTAAATACATATATCCCTCAGTCACTGTTGCTGTAGTGTTCCTGTGCTTGTGCTAAATTTTCAGATGGTATCCTTCACTTTCAATGATTGCCTTTTGTGTATTATTGGCACCAAATGATTTACAGCAAGCTGTATTCACAGTGTTGGCAGCCATCCCAGGGAAGCTGGTCTGCTTTGGTGGTATTTGGTACATGGGAATTCCAGAGTAAGGAATAGGCAAAGGTTACCCTATGTTTTACATCGCTGTTAGAAACATCAAACTAGACCACTAGTGTTTGATTACAAACAAAGCATTAAGCCTCTAGGCTTCATGGTCTGATCCTTATTTTCCCTGTACTTATACCTCCATTCATACCAGCCACATTGAAATATCACCTGTGCATTATTCTTGAAATATCATGCTATGTTACAGGAAATCTTGGAAATCTTGGCTTAAAAAAAAAAAAAAAAAAAAAAAAAAGATTTGTGTATTTCTAACCCTGGACTTTTCTAGTCTTTCCTATTCTGAAATTTTAAGAGACTCATTTTCAGCCTTTCAGCCTTGAAGTTATTCTCACTGTATTTTTTAACAGCAGATCTTGTCATTCTTCATAAACAAAATTATCTTATCAAACAGCCACAAATATACAAAATATATATGTGTGTGTATATATATGTTGCTAAAAAAGGAAGACAACTCATTTTTCACAATTTCATTTTTATGTTGAAGTTCTAATTATATTTCTGTCCACTGCAAGTTTAACCTACAAGCCTGTTTAGCTGTGTCTTCTGGTGGTTGTTTGTGAATCAAGTGTGTTCCCTGATTTGTCTGCCTTTAGACCATTACTTCATGAAAAGTCTCTGTAAATGTGCCTCTGGGTGTATGTAACAAGCCATCAAGCATGCCAAATGTCATTAGTGTATTTTGTTAGCCATTGCTGGCCATCCACAGGAACTGTTCTGCCCATGACACAGTTATAGAAGTCCTTTGATATACTAGGGTATATCATTGTTATTTATTACTAATGTCTACCTAATATTTTTGAGAGATTTTTTTCTCCTGCTGATGAGGAAGATCCTGTAATAGTGAATTAGGATGGCCAGCTGAAGAACATTTTTTGCTGAGTAACCTCAGAGATCAACATCTACTCAAGTGGGGTGGAGAAAGGACTAATTAAATGCCAGGGGAGAATAAGGAAAAATATTGGTGGTGCCATTAGTTCAGACTCTACTTACTAGTCATCTCTGTACAAGCTCAATAGACTTTGATCAGTACCTGACCCTTCCATTTAATACTCAGATACAGAAAATCACAGATCACAATCGTAATTTTAAATGAGAAAAAAATTATGTTCCTCTGATTTCACAACAATGTCTGGAAATTAGGTGTTTGGTTTTTGTTGTTTTTTTGTTGTTGTTTTCTTTTGTTTTTGTTTTGCGTTTTTTTGTTGTTGTTGTTGCTTTTTTTCCCTAAAACATAAGGTTGTCCAAAAATTGTATGAAAATATCTTTAAGAAGTAAATACTTACAGCAAGTAAGTCCAAATAAAGATAGTGTAGTATAAATATATATACATTTGCATCAATACTAGGATTAGTGAGGCTAGCCTTCCAGACCCACTTAGATTTCTTCTTATTGAATTTTTATGAATTGATTTGTTACTTACAGCAGAAAGATAATTTAGAATGCAAATGGAAATTTTTACATGAATGAACTGATCAGAACTCTTGTAAAACCAGTATCTCTAAACAGAGATTCAATACCACAAGAAATAAATCACTGATCCATAACATCCTTTTCTGTTACGACATTTAGGAAGCCTAAAGTGCTGATTTGCAAGTATGGAGTAAGAAAAGCTTACCAAATCAGACCTATCCATAACATCTTTTTACCTCTGGTCTTATTATATATCATAACCATGTCAAATTAGCATTTCCAATATCCATTCAGGAATGCTGTTCCTGTTAATTCAAACACAAATGTCAGATTGCCACATTCTAGTTATTAGAAGCTTGTTAGAACAACAGTCTGCAGGAGCCATCTATTTCAAAACCACAACTCTTCTCTGTAGCATCTGGGTTCTGCAGAGCATATTTGTCTTGCTTCAATCCCTTCATTATCTTTAAGGTGAGGAAGTTCTTACTGTGAACAAACTATTTTTTTAGTATAATGTTTTTCTACATGAAGGATAGACTTGAAAACTAACAGGAAAATGTATAGATTCCAAGTAATTATCATCTGAAGATCATTTTGCTACTGGAAATACATGAGAGGAAAGCTGTAATATATTTGTGATATTTGCAAAAGGTAAGGGTAGTAAATTCACAATTGAAAATATGAGTTTGTGTTCCACAAAATCAGAAATAAATTTTCCATTACCAAAACCAACATGTATGACAAGATCAAGATATGAACAGATATCTCACGTGTTGTATCTCTATGTGAATAAATCAAAATTATCTATTCTCAGAAAACAGATATCTGATCTGATGTTTTTGTCATCTGCTGTGGCTTTTCTTAATGTAATTTCTTTATTGGACAGCTTAATGAAACATAGACAAATATTTGTCAGATAAATTAATTCTACTCCTATATTCATCAGTAAAAATCATACAATAGAAATAATCTAATCAACACTTTAGTAAACCAGCGAACCTCTCTATTGTAACAAACTGTTTTCCTTCTTTTTACACCTATTTTTTTGAAAGCTGATCTCTAAATTGTTTCAGGATATCATAACAAAGTCTGTCTTTCCTTTAAAATACAAAACTAACAACAGATTTGCATGAAATATAAGGGAATATTTCTTAGCATTAACCATTTTATCTTTTTTTACTCCTTATATATTTACTTGCATTATAGTTGTGCCTGAGTGCTTCTCTCTGACATCTCCATGGTGCCAGAGGCTATATAATCAAGGTGCCACACAAAGAAAGACACAATCTTTCAGATGATGAAATCAAACTTTTTCAGAAGCCACATTATTTATCAGTGGTAAAGATGTTAACCTTTATACTCACTTCATAGCAGAAATGTAACTGAAATGATCTCTTTTTGAGGAATTCATGCTGTAGCTTCATTAGAAGTTGCTCTTTTCAGTGCATACTTGCTGAGTTAGATGAAGTTGTGAGCCTGACTTTCAATCAGACTTGATTCAATTTAACAAAAAATTTGTAGGCCTTCTTGCTTCTCAGGTCTTAACAATTTTTACTGAGATCATTAGAGGTTAATAGTTTGTTAAAAATCCATGTTATGAGGCCATATCTAGAGAATTGCATTCAGCTTCCCATTGTAAGAAAGACATGAAGTTTCTGAAGTGCCATCAGTGAAGGGCCACAAGGGTGATTAAGGACTGGGATGATCCATCATATGGAGAAAGGTTGAGAGAGCTGGGATTGTTCATTTCGGAGAACAGAAGGCTTGGTGGAGATTTTATCAGTGTGTATAAAAAGCTGATGGAAAAGTGCTTGAAAGACAGAGACAGACTATGGACCTGGTGATCTCCAGAGGTTTCTTCCAACCTCAACCATCCTGTGACTGATCAATGGACAAGGCACACAAAACACAGTAGGCTGCCAAGCCCTTCAGACATAATAGGACTGCCAGCACACACCAGCTATAAATGCAAATGGCAATAATATCATTCAGGGAGAGGACAGAAGAAATATCCACCTATTAACAGATTTTCTGTAACAAGGAGGATCAAGCTAACAAATTATTTCAAGAATAGAAATTCACAGAATCAAAGAAACCCAGAATGGTTGAGGTTGGAAGGGATCTCTGGGTGTCATTTGGTCCAACCCCCTGCTCAAGAAGGGACACTCAGGTTGCCCAGGACCATGACCAGATGGCTTCTGAAGATCTCCAAGAAGGGAGACTCCACAACCTTTCTGGGCAAACTGAGCCAGTGCTCTGTCACCCAGTTGAGAAGTGCTTCCTGATGTCTAGATAGAACCTCTTGTGTTCCAGTTTGTGCTCATTGCCTCTTGTCCATGGGCACCACTGAAAAGAAACTGGCTCTGTCTTCTTTGCACCCTTCCTTCAGGTACTCGTAGACATTGATAGGATCCCTCTGAGCCTCCTTCAGGCTGAACAGATCTAACTCTTTCAGCCTCTCCTCATAGGAGAGGTGTTCCAGTCCTTTCATCATTTTCATGGCCCTCCATTGGAGTCTTTCTAGTATGTCCATGTCTCTCTTGTATTGGGGTGCCAAGAACAGTATGCCAGGTGCGGCCTCACCAGTGCTGAGTAGAGAGGAAGGATCACCTCTCTTGACCTGCTGCCTATATTTTGCCTAATGCAGCCAAGAATACTGGCAGCCCTCTTAGCAGATGTCATGGTTTTACTCGGTTGGGCAACTGAATTCCAACACAACTGCTCTCTCTTCCCCTCCTCAAGGAGAAGAGGGGAGAAAATATGATGGAAAAGGGCTCAAGAGTTGAGATAAGGACAGGGAGATCACTCAACAATTTTCATCATGGGTAAAACGGACTCATCATAGGGAGATTAATATATTTTATTACCTATTACTAACAGGCTATAACAATGAGAAACTAAAAGCAAACTATAAACACCTGCCCCCCCCATCCACCCTCTTCTACAACTTCCCCCCAAGTGCTGCAGGGGAACGGGGAATGGGGGCTTCAGTCAGTCCCTAATGCTTTGTTTCCATCACGGTCACTCTGCCCCTGCTCCACATGGGGTCCCTCCCACGGAATGCCGTCCTTCCTGAACTGAGCCTGCAGAGACTGTCCACAGGCAGCAGCTCTTCAAGAACAGCTCCAGTGTGGGTCCGTGACATGGGGTCTGTCAGGAGCAAACTGCTCCAGCACGGGTCCCCCACGGGCGGCAGCTCCCCCCAGACCCCCTGCTCCTGCGGGGGCTCCTCTCCACGGGCTGCAGCTCCGGCCCGGGGCCTGCTCCTGCGGGGGTTCTCCATGGGCCGCAGCCTCCTCCAGACCACATCCACCTGCTCCACCGGGGGCTCCTCCACCCACGGGGGGGCTGCAGCGTGGAGATCTGCTCCATGTGGGACCCATGGGCTGCAGGGGGACAGCCTGCTCCACCAGGGGCCTCTCCACAGGCCGCAGGGGAACTGCTGCTGCCTGCCTGGAGCACCTCCTGCCCTCCTGCTGCACTGGCCTTAGAATCATAGAATATCCCAAGATGGAAGGGACCCACAAGGATCATCAAGTCCTGCAGGGCTATTTCCACTCTCCTCTCTCTCAGCTGTTGCTGTGCAGCAGTTTATTTTTTCCTTTCTTAAATCTGCTCTCCCAGAGGTCCAACCACCTTCTCATATTGGCTTGGCTCTGGGCAGCGGGGGGTCCCTTTTGGAGCCAGCTGGAGCTGTCTCTTACCTGACATGGGGCAGCTTCTGGACTCTTCTCACAGAGGCCACTCCTGCAGCCCCCCTGCTACCAAAACCTTGTCATGTAAACTCAATAGCGCAGCCACGGCCCATTGCTGACTCATGTTTTGTTTGGTGTCCGCCAGTACTCCTAGGTTATTTTGCTGCAGAGCTGCTTTCCAGCTTGCTGGCCCCAGCATGTATTGGTGTTTGGGTCTGTTCCTCGCCAAGTGCAGGACTCTGCATTTCTCCTTGTTGGACTTCATGAGATTCTTGTCAGCCCACCTTTCTAGTTTATCAAGGTCCCTCTGAATAGCAGCATGGCCCTCTGGTGAATCAGCCACTCCCACAAGTTTACCATCATCTGCAAATTTACTAAGGGTGCACTCTACTCCATCATCCAGATGATTAATGAAAATGTTAAACAAGACTGGACCCAGTATTGATCTCTGGGGTACTCCACTCATTCCTGGCCTCCAACTAGACTTTGCACCACTGACCTCTACACTCTGGGCTTGGCTGTTCAGCCAGTTTTGGATCCACCTTGCTGTCTACTCATTCAGCCTCTATTGCAGCAGCTTCTCTATGAGGATCTTGTAGGGGACAGTGTCAAAGGCCTTACTGAAGTCCAGGAAGACAATAATTGACACTAACCCCTCATTCATCAGACTTGTCATCTCACCTTTTGCTCTTTAGCAAAACAATGCAGATAATTTAAAATTTGCTTTCACTTAGCTTCAGAATATTTCCAGGATATTCTGTGATGATTGTTGCTGCTTTTAGTAGTTTGATCAAATTCTATTTCAGTGCATTTTATCTATTAATTCAAATTCAGTAAGGTACCATTTTGCTAGTGGGTATTCAAGGCTGTCTGTGCTTTGATATTTTTCTGGCACATCCATTAGTATACTATTAGTGTTCAAAAGTGATAGTAAATGTTTCAAATCAAATATATGCTTTCATTCAGTATTTATGCTTCTGAAAATAAACAGAAATTGCATTTCTTATAGTGTTCTAAATATTTTCTACTACAGTTAGTTTGAGGGCTTGATTTTATTTATGTGCATGTATGTGTGTGTGTACATACCCAGACATTGCTACTTGTGTCTCTTTCAAAAGCAGAGAAATCCACAGGGAAGCCCCATTGTAATCTGCACATATTTTACTTTTACAACTTTTAAATTTTTTTTGGAACATCTGATGTCTGTATTTGCTAGGTTTATTCACAAGGGAGAATATTTCTGAGCCCATTGATTAATATCTTGTATTAAAGGGATAAGGCTGTATAAAAGAGGTATAGAGAAGCATCAGCTATATGTTCTGTACTTTAATAGACTACTGTTCCATTTTTTATAACTAATAATGAATAATAACTTATAATTGAGAGATGACATCCCTGACATTTTCTAGAACACTTAACCAATATTATTTGAAATTTAGTACAAGTGAGGAGAAAGGCCTGAATAATTTTCAGTTTAGAAACAACCCTGGAAAACATAGTATATTGTCTCATTCAACATGGGTAGAGAAGAAAGCCTTCTTTTGTGTTACAGCGCTGAGTAAAATTCTACATTTAAAGATGATAAGCAACATGTCATTCTGTGAAACTCATCTGACACAACATATTCCAGGTCCCTTGTTACAGTTATCTTTAATTAATATTTTAATTGAAGTGTATCAAATTAATGTAATGAGTTCAGAAATAAATCTCCTGTGAACAACAACAGAGCCAAAATTTCACAATAACCCATGAGGAACTAGCACAATAATAGGAAACAAAACTCCACAGAATTCATGAAATCTTCTGACATGTACCAATCTGTTCTGTTTGATTAACACAATCACCCATGTGATTATCTTGATCAAGAAAGGTCAAAGGATCTTTCAGCAAGATTATTTTACACTCCGGTAAAGTGGAGATCCACTTCTATTATCACAAGGTATCTGAGTCAGATTTGTTATATTCACATGCCAAATTTATTTTTCTCCCTAAATATTTTCTCTTTTCTAAGCTCATTCTTTTACTGTGCTTATTTTCATGGATAGGATTCCTTTAATTTGGCTTCAGTGTGAATAGTCAGCCAAGAAACTTCTTAACAATGTAAGAAGTTATCTGGATGCAGCACTACAAACAGGCCTGTGGAAGTGGTCAAAATGTGGTATTCTGTCACTTCTTTGTTGTGGTGGAGTCATTTTTGGTAGTTATACGCTGAAAATATACCTGCACAAAACATCTGAGGGAAATCACACATCTGGATGATGAACTTACTGCTTAACTTCTTAAACTTTATTACAAGATGTAGATTAATTACATGTCAATGTTTGGCCACCTGCTGGCAATAATTAACTTAGGCTTGGTGTTGATTTTAAGGAATATTTTTGTCTGTAGCACTGGTAGGGGATGCAGCCAATCAGAAGCTGTAAACATATTTCTTTTCTGTTTAGCGATCAAAATTGGTTCAGCATTCAGTTTGATGAAAGTGAATAAGTATGTTTTGATTGATGTGTTGTCTTTATGCATATATTCTGCTGAAATTTTAATGTAACACAGACTTATTTGGAATCTTGTCACATTAAGATCAGCTACAACCCGGATTTTGTTATGAAGTATCATGGCTTACTTATATTTTTCTGCCCAATTTCTTACAATGTTCTTTTAGCAATAGAATATTTGAACATGCCATAATTTATGGACAAAGAGCTTATTTTCTCATCTTGAAGGATCTTTAATTATATTACATTTGGAAACTTATGTGGATCTTGTTTATTTCACTGAACTACAGAAATCTGCTGTCACAAATATACACTATAGTGGTATCCCACTTGTTTGCCAGAGACAGAAGAATACAGTAATGCTACAAAATAGACAAAAGTCATGCCAGAATATGAATATGTACTTTAAAAATTTCTAAGCATTTTTAGTGCATTATACTACGTACTGTTTCTATTTCTTTAAAATTCTTATTCTCAGGTGCAATGTTCTAGGTAATTTAAGGGCAGATCCAAAGCACATTAAAGTACAAGGAAAGTCTCTCCTATACTTCAGTAAACTTTTACTTAAGCCTCTTTCTTCTGGGCATTTCTCACAGGTTCCTGGTAGCAAAAAATTGTCTGCTCAGTGCTTATATTGCTTCTCACTAATAGTTGTCATTTGTAAATGACATGTAAATATTGTCATTTACCATATTTGCACAACCTAGTAATAATATTTAATGTTGGGCACACCCATTTTATTTGCCACGTGTGGCTGCATTTACACTGACTGTTGCCACGTAACATTTTGTATTTCCGTGTAAGAACTGCAAAGACTGCCTATGCAAGAATGGGCCCTTTACCTATTATTTGAGCCCTTAAGGTCTTACTGGCTTTGTTCTGCATCTTAGCCTCTGTCACATTATGATATCACTGTTTATTTGAAGTAAGACTTGCAGAGGGCAGAAGGAAGGATTGCCATTGCTCTATCATACCTGCTTGCTAGTATTTGAAGTTTTGTGTATATATTTGTACACCTTACCCTAAGCGGGAACAAGAACTTTATCTGGCAGGGGTTTGTGGTGTCACATTTTATCACAACTAGTTATTGCCATCTTTTCCATTTCTCTGTTTCTATGTACTTCAGAGTTTTATTGTGAATATGCATATCCTATATATTTACATGTACTAGCTTCTTAATACTAACAGCAGGGCTGCTACCCTGATATATGCACAGACACATTTAACTATAAGCCCGTACTGCAGATTCTTGCTGAGTATAACAAATACTTCTATATGGCAATCAGCATGTGTCAGGTGTCCATGATTCCATCTCCATCACGTCTTTTACCAGCTATAGCATTTAATATTTTCATTTTTTATTTATACATATAAATATACATATACATTTAATAATATAATATAATATACATATACATTTAATAATTTCACTTTTCAGATTTTATGGAAGTATTCTCCTGTGATTTCTCTGAGATTTGTTTGTTTTTCAGTATTGTTACAATTTATTTATTTATTTATTTTCTGGCAAGCAAAATTCCTTTGTCTTCCTTGTCTTCATTGTGGAATTGCTCTTCTCCTACTTCCTCTTCCATTTTTTAGGTACTTACGTCTTCAGTATCCTGCCTGTCTAACATGGCCTGTAGTTTCCTAAGACAGGAAACTGTCTTGCTGTTCAAGGGTAAGCAGATAAGCAAATCAGTAGAACATCACTTATAAAATCTGAATCAAAGCTGAATCCTTCTAAGGTTCAAGCAGCAGAATCTTCAGATCTGACATTCCTTGAATTTGACCATACTGTGTTGTGGTCTTCCCCGTCTGATATGCCTGGGACTTAAATTTCCAAATTGTTCGTATTATTTAGAACTTCATATCTTAAAAGCTGATTTCAAATCTAGAAGAAAATATTTAGATTTCTTAAAAGAGGGCCCTTCATCTGAATTTGGTCCCTGAGAAAGCAGCTAACATAACTTCATAACCAACTTTAAAAAATGTGCTTAAGGCATTTGTAAAGCTAATGTATATCTCATCTTGAAATCCCTGTTGGTGCCTATTTGCATCTTCATGAGCCAAAGTAACAATCTGTCCCTGTATTACTCAGTGTAACCCAGGAACTCTGTGGGAGAAGCCGGAACAGAATCCTGGATTTGAGTGCTGGTTAAAACACAGTGCAGTTACTTGTGTGATAAATCAGACAGAGGTCCACTGGGAAATAGACAGGAGGTGGTGAATTAGATATTTCTCAGAATACATTCTCACAGGAGAATGTGGATTTTTTTATTTTTGTTTTATCAGAATTAAACAGACTACTGGCATTTTTTTCATTTAAATACTTGATTTCACATTCTCAACAGAGAAAGGAGGACAGATTCCTACAACTTTTAAAGAAACAAACTTAATGTAGAGAGTTCCTATCTGCTATGGACATGATTCAGCAAGACAGCAGTGTCTAGACTTCCCATACAGTCAATAGAATAGCTCCTCATTGCATATGAGATCCCCTCCAGACAACAACAAACATCATTTTCAGAAGGCTTGGAAGACATATTTCTTGACAGCAGGAACAAAAATGCAAGGGGGCTTCATAGTTCCACAAGGGGAACCTGAGAGTGGACACCTTCAGCTCATAATTCTAGTTTTACTAGCTGTAGCTCTCAAACCAATCACTGCATCTACATTGCAAAATACCTCCCACATGTACATACACACACAGTGTTTGCACACAATACTTATTTTTTTTCCTTTAATGTGTGGGAATAAATTAGAATCTGAGATCTTACTGTGGAGAAAGCATGTGCTGCTTAGTTTAAAGGGGTAAAGATAATACAGCTCCTGTAATTTGATCATGCAAGTCACAAATGGAAGAGGGAATAATGCAAAAAGAACAGTTCCAGCAAATCCAGGTAGAGTTTTACTGCAATCATTGGGTCTACATGATTCTCTACAGAAGATTCTCTTCTTCTTACGTTGCCCGGTGGTATCCATTAATTAGAAAAGAGACTGCATAATCAGAGTTGGATGATATGAGTGAGTACAAATGCTTGTATATTATCATAAGTGAATTGTACAGAAGAAAAAAAAAAAAAAAAAAAGAGAGAGAGAGAAGAATCTGAAAATACTTGTAACTTAGCTTTGTTGTGAACTCAGAAGCATGGAATCTTCTTCTCTGCAATCTGAAGAGTTGGCCTAGAGATTTTTCAAGAGAATAGGATTTTCTAATAGTACCTGACATTTTAAGCTGGAAACGTTTTGCAGATGTATGTTGACATTTTCTCATCAAAGTCATTAATCAAATATTTTTCCAAGTATGGCTCCAGTCTAACTCAGTTTTATTTAATTAGCTCCTCCATTGCTACTATCTAAGCATATAACAACTCTAGAGGATGCTTGGACTTTTCACTCTTTCCAGATATGGTACTGTTTATTCCAGTGTAGCTACAAATCCAGTGCAGAATCATGTCTCACAGGCTACTGTGTTTTTATTTCAACTGAAGAAAGTGTTCTTTTTCTCAAATCTGACAGCTTTTTTCTTTACAATTTTTGTTGTAGCAACAAGACAAAGTACATATAGTCTACAATTCTTGTTGGATGAACTCCTTTAATAATATTTTATGAAAACAATTTCAGTGCTAGAAGGATGTTCCCTAAAGATGTTCCAGTATGAAATTTCTGAAGAAATAAATTAACACTTTAGAATAAGTAGTAGTCAATGCTTCTTTAGATGGCAAGGAAAACATTTCCTTCTTGATTTTATTAATGCTGTACGGCTGTTTTAAGTAGCATCTAAACAATGTCCATTGTGGATTTAGACTGAGTACGGCATTATGAACTCACCCAGTTCAAAGCAGCAGATCAGAGGAGGTTGCTATTGATTTGCAAGATCCTGGCAAGCATAAATGATTCATGCTCAGTGGTACTTGTCCCACTGTAGGTTGAACAAACAGAACTAAATGTACACTTTTTTAAAGGTATAAATTAATGTTTCTGGGATCCTACTGTGTCAGTCAATGTGACTGGAAACCTTAAATATACATTAAAGGTACTTTACTCTTGTCTGTTGAAGGAAATGTTGTCACCTTCATTGTATGTGACAGACCGAAGAGACAGTACTTCGACACAGGAATGGAAAGTCAGGTACTGCAGTTTAAACACATCTCTAGGTGACAGAAAGAAACTTAATAATGAGATACACTTAGCTCTGTAGAAATAAGAACAGTTCCTGCTCTTTTAGGGGAAAGAAATAACACAAAATGAGGTGGCATAATCTGGGAACACATGCATTATTCATTGTTCTGCTGGGGACAAAGACATCTTTTCCTTTGGAAATCAACCATAGAATTGGAAACAAATTCCTCCGCAAAGGATCTGCATTATATATTACCTTATTCTTGATTGGAAGGCAAACTTAGTTGGAAGATGTGCAGGAAAAAATTGTTTCTTATTATCTTATACTGTAACACTTATTACACCTGAAGTTGATTCAGTTCTCTTAACTTAGCCTTAGCCATGGTGAAGCTGATTGTCATTAACCATGCAGGAGAGTGTCTACACAAAATCAGGGCATCTGCACTTCTCTTAGTGACCTCAGTTGTTTGTGCCATTAGTAGGCACAAACTCAGCATTTTTTGTCTAAATGTTTGGAGGTCTTCACAATATCATGTCAGAAATACAATTCTTTCCTCACAATCAATCTTATATTTATTTATTTATTTATTTACCCCTCTTTTCTCTATTTAGCTACTGAGATCCTAATGCTCTGTTTCAGGAAACTAATCAGGCTATAATTAAAATGAAATCATGTCCTACATGCTGCTCAGTCATTTCAAATTAGAAAGAAATATAATATAGACTAATCTTTGCTTACATTAAGACTGAAATAATATGTTGTGGAAAATACCTTGGCATTAAGGTCTTGAAGAACCCATTTGTTCATTGTGATTGTATGAGGCAGCAAGGATTTCACAAAACAAGTGAATTGGTGCCTGAAATATTCTTGCACCATACATAGGTTTTGCACTCACATTTGGAACTGGAAAGACACTGGTTGCATTAACAGATGATCTTTTCCTAAAAATTGTGATAAACGAGTGTTTCCTAAACTGTTCAGGCGTCTAAATGTCTTTGATATTGATCAGTTTCTATATTAGAGAAGGATTGTTTCTTCTAGACAAAATACCTTTTGATTTATATGGGAATTTCCTCTGTGAGGGGTATTATAATGTAAAATTATTCAATGTTCATCTTGTCATCCTTTCTGTTCAGCATATACTGGGGTCATTAAGGGGGATCTTTGAGGAGGTGGTCTAAAATGTGAAGTGTGAGTGATATTCAGCATTTTATTTCTGTGTAGTCTTCTTATCCAATTCATATCTTGAATTTCTAGCCTAGTACTTAAAGTCCTCAAGAAAACTAGTTGAGTGAAGTACAGCTGAGTGAGGCTGAAGTGATATTGGTGCAGCATATGGAGCAAAGATTCACCTCACAGAGTGAAGCTAATGTCTTCTGACTCAAGCAGTGCATTCAGTTGTTGTTTACAAATGTGGGATATTGAGTCTTATTGATAGTTACTGATATGGGTTGAAAGTAATCTTTTGCCATCCATGAAGGACTATATATTTATCACTTCCTCTGTTGATATGTTGTTCTGATTCCTACAACTTATTTTTTGTGTAGCCCAAGGGCTACACTCTGGCCAGTTTAAATAGCTGAAGTAGCATCAAAGGGTATGAATTACCCCAGCATTGACTATGGCAGAAGTTGTGGCTGATGTGTGCTCTGCCCTGGCATCCCAATCTATTCTAATTTTGATTTAAGATTCTGTTTTATACTTTTAAATTCTGTTCTGAATACTGATGTTTTTTGAGACCTGCTTCTGTTTAGCTTGTAAAGAGGCTCCAAGTCAGAAAACCTTATATGAAATAACCCAACTCTGCTGAAATTCAGTATACAATGACACAAACATTTATCAATAAGGCTGCTCCAGATGTGGAGTTCTGAAGGAAATTAAATGTATAGATTTCAGGAGTAGATAGAAAACTAATTTTTATCAGAAATATATAGAGCTATGAATTTATCTTATTTTACATTTATTTTATACAACTAATTATCTGTTTGGCACAACTAGAAATGTTGCTTTCTAGGTGTTAAATTATACATTAAAAACAAAATACTGAGGTTAATTTATTTCTTGTTTGGTAAGAAGGAAAATCATCACAATAATTACTTCAATAGGACTGGATTAAGAAGAGATAGTTAAAAATTACAAAACAGCTAGCAGTATAAAGCATGTAACTGTATGCATTTTTTCATAAGGAGCAAAATTTAAAATTAGCCAAGCACAAATGGTCACATCTTATATGGTTTATGATTATTGGCCAGTGGATTTTAACTAGACTACAAACCTTGAAAATTATTTCCTTGAAAAAAGGAAGAAAACAAGATAACAGGTTTAGGTGGCAGCCTGTTAATTTACCTAACTTTCTATGTTCATACTTAAACAGAGAAAGTTTTTTTGGAGTCTATAAAACATTTGTATTATTTGGTCCATTTGCTTTGCCATAATTTTTCTTTGAAGTTGAAGTAACTTTAAATTATTTTACCAGAATGAATTTTCTAGGTCTTAATTCTGGTCTCCTTTAATCTAAACTTATGACATCTTCTCTCTACAGAATTTGAACATGAAACAAGTCTAAATTACAGTAAAGAGTTCTTTTCTTTCTGGTTTAAATGTTTTTTTCTTTGGATGTCTGAGGCACCTCTGATTGATTAAGCAGCAATTTATTTTTTTTTTTATTTTGGTTTGGTTTGGTTTTTTGTTTTTTGTTTTTTTGGGTTTTTTTTTGGCCAGCAGGGACAAATAATTCATTCCATGCAGCAGGAACATTCATATCCATTTAATTTAAGGAAATGGACCAAGAAGTTTATGAGTGAAATATAGGTTCAGCTACAGGTATACTGCATCTACAGGTATATTTAAATTAAAATTTCTAAACCCCAAATGATAAATTTAATCACACAAATAAATTGAATAATTAATTAAAATATATTAATTGGATAAAATGTTATATAACTAAAGGACATATTTCTAAAACTAGATTCCTGTGGTGACAAAAGATGAAAGAGAAAGTCAAAACAAACAAACAAACAAAAATAATTTTTGAACCTTAAAAGAAAAATGTGAGGTACTTTGGTTTCAGTACTTAGCAATTGAGGAATTAAACACAAATTCTGGGTATGTGTTTAAGAGTATGTTTAATGGTAATTGCAAGTTTAATCACCACCACTTTTTAAATTTCCTTTGCAACGTTGCTTTTCTCTTTTGACTATCCCTATACTGTTGCTTTACAGGGCAGTATCTGTATGACTACACTTCAGATTGCTTTATGCTTCTCGTGTCTCTCCTCTTCATCATCTTCTAGTTTCCAGTGGCTACAAGTGACTGCCAGTCAGATTTTCTGAGAAATGTAGGGAGTTCCTCTTCTCTTAGTTCCAATTTGCTTCTAAAAACTAGCTTTCCTTTTACAAAAGGAAATTCATTTAGAATTCATTTAGAATTTATGATGACTCTGCAGCAGCCTCAAATTTGCCAACATTCTGTTCTCCCATTTTCTGTGTCAAATACCAACCTTATCTGCTTTGTTATAGTCAGCACATGTTTTTGCTACTACACTGTTTCTTTTCTGTTAGATTAGTATTCTCAGTATTTTCTTTCTCATCTTTTTCTGCATTCTGAATTCTGCAGTCTGCATCAGTGAGATGTCATTGTCCATGTATTTTGAACTGTAATAAAATAATGTTGTGTGTTTGAAGCAACAAGTGGGGCTTTTCTTCACCATCTGTTACTCTTCCAGGTTTCTCCATACCTAGTACCACAGCAGAAAGTTCCTAAAGCTTGGCTTATGGCAACCCTTAGTAGTGCTAGGATTAGATCCAGGAAAACATTTTGTTTCCACATCCGTGTGTACTTTAGTGTTACTTTCTTTGAAGTTGATGACAAAGACAGTTCATAATTACTCAGGCCAGCTTTTGTGCAACCAGAAAGAAATGGTTTCAAGATTTGTAGTTGTCGACAATTTCACCCTCTTTCCTGAAACCATGTGTTCCAGAGACGTCAGTAATGTAATTGAAGCATGGATTGTAGCAGAGAACATACTTAAGCAGTTGGTTGTACCTTTTCACATTGGTCTTAGTGATTAATGAACTTCTCTCAAGAGACTCACAAATAGGCCATATTTGTCTGCCTTCCATGCTGTCACAGGAGTGTGTTGACATGGGGGCAAAAGTTCTCTAAATAAACCATTTTTATGATACACTTGTATAGCTGATGCCAGGAAAGTCATGTAAATCCAGAGGCAAATATTGCTTACAGAAAATTATTTCAAGCCTGTATGAATGAACTGCTATGGTAATTCCTAACAGTCAAAGCTAAAGCAGTGTCTTACCAGGAAGACTTCTTTCTCCTGATTAAAAGGGAAGAGACTTCCCTTCCCCCAGACACCAAATAAGGAACAGACTAGGAGTTTGTTGCTTTGTGGACATTGCAAGATATTATTAAAGTACTATTCCATGGAATTAGGCCTCAGAGGTTGTCCCCCTTTATATTAGATTTTGGTAATATTCTAAAGAAAGAGAGGGAAATGTAATTCTTGATTTCCCCTTCCCTAAACGCTCAGTTAAAAATAAAGGTGAAGTAGTATCCAAGAACCAGACTGCACTGCAGCACTCAAAAGGCAAACCCCTTCTATATGAACCCTCTTTTGTAGAGAGAAGTGGTGATGGACATTAGCATTCTTGTATCTCATAGAAAAATGTGTTAAATAATACATGTAATTTGGCCACATTATTTATTGCCGTGACAGGGTCAGGCAGCCAGTCTGTCATTTTAACCATATTTCAATGCAGTGGGGTTTGTTGACCTGTGTAAATGGATTTGTATTCCAGTTTGGAAAAAGCAATGGAAGGGAAAGAGTGATAAGAGAGAAAGAGAAGGAATCAGCAGGGATCTGTAAGTTTCATAAGGTATGGTAATTCAACATTTTTCATAACACAGGAATTAGGAACACAAAATGAAAATGTCAGGCAGCAGAGTTAAATAAAAAGAGAAGTACTTTTTCACACAAGACATAATTAAGATGTGAAACTCATATCCAGAGGATGTCAAGGAGGACAAAAGTACAAACAAGTTCAAAAAGGGATAAGGCAAATTCATGTTAGATAGACCTATTTAAATGCTGCTGTACAAGATGGCCCAGATGCAGCCACCTCAGGAAATCCCAGTACTGTTGAATTTCAGAAACAGGACATGTACTTACCATGGGGAGATTACTCTGTCTTCTATTTTTTATGGTCTTCACCTAACTATCCACTGCTGGTCATTGCTAAAAATGGATTCCAAAGCAGAAGGATCTTTAATGTGATCCCATTTGGTTTTATTTTTGTTAATTTTGAAAAGAAACTTATTCAGATACCTTGGTACCTTCAGAAGCAGGGACAGGCAGGGATGAACTGCCATGAAAAATGATAACAAACTCCAGGATACCCAAACATTCCTATCTTACTAAGTTTGCAGTAAAATCCTGTGCAGTGCAGCCCTGGTACAGCTGTGTTCTGCCCCTAGCTAAACCCAGTATCCCAGTGGGCATGTCAGGAATAGACACTATCCTTTCCTAAAGTCTTTCCCAGCTTCATATTTTTTATAGAGACAGCCCAAGAGAATATGATGATATCATATGGCTATTTACATATCTGTTTGGGTTGACACTTAACATACATGTGGCATTATCTCAAGAATTTTCCACAACTGGGTTTTACCAAAAGGCAAACTCCTGGAAGCTTGCTTTTTTTTAGGTGGACAGAAGTAGGAAAAAGCAAAGGATCTGTGTCCCATCCATACTGTACCCACTGATCACTCTAGAAGTAGTCTAGATAACCTAAGTGATTACTTGCTAGTTTGCAGGATGTGCTATATTCACTAAATGTTCGTGCTTACTTCTATAGATACATAACTTTATTAACACAAAACTTGCTGAAGAAGTTTTCAGTAGAAATATATCATTTCAACAGTTTACAACCTTTCGCTACTTTCTTTTGATGACAAATTTTATTGGAAAGCGTCCTTTCTCTTTGACTGCACTTCATCAGGAAATTGAAAACTAAATGTTTTCTACTACAGGTTGGGGCAAAAACTAATTTTTTCAAAGAAAGCTCAAAGGAGTGCTGTAAGTGAGTTGCCCAGATACAGATATCATGGCCAAGTTGCACCTTTGTCTGAAGCCTGATTATTTTAGTTAGTACTCTTCAGATGTAGATATATTTAGATCCGGCATAAGTGTTTGCAATTCCTTGGAACTCCATGGAGCAGCAGCTGCTTGGAGCATTTCTGAGTAGGTCAGTGCCCTCCAGCACAGCCTATGACCATACCTTCCACAACTTGATTACCTCTTTGTTCACCAGACTTAAAAAGAAGAGACCAGCAAAATAAAATAGTGGTGCAAAATGACGTATACTTTTTTTTTTCTATTTTCATTTTTTTTCCAAACAAGAAAAGAAGACGGCTGTAAGGGAGTGTTATTAAGAGTGGCTGATGTTTTCAAAATTTTTTTCAAAATCTTCTCATAAATTATGATTTTGACCAATGATATTTTTCGTGCAAGAAAGAATCTTCTCTTTTGAAAAAAAAATATATTGCCTAAAAAGATGTATTTATATTGTATAAGACTTTAGTTCTTTTTTTTTTTTCTTTTTTTAATATCTCTCCTTTTCCTAGTTCTCTCTGAAAAAGACAAGAGAAAGAAGCAAAATGTGATAAAGCAAGAAAAATGACTGAAATATTTGCCTTATACATTGTTCTACTTGGAAGAATCTGGGAAAATTAGTTTATTAGTTTTTGAGCAAGTTTTCTGATGACACCAAACTTGGAGGAGTTGTGGACTCGAATGAGGGTGGAAAGACCTTGCAGAGGGATTTGGATAGCTGGGCGATCACCAACCGCATGAAGTTCAATAAGAGCAAGTGCCGGGTCCTGCACCTGGGACGGGGAAACCCTGGCTGCACTTACAGACTGGGCGATGAGACACTGGAGAGCAGCCTAGAAGAGAGGGATCTGGGGGTCGTGGTAGACAGCAAGTTGAATATGATCCAGCAGTGTGCCCTGGCAGCCAGGAGGGCCAACCGTGTGCTGGGGTGCATCAAGCACGGCATCGCTAGTAGGTCAAGGGAGGTGATTGTCCCTCTCTACTCTGCGCTGGTGCGGCCTCACCTCGAGTACTGTGTGCAGTTCTGGGCACCATAGTATAAAAAGGACATGAAACTGTTGGAGAGTGTCCAAAGGAGGGCTACAAAGATGGTGAAAGGCCTGGAGGGGAAGACGTATGAAGAACGGCTGAGGTCACTGGGCCTGTTCAGCCTGGAGAAGAGGAGGCTGAGGGGAGACCTCATCACAGTCTACAACTTCCTTGTAAGGGGGTGTCAAGAGGCAGGAGACCTTTTCTCCATTAACACCAGTGACAGGACCCGTGGGAACGGGGTTAAGCTGAGGCAGGGGAAATTTAGGCTTGACATCAGGAGGGGGTTCTTCACAGAGAGTGTGGTTGCACACTGGAACAGGCTCCCCAGGGAAGTGGTCACTGCACCGAGCCTGTCTGAATTTAAGAAGAGATTGGACTGTGCACTTAGTCACATGGTCTGAACTTTTGGGTAGACCTGTGCGGTGTCAAGAGTTGGACTTGATGATCCTTAAGGGTCCCTTCCAACTCAGGATATGCTATGATTCTATGATTCTATGATCTGCTTGTTTTAATTTGTGAAGGAAATACCAAAGACACTTCTTAAAGTCTTTTTAATTTTATTGAGAAAAGACTAAAATCTAGCACCTAGCAAAAAAAAAAATAAAAAAAAATACAGGTGATAGATCCGAAACACATTTTGATATGAAATTGTTTTCTTTCAGAAAATGAATTATTTCAAAAGTTTTGTTTCATGGGAGAAATATTGAAATAATTTTAACATATTTAAATTGTCATCTTTGTTCATTACTTGCCTGGGGATATAGATGGGAAGATCTTAATAGTTTGACAAGCTCTAGACACTAAGTTGTTAACACAGGATGCTTTTCTTTTTATAAATTAATTTTTAAAGTATTATATTTTATTTAATCATTTTGATTTTTAACAATTCAGCATGTTTGTATAGTGTAGAAACCAAGCATAAAATTTTGTGCTACTGGAGCAGAACCAGACAGTCAAAGATCCAGAACTGAAACTCATACATATTTCTTATAGTTGTTTATCTATCAAAGTTTAGTGTAGTGCTTTCTAATAAAATTTCTGTAATATCAAAATAATGCTGGAGGCAGCAGTAATCAGAGTTATTTACATATTGAGCTAAAGAAACACAGACTGTGTTTTTATTTTATTTTTATTATTTTGAAAATGTATGTATATTTTTTGTATTACTTTATAGGGTTGCAATACATTGTCATATTCAAAACTCACAATGGGGTGTCTATGTTTAATATGGACATGGACAAATGCATATCTGAATGTGGTATATAAATGAGATCATAAAAATTAGCTTTCTTTGTTTATAGGCCTGAATAGCAGTCAGCTGTATTGTGTTTCCGCCATTTCCTGAAGTGAAGCTAAGTAGGGTCATTGTGCTATTTTCCAGATCAACAAAGTAATAGTGACACCAAGAGTACTTCTGTTTTGCACAAGAGTGCCATTTGTTTCCTATTTCAATTTATTTCCTATTCTATTTTGTAGGGGAATATATTTTGCATTGTCTTTTCTATTACTGACTTAGAGTTTATAAATTCTAGTATTTTTAATTAGGGGAAGTTCTCCATCTATATGGAGATATAAGTGGCAGAATTATTTTTCACACAAATTCTTAAATGTTAAGAAGTTACAGGAAAGCTCTTGAATCACTAGGCCTCTTACAACCTGGATGACTTCCTATCATGCCTACCAAACCTGTCCTTGAGTATTTTGTGATGACACCTACGATTTCCTTCTCTGGAATTTCTGTCTCAGTGACAGGTCTTTTGGCTGCAAAACACTTCTTCCTGCCTTTACCCTGCTTTTCTTAGGTCTTTAAACAACGGGTTTCTACACTGAGACAGTTTCCCCTGACTTCATGAAGTCAGCAGAGACATCATGTTACAAAGTGTTTCCCTGCTGTGGTGCAATCACATTAAGGAAACATTGGTAGATGAACTCAGTAAGCATTCTCTTATGCCTCTGATAAGCAGCTATACTCAGCATTACTGTCTTAATATACCCACAGGCTTTTACTGTCATTATAGTGGGCATGCACATATATTTGGATACTTCATCTCTAAAAGGTTTCACACAGACTAACTATGAATGAGAAAAATGGGCAGGCTTACTTTGATGAAATATATTAACTACAGAAATATCTGGAATACATGCATCTTTAGTACTACCTGTTCTTTGTCAAAATGTTCACCACAAAGTAAAAAAGCTTATTGCATCAGACGTTTAAAACTGCACTGGAAAATATATGGGAGCATGTCTCATAGCGAACTTTCTAATGTTAAATGAAAAATAAACAGGTTTTTACTATTTCTCAATTTGTCCATTTCAAAATTAACCATAACAGATCTTTTGTTTGTTTGTTTGTTTGTTGTTATTTTTTGTTTGTTTGTTTGTTTGTTTGTTTTTTACTGTACTAGTTACTCTGCTTGAGGACTTCTGCTATATTTTGACATTTGCCTACCAAGATGTCTGAAAGAAATTCTTAGTAGTTTTTAACCAAAATGTTAGGCTCAATGATTGCACTTTCCAGTAAAAAGTAAGTTTCCACATATAAAATGTGAGTATTATACACGCATTTGGGGGGTGCAGAGGGGAGCGCCCACCACTTACTTTCTTTACTGTGGAAACACCAGCTCTGTAGCAAAATATTCTGTCCTGTTTCTGCTGATAGAAGGATAAAATAGTCTATTTCAAAAAAGAACAGATATGTTATGATTGATTCTGTTCAAAACTAGATGGGGTATGTCCAAGTTGTATTATGTTTAGGTGGTGAGTGGCTATGTTGAAATGTTGAATATTTTTTCTGGCAGGCTTTCTTCTGCAAATATTTACGATAGAAACTTTTTAGAGCTGAAAAATCAACATTAGTCAATTTCTAACAAACCAAAAGTGTTCCTCTGGCAACAAGAAAACACTAGAATTAGAAAATGTGAAGGTCAGCTGTATGGAGGAGCAGTCCTTGTAGGGCAAGACTGAGAATGTGATTTTTATGGGGTCATTTTGTGGGGTCATCTTCCTAGCAAAAGTCATCTACCAGCATACTGGGGGAAAAAATTACTACTCTAGAGCACCTTTTTGCCTCTATCATAATATAGCTACTAAAGAACTTCATAGTGTCATAAACAATGGATCAGTTTGGGAATGCCAGGTAGATAAAATCTTAGCACGTTTACATACTGAATATTCAGGGGAGATGCTTTTCTGAACATCAAATTGTTAGGTGTCACTGCTCTTTTTAAGTGAGTAGAGGATTTTCTACAAATTTGGTTCCCAGATTTCAATGTTTTCATTTACATTAAACAAAAAGAGTTTAATTAGGGACAACGGAGAAGGTGAACTGTAATTGTAGGACCACAAGTCAATATTGGTTCTCCTAAATGGGAGAGATCTTGCAAGAAGGAATCTGGAGGCAGTCTAGAGATAGAACATACGTATCAGATGTACAGTGCATGATATTTTATCTGGTGTGGCTTGTTTAAAGACATCACAAGTATGTTACCTTCACTGTGATAAAATAAATTAAATGTTTATCTTATAACTTTGACTAATAATCAAAGTGATCATGATGTGAAGCTGTTACACCCATAGTGCAATTTGTTCTTACAAGATATAAACAAGGCAGAGAAATGTACAGCACAGAGATAGTTTGGAGGGTTCTGGTGTAGTGTCATGGGCTTCATACTGCAGTATGAAATTTAGTCTGGAAATTGGTGATGACACCATCGCAGCTGTGGAGATTGGTTTATTTCATCTGGTGATAATACCTCACTGAGGAGCACTTTGGAGGACAGAAGTGAAAGGCTTGTGATACACAAAAATAATGCCCTCCTTGGGCAGTCCATCTTTCAAGAAAAAATTCTTTCTTAATCATTCTGATTTCACTTCTGTTCTTAATTCAAATATCACAAGATAAATAGTGAAGTAAAATCTAAACTAAAATGCAAATCTAGACATGAATTCAATAAAAGTTATCCCCTTTACCATTCTTTTTTTTTTTTTTTTTTCAATTTTAATTTTAATTTTGTATCTTGAAGTCTTGAAGTCAACATGAGCTTTGGTCCAAAAAAAAAAAAAAAAGTGGATCTGGATTGAGATCAAATATTTTCAGCCTTTTTTTTTTCCATCTGTAAAGAAATGATAGGTACATGGCAGTAAGCATAAATTCATATAAAGAAGAAAAATGGTTCACCATGTCACAGTATGTAAATAGAGACTTGATTCCTTGACTTTTGCAGAATTCTCTGCAAAATATTCTAGACAATAGCAACAAAAATTTTCTTCAGCTGTCTGAAGAAAAAAAAAAAGGCCATGAGATTTAAAACTGATAAGTTTGCATCTAGTGATTTCTTTAATCTTATCATGTGTATTGTCTTTTTGGTTTATCAATATGGTCTGTATTTCTTCTAAAAAACATTGCAGCAACCTGTCAGCAATTTGAAGCCCCTTATGATGTAGTAAATAAGGCTTTTTGAATCTATGGAATATATTTAATCTAAGATTTGTGGTGTTCACGTATCAATAATTAATTAAGACTGAGAACATTTCTGGGAGAAATTAGTTTCATCCTAAATGTGTAGACATGAGGACAGAATTGATAATTAGCTGAGCCTCCTGCTTTTAAATTTAGAAGTAGATACTGTACTGCCTTTGCTCTTATGTGTTCTGATTATATATAACTAGTTGCAGCACCAGAGCTCCAATTAACTTTGTCAACAACTGAGTCCAGAAGCAACATACACATATGTATTTCCACATATATTTTTTGACATTCCTCTTGTAACCATAGTTTTAATTTCCATATATGTCATAAGATGTTGTATTTTTTGTTGTTGTTGTTGCTGCTGGTGTTTTTTTTTATTATTATTAACTATGTTAAGAGACATTTAAGTTGTAAAGGCAAAGATTTAAACTTAATGTCAATGACAAACTTGACAAGCCTGAAAGCAGTGACATTTCCTTAATAACAAGGTTTAATGTTACCTTAATGCCACTCCATCATGGACATATATTACTTGGACTTTAATGACATCACAAACTTTCTGACATCTTTTTAGCAAAGATTTTTTGTATACTTCATCTCAGCTTTTATAAAAGAAACAAAAATTCCAACTGAAATTGAAATCTGTACAGTCTGCCAGCAGGACTGGGACTTCTATGGGGGTACAGGTAACCCTAGAGGACTTAGGTTATCTATACAGAATAGCCACAAAAGTTTTATGAAATATTATGCCCAAGGTTTTTGCAGCTATGTTGCTTACATTTTAGGGATGAGTTCAAAGTCAGTGCTTGAAAGTTCTACATGCTCTTACTCTTCCCAGACTGCCTCTTGGTTCTTGGCCTGCATTTTTTCCTACATACGTGAACAAATAAGTTGAGTGATTCTAAGCATTTGTGTCTTCCCTTTATCTTTCTTCTTATTTTTATACTGCTGTTATCATGAAGTAAATCAGGTTGCTTACTCCTTGTCCTCTGCAATATGTTCACTTCCACCTGGATAAATTCTTTATGGGAGAATTATATAACAAATTACACTTGAGCAAGTTGGGAAAGAAAAAAACATTCTATTTAGTAAGTAGGAAAATCTACCTGTTCATGAATAAAAAGTGTCCTTGAGATGAGCACCTCTTTACTTGCATTTTGCTAGGAAAATTATCCCTGCTTTTTAAAACCATCTCAGAAAGCCACGGCAAGAAATTTCCATCAGCATGAGTCTGATGAAATTATATCATTGTGGTATTTTTGTTGAACTTTATATTCTAATAAACAAATCTGTGGTGCCAGTTGCCACAGGACAAAAGTTTTTCTAAAAGTCATTTTCATAAATGGCCCATGTAACTACTTTTCCATTGTTCAGCTTTGATGCTTAACAGTGGATAAAAAGTACAGACAAAGTTTGTATCCTGTTTTAAAAGCTCCAATATTTATCATAAATAAAAGAACTGTTGGTCTGGAAGTACTGGTTGTAGCTAGGTATTGTTTGTTTGTTTTGTTTGTTTTGTTTTGTTTTTAATGCATTGGTGACCAAATGCAACTTGTTCTTTCCCTTCAGCTTGCTTGAAACTCAGCAGTTTTTGCTTAACTGTTACTTATTTGTGCTCATTTCTCTTGATCAATAAATCAGATCAGCTGTTGTGGTAAGAATGAGCAAATGCTACTATGGAAATGAAATTGTTAACTACGATTGCAGAAAAAAGTACATGGTAGAAGCTTGCAAAGTCTTTGTGGTTTATCCCAACAACATAACTGCCTCATGGTTATTGGCATATCTCCCAACTTCCAAGATGTTGTTAGTGGCAAACAAAAGTACAGTGCAGCTTTATTTTGTGAAGCATCTGCCATGTAAACATATTCTCACATACTTTACCCAGTAACACATATGCAGTATGGAAAATGCAAGTAAAATAATACTTTAGCAATAACATTTTAGTTTTATTGAAGAGAATTCCATACAACATCTTTCCAGGGTATAAGAGAGTTTACTTGAAAAGCAGAATCAGCTGTTGAATAATTTAAAATATCAGCATTCACCATTAATCTACAGTTAATTTTTACAAAATGTTTTTCACAGGGATCTTGTTACTTATAGGAACTGAGTGCTCATGTATTGTGCAACTGTTCTTTCCCATGATTACTAAGCAAACATTCAGGATTTTTATATTCTAGTAACCTCTTATTTGCTTCTTTCTAAATTATACATCTATCTGCCCCACCAAACTCTTCCTTAAACTATTTCCCCAAATGTGCCACCTTAAAAGTTGCTAATTAGCTGTTAATAAGTCTTTGCTGTCCATGATTCTAATGACTCCTTCTGCGTTTTCTTTACCATATAATTATGCATCTGAATCTTCCCAGAGTATAGACTTCTAGTTGAAAAATATTTGAAAGCATTTCTATATGCTAGCAAAAAGGGGTGATTCTCTTAACACAGTTTTTTCTAGGCTTATATAAACTGAGCCAGTTATGTAAACTGAGACACTGCACTTCCAGATAGCAAGTGGGATACATAACATAAAAAATGTGTCTTGAGTGTCACCCTGTTCATAGACTCACTTGTCTACCTCTCTACAGCAGGCACAACACAATCCCCTTTACTTGTTAGTTTATCCTATCTCTGTTGAGAAACTGAATAACCATATGTCTGTAGAAGCAGTGAAAGACATCTTAACAGCATTGCTTTTTGACTGTAAGCAATGGTATATGATACACTGCTAAGAGCTTACCAATAAGAACATGTCAGAATTCCCTGCCTACCCTTAAAGGCTTCTGCCGAAGGGATTTTTTTCACCTTGCATGTGTGGCATGGTCCCTCTTTCAAGGATTTCTTTACTGTTTCTGCCTCTTGGATAGCATTCAAAAGGTATATTAAGTGTAATTGTTTCTCCACCACTGATTTCAACACTCATTATGTATAGAGGAAGAGGAGCACATCCTGGGAGGTGTTCGCTGTACAATGATTTTAAGCACCCTGTTGCTCCCAAAAGGCAGTGTTGTCCCTGGAACACTGAAAAAGGCCATGAGCTTTTCAGACTTGGACAGGATGAAAAAGTCTTTTGTTCTGTGGGTGCATCTTCTGAAATATTCAATGTCTCTTTTTCCTGTCAAAACAAAAAGTAAATTTTCTTTTTTTTTTTTTTTGACAAAAACTAGATCATTAGAGTAGCAAGGCAACAGTATATCGATACCATTGTAACTGTAACATCCCACAAGTAAGTGGTGACTCCTGAAAACAAGCTTTCAAACCTTCACCACAACTTTTATATCTTATCTAATCATAAATGTACAGACTAGTAGAGCAATACCTAACTAGGATTATCACCTTTTTCCAACACAGCTGAATGTCCTCTGGCACATGTGATATAAGAAAAATTGTATTAAACTCTTCTTACCCTTAAATTCTGACATTCCATTTTTATTTTCTGTGCCATAAAATTTCCATCCTAGTGCTGGGGGTTGTTACCTTAGGTTAAGGTTACAACACATCCCAAGCAATCCCCATCTCACTAAAAAATATTAACTGTGTTCATCCTGTTTTGGTCTCCTGGTGTCTGGAATTATTTGGCAGTAAAGAGAATGAGTAGAGAATTTTTTTTCTTTTCCTTCAGGCCTTAGCCAATAACACTTCACAAATAACAATGAAAACTGGAGTTCTGTCATTAGCTTTGAAAGGTGCATATATTGGGATGCTGTTGTGATTCAGTCTTCTCAATAAATTTGCACATCTCAGTCTACAAGACATAAGCCTCTAATTCTAAATCAATTATGAATGTATGTAGGAATTAGCAATATAATCAGTATCAGCCTGTGTCATTCACTTTCTTCAACATTGATGATACTTCACAGAGTTTTGGTCCCATCTTCTGCTTAACCAAAGAAAAGAATAATAATTTAGTCTTGTTCGGCATGTGCTTGCAGAATACCTGACTGTAAACTGCACACATATTTTTTTTTCAGCATTCTTTCTTGTTATTCTCCTGTATCACCTTCTTTTTCTCCATAAATATATTATCAAAACTCCATCTCATTGAGGATTTCAACCTGAAACTACTCTCATGTTGTGTTGCCAAATACATGCTGGACATTAGGTCAGTTTTCCTTTTTTAAAAAGGCAAAGCTTACAGGAAAAGCTCTTAGGTTTGCCTCCAACTGGAATCTGTAAGATATTAGTAGGAAGTGTCTTCTTGGCTAAGTCTGCATGAAGTCTACTCTTAAACTACTCTGGTGAAATGCCAGAGCTTAAACAGTGACCTTTGCTGGTCAATGTCCTCAATTCTGAGATGTGCAAAGCTGCTGTCTGGAGCAATAGTCACACCTTCACTGGTTTTCATGACATTTCTGAGTTCTCCAGACATCATGCTGCCTTTGAACAGTAAACCTTCAGATTTTATTCAGCCTGAGATGCCAAGCACTTCCTTCCACTAAATGGTGGTTAATCGAGAACATGGATTGTATTCTCCACCAGTGAAAATTTTACCTATGAAGCAAATTAACTGCAGCTTTCTCTATGGATATAGTGAATTATTTGTATATATGAACAACGGTTACATGAATGTATTTATAGAGAACATACCTCAAGGGACAGCACCTGTAGGCAGGTAATCTTTCTCTGCTATTATATTTTCATTAATAGCAAATCATTGTCATGGTATACTATTTCTGAACCATGCAGCTCTTCTTTGTTATATACAATTTAAGAATATTGAAGTTTCTATTTTCAAAAATTCAATTTTTCTCTAAATGAGAAAGACATCAACAAATATCAATTTAATTTCAGATCCATTTCTGATATTAGTTGGATTGTTATTCATAAGATTTTTGCAACTACTTTTTTCATTGCAACTACTTTTTTCAGTGCTTCCTTTATGCTAAATATATTATTATTCATAACATTTTTTCTTATTTTTAAAACAAAATTCAGTTTTGACAATAGAAATTCTGGGCATCTGTTAATTTTTCACAATTTTTGTTTTCTAGGAACAAGCTTTTTTTCATGCTTTAAAACTTTTTGTGACTTCTCACATCATGTTCATTCTATCACATTCATATCTACACCTTCACTAGGGACAGCTTGTTCTAACTGTAAATATAACATACTAATGTAGGTATCTTTACAGATTTCAGTAATTGCACAGAATTTCTCATGAACAGTCCCCCCTCTTAAATTTAAAAACTGTGATATCTATAGTCAGTAAGAATTAGTATTCAGGCATCCTTGATGTTTTTGAAGAGTAGAAGTTGAGTTGTTTAACACTATAAGATCAATTAAAGAGAAAGGGAGCTGGGTAAAAGAAGTGTTTTTCAGAGTTTGCATCAATTGTTATTAACTCTATTCACAGAAAATCAAACTAACGTGATACTGGTGCAATTCTGTTAATTAAGGGATGATAAATCCAGTGTGAATTTAGCCTCTCTTTGGTGCCATTTTAGCTACCATCTACAGCTGACTCCTTCCTAAACTCATGAAGGAGTCATAAATCCTTCTCCTTTGCAGCACCTGGCAATGCAGGGAGGCTTCTCCCTGTTGGCCCTTGCTGTAACTCACAGTGTAATTCTACCCTGTATTCCACCTTGAAAGTTGGCTATGAGGTACCACTCTCTGACCAGCTAAAACCACTTTGGCTTGCATGAGTCTCTGCCAACGGAAATTGTGCAGAGGATTTAAAAATAGGAATCAGCCACCTCCTGTAGAGTCATCCAGCCATGCTCACTGGTTTTAAAGCATAGAAGTCATATCATTATAGCATGGGTAACAAGAAATAACAGAGAAGGCTGCCTTACTTGAGTATTAATGAAATGATAGAGGAGAGTTCAAACCTTATGGATTGCATACATTCAGATCAGATTTGGACCAGTCTCATGTTCCTGTGCTGCACAAGTGCTCAGTGCTTCCTGTTTACAAGTGGCAATGGCAGCAACAGGCTAGCTTATTCTAAGACTGAGAGAGCCAAATAGTCTAAATGGGAGATATGCTGGGATTATAACTATGTACCTACTTAGGCTCTCAGGATTCAAAAGCCAGAGACCAGCTTTCTGCAATTCCAACACTTTTAATACATTTGAGCTAATGTAGAGAAGGTAAAATGGAGATTTAAATAGTATTCTTTTTCTCTTTTCTGCAGGGAATGATTAAAGTAACCAATTTTTGTCTCCCACCTTTCACTGTTCCCCAGGGAGGAGCAGGGTTTTCTGCTGCTTAATGGGCATAGATTTTTCTTGCTGGTATCTCTCAAAGCTGTCAGACAGAAGTGTGCGGTCAGTGGACCGTGATGCTCCTCTAAGACTTCCTCCCAGCTGTCTGTAACAGTAGCAATATTGTGCCCTGGTGAACAGCCACTATTCATGCTAGATACTCTGGCTCTCCCTGCTTTCTGTGAGCACACAGTGAATTCCTCCACACACATGTACAAGTATCACTGTAATAGTCACTGGTAAGGATTGCTACAATTCAGATGAGTGTTATTTCCCTTAACGTTTTCACACACGTTTCCTAAGCAGTCTCCTTGGGAGCTTAAACTGTCCAGAGACAGCACTGAGCTGAAAATCCATGCCACTGCCTGTGTGTATGAATGCAGTATCTATGCCAGGAAGTAATATGCAATACAAAACAGCAGCAACTTGTAAGCCATCTGTAAAAGGTAGTCTACACAGGGGCCCTCAACACAGTTTATACTGAGAAATGACTTAATTCATTGCAAGGCTGAGCTCTCTAAATGTCTGCAGCCACAGTGCAAAAGCTGCCAGAGTGAATAACAAGGTAGGAACCCAGAGTTTGATCTCCTGTTCAGTCTCCGCTTCTGTGCCTGGCTCCCTTCCTACTGGCATGTGCCATACAGTGCTCAACAAACATTACTTTGCAAACATTATGTAGGTGGGCCTCACAACATCTCAGTGAGGTAATTAAACACACAAACCTCACGTTGCGAATGGGGAACTTGGCTTTCTTGCCAGGCTTGTGGATAGAAGCAGTCTCCCAGTATTTCAGAATGTTTCATAGTCCATTAGTATGAAATGGTTGATGGGCAATGTTTCTTCTAAGATTTGCTGACCCCCTCTTCACTGGGAGTAAAACTGTTTTTCTGGCAGCCTTTGAAATATCAGTGTTTTGATACAAAGCTTATTGGTGTTCTTTGTTAGTTTTCTCTGCAGGAGGTGCGGTAAGACAGTTCATTTCCTTTTGCCAAGTGACAGCTCTTTGTTCTCAAGTCCCCCAGGTGTCAGATGTGAGATACAGGTAGCCAGGATTCAAAAGTATGGTTGTACTACATTTTTGTAGACAGTTAGGAAAAACTTCAGAGGGATACTTTTGGACTGCTGTATCTTGGCTGGTCTAGCTACAGAGGGTTGAGAACTTTTTAATAACTGCTCTCCTTTAAAAAAGAAGGAAAAAAAAAAAAAAAAAAGAAGCCATGAATTTGCACTGTCCTGGTTTTGGTAAAGATAGTTGGAGAACTTCAATTCCTAACAACATACATTCCCCATTATCTCTCTCATGGGTATTTCACAAGTAGTCCTTGCACACTCCTGATTTTACCTTTAAAAATACCATATTAATCCTTTATGTAGCTATCTGGTGGGTGGAGACATCCACGTCCTGGCCACTTGTGGTGAAGGTCAACAGAGTAGACAAGGTTGTGGTATTTTGTGTTTGTTTTGTGGAAACATTCAGGAACAAAATTGTAAAATATTTATTTTATGTATTGTTTCAAGTATTATGCAAAACCAATAAAAGTAAGTTGAAAGAAAACATCAGCATTTCTGATTTTATATATCAAAGGACAGGAAATTCTCCATCCTTGATTTTCCATTGGGGTTTTAGTGATTTACTCTTTTGAAATGCCCTGCTTTAGTATGATATAACGTGTGAAGGATAAGCAGGATGACATTGAATTTAAGCTTTGTTTGATTCAAGTCAGAACCCTCATATTTATCACACCATTGTAAGGTGACATCCGTGGACTTCCAAAGATATCACAGCCTAAACACTTTTTGAAACTGGATTAACATCCTTTCCACGGGAGAGATACAATTTTAATCTTTTCCAGGCTTCTGTATTATTACAATAGGCTTTTTTTAATCCTTTCTATATTGCCTCCAGATAAAAATAAACATTGAGTCTAGCAATGTTGGATCACAATGTTGAGAAAAAAAAGTGAGTTTAAGGCAGAGGTTTCCCTCCTAAAGAAGTATAGTGGTTGGAAAAAAAATGCATCTCAAAATACTAACTAGTCTGGCTTATGTCATATTTTAAGATGCTGCCTTTAGTGAGCACTGACAGAGCACTTTATTACTCATTAAACATCTAATGCTCAGTAGAGGTGAACAGTCTTAAATGAGGGGCTATTTCATCACAGTAATGTTGAGAATTCCACCAATGAGTGATGATTTTGATTTTTGATGGACATTCAGCGATGTTAATTAACCTGTTATTTAACTTGCCTGTGGTTAAAACAGCAGAAGACAGTAGTTATGATGGTTTAGGAGTTAGGGGTTGTGTGGAAAGCCACCTTTCTGCTCTTGGGATCAGCGCTGATGATGCTGACCAGTCTGCATGTCAGGGATGCAGACTGTTTTCCACATCAGTCCCTTTGGCAATTACTGGTTGTGGAAGTTGGAATTTCTAAGCAACACTAGCCCAGTGTCAGTAGACATCCTAGTTCAGATACAGCATGACTCCCCATAGCCAAAGAAGGCTGTCTGTCATCTAGATTAATTTAACGATGCCTGGAAACACAGCTACTCAAAGAGCCAACTTCTTATGTTACAGGAGTTAGATTTCTGGCAAACAAATTTTCCATTTACAGAATCTAATATTGCAATGGATGTTTCCCAATGTGCTGAGGAAGGGCGCTCTCATTGGTGAAATACCACACTGAATTAAAATATATATATATTTGAAAACCCACACAATAACTCTGTTGTCCTTTTCTTGGATTACTTAGTCTTACTTAGAGACTTTTTTAACTTAACAATTTGTTGTTTGCCTTTTTGGTGATTGATTTTAAAATTAGAATCTCTTTTGTTTATTATTTTTATACCACGTCTGAAACAGATATTTCAATGGGGTGAAACACTTCTATGTTTCCCCTTGAATGGAAGTACTGAGAAAGCAAATTCCATCTCTATATTCATCCATACTTATCTAGAAGTCCACTTAGCTTCATGTAAGATGAACATGTCAATATTAAACACAGAACAGATGAACTGATAAGCAGAGCTGGCAATGCTCACTCTATTCTTTAAATGTATCACAGTTCCTGTTGCTGCCAATGTGTTATGCTGGCTGATACTCCAGGGATTCAGCCAGTGGCTTTCAGATGTGGAGGGAGAAGCAGGGAGTGATCCAACTTTAGCTAAAGTATCCCTGTTGTTCCAGCCAGGATGTTTATACTCTTCACAGACTGGAGACAAACAGACCCTCTCATACACTCATCAATACTTTACATATATGTGTTGAATTTACTTACATACAGGTTCAAAAGGAAAAACTAGATCGTCAACAAGCATAGGGCTGATTTAGTAACTGTAGTCTTACGTCAAAAAGGTGCCTTATAGAAATAAAATCTTCACAGTGTTTCTGATCTAATGTGAAACATTTTCAAAATATCTCCCCTCAAAGATGATTTTTCTGGCCCAAATTGCTCAGTTGACTCAGGTGAAACTGCTCATCAGTTTGCATGATTAGTTCCTGTATTTACTCATCCATTACTCAACAAGATAAATGTAGTCATAATGTTAATGTAGGAAATGGTACACAGAATTAGAGGCAACTGGAATGTTACTCCCTCTTCTTCCAGTAGGTTGGTGACCTTTAGAAAGTTTGTGTAATCAGTCCTTTCCTCCATTTCCCATCTGTAGAGTATCTAAATGTAAATCTTTGCCTGCCTCAAGGGTGAAGTTAAATAATGTTGCAAAAAAAAATTAACATAAAAATTAAAAGAACTAAGAAATAAAAATTAAATTCACAAACACAACGAATGTTTGCCACATGCAGAAAACTGTTAAAACTTGTTATGCTTTTTGTATCAGTTTCATCATGAGACTTGCCGCAGTCACATTATTCAGCAGGTTAGCATTGTATGGCCAGCATTCAGATAATAGAAATGCATCTGCATGCATAATACAGATGTGTCTGAACCACAAGAGTTTAGATCCAAATGCAAATTTCCTGTGTTTTCACATAAACAGGAGGTACTTCAAAACCTCTTTTAATTGGGACCAAACACATTTTCACTGCAAAGATTGTTTGCACTGAATAGAATTTTCACCTTAGTTATTAATCAGCATCATGTGGCATAAAATGAATAGTACCTTTCAGTAAAATAGTCAGCCAAGATAATTAGATATGACCTTATCATTTATGTATTATGTAAATTCTATTTCAAAAGAATTTTGTAAATGCTAGGAAAATCATTTAAACAAAGTTTCTAATTGCTACTGTAAAACACTTCATTGTGCGTGATCTTTCTTCCTCAAATGAGATAGATGTACCACTTGCAATATGTGCAGTTTTATCAGATTCACGTGGCTCAGATACATTGCAATATATGGGAAATCGTGACTCATTTGTTAAAAATGACAAGTGTCATATGTAAACACTACAGATACATAATAGTGTATTAATGTTTTAAAAAGAGAACTTTTACTAAGAGGTGCTTTCAGATTCTGATGTGAAAAGTGCTTCTGCTCCTTTCTCTTCATCACTGCACTTGACAATTTTTAAATGTACCACTGCACCTCACAAAGTAGAATTCACTCAGCAGTCTTTACCCCCTACAGGTTTTAGCTGTCTTTTCTACTTCATTATAATCATTACATGTTAAACACAAAAGTGTGTAACAAAGTAAAATATGAAAACTGGAAGCATTATTTTCCCTACTGTTTTATCATTGTGTGAGAAAATAACAGGATTTAACTGTAACTTCAGAAAAGATAGTCTGTTTACTGTGAAAAAAAAAAAAAATGTATTTTGCTTTAGTTTGCCTTTAGTTTGTGATCCTCACAGCTGTACTGCACAATTCACATTATACTCCTCCAAAGCAGTCCAATAGTCCTAGTAGCTACAACCAGAGGAGTATTAAAGACATATTTTTAATTCCTTCACAAAAATGCTATGAATCCAGAGTTGTTAAAAAAAGCCATGCTGGCCTTGTCCACTATGACAAGTACCTCTATGACCCAACCTTCTAGATATCCCATGGTGACAGCATTCAAAGTTCCTGTAACATTTCTTCTTATCTGCCAGTCCTGTTGCTGTCTTATGGCAACTGGGAGAACTTTTCATCTGTTGTGCAAATCCAGCTTCTGTCATTCAGGATTAACACTGATTTTAGGGTCCAAATGTACAACAGTTGTTAATGCCCACGGAGTCAGCTAAATCCTTCTAATTATAATTGATTAAAAGTTAGGCATCTAGTCTTTCTCTGTAATCAGGTGGGCTGAATCAATCTCTAGGATTCTCCATTTCTCTTTCTTTATGAATTTAAAAATCTTAGATCATTTTCCTCAAGTGAGATTCAAAAGGATAGTTTTAAATATGATACAGATATTGTTCAGGAGTTTTACAGAATGCACATCTTAATTAATTTAGAGAAATAACTAGGCAGGACATTCAATATCTTAGCATTTGTTAAAAAAATATATGAGGGGGAAATATTTTCTTGAAGCCTATCATGTAAAAATTGGAAAATCAAGAAAAAACTTGAAAAACAATTGTTCTTGGGAATTGTTTTTCAATCCCACCTTCTTTAATATAAATACATAATAACAGTCACACTTAAATAGTACACAACAAAAACAAACACATCCAAAAATAAAATCCTTTGACAAGAAAACACCACATAACACACACAGTTTTACCCTTGAGGGACCAGATAAAGAACAAGCTAAATATGGTAGATATTAGTCAAATTACTTAATACTCCTACTGCAATAAATTCAGACTTATGGTGATAAGGCTGGTAAAAGACACTAAATAGAAATGATGCCATGCATATTAGTCAGAACCAAATTGGTTAACACTGAAAATCAAAGATGTTGACTAGCTTGGTACAGACTAGTGGGGGATATATGATAGAAACTGCACAAGTAAAATGTTCACCATGTTGGCATTGGCTGCTTTGAGTGAAAGATATGAGCACAACATGGCCAAAAAACAACATAAGATTATTCCCATGAAATTCCAAGAAACATTATCACGAGCTTAGTCCTTTCCTTTTGCCAGCTAAAGGATAGGCATTAGGTAAAAGAGGTTATAACCAGCATTTGTTGAGAAGCAAGAGAAAAGAGAAGCTTTGTGCAGCACTTGTAAAAATAAACCTGTTTTGAAGTGATGCTTTCACACATTAAATAGAAAAAGAAAGGGGGGAGAGAGAGAGAGAAGAGGAAGAAAAACTACTCTAAAAGAAAATTTGTGCTTCTGAGAATTATTTTCAGAGAGAAATTTTGTCTTTTTAGCATTTCTCTGAAAGACTGAAACCTTGGAAACTCTGACTAATATGTCCAAAAAAAACCATGAATTTCCATGTATCTGGAAATATCTTCATAATGCATATCGCAAAAGTATCTAAATGTTTTCTGATAATAATGGCTTTTGTATTACTCTAGATATGTTATAAATTGCACTTTGAAAGTTGTTGAAAATATGTTTGCAGCAATGCAGTTTCTTTTCATGCAGAAGATGCTCTTCCCTAATACGACATTGTCTAATATGACAATTTTGAAATACAAATTTTTCTTGTCAAAATAGCACAAGCTGTTTTTTAGCTCCATATGTTCTGCATGCAAAGATTAGCTGTACACTGAGTGTACTAGAAGTTCTAAAGGTCATTTTTGCAGTGCTGAGGTTACTTAGTTATATGAGTCCTTCTAATAGATTGTTTTGACTGTAGAAGGATGTGTTGACAGGCTAAAATGCCACCATAGAGGCTCATTTTTACAGTATGTGTTTGGTCACATGCTGAACAGATGCCCACAAAATTTTTAGTTACACTATTGGTACAGAACAATTAAAGATAGTTAATATGCAGTTGTATAAAATGTTTTCACTACTTATAGTGGCAAAAGAGTTTAAAATAGTGTATGAAGCAAAAGAGCTCAAACATCTTCAGAAGGATGAGCGAAATGAAATATGGGAGTACAGGTGTAAGTGGTTGGTGTTAAACTCAGGAGATACTGTCTGAAGTGAGGATTTTGTGCTGTGACATGTTGATATCATCTATACAACTAATAAGACAAGGACCAAGGCCGTTATTTGGTTGCATCTCTTTTGCACAGCAGCTGGGCCTGGGTTTCCTTTGGACGTCACAGAATGACAGAATTACATGTATAGTATCACAGAATGTTTGTGGTTGATAGGCAACTTAAATATCATCTAGTTCTAAGTCCCCTGTCATGGACAGAGACATATCCTACTAGACCAGGTTGCTCAAAGCTCCACCCAGTCTGATGTTCAACACCTCCAGGGATGGGGCATCCACAGCTTCTCTGGGCAACCTGTGCCAGTGCCGCACCACCCTCGAAGCAAAGAATTTCTTCCTAATACCTAGTCTATATCTACCCTCTTTTAGTTTAAAACCAATATCCCTACTCCCTGATAAAGATCCCCTCTGCAGCTTTCCTGTAGGCCCCATTTAAATACTTGAAGGCTGCTAGAAGGTCTCCCTGGAGCCTTCTCTTCTCCAGGCTGGACACCCCCAATTGCCTCAGTCTGTCTTCATAGGAGAGGTGCTCCAGACCTCTGATCATCTTCATGGCCCTACGCTAGACCTTCTCTAATATGTCAATGTCTTTCTTTTGCTGGGGGTCCCAGAGCTGAATACAGTACTCCTGTTTGTGTCTCACAAGAGAGGAATAGAGGGGGAGAATCACCTCCCTCAGCCTGCTGGCCACGCTTCGTTTGATGCAGCCTAGGATAAGGTTGGCCTTCTGGGCTGCAAGTACACATTGTCAGCTCATGTTCATTTTTTTTGTCCACCAGTACACCCAAGTCCTTCTCCTCAGGGCTGTTCTCAATCCACTCATTGCCCAGACTGTATTCATGTTTGGGGTTGCATTGCATGATGAAATGGTATTGCAGAAAGAAGTTTGCTTGGACAAGTTTTACTTGCAAAGTCTCTCACAGATGGCAGGCATCAAACACAAAGCTGTCACAGGGAAAGAGCAAGGAGAGAGAGAAAAGAAAGCAGAAATTTCATTTTCAATAAGACAATAAATTTTGCATAGATACCCATGCAACCCTACTACTTCAGGTAAATACAGTGTGGTACACAAGTGAGGCTATCAGTGAAGCAGTTTCCTATCTTCTCCTTATAAGTGCTCTGTTTTCAGTCCTCCAGGTGGCTGCTTCACTAGACTTTCAACATACATGTTTTGGAGATGTATTTGATTTATTTAACAGTCTGACGAGAATCTTCACACAGTTATTTGTTTCTTGGAAAGAGCAGTATGTCAGTCAGTACTTCTGAGGCTTTGACCCTTCCTTTGATCCAGTACATCAGTGGAAAAAATATGAGAAATACATATGTTGAAGTGGAGACCTAAATTCTCAGAAATTAACTCTATATTTTCTTCCCATTACGTATTTCAATAGAAAGTGAAAGTTAAATGGCAGTGACCATAGAAAACAGATAGGAGAACAGCTTAGCTCTGCAGCTCCTAGGAGGAGGAAAGATAATTTTGTGGTCCAGAAAATGTTTAGGTACAGAGAACTTTGATGTTTCACATCAGAGCAACAATAAATAGAGACAACGAATTTGCCTTTTCCCTAGTATCGGTATTTTCCACCCCATCTTTCCTCCCACTTAGAACTGTTTTCATGGTGGGAGGATCCATTACGTAATCTACAGATGTTTTACATTCTTTAAAATATAAGCTTGAAAATGAACAATAATATAAAATCATCCCACGAGGGCAAAATCTAGTCTGCTCTTTAACATTTCTTGGATGATAGTACCCCTCAGAACAGGCCTACAAGTTATGCTTTGCCTGTTAATGCACACTCAACTATGTCTTACTGCTCATTAAAATCCAACATTGTTATTGCTTAATAATTCTAGATTTGGCTCACAATGCCCATGTTATAAAAACTTAAAAAACAGGGATGCCATATTGAAACACTGACAGATTCTCAGGGGGGTCAGGGCTACTGACGCCTCCCTAATGAAGTCACACATTGTTAAACGTTTTTTTCCTGAACTGAAGAAGAAAACAAAGCAGTTAAACCATTGTACCAATTTTCCAGCAACATTAATCCATTTCAAACCATTCCGAACCATAGTAAATGACAGGTTTGTGAGAAAATGAACTGCCTAAAGGTTTGCTTCAGGCTATTTAGCCCACAAACAAGTTGCTGACTATTGGCAATAGTGGTTGGTTGGAAATTATTGCTCAATTTAGTTATAACTACTTCTCTTCACTTCTAATTACTTGGTTTTTGTAATTACTTTTTTTGTGTGTGTGTGTGTCTTCTGTTTGCACTCGCTGAGGGTCTGCATCACGGTAAATTCCAGAATAAAATGTATTGCCAAGGTGCTGCTGGGTATTGACACTGACAGTGTTGAAAGGTTATTTGAGCAATGTGTTTTCACTTCCTGGAGGGAAGTGAGTGAAACCTCGTCTTTCACTGGGAAAACTTGTAAGGGGAAAAACTCTCAAAACAAGATTGCCCAGGCATAGTCATTTTACTCTGCAGAAATTCATCCAGATGTTAAAAGGTCCTGAATTTTCAGTTTAAGTATGCCTCAATTCTGATACAAAATAGGGAAGCTAGAACTTTACCCATGAAATATGGTAAAACTGCTATATAATACTGGTGGTAACGTGTAGAGAAGCAAATGTAGTATTCTGGCTGCTAATAGTATTTGAAAGACAGTTGTCAGTATGCTGTGATTGTGCCATATTTATAAATGGGTGGGCATACATGCAGTATATACCAGTTCAAGATAAGCATTCTTTTTTTTCAGCCCAATTTAGTGCAACAATTAACTTGCTAAATGCAGGTCTACATGTTTAGGTAAATATAAGATGTGATCTATAATCATTATGGGAACTGTTAATAAGCCTCAAGGAGGTAATATGCAAAAAATTACAGGTTCTTTTTTTATCAGTCTTGGATAATTTCATTGGCTAAAATATTCTAGTGTTGTTCACTTCCGCTGGAAATATTTATATATAAAATTTTCAAATTGTGTTCATTATACGCATATTTTCACGTACGAAAGACTAACTAAAGTTCTTGAAGAACTCAGGGATGGAAATTCAAGGTCAGATGAACAGAGTGAGCTTTTTGCAACCATTCACTCCAGAGAAAAACGACAAAATGTGGACCTGTTAAATTTAAAATAATGTGTGATGTAGAGAAAAGTAGCTGTGAAGTAAAAGCAATTACTTCATTGCCTCCGCTAAGACCAGCATATGTAATAGCTAAGGTTACAGCAAAATTCAGAAGTATTTGGTGTGTAAGTATATCTCAAGAACATGCAGAGTATTGGAAAGGAATTTATTGGTTTTACTTAAACATTAGTTTTAATCTCTACCAGAGATTGTCACAAGGCTTTCATCTGAGGGGAGGTGACTGAGGAAAGTCTGCAGGCAGGGCAGAAAACTCATGTCAGCCTGCTGTAATAGGTCCTGTACTTTCTTTTGCTCCTGTCAGAGAGGGGACATTGGAAATACCACAAGCTTAACAAGTCGTTGGAATTCCTACTGTTCCTACACCCTGATATTGCATCAGCACTCAGGATGAATCCACCTTAAATGTACTTTCAGGAAGCCTGAAGCTGAAGGTCATGAGGACTGACTCCTAATGAAATATTGCCCTTAATTTTCAGCAACCAGTTGTTTTTCTAAAATATTGCTAAAACTTTTGAAGCATTGCTGCATTTCACACTAGCAGACTTTATATCTATAAATCATTAAGTAATTAGAATGATGCTTTTAGATACTAGAGAACTTTATTCAAGTACTTTTTAAAGGTGATGGGGAAAGGAATGCAATAGAAAAACAGAAATATGTATAAAAGTAGCACTGTGGTGTTTTTTTCCTCTGAGATCTTCCAGTTTTTGATATAAGCACAGAAGCTCTTTGCTTTGCCTTAATATTTTTTTAATCAGATGTGTTTGTGAGTATATCTTTTAATTCTGATTTCATAAATTATATGTAGTACTCTGAGAAGGAAGAAAAAGCTCTTTTACCAAAAAATGTTGTTATGCAGAATACAGTTCCTTCCACTACTGGTAACAGCAAACCATATTAATTTAAGATTACTTTTAAACAAGAAACTAAATGAATTCTTGAAAAATATTGGACTTAAAATCAAAGTCTAATTAACACATATTTGGAGATATAGTAATTCCTATCACTTGCAAAAAGATTATCCACTGATTACTGAAATGTTTGGCTGATGATGTATATTAAGTACCTAATTTTATTATTGCAGAAAGTACCTAATTTTATTATATTGAACACCATATTCAGGACATGATGAACAGAACAGAGTAAAGAAACCTATAAACATCATTCCTACTTGAATAACCTTTTAACTGATGAAGCTGGCTTTTCAAAACTTGGTTGTCTGTAGCTTAAAAAGGTCAAAATTCTTCATATTCAAATTTCATGCCAAAAAAGAATTATTACATTTTTAAAACACTATACACTCTAAAATTACTAAAATAGTTAAATGTTAATTATATGCATTTAATAAGTAGAAAATTAACATGCCACTTATTGCAATTCTAATGACAAACATTTCAGACCTCTACTTGCTGAATTTTGTCATAGTCGAGCCTGTTTATTTATTTCAATTTCTTGATTTGCATCTCTCAGCTTAGAATGTGTAATGCACTAACTTAACATACAGATAGAAGTTAAATTTAATGACTTCAAAAACTTTTTTTTTTTTCTTTGCTAGAAATCATTTTCTTCACAGCATAAAAAAAAACTAAGGGCATACAGGGCATACTCTGTCTGGGTATATACACTCTTTATTGCTACATATCTCAAGTACTCAAATGCAGGTGGTGTGACCTCAGGCATGCTGGAAATGGAAACCCAACCTATGAATGATCACATAATACTGGAAAAGTAATATGAGATACATAGCTACATTAGCACAACTGACTAGGGTAGATTTTCCATCCACTCTTGGCGTGAACGTTTTTTTCTACCAGTTGTGTCCTACTTTTCTGCAGTTTTGCTTACACTCCTTTGGCATAGAACTCCCGCAGAAGACTTCCTATATTCATTTGTAGTCCACATAATGTCCTGTAAAGAGGTCATCTTGCCTGAGAGATCCCTCCTCCAGCAGTTTTTTAATACAGAAGATTGTGCCTGTGTAACATGGTATTTCCTTTTTCCAACAGGTGGTACTGGGCCATCAGAGCCAAGCAGGCTGGCTTCAAGCCTTCTAATTTATCTCATCAGAGGAACTGAGTTCATTTCTTTTTTTTTTTTTTTTTTTTTTTTCTGAATATCATGTGCTTTCATCCCTGTTCTCTGACTGCAACTATTTCATTTTTCTCTCTTTGTTTTTTAAGCTCTGTTTTTAGCAGCTCCAAGCTGCTCTTTTTACCATTTCAGTTTACCGCTTTTCAGCTTATGTAACAGATTCTACATCAGGGTGTGTATCTTATCTCAGGAAAGGGAGTTGAGAGTAGAAAATCCATTAATTTATTTTCTTATCTAAACATAAGTACTTTCTCACATGTATAATGAATTTGAGGCTGCAATTCTGTGTGGAAATTCATCCATGTTACTGAAAATACTATACTGAAAATATTAACTGAAAGGGGGGAAAAAGCAACCCACCTTCTAGTCCAGAATTCAGTGATTCAAGAGCTATGAAACTATAATGAAGATTTGGAGGGGTTGATTTTACTTGTATTTACCCATTTCTTTGTTAAGAAAAAAAAATAATTTGATCGCTTCCAAACACAGCAGTATTTTGATTTTCAGCAATAAATCCTCCCTCACAAGAATATATGTTATAGTACTTCAGGGGAAGTGAAAGCTGGTGGTATTATTTACAGCATGGAATCTCCTGTAAAATCAGCAGTCCAGCATCCAGGGCTACTTATAACAGGACCAGTCCCATCACTGCTTAACAGTCCTAACCATGAAGTCCACATTGAGATTTAAAAATTCCCACACTTTGAGATCATTTAGATCCAAGAACATGATTTATCATATTTTAGAGAGAAAAACCTTGCAACTTGAATGTTGTTCAGTTATAGGTCAGGTCTATGAATCCATCTGCATTATACATTTCAAGAAATGAAGTTCAGAGGTTGCTGTCCTGTTTGAGTTTATGCTCTTCCTAACTGGATAATATATTTCATGTTTACAGCTCACTACTGATACTCTTACTTATCCAAAATGGGTAAGGAAAACCGATACTTTCTTCCAGACCTGATTGATACGAGTATCAAAACTGCTGCCTTACAAGCAGTAGCTTTGCAGAAGCACAGGATCGCAGAAGTTGTTCTAGGAGCTGTTTGGCCAGACTTTAGAAGGGAGGTCATATTTTTCTCTCATCTTCCCCTAACAGATATATATGGTGATCTACATGCATGCAATAGGTCTGATATGTCCAGAATTATTCTTCCTTTACTTTCTGACTGAATGAATTTAAAAAGTAGAATAACCAGCATCTAATGTCAAATTCCTATTCTTGCTCTGGTGGGTCCACTGCTGACTCTGCAGACAACTTAGAAGTTTACAGAGGAGAATGAGCGCTGCTTTAGTCCCAGTTTGGAAATGGATAGGGAATGGAGACACTCTTAGCCTCGTCTCTCAGTACCATCCCGGCATACAAGCAGGTGGAACAAACCCAACCCAGAAAGGGAAGTGAGCTGGGCCAGGAAGAAGCTTATCCAGCCCTGGCAGGAATTCGTAACAGCAGTGACACAGTCTCAGTTTAATCCTGAAAATTAAATCCTGAAGTCGGTCCTTACCCTCTCATTCATGGAAAACATTTGGTAACAGCAAAAATGCCTCAAAACCTCTATTTTTCAGATGAACAAAAATGAGCTCCTACTGCAATTCTGTGCCACTTTACACACCCAAGATCCAAACAAACCTTTTTCAGATGCTTTGAGGAGTTTAGTAACAGCTTATTTTTCATCCTATGTATGCACACCTATGAGCTTTCACTGGCATCAGAAATAAAATTGCTGCAGAATTTTTTTCTTGTGATATTTCTAGCTGCAGGGAAAGGAGTAAAAATCTCTTAATGTAGTTGTTTTTGCATGATTTTCAGTCAATTGTGTGGATTGCAGGGATTGACGGAATTCAGATAAGCCTATGAACTTTTATACACTTATCTGAATCCTACTTGCAAAGTTTTCAAAGTTCATCCATCATTATAATAGATCCTGTGGGATGTTAGTGGACTCTGTAGAACATTAGCTGTTTTCCCAGTTTCCTAATACTAAGACTGATAAGTATTGCTAGATATTGTAAGACACCATTTACCAGCCTGAAATGTGATGTTTATGTAAATATGTCTGGAACATACAATACATCTGAGGGACTAAATCAAAAATAACCACAAGTTTTGAAAGAGTGGCTTAAATTCTGGGCTGAGAAAGACAGTGAATTTTGAAGTGCTTTCTTAAATCTATGTTTGTCAAAATATACTGATGGTCATGAAGAAAACACAGGGAAATGTGGAAAAAAAAAAAAAAAAGAAAGAAAAACAAACAAACAAACAAACAAAAAAAAAAAAGAGCATATCTTAACACTCTTCCCTGAAGAATAAAAAGCAAATTTCTTTGTCGCCTGAGAAGGAGCCTGTATAAGAGCATTTGTAAAAGTAACTTTGAAATGTTGGATACTGTTTCTTTTTTTTAATATTTCAGTAGTATGCTCTCCCACCTGTGAAGGCTAGTACAGATGTCTGTTTTCTCTTTTTAGATGTACTGATATATAGAGAGACTGTGCGTAGGAGATGGGCCTTTGTTTGTTTGTTTGTATTTGTTTCAGTATGAGGGAGGTGAAGGTGATTTTAAAAACAGCGAGTTCCAAGTGTGTTATTCACCTATGAAGCTGTTGTTGAGTTACAACTTCTTTGAATCCCTGTTATTTTTTACTTACCTGTACTTACTTTACTTTAATATTATCTGCTGTAAATGGCACTTTTTTAAACCAAAAACAAATAAATAAATAAATACATAAATAAGGATGGGAATAACCATTTTGTCTTACATAAAACAGAAAAGCATAAGTGCAGAAAAACAGAAACTGTGTAGGAATCAAGAGAGAAAAGAAGAGAAATGGAAATGGATATTTCTCAGTGATTTTCCCAAACTTGCATCACTGTTCTTTTATTCCCACTTGGTTATAGGTGCTAAAAGCATAAATGAAAATGAACAAGTATGGACCACTTTTATCTATAGAATATGAAGCTGTCCTATATGAGGCTTTTACCTGTAGAATATGAGGTTAATATTAAGCCTATCACAAACTTTGAGTGTACTGATAAAAAAATGAACCTTTTTTTGGAGAGCCTGAGGCAACCACTCCTGAACTAAGTGGGTTCTGTATGCTGACTTTAATCGGAGCTGGATCCATGAGCCACATCAATTATGTTCCTGCTGGCAGCTAAACTGACATATCTGTCTGCATAAAAGACTCACAAATGATGCCTCATCTTTGAAAACAACCAAACGTTTTGTATTCTGACCCTAAATCTAATGATGTTCCTTCATTGGATTTGTATCGGGACAGAACATCAGCCCTGATCAAATATATCTACACCTGTGAATATTGTTTTTTAATATTAATTAATATGACAAAACACATTAGCATAGAATCAGAAATTATTTGCACTTTACAAAAATTGGTTTTACTCACATGTGTTACAGAGAGCTCAAATTCAGCAAAATGACAGTTTTCTTTAATTTTAAGAGCTGTGTTTTTAAAATAAGCTAATTCTACGGAAATAAAATTTGTTGAATCAGCTTGGCTGAAGAGATGGTCTCTGACAGGAGGGGTTAAAGAATGGACAGTGGAGTGGACATTGGACCAACCATAGTCAAAGCAACAGTATGGAGTGGAATCCTAAACTTAACTGTTTATACACTGAAAGGCTGTGGCTTCATGCTCCTGTCCCTGTTAGTGGCAGATCTGATATACAGGTGATTCACTGTCCTGATCTGCTTGTTCTCTTCACTTGTCCATGCCAGAGATTGCCACATCCTCTACCTTTCTATCATTTCAGTCCTTCACAAAATGATGCTCTGAATCATGGTTAGGAAATGACTGCATTTTTAAAGCCAGCCAAAATAAAAGATACATTTCTGTTTTGTTTTGTTTTCAGCTGGATCATTTCACAGCTCATGGTTAGGGTGCAGCCATGTGACAACTAAATCAGTGTATGGAGGGGGCTGCAATACCAACCAGTGGTAAATGAGGGCCTCCTGCATATTTTGGACCAATGCTAACAAATAGTAACAGAGATGAGGCAGTTGTTTAAGCCATATGTACCTGGTGAATACCTGGTGAATTCCCTAGCGTACAGAGTTGACCCATCTTTATCTATTAACAATGTCCATTTTTCCTCTAACTTTGACTACTTGAAATTATTCTGATTTTTGCATTTTATCATCATGTCTCTGAGCATTTCTAATGCCAAACATAAAGAGATGTATCAGAGGATGAGGATTTAACTAAATATATATTAACTAAATCTTTTTTTTTTTTTTTTTCCAGAGGTGCGGAGAAATCTCATTTGATAGTCCTGATCAGAATGCCAAATGTGTTCGCATGCTAGGTAAGAGTCTTTTCTCCTCTTGATAATAAGAAGTGTGTGGAAATATGTTTACTTGGAGATTTTCCCTCAAAAGTACATGATAAGTGTTGCGGCATTTATATAGCTAATCCACATGTAGTCCTCATTAATTTATTCCTTACAGGCAATTTTCTGTTACTTAAAGTATATATATATTCCAGTAGTGCCCATCTACATAGATGAAAATACAGCAATACCACACTATAATTGTGACCTCTGATATACTCAAGCCCAGAACTCATATTAAAAAGCTGAAAATCTCTGTAATAGAGCCAGATTTTTGAAATCACCCTGGGGATAATGTGAACTTTTGTAGACTGCACAGCTTTAATATAATGGAGCATTTATGTGCTTTTAAAAAGAGTATTAATTTCACAAATATATATCAAAAGCCTCTAGGTCAGGCCTTCAGCTGCATCAATCAGCAAAATTCGCATCATTGTGATCTTACAGATTTGCGCTGGTGTAGCACTTTGCCCATCATTTGCAAAAATTAATATTGAGCAGAAGTGTCTATTCTTTGGAAACAATACACGAATGTTCTGCTATGCTTCATTAATTTCTGTGACCAATTTTAGTGTATTTGCTTGTTCCATCTACAATGGTAGCACTGAAACATTAATAGCACCATTAGTATCACAGCAAAAGTCAGCAGCAAGTGTCTAAAAAAAATAAAAGATAATTTTTTACTCAGAAAAAAATAAAATCATGGAACATTTGCAGGATTAGACTTTAAATTCTGAGTACCTTTCACCTGCCAGGACTGAGATAAATATATGTGGTAAATTAGAGTATTACAGTTAAAAACACAATGACTGAAATAGTCACAATTACAAAAGCTGCAACTGGCAATGCCTAGGAACGTAATTCCCATCTGGGTGCATAGCTGTGTTCTGTAATAACAGATTATGTGGTTTGTTGTTTATATTCATTAAATCCTATTGTCACAATAGACTATAATTGCTGCAGAGGAAATCTGTCATGCCTGTAGTGCACAGATCCCAACAGATGAACTGACACAATGGACCATAATGATCTGTTACATCAGTGATCCATGGTTAGAGGTTCTTAATGGCACAAGCTGACAGAAAAGATACACTTTTGATCCTTTATCATGTCAACTATAATCTACAGCTAAAATACTGTTGAGTGCATAATACTGTAGCTCTAAGGAAGTTATATGCATGCAAATGTTATTAACCATTAGAAGAAAGAAAAAAAAAAAAAGAAAAAAAGAAAAAAAAAAAAAAAAGAGATATCAAGAAGAAAAAAAAAATGCCTACAGCTGAAAGTCTTCACAAGTTGGTTTGTTATTTGGTTTGGCATTTTTATAACATTTTGGTCTGAAACTGGGGAGTTTGTCCTTAGTGCAAGTTATTCTTTAGGAAGAGTGAAGAGAACATGATCTTTTTTCCAGTAGACATATTCTTATCTATGTCATCTAGTACGTACATATGCAAGAATAAGAAGTTATACTGTACTCTATAGGGGAACTGCTAGGAATGTAAAATGACTCTAAGGGGTTACACCAAAAGTCAGACTAGCTAGTGGGACTTTCTCAGAGGTGATATCTCTTGTATTTTAAAGTATTTCTCCTGCTAATTTTATGCATCAGTGTCTAATAAATTAAGGACCTTAGTATCCAATATAATACAGGATATTCTATTTCATCCCAAGGTATTCCAAATCATGTACAGAGCTGAGGTTATTCTAAGAGCAAGGGAATACCCGACAACTGGCTCTGTAAGAGGTATGGGAAGTAAAAACTAAATTTGCTCTGAGGGCAGCTGCTGGAAACCAACTTCACTGTCTTGATTTGCCAGAGAAATGTGTGTGGTTCTGGTAGTGTCACAAAGCCAGAGGGGTCCCATGCTGATACTTCTCCTCAACTCTGTGAGGAAGAGCATGAGCCAGAAAATGTAAAAGACCTCAGACTTTGTGTTGAGTGCGTCATGCAGTATCCAATTTCAGATTTTACAGGGGAATTGAATTTCCAAGAGAATGAAAGAAAAATTTTGTCACTGATCAATGCAAAACTGACATTATAACATCTGTGGGTATAACTAATGAACAAAGCACAACATGCCTTCAGAGAGGGGTATCTTTGTTGACTGCACGGTCTTTGAAATGTGCTGAAATCGTCATGCTGTCATTTACTGTAACATTGGCACAGTACTGAAAAAAATCTAGAAGGGCAAGTCCCAGCAGCTGCAAGAGGATAATTATTTTGTACGAAAAGGAAGACAGGAATCTGGAGCACTGACTCTATTTCTTCAGGGATCTTTGACACAAGACCAGTCCATACTTGCAACGGTATATTATCAAGCAGTATTCTAGAATGGTAATAGATGTTTTTGTCAGAAAAGGTTTATATCTGGTTTACACTAGTATTTCTGAGCTTGCTTCAAATTTAAAGATATTTGGAATAACACTAGGCTTGCTAGCATGATTCCAAACTCCTTGAGATTATGGATTGATATGGGTTATGTGAGTGAGGTTCATTTTCCATAAAGGCTGAGGAAGAGAGGTTTTCAGTGAAAGTCTTATTCTATTCCTATCTTCTCACTGTAAATTGAGAAATAGTAAATAAAGAAATGTCTAAATGCTTACAACGGCTACAGTGAAAGCAGGTAACTTTTCAATGGACTGAATTGATATTGCTTCACATGAGGTTAAGAGCAAAATAATCAATTTAGTGTCTTGTCTTTTAGTATTGGAGTGATGGATATTTATAATCCAAGTGTGAAAAATGACTTGAACAGATAAATTAAATGATCTTCTTAATTTCTACTTCCTGACGATATAATACGTAATGACTGCATGTTATACCCTGGATATGTTTGTTATCAGTGTAATTACATGAACTCAAGTGTTTAAAGAATATTATGTATTCCCCCTTACACTTCATATGATACAAGTTTCTTTATACTTCTGCATGTTGTAGTAGTTAAAGTAAAACAACTTTTGTAACTGTTGCCGAAGAAAGTTGGTCAGTGGCCCATCTTAGCCTTTTGAAGACCTAAACTATCAGATCCTAAACTATCACAGATTTCTGGGTTTTGGCATTTGGCAGTTGAGAAGAATACCATACTGTCAGTATAATTGTGGTGTCAAAGTTTCCCTGGAAGCTCTGAGTCTCTCCAGAGCCTCCAGTAACTCATCAGCATTTCCAATGAAAGGTAGAAAATCTGTACCATTCTGCTTAAATTGGAGTGGTTATCAAGTTAGTGAAGTTGCTTTACCGTGACAAAATTGCTAGATAATTCTGAAATGGATGTCAAAAATCTTTTGCTTTATTCTGCATTCTAGAAGTTAGAACCCTGGGCTCCTCATGCCCGTTACTTGTAATGATTTTGATTTTTTAAATTTTTTTTAATGGTAATTGGCAAATAAATAAATAAATAAATAAATAAATAAGAAAATAACAGGGTATTCTCTATGTGGTTATTAGTTCAGATATTCATACTGTGAACGGCAGAAGGGAACTATCCCTCTCCCTGGAGGGCCCACTGTTGTTTTCAATGGCACAACCTGCAGTAAATTTTTCCCATATGTAGACAAACATTTTCTGGGCTCAGGCATGACCCAATGACGTATCATGCAGAGATAATTGGGTTAGTTTGCTGTGAAAATTGCTGGTTGGATGCCTAAGCTAATTAACTCTGCTGAGAAGAATTGCATACTAGCTTGGAAGAATCCAAAGTTAAGACAACTTAACTTTGTCAGTCTCTAAGATTGGTACAGAAGGACAATGCTCATTCTGAAATATTTTACAATGGTGAAACTTACATTGTGGTGTCTATGTGAAACTTGTATTACAGTGTCTGTGGTAATTTTGCATTTTCCTCTTAGTCCTGCTGTACTCTATCCTTTATTGCTCTAATGCTATACTTCTTTTAGAGTGGTGTGAAAACTTAGGACAAGAAGCATGTACCCCAGAAATAATCATTGGGAAAAATTGTCTGAGACTTCTGAGAGATAAACATGATTTTCAAATTGCCTGGACCTATGAATTTATAGCCTACAGAGGTGGTCAGCTACCATACTTGCCTGCAAAACATCCATCTATTATGATACAGAAGAAAAAATGTAGGTCACATGGCTCTTCCAAAGCATAGTGGTCACCTCAGTCAAAGTCAGTTTGTCACTGATACATGACAGTATATTAACCACTCCAACCTAGTAATCTATTTTTTAACTACTCATATTTCCATTTTGTGTAAATGTCTGCAAACTGGAAGATAAACTTCAGTGTATAAATAAATACCAGTTTATATAAGATAGACAGTTATCTTTATATTTGCTATATAGAAAGTAGGCAGGTGCACTCATAATAACACTTACAAAATTACATCATCCCATCAGTTCAAATTTGTTCACCCTTACAATGAAGGAAGTGGGATGGAGGATGAAAGCATAATGAGCATGTTACTCTGGTGGACAGTCTCCCACTACCAAATCTGGTCTTTGCTTCTTACTGGAACACTGGGTAGATTTTGAAGAGGTCATGTCTCTTGCTGGTCAACTCTGCTGTCTACAGCAGGTTTTCCAGGGGAAATGTGAATTGCCATCCTTAAGGAACTAGTTATTAAGATGAACACATAAACCTACCAGATGCCCCACGGCAAAAGTTGAGGTGCTTTCTTTTCATTATTGTTAATTCCATACAGACAGGAATAATGTGGATGAGTTTTGTTTCCCTTTTGGTGTAGCATTAATCCTTGCAGAAGTAGACAGATTCCTTGCTTAGTAAAAAAAAAAAAAAAAAAAAAAGAGCTCATTTTTTGGTATACTTCTGTTATTAAGTATAAGTATCTATTAAGCGTCTAAAGAGACTTACAGATAAAGAAATCAGCATTTGGCCATGAAATGAGTTTCATGGAACCAGCTTCAGTGGTAGTGGCACTTTGCCCACAGCAGAAAACCACCACACATTTGAACAGAGTTGGCAGCTGCAGCTTAAGAGAGAGACATTACTGGAATAACAACTGTGTTGAAAGCCAGGACTGAGGGGTACTGGCAAGGCTCTGGCTGGCTGGCCTCTAGCTTACATAACTACTGAACTCACCTTTGCTGGGAAAAAAAAAAAAAAAATCTATTTATATTTGCTTTGAGAAACCTAATCAGGTGAGTAACCATATTACTGAGTGGAAAAATTAAATATTTAATAGTTAATGTGTCGATTCACCTTGAAATAGAGGGAGAAAAAGAAATGAGACAGCTAATCAAATGGTTCTGCAATGGTCAAAGTTTACAGCTTTGAAAGCTTTCTGTAGTCCGCACCGACATAATGTGAAATGTGACGCTATATCTCTTGTACATGCAAAACTTCTGCTGAAACTGATAGGCATTCATGACCAATGGTGTTCTAAATAGCCAAATACACCAACTATTTATATCCCAGTCATCGAAGACTTACACGTGCACTTGACCTTATGCAGACTAAGTATGCTGTCTATGCAAGTGACTTGAGAATAAGCACATGAATTAATCATTGTAAAATTACAATATGTTATGGGAAAAAGGTCTCAAATCTTCTCTGACTAGCAAGATATCTTTATTTGTTGTTAAGCTGCCTATTGGGATTAATCAGAACTTTATGTTTGGGGGGGGGAGGCTTAGGATGTCTGCTACAAAAAGATATGTTCCTATTCCATGAGCAGTTTTCAACACAGAATGAATGGAAGACATTTTTTCCACTCTAAAGCAATGGTATGAATGTGTACAGAAAGATAAACACAATGTCTCTTTTTGGTATCTTGTTAATGTAGATAAATTCAGAAGTAAACATAAAAGCCCATGCAAAGAGCTCTTCACTTGTATTTTGTACTGTAACTGCCAAGGAAAGTCTCTCTACTAGAAATTTATTAGGATGAGAACAGTACGATGTAGGTACGATCTCTGGAATTGTAGTTCTTCCTCAGTCAAGTAGACAAAAGGTAGAGATTGTCAAATATTGCAGTGTATAAACACACTTAAAAATAACACTTAACTCATGATCCAGCGATTATGTTTGTACACACATTCAAAAAGTGGTATCTCTGTAACCTTACTCCCATCAAAACAGAGGCTAACAGCTTCTCTGTGCCACTTCACTTAAGGCCTCCTCCCTGGTTGATTGTCTCTTCCCGAAACGCAGTATTTTCTGAGTCTCACCTGCTTTCTTCAAGAGCACTCATTATTTGTTCACCGCCGTGGTGCAGAGGAGGCTACATGCATCAGGCTGTGCCTTGTCTGGAAGGCCCCAGTCGGGATGCCAGGCTGCCTACGTTTGAGAGTAGCTTGGACACAGAAAGCGGCAAACTGGTGGGCACGAGGCTGCAACAGAGACTCTTTTGTCAAGGGGTTGACAGTGTACACACGCTGTCATGGTGCCACTTCATCACTGTGTTGTGGTTTCATGCTAAACAAGTAGGAACTCTTTGCCTTTATTTATCATGAGTTTTATGCCCCACACCACAAAGAATGTAAATATCAAACCCATCTTCTAGTTTCATGACAATTAGATTAACTTGGTTAAGAAATTATAAATATATATATATGTATACAAATAAATTAAATTTTCTGAGGTCCTTAGAATATTTTTTGAAAGTTTTCTAATACCATGTCAGTATTGCAGTAATTTTGATTTAATTACTATTTTAGGTGATTATATAGCCTGGTAGCTAAGTGACAGCAATCACCTGTTTATCCTGTTCTGTCCTGTAAATCAGGTCAGACTGAAACCACTTGTCTTGACAGTATTACACTTTTCACAAGGGTACTGAAGGAGACAAAAACTGACATTGGCATTTTGTGTAGGCATATAAAATGCTTTTCTAATTTTTTTTTCCCCAATCACTTAAATACTAACTTGAACAGTTACAGATCTATCCTATGTCTGAGCTTGGTACTGAAGAGAAACGGGGGTGTCAGGGGACCTGGAGGGAACACAGTAATAAGGAAGTCATGCATTAGGATTTGCCACTGACTTTAGGATGTAAACATACCACTATGGCCTTCTGTAAAAAGGGGAGTTGCTCTGCTGCTCGTGTCTACAGAAGCCATTCATTGGAACCAGAGGATTCTGCTGAGGTACTAAAGCTCAAGAAAAGATCACAAAATTAAAAACATTCCAAAAAAAAAACCACAGGACCCACTTTTTTCTTTGATGGGTACACCAAGCTAAAGGCAACACAGCTTGGGGTTAGGCACTGTCTGTTCTACTGTTCTACCTATTGACCCCACACAGGGAAAAATGATGGGTATAGCTCCGGGAGGATAGCAAATAAACCTATGGCTAGCACTCCACCTGGGGGAGCACATACATGTAACACAAGGAAAATCCCAAGTTTTGCTTCCCAGACCCCCTCCCTTATTATTACCTTTTTTTTTTTTTTTTAATAGACACTTCTTAGATAGAGTAGAGAAACAGTTGCTTGACTGATTTACAGATGATGATCTCATATCTTATTTCATGGTATTTGTCACATGAGTTACTGCTTATCCCCTGCTGGAAAAAAGATTTCAAGCACCTATTCAGTTTGATGCTTCACAGTTTGATTTTTTCTCATGCCTAACCTTGTGCCTAAACATGGACTGCATTCACGTAATTTCCCATCTTCTTTGTCCAAACTGTTATGAGTGGGATGTGTTCACCCAAAGTACGTGGTGTACAGAAAAGTGCTGTGACTAATATTGCTGTAATAATTCTCTCTCACAAAATGGGAAAGTGGATAAGAAACAATTTAGAGATGTTAATGGGACCAAACTGGAAAGTAAAACACTTACCCACAGTTTTGCAACCAGCTATGCCTTCATGATAGCATAGGTATAATGATATGTCCATATGTAGTATTTCCAAACTTTCATTTAAATTGTTCAAATTTGTATTTTGTGGTTTGAACTCATCTCTAGCAATTAATCTTTGTTTCTTTAATTATTACTTCATGATACCTTGTAATTTCACAGTCTCTGCAATTTCCTACAGATTACTAGGTAGCTACCCTTAGTAAGAGTGATTTATGTCTGAGAAAGCCGTAGAGTTCTTGTGCTCACAAGCTATCAGTCCCTGGTTTTAAATGTTTGTAAGCTTCTCAGCTTGAGAATACATTTTCCCATATTATTCTCTGCTCTATATTATAAAAAATGTCTCATTGTATCTTGGACATAAACAAATTTGCTGTTCTGAAATGATGTTAATAATTTTATCATTCTTGCTAAGAACAGGGAGTATATTATTTGTAGGATTTTTTTTTCACCTTTAATATCATAAAGAAAAAACTACAAAATCAAATGCCTGATATTCTTTGGCCTTGCTATCTAGGTAACTAGCTTTCCTTGTTGTCTTTAGTTTCCTTTCTCTGTTTTATAAAATTATAATTTCTAATCTATATCTGTTTCTTTCCTATGCATGTCATATTCCTCAAAGCTTTAACTTGATGTCTTAGATCATCCCTTGATCATCAAACTACTTAAGCAAGTATTTACATATTCTTACTGAAGCCAAAATATGCGTAGGCTGAAAAATGTTCCAGTGCACGGATCAGTCACAGTGTCTAGCACTGTGCTTGCTCAAGCCCTGATCAGATCCAAATACTTAAGGCTCTGGGCTCATGAAATCATGGAGTGTGACTCTGAATATTATGAGAACTCGATTTAGCAACAAGAAATGGAATTTCTGAATCTCAAATGTCCATTTCAAGAGATTACTCTATTTCTTGCAGAAGACTTTGGAGAGTATCACTTTATTACTGTATTTCCCTTATAGGGCATTTTTCTCACTACACAGATGAAATAACGCTAAAGATGGTTGGGATAGTTGTCATCTGACAAATCTATAAATAATATTAATAATTAAAAAAAAAAAAAATCTACAGACAGCATCTGATCTTCCCTTCTGTAGTCAGAAAGAATAGAAAGACAAATTTCCTTAACACTCGGCTCATTGCAAAGCAGATGTCTAAAACTGGTTCGAGGAATCCTGCTGAAAGAGTGCCTGTTTCTCCCTGCTACTGCTAAGGAAGTTTCTAAGTTTTCAGCATATTTGTAGTAATGTAGATAGCAAATTGTATTTATTTATTGAATTATTTTTTTTCTCATTGCTTTTCTGAAGTCTTAATTTCTCCTTCTCTTGTGTGACGTAGCTGGAGGATCTCCCCTGATATCTGAATAGCTCCTGAATTTTAGTTGAATAAAGTTGAAAGCATGATAAAAGACTTTTCAGAACTCTGAGGGGTGTAAATTGGCCTGATGGTCACAATGTCCTGTGAGTAGAAAACTCAACAGTGTCACAGAATGTTTGGATGTGAAGACTGAATTCAACCAATAATATGTAAAATATGTTTTTGATTTTCACACCATTTTAAACGCAAATGTTATCCCATGGAAACTTTTCTAAGGATGGTACTCCATAGCCTGTTGTAGATGGTGTCTCTACATTTGTGTTTTCAATGTTACCCCAATTTACTACAGCCTTCTGTTTGTATTGTGGAGCAGTCTCTTTATGCACAAAATGGACTCCTTTCACATGAAATAAAGCAAGCTACATGCTCTAGGAGCGCTTCTAGTGCATTCTAGCTGCTGGTAGACGTTTAGTCCATAGGAATATGTTAGAAACAGGCCAAACTAAATCCTCCAAACCATATACAGCACAGACATTGGGTCTTCAGCACCAGCTGTTTGATTCTGCTCGTGTTGTTCTGCTTGTTTCTATGAACCTTGCCAGAGTCGACATCAGTTGTAGCTCTAACCCTTGGCTGCTCTAATACACAGATTCCTGTATCCACACGGTGCTTTCAGGACCATTCACTCCATTCAGCTATGGTTTAACTGAAGATGCAAAGAATGTAGATAAATTGTAATTTAAATGGGTTTTGAGCATGTGTTTTCCTGGATATTGCTTACCTGCTTCCAGTATACATGCCATCAATTTGTGCATGCAACCTAGAACCTAATTAGGTGTTTCTTGTACTCTGAAATGAGGACAAGTTCATGAGGAATGGCAAATGTGATTTAACACAATGTGAAATGCTATCCTTATTAAAACCTAAGGTAAAATGTCTTTTAACTGTAGGTCAGGATTTCACACCAAGTTTATAGATGAATACAGAGCAAATCTAATTTAACACTTAATTCAAATGAATTAATAATATTCTAGGCCTTTGTTTATTGGCATGAACTAATGAAATCCTCACATTTTATGCATGCATATACAAGATGTAAATTAATATTGTAGCATCTTACATATATATATTTATATATAACAAACAGTGCTAATGAAAAGAACTCAGAAATGCTAGCATCATACACTTTATAAGTAGAAAGAAAGAAAGAAAGCAAGGACTAATGGTCTAGAATTGACATCTCCCTCTGAAAATAGAGTTGGTCATATACTGACATCAAAGTCATATAACATCATCAAAACAAGAAATATATTATCATGGTGATAACAGAAGAGAGATTTATTTTCAGTGTCTTTCAACCAATTAGATAACAGTAGATAAAGATAGGTTCTACAGATATAAGTATTTTTGTCCTGTTGTTGTTATTAAGTACTATTTGAAATCACTGACATCATCTTTAAAGGAAGCTTCTGTATTTTTGCTCCATGAACTGTGTTTCAGGTTTTTACAGAAGTAGAAAGACACATTTATAGTTAAGGTACATGACTGGGCACTTCATCAAGTCTCAGAATGTGCTGGCACTTTGATCATTGAGACAGGCATTTATCAAGAGACAGGTCATTGTTTGTCTAAGGAAAAGACAGAAAATGTACCTCCCTCTGTTCTAACAGCCCTGAAAGGACTTTCTAATGGAAACTAATGTCTTTAACTATAGGTTTCCACAATTTCATATTTACAGACTTGGGTCAGTATCTGCCATGCAACAAAATCATAGTTAAATTGGTATTATCTTGCTTTGCTATGGAAACCTCAGGTCAAGTTGCCAATACATCCGGACATTCTGTTAATGTTCAAATAAAATTATGGAATGAGTTGGGAGGATAAGAAAGTAAGCAAAGGGGTAGAAAAAATTGAGTTCTCAGTAGCCACACGATGCAGCATCAATAGCAGTCACTGACAGAGCTTTGCTGGAAAAGGAAGATGAATGGGCAGATGCTCCATTGTAATTTCTTCCTATCAGCAGAGAGCATAACACAGGCATTAATCCACTGGTTTAATCAGAGGTAATAACATGTCCAGGGAGCTACCACTTCCAAGATGCAAGTGCAATTGCTGTCATTGTACATTTGTTCTAAAGGGTTCTTTAGGCAAGTGCATGTCACAATATTTTAGAAGCCAAAAGAATCCAAGTTTATGTGACTTTAATTATTAACATATTTCACTTTTCTTAAAAAGAAGGAATGGAAGCATCATAAATCACGATGTCTAATCTCATTTATTTTCTGTTGTTTGAGAACAGCACTCAGGGTGTTTGAAGTCTGTGTATTATTTGTTTCACGGGGGAAAATGACATTATAATAACCCTCAGAACAGTTTGGAGAGAAAATTCTGTTGTTTTTGGATATTTTTTATTTTAATCCAATCCAGTTTCTCTGTGCCAAGAAAGAATCTGTGTTTGGTTTAAGCAGAACCATCTTAGATACCACAGTTGCTTCAAATTGTGCAGCTCATTGAGACAAAACAAAAAGTCTCTTGATAATTGATGACTGAATAAACAAAGAGGAAACTGAAGGCAGATGTGTGCTGGAAAGCTTTTTGAAATCCTATGATGGGATGGGGGAGAGTTTGATTTTGTTTTTAATCAGAAGCACCACAATTCTCTCTTTAGCCTGAACATTTCCTCCTTGACATTTTTTGTTCTTAATCTGTGTTGGGGAGGGCGTTGCTGATGTTTAATTTTAAGTGAATTTCCAGTAGTAAATCTAGAAAGGTTTTAGGCTGGCAGCTGTGCAGATTCAAGTTCTCCCTCTGCAAAACAGGCTCTGAAGAGGGAACAGCATAAATCCTTCTAATACTGTCCTGCCAGAAAGCTTCTTCCTCGACATGGAAAGATCATCTGTAGGAATTACTAAACTACTAGCATCTTCATCCGTCTGTTTTTTATATTCTTTCTGAAACTGCCTGAAAAGTAGTGAGATGTGCTGCAGGATCTCCTATTATGGACACATTGAAATCCCTTGGTAGGAGCAACACCAGAAGGACAGGTCCACATAAGCACAGGCCACGATTCAGCTCCTGTCTTCATTTCTCCTGCCCCTATCCCAGCTTCTCTTCTACTCAAAAACTCCCTTGCCTTTGATACATGTCTAAGCTGTCTGTAAAAAGTTTCTTCAGACATAGTTGACAAAAACTGTCTTCTTGAAATTGGATTGTGTTATTACACTTCAGTAAAAGATGAAAAATTGAGAGCGAAATGCAACAACTTCAAGTGAAAAACCTTTGGCCAGTAACTAGCTTCAGACTCAGAAGAGTGCTATGGCATTTTACTGATGTGGTCACTGTTTGGTCTTTTATGTGGGATGTGCATCACCATGTCTGTCAATGAGTTACTCCAGCATATGACAGGAGCCCCTGGTGACACCTCACAGCAGGAACAGCTTGTCTGAATCACATCAGTCACAGAGGAAAACAGGATAATGACATAGACATGCTAAAGTTCACCTGAGGAATTCCGACGGCATCTCTGAGTCAAATTTTACCAGGTGGCAACTGAAATTTTGTCTGTGGAAGTAAATGAGTACTAACTTTCTCTAAAAAATAGAAACAGTCACTGCAGAGTTCAGAAACTTTTGACTATATATATATATATATATATATATATATATATATATATACTGAATTTTTGGCTACTATATATATATAGTAGCCAAAAATTCAGTATTCCACCACGTTTCTTGTTTGAGCTTTTTCACAGAGATCTAGTAAGTTGGATCTTTATGCAAATGCAGTGATCCAGCTTTGTGGTAATAATTTACCTGACATTAAGTAAGATGGAGTTGAGTTAATACATGGACATGGATGACATAATGGGAATGATGGAGTTGATTTAGAAAGTGCCCACATCAATGCTAGGTCAGTGCTATTGTGTTGTTTGTGAGTGCCCTACTGATGGAGGAGCTGGCTGCTAGATGAGATAAAAACTTTGCTCTTAATTCCCTGTGCTCATTGATGACGCTGTGGTATATATTTTGTGAAAGCAGCTATTATGACACTCTAAGAAAGGACTTCTTCAGTTGTAAAATAAGTAACTTGGTCTTTCATTCTCTTTATTTCCTGGTGCAATGTGTGGCAACACATTATTCTAAATCAGATTAAATTGGGCAAGGGACAAGAACGAAGGAGGGTTTTAGTCATCCTACCCCCTCTTCAATTGGCCAATGCAACAGCTGCTCCCATGTTCCTGTGAGTGCTGCTGTACGAACACTTGACAGTTAGCCTTTAATTATAATATATAAAAAAAAAAATAGGTTGTTTTTAATCAGCTTTCCCAAAGCTAGGCTATCAAAATGAGTGCATCAGCCTTGGTAGAACAGTTTTTATCTGTATTTTCCCCTACCCTCATAAAGCTACCCTAAGGTCTTGGCTGGTATATAACACAAGACTTTGTGGCAAGATATTTGTAATTTCTCCTAGGGGAATTATCACATCAATTTGTCTCTAAGTCCCAGCGTATCTGAGACATGCAAATGTCAATTCAAAGGGTAAGCTCAAATATGTATCCACCAAGTAAAGTGGCAAAACTGGAATGGGGAATTGGCAGGTTCTGTCTTCTATAGTTACCAAGTATTGAAACAGTCACTCTAGTCACAGCAGGGCTTTGCAAGCATCTGCATATACCTTATCGGCCAATTAGGGAAAGAATATGAAGAAATTAATGACAAACTGTCCCTGTTCACTTGAAGACTCTCACTCCTGCATTTCATTTTGCTCACAAGCACTTGACCAACTGTTAAACCACAGAGAGTTACTGTAAATTCAGTCTAAATTGAAAATAAATAAATAATCACTTTAAAAGACAAAAAAAAAAAAAAAAAAAAAAAAAAAAATTAATTACGGCATAATCTGTTCCAAATAAAATTCCGTACTACTGAAGAAGCATTTCTACACTATGGTCTCTGAACCTGGAGTCCCCATAAAGTCATGTAATGAAATGCAAGAGCAGCCTGTGAAGTACAGATGAGATACCCATTCTCCCACATCACAACTGTGACACTACAGTCTTCACACTCTTGCACGTATGTACAACACAAACTTTGAATTTATGTTACACAATGACAGAACATCAGCAGGGAGCAGACAGGGTGGTCCTGCTCAGCTCACTTCACATTTTGGTGGGAGCTACAGGTTGTGGAAGAAGCATTGCCTCAGGCAGAAAATGAAATTGAATCTGTCCCTCCTCATGGATAACTCATGAAAATCATAGAACAGGGTGGTTTGAGTTGGAAAAGACCTTAAAGACCATTAAATTCCAACCCCTTTGCCACTGGCAGGGACACCTACCACTAGGCCAGGTTGCTCAAAGCCCCATCCAGCCTGGCCTTGAACACTTCTAGGGATGGGGCATCCACAGCTTCTCTGGGCAACCTGTGCCAGTGCCTCACCACCCTCAGAGTAAAGAATTTCTTCCTAATATCTATACTAAATCTCCCCTCTTTTAGTTTAAAACCATTTCCCCTTGTCCTATCACAAAACTGCCTGACAAAGAGTCTCTCCTCAGCTTTTCTGTAGGCCACCTTTAGGCACTGGAAGGTCACAATACGGTCTCCCCAGAGCCTTCTCTTCTCCAGGCTGAACAACCCCAACTCCCTTGGCCTGTCTTCACAGGAGAGGTGCTCCCTTGATCATCTTTGTTGTCCCCCTCTGGACTAATTCTAATAACATCCATGTCCTTGTGCTGCAGGCCCCAAACCTGGGTGCAGGTAGAGTCTCACAAGAGCAGAGCAGAGGGAATTACCTCCCTTGTTCTGCTGGCCACACTCCTTTTATGCAGCCCAGGATACGGTTGGCTTTCTGGGCTGTAAGCACACATTACCAGCTCATGTTGAGCTCCTCATCAACCAAAACCCCAAAGTTCTTCTCCTAAGGACTTCTCTCAATCCATTCTCTACCCAGCCTGAATTTGTGCTTGAAAATTCTTATCTACTATGTAAATTCCATGCGCAGTTTTATTATTATATAAACGGAACATATTTTTATATACAGAATGTTTGTGTTTTTTTTTTTCCCTGATCATATTTTTAATGGCCACCACTGGAGTCTGTGATGAGCTGCAACTTGTACCTGGTGTGCACCAGCCAGGCTGGACTGAACACAAGTAGACTCTGATAGATGAATGCTTCATGGCTGATGCAAGTAGGATGCAAACAGGAAAATAGCAGTATTTTCTGAGATCTGCCCCAATTTGAGATGCTTCTGGGCATACTTATATTCAGATCTCTCAGACACCTACTGGGTTTTATGGTTAAAAGCATGAAAGCAAACAAGAAATTTGTAACAGGCACAGTGATGAAGCATTTTCAATGTCAAACAAAAGCTAAGGGTGAATTTTCAGGGTCTTACCCTTGGATTTAATCACAAAATCCTATCAGGAATTCCTAAGTCCCATTTCAGGAACTTTTTTTTTTGATCTAGTCCTTAATATCTTGATGGCCTATTGCATGCTTTCACAGTCAGTAAGAAACAGACAGATAGGTCTCATCTGCAATAACTACACATGGCAGCTGTAGAATGCTACTGATCATCAACAGTCTTCAATTATTAATAAAAGTTTTTTTAGCCATTAGTTAAAAGCTTCTTTTTTTCTGGGAAAGACCTGGGAAGATAATTTTTCTTTCTAGCAGTGGATGTTTTTAAAGTAATAACCCACAATTTAAACCAGATTTAAATATATTAAATGCAAATCCACAGATAATTTGCACATTATATAGCTAAATTGCTAAATAAATAACATATCAAATAACTGTTTCTTTTAAAGAATATCCCAAAAACTTCTGTCAGGCATATTCATGCCTTGTTTTTCTACTCTATAAAACTGTTCTTATTCTAACGCAGTACAAAATGTTTCTGGAGAAACTTCATTCACGTTATCTGCTAATCCATTCTTAGGAAGTTTTTTAATGATAACACCTGCTGTTATAACAACAATTTTCAGTCTTTATTACTTATGGGATCTAGGGCTAATCAGAAATGTAATGTTTCACTGTATTTGAAAGTGATTGATCCCAGTATATAAAAAGAATTTTTTTCCCCACTGCAAGATATTTCAGCTTTTATACTTTGCAACTCCTGGTATTAACAAGAACCTGGAATGAAATCAGTGCAAATCAGAAATATGCATTGAAGATTTCCTATATGTATTTGCTGCTTTGTCTCTCACAGGAGAGCCTGCCCCTGCATTCCCCAGCTACATTATCACACACTATAAAGGAAGAAGTGCAATGAATGCAGTCAGCTTATTCCCCCCAGGAATTCCCTCTGGTAGAGTATGTCAAAGTACTCCCAGCCGTCAGTCTGTCAGGTCTGCTTGGATGTTTTGGAAGACAGCGTGCTCTGAATGAGAATGCAACAATAGCAGGCTGATTTTTCAGCAGCAAGCACTGATAACTCTGATAAACAGTCTTCTTGAGGTAAGAAGTGACGCATATCAGAGGTTCCTGCCTTAGACGCCAAGGTTATTCGTCATGTAATTGGATATTCTCGGAGAAAACCATAATTAACCCAGATTTAAAGGCATAAGGCAGTCTTGTTTATAATATGTGGTCAAAGATAATCATTCTCTGCTGAATCCACTTTCATCTTTCCTATTCATTTATGTTTAAGAGATGTGACCTAACCAGGTCCTACTTAAACAAAGTTGTGATTTACAGGCTTCATGATTATTGCTAAATTACAGACCTGGGACTCTTGGAATTTCATTGCTCTGTCAGGGTAAAAATCAGACTCTGCTAACTCAGAAGTCCAGGAAGTTATCATTTTACAAGAGTGTGGGACATGTACATCCCCCAACAGATGCAGAAGTAGAGTAGCGAGCACTTACTAGTCAGTAGAAGTAGCTGTAGTGAGTACTTGCTATTGCCATCAAGTTCTGCCTGCACATTGGCTTATTTCATCCTACAATACAATAAGAACTCCAGATGCCATACAGGTGGAGTCAATCATTAACTGTGACTGAATTTGCCAATTTCATGTGACCCTGGGCTGCCCAAATGCTGGGAAACCGCACAAGACCCGGGGAATCTGTTACTCCTGTCCTCACCTTCCTCTGGTCTCCACTTCAACTCTCTGGCTGCCCCACTGTCCCTCTGCTGAAATTGTGTTAAAGCTGAGTCCCTAGGGACTGTAATGGAAGTTTTTTTATCACACCACTCATTGGCTGACCCAGGGGATTTCAGGAAGTAGCAGACTAGTCTGCTGTGGTGTGTTGAGGCAATTGGTCATTGGGTGGGAGATCTGCTGCTTCCAGGAAGCAAAGGACTATCACATCACAATAGGTTCTAGCTCCTGCCCCCAAGGGAAACAAACACACAAAAGCTCACAGTTACACCAGACAAAGTAATTCTTCTGACTCCAGCCAGCTGCAAATCCCAGTAGCCTTCTCCTTCACTTCTTTTGGCACCAGAAAATTGATACCTATCTCCTCATTCAATTCTTTGCTGAATCACACGATAGGAAGCCAAATTCCATACTGTGCTCACTTGCTCTCTCTCTCATACACTAAAACACATTTTGTGTTTCTCACTATAAACATCCGCAAACCATCCATATACGCATTTTGAAACCTTAATGTAAATGCTATATTTTACCTTTAAAGATAGGGCTTTTTTGTTTAAACAGCTTCTTGGTTATTCATTTTCTTTTTCAAATTCTTAGCATGGCAACCATACATATAATACATTCTTCCCTAATGGCTACATAAATAAATGAGGCTTTGGCTTTTCTCCAGATATTTTCCCATTGTTAAAAGGAATATCTGTTTTTAGACCCTTTCCCGTTTTTCCGTAAAGGTAGCCTTATCTTCGTGGTTCATCAGTAACACTTCGTTACTGATGTGGAACTCAGGCTCTTTGAGGTAACCTTTCCTGTAATTACTGTTTCTGTCATCAATTGTCCCCTGAAACTTGGGCTATGTAATTCCTTAGGCTTCACATTAGGATTCAATGTAATTTCTTAGGTTTATATGGGGGGAAAAAAATCTACTAGAGCTCTTAGGAGATATTTCATTTTGTTGTCTTATCGTTATGGAATAGCTGTTAATATTTGTAAGCCCTTTTAACATCATTGTCTGCATGTGGAAATAGATAACCCTGGCTGAAGTTCTAGATTGGTTTTGGTGAGTTAAGTCAGAAAAGAGTTTTAAGAGACTGATACTGAGCCAAAATATCAAGATTCATATGATTCTAGGCTTGTTTAGTCATGTTTATGCATAGATCCAACATACTTTGATGCATATTTTTTCACACATAGATTCAACATATTAAATACACTTACAAAAGAAATTATGGAACTCTGTAATAAAAATCTCCAGTTCTGAAGCCTGAGCTGTATTCTCTCAGTTCATTAAATCACTACATAAGAAGGAGAAGGAGAAGGAGAGAAGGCAAAAAGATTTTTAAAACAGGAGAAAATGGGCAAAAAATGACATCAGAAGTTAAAGTATAGTGGTGGAATTAAAGAATACAAATGATGGGTCTCAGCTCTAATCAAAGAATATATATTGCATAATGCTGACAGTAGTAAATTCTGTTCACATTCTGTGCACATAGCATCTTGAGGTGAGCAGCAGGCTTTCTCCTTACCTCTTTTGTACCTCTATATGTCCAGAGTAAGAATGTTTTATAGCTGAGGCTTTCTGACAGCCTACAGAAAGACACAAGGATTTTGAGAGCTCTTTTCAGCTCATAGTATAGCAGTGAAAATACCTCACATAAATCACTGAATTATTTGTGTTTGTTCTATTGGAGCCACAGGTGATTAGCTCAAGAGTTTCTTCTATGAAGAGAAATAGGAATGAGAATAAGAAAGGGTAATAAAAGAGGGTATTAAGAATGTGAGAGGGCTCATATGTGAAGAATCAGATAACTGAAACATTTTTCACTTGTCTGCTCAAAATTTTCTTATGCCAATCTACTGAGGAGTTGTATTTAAAAACAGCACATCCTAATCATAGGGAAGAAAAAAAAAAAAAAAAAAAGAAGAAAAAAAAAAAAGAAAGAAAAGTAAAAAATAAAAAAGAGAGTTTAAAATACTTGATTGCAATGGGTGTCCAACAGCCAGTTTGTAAACATAAGCAGAGGTAATTCAGACAGAGGAGTAAAGAGGGAATTTAGTGTTGCCTCATATTTATGGTTTTAATTCTCAATGTCCTACAAGTGCACATGTAGGATTGAGTGGCTTTTTGCCTTGTCTTTCCATGAGTGCACAACATACATACTGCATATACATGAGCATCAGTAGGGGGATATGTTTTCTAGAAAAAATACAGTTCTCATTGAGCAGTATTGAATGAATAAAAAATGAATAAATGAATGAAGAAAAATCACTCAATTAGACATGCTCTGTGAATGCAGAGACTATTCCATGATGTGGGAGGAATTAGTCCAGCCAAGAAACATAATACTATATATTTAAGGAAATTTGGCTCTTTAAGGAATGATGATGCCTTTTACTCAGCTATTATACCTTTTTCAGCATAACTTAAAACCTCAGGCAATGATTTTATGATACCAATGTGTAACTCTGTAAAAAGATATCCTTCTTAGTCAGATGATAATTATTCATTAGTTCCTGAAAATCAATTAATTTGGGTACTTCAGAATGGGTTGTCTGGAATAGGGACACCCAATTCATCAGTCCTCTTAGAAATTTGCAGCTTCTATATTTTAACATCTATTATCTTATAATGAAAAGGGATTAAATACATTTACATATTTTTTAATGTAGCACAGTTGGAGGATTTCTATGTAAGCTCTCATCAAAATTTAACAATAAAATGAAACAAATATCTTCTGTAATGTGGAAAATATTATACATAAATGCATGAAAATTCTTTATAGATATTTATAATGACAATTTTTCAAGTTCATTAGTATTGCCCAGGAATGAGCCACTGTTGCTGGCTGGAGCAGAATGATCACATACAGGAATTTCTGCCTCTCTACCTTAAATGTTTTGCAGCTCTCCATACAGATTAGTTTATGTTGAAAAGTGTATCAGTGTTAGCTTTTCCCAGAGATTTTCCCTTCACTCAGCAAATAGGCTTACCTCAGCATCAGCAACATTTTTTTGGTAGTTAGCTAAGCACAAGAATCAATAGTAGGTAATTTCAGTACTGCAGCACGCAGTGCTTCTGATAGGCCAGGCAGGGTACTTTCTGACAGCATGAGCGGGTCTGGCTTCCAGAGCCTCCAGCCAGGCCTATGGCTTTGCTCAACACAGGCTGAGCTGCAAGTGAGGGCTGTGGCTGCCTTTTCTAACAGCTTCTATTCAGTTGACCTATCAGTCATAATTGGGGCTGAAATAAAAGATGAAGTAGGTAAGCACTCTTCTCTGTGGTAAATTAAGGGAAATGTCTTGTCCCAGACAATACACGGGGCCCTCATTACTTGTCACTATTAAAGATTATTTTTAGAATTGGTCCTTAGCCCACTTCTCTGACCAAAATATTGCTTTGGTCACCATACTATTTTAAAATTTCCCTCAGAATAGAGCCAAGTAACATGGATAAAAATAGCCTTTGTATCCATCTCTTTTCAGTAGTGGCCACTCTGCAGCCATGGGTGGACAGTAGAGCTGGTAGCTATTACCTTAATTTGTAACAGCCTCCTCATCTAATAGGCCAGATATTATCGGCAAGACAACACAAAATAATAGAAGAGAAAAAGATGTTCAAGTGCAGAAGGAAAAAAAAATATTTAAAATACTTCTTCAGAATAAAAGCAGCCATAGATGTTATTGACTCTTGTCAATAACAAATGGACTGACACCTGGACATACCTAACACCTCTTGTACCTGCTGCTGTGGATTTCAGCAGTGGTTGCAAGCACTCTGTCCCTGTCCACACCTGGCCCAGGAGAAGGCTGCACACATGTCCTGCAGGCTGAGATGCGGGCATGGAGGTCAGCTGGGGATATAACACTTTCAAGGTCATGCAGAGCTGCCACTGCTACCTGTCATGACTCACAGGCATTGCAAAGTGATAAACTTCTACTCAGCTCCCTGAAGAAAACACCATCATTTCTGAAGTGGGCTAACAGTGTTACATTTCAACATGCATTTGTTGTTTGTGCACTCCTTCCAATTACACTTAAACTCTAAGGGTGACCAGATAGCTATAAATCATAATAGTTCAGAATAGCTGTCTGAAAACAGGTCCTTAAAAATATGTCAGCATCTAAGAAGAGTTATAAAGCCTCTGTTATGAAGCTATGTTAAAGGTTTATTGTTCATAGTATATTTATGTTTGCTTTCTTCCTCTGAAGTAATACTATTCCCATGTTAACCATAAGAAAACAGTTACGGCTATACAACATGGTAGGTATAATACTCTATAAGCTGCCTAGTCCTGGTTTCCTAATCAGCCAACATTGTCCAGTGTAGCATGGTGCTTTTGCAGCTTATATCCATGGTCGTCTTCACAGAGAAATCAGGTCAAGAGAGAAGTGAGAAGTAGGCTCCAGATCTCATCACAGTGCTGAGCTATCTCACATCAAACCTGGAAGTTTGGAAGAAACCTCCTGAGTTTAGGCGGCTTACATATAGCCAGAGGAATTTCTTAGGATCATGCAAGCAACATGTGACAGAGCCTTGTATCTGATTATTAAAAAAAAAAAAAAAAAAAAGTACTTGCTGAGGATGTATGTAATGTGTGGCATATCTTTTGGATGCTCTTGTGCTGACATCTATAGAGATGTAAGACCATTAGTAAAGCACACTTCTTTGTCCATTATTTCCCCATAGAGGCTGTCTAAAGGAGAGGGAAAGGCAGTAAATATCATTAATAAAATGAACCCCCATAAATAAGAGAAATTATTGTGACAACTTCTGAAAACAAGACTGTTTTAGTTTTTCTCTTATGAATATTCATACGGCCATTATCACTGCTGTTTTTTAAAGCTTCGAAGTCTGAGCTTGTTGAATTTATACTTTCATAGAATCACAGAATCGCATACTGGCTTGGGTTGGAAGGATCCTTAAAGATCACCCAGTTGCAACTCCTCTGTCATGGGCAGGAACGCCACCAGCTAGATCAGATTGTCCAGGGCCCCATCCAGCCTGGCTTTGAACACCTCCAGGGATGGGGCATCCACAGCTTCTCTGGGTAGCCTGTGCCAGTGCCTCACCACCCTCTGAATAAATAATTTCTTCCTTACATCTAAATCTCCCCTTTTTTAGTCTAAAACCATCTCATTATCTGCCCAAGTAAAAAGATGTTCTCCATCTTTTTTTACAAGCCCCCTTTAAGTGGGCTTATAGGAACTGAAAGGCCACAATGAAGTCTCCCTGGAGCCCCTTCTGCAGGCTGAACAGCCCCATCTCTCTCAGCCTTTTTTCCTAGGAGATGTGCTCCAGAAACTCTGATCATTTATGTGGCCCTTATCTGGACCCACTCTGACATGTCCACATTCTTCTTGTGCTTGGGGCCCCAGACCTGGATGCTTAACTCCAAGTGGGGCCTCACGAGGGCAGAGCAGAGGGGCACAATCACCTCCCTTGGCCTTTTGGACACTCCTCTGTTGATGCAGCCCAGGACACAGTTGGTCTTCTGGGTTACAATCACTCTGTGCTGGCTCATGATGAGTTTTTTGTCCACCAGAACCCCCAGGTTCTTCTCTTCAGGGCTGCTCTCAATGAATTCTTCTCCCAGTCTGTGCTCATGTCTGGGATTGCCCTAACCTGGGTGTAGTACCTTGCACTTAGCCTTGTGGAACCTTATTAGGTTCACATGGGCCCACTTCTCAAGCTTGTCCATGTCCCTTTGTTTGGCATCCCTTCCTTCTGTTGTATTGACTGTACCGTACCACTCAGCTTGGTGTCATATGCAGACTTGCACTCCATCCCATTGTCTATGTCATTAATAAAGATATATAAACAGCACATGTCCCAAAACAAACCCCTGAGGGACAGCACTTGTCACCAGCCTCCACCTGGACATAGAATCATTGACCACAACTCTGGCTGCGGCCATCCAGACAATTCTTCAGCCACTGAATGATCCACCCTTCAAATCCATCACTCTCCAATTTGGAGATCAGGGTGGCATGTAGGACCATGTCAAAGGTCTTACAGAAGTCCAGGTAGATGACATTGGTTTGTCTCCCCTTGTCAACTGATGCAGTCACTCCATCATAGAAGGCTAACAGATTGGTCAGGCAGGATTTGCCCTTGGTGAAGCCATGCTGGCTGTAGCAGATCACTTCCTTCTCTTACATGTGTCTTCACATTGCTTCTAGGAGGGTCTATTCCATGATCTTCCCAAGCACAGAGGTGAGACTCACTGGTCTGTAGTTCCCCGGGTTTTCCTTTCTACCCTTTTTAAAAATGGGAGCGATGTTTCCCTTTTTCCAGTCACCAGGGACTTCTCCTGACTGCCATGACTTTTCAAATGTGATGAATAATGGCTTGGCAACTACATCGACCGGCTCCCTCAGGACCCTGGGATGCATGCCATCAGGCCCCATAGACTTGTACCTGTTCAGTTTCATCAGGTGGTCTCTTTTCAAGCAGTATCACTGATATGTTTAAGTAGATAACTTGCAAAGCTTCAAAGCTTTGGTGAGTCCATTTTATTCAAATAAATATTTAAATTTCTGAATGTTTATTGTAATTTATCTTAGCATCTTGGAATTCAGACAGAAAACCTAAGATGAGGATTTTCTCATCAGATTCTTTTGCCTGGAAACAACTGAAGGGTAGCACTTTCCGGACTGTTCTCATCCTTCCGCTTCTGATCTCCACAGAAACTGAGGATCACAGCTGTCTCCAATATTTATTTATTTAGAGAGCAATGGAACATTTTGAACCTCAAAACAAAAAGAAGGAAAGTTTGGTTGTTTGAATTTCTGCCAAAGATGTGATGAATTCTACTAAACAATTGTTAAACAGCAATTGTTATAATTTAGTGCATTTAGTCTGTGCCAAATGCTACTCCACTATGCATTATTGTAATTTAGGGTGCAAGCAGCCTACCCAAATAACAGCACAGAACTTGGCTGGTTATATTATCCAGCTATTTGCACAAGGCTCCTCTTTGAGCCAGACAGAAGACACAAGCTTTGAGATACAGATATGAGTTTGGGTACTTTGAATTGTATCTTCAGTGACCATCCCATTCAAGATTTAAGTGACCAAGCTGGGTATCTAAAGTTGGTGTTGTAAAAGTCTCCCTGTTTCTTACACTGAGTTTTGAACAAAAAGTGGGACCTGTTTAAAACATCTAGTAAAACGAGGCTCTGACCACATAGACATCTGTTACCAAACTGATCTAATCCAAACTGATTTGCACACCTACATACATACTGAAGTATATTGGCATTTAGTAATCAAAATAAATAAATAAACAAATAAATAAATAAATAAATAAATAAATAAATATTTTAAAAAATAATAAACAATTAGGAAAGTTATACTTGGTTAATGCTGCAGGGAAGTTATAAAAATAACTTAAAACTGATTTATATGTTAAATAAAACTTACAGTTGCCTTTGAGATTTAAATTTATAATCTACTAAGAGTTTTTCATTGTCTTCTCCATTAAACAAAAATAATTAACTGTAGTAGACAGCTACAAATCACTGAATGTGGATAGCTCTCTTTTACCTTTCTTTCACTCCTGACCATTTATCTCTCCATAGTTTAAAACTCGTTCAATGTGCAAAATTCTGCTAGTTCCTCTTACCACGGTACATCCCAAGCTATTGGTCGCAGCCACAGGAAAAGGCATTAAATTCAGAGCTGTTAAGTCTGTGTTTTTTGTTTTTTTTTACCACTGTTGGTTCAAAGTTATTTCAGAGCACTACAGAGATGCTATCAGATCTTCCTGTCTCTTCCGTGCTCCATATAGCATACCTGCAAGCCACTGATGTCTTTACCCTGCATTAGCATTGTCCAGTGTTTACCCTTACTTCCATATACTTTCAGATAAAAAATGTTCACTAAGATTGCTAAAGCTAGCTGAAAATTTTTCAGTGGAGTAGTTTTGTATTAGAAAAAGCAGTGTTAGTTTTTTTCCAAAAAAAAAAATATATATATATATATATATATATATATACATAAACAACTTTTTCAGGGAGGAAAAGTTGCTTCTCATTTCTCATTTTGTTAAGAAAACAACCAGCACCACATTCTGACCTTTTCTGGTAATTTTTGTTCCCTATTGTTTTGTTAATTTATTTAGTCTTTAATATTCTAACTTGTTTATTCAAATGTTATTCAAATACCAGGTTAAATGTTATTCAAATATCAGGTTATAGAATCTGTTATTCTAATGCAATGTTTTAAAGCTATCTCAAGAGAATATTTGCTACATCAAAAAGAAAAAATACTTTCTCAGAAGTAATTTACTGAAAGGTTTTTAAATTCTGTCTGATGGACATTTGGTTTTAACTTCTAATTCCTAATAAAAAAGAAAATCTGGCATTTCCATGAAACAAATTCTGCTTTCCAACTTGCTACCATTAATACTGTTTTTATTATGCTAGCGATTGTATTCTGAACTAAGGAACTGTGTTTTTTTAAATGTTAAGGAACCAGCAGGCAGTCTTAGATGAGCATGCACTTCTGTTTGCACTGTGACTAGAAAAGGAAGTACATGTTCATGCAAAAATTAGACTTAAATAAGTATTTCCTATTGGAGTTATACAAGCACATGTGATGGCATAGTTGGAATCCTGAGATTTAGCTGTTAAAAAAGCAGCTGATGCAGATGGCAAATGTCAGCAAAGGAGATTCAGTTAATTTTCCAATTCATTGGCATAGGAAACTAGTGGTTTAATAGGGGGATAGGCCAACTGATGTTTGATTTTTTTTCCACATAGTCACACAATCTGGTAAAAGTTACATCACTTCCTTGCATGCTAGCCCCACTAAATTGTTTCCTGTGCCAACGTTCCAACCGAGGCTGGAAATACCAGAGGATTTCTTTCCCTTTCTGAAAAGCCAAAGTTAATGGTGGTTGAAACCAGTTTCATCTGGTATTACTTCAACATTGATATTATATTTTAAAATAACAGCAAAAACTATGTAATGGGTTTCATTGAAGTGCATAAGAAGTTCCTGATAAAAATAACAGAAATAATTTTACTTCAGTTACTTAATATATGCATAGTATTCCACTAAAAACAAGCCAACATTAGCAAGAAGATAAACTAGACCATCATTTAAACTTTTTTTTTTTTTTTTTTTTGTCTAGTTTTAGGACACAGTAACAAAGATTCTGTAACATCTTCAACTTCTCAAAATGCTCAGGTTTATGAATAGAGCTAAAAGTGAATACAGAACTGGGGAGTAGGGTTGTCCCTGGCTCCTTTGAGCACTGAAGTTTTCTTTCCTTGGCTAATGGACACACACAATCTTTCAGTAAACTGCTCTGAGTGTGATGGGTACCTTGCAGACTTCAAAAAGTGTGACATTTTGCTAAGTCTGTGCTTATAGAGACAAGACACTGCCTATCATTCTAAGAATCTGAGCTTGGTTTCTGAATAAAGCATCTTCAAAGTGCAAAGGCGAGTAGCTGAAAATGCATGTGGGAAAACACTCTCACATTTAGCTCTTTCATTCCCCCAAAGATTGATGAAAAGTTTACTGTTGTTCTTATTAGAGGTTTTCTGTCAGCAGAGGGCAAGCTAAAGAGAACAACCCAAAAGTCTTAAAATTCTGCGATGAAGTAACTGGCATGTCTTCCAATTGACTTGGCATATGATATTGTGGACCTCAGAAAAACAGATCAAGCAGAGGCGGATGTAGTCCCTGGGCTGGAAAGTACTGAGCAGATAGTTAAAGGGAAATGGAAATTTCTTCCTGATTCTCCCACCTGAAAACTTCTGAAGTCACTTCTTCGCTACTGATGGAAGGAGTTGTTTATGGATGTCAATACTGTGACCAAATCTTACATCTTGACGCCTTGCTGAGGTCTGGAAAAAAAAAAAAAAAAAAAAAAGGCGTAAAGTACAGCATTTGCATGACTGTCTTGTCAGAATAACCTTAATACTTTCTTCTTTTACCACAATTTTGATCAATCAGGCATTTTGTTCAAATAAAGTATCTTACAAGCACTGTGTATCTAGATGTATATTCCTATCATAACAGCTGGGCAGAGCCCTACAAAATGATGTGTGATTGTCTGGACTGAAAAGAAAATTGTAGCAGATATCTTAGGAAACACTGGAAAACATTTATGGTTTTACATATGGTCAGGATATCTTGGAAAGCATACTACAACTGGAACTACATTATTGAAAGCAGCCTGCCCAAATAAGTCTGAGAGAAACAGATTTTCCAGAAAACCTCCTTTCCATCTGCAAACCTAGTGGATGCCTTTAACCAGTTATAGATACTACCTACACAGTTTTTTTCTTTCCGCAGCATCAAGATTACATTTGGAATGGAAGCTCTAGTGAAGAAAAAGAACCAACACATGTTTGCATGACTATCAATGGGGTTTGATAGCACAGTCATAAAATGCCAGCACAGTTGTGACACCAGAGGTCCAAAGTTGCTAATACTAGTGTAGCTACATTTACACAAATGCATTTGTAAGAAACGCTAAGAGCTTGATTACAGTAAATATGGCCTGATTTTGCAGTCAGGAGAATCTAGGTCAGAGGGAGCTTAGTTTATTCACTGTTTTGTTTGTGCATCAGTTAGACCTTTCCCATGACTTCTCATCTGTATCTCCTCTCCATCCCTGCAGCAAATTGCACACGCTGCTGTTATGCATGATGCAAGCAGGGAAAAGCTAAAACGAAAAATTTAGTGATCAGATCTTGCAATATCTGATTTACAAGTGAAGAAGCAAGCCCTATTGTTCCTCTGCATTTATCACTTTATTTATGTCCCATTTTTTCTTACTATAATATGCTTTCTTTGACAAAAAATTAAACTAGATAAAATAGATAATGAAGATTTTTTGGCTAATCACTTTATTTTCATAACGGCAAAAGACAAGAAAAGACAAAATCATAGTTGCTAGTGTTTTCCATATACCATAAAGGGCAAGGACACAATAGGCTATACAGCCACTAATACAATCTCATTAAGGTAATAAGCGAAAGAAGACATATTTCAAATGTGACACATCTCTCATCTTTCACATTGCTGCCATAATTTTTAGATACTTATCTTCTAATTGAGAAAATATGTATGCACATGTTCAACTTTAAAGACAGCAGCAATCCTTTTGAATTCATTGAGACTGTTCAATATTAGTTATGTATTTAAGCGATATGCATCTCTCATCTGGTTAGTCCCCTTTTCTACTCAATCTTTTTTTTTAAACTGTTCGCAAAAAGGAATCCTGCAGGATGCTGTAGTTACTACTGTTACAGGATTATTAAAACGATAAATAGCATTTCCACTATCCCATGTAATAAGTTATTATTATTATTTTTAAGCCTACCTGAATTACTATTTTAAGCCTACCTGAATTCTACCTACATTTTCAACTCGGTGCAGCTTTCTGAACCTCCCATTCCAATATCCATGTTGATTATTAAGCATCCAATATAAAACCATTACAATGATCGCTGCATAAGAGCTTTCTTTGGGGGTGGCAATGAGTTTTTTCTAACTGTTTATAGGTGATGCGACTCTATTATCTCCTATGTCTGTTATTTTCTTTAATGCTCCATAGAATGTGGGAGATTTGAAGCATCATAGTTAATATGCTGAACTTTTAATTCTCCAAAGCAGGCAATGGAAAAATTACACAACCTCACTGTTTCCAATTAGTTATGGACTTCTGTTTATTCCTTTACCACAAACATTTTTGCTTAGTTAGTAGTACAAATTGTTAATCAGAAAAATGTGCTATCTCACATGTGCTAAGAATGAAAAAGAAATTGACTCCTTGCCCTACAGAACTCAAGTGATCCTCAGTCTTCCATTTCCAGAACCTTTTCCCAAGGAGTCTGATCAAGTATCCACAATAACTGTAAGATTACCATGAACCTATAGTACTGACTGTGTTTAACATTTCCCACTAGGTGAGACTCTCAAGGAATGATGCTGCATACAGCTCAGGCAATAATAAATAGTGCATCCTACCATTCCATTAGAAATTCATCTCACTACCCTTAACAGTGGGTTGGTAGCAGATAAATGAAATCTCCTACTATGTACTTTGAGTACGCATGAAAATATGTAAGTGCATTGTTAAGAATTCATAGTAAAAATAATAGATTAAAATTATGTTAGGGTTGGGGGAAAAAGTTCTGATGCAGGGCTTAGAGAACTTAGCATGTCCAGACTGGAGCAAAGATACAGTAATTGTCTTCAAATAAATACAAAAATATTCATATATAATAAGGTACCAGTAATAACAGAGGGAGGTAGCTAAGAGCAATTGTTTTTATTAATAAGAATAAAATTAAAATTATAAACATCTGGAATGAGACAAATGTGGGGTAAAGAATAAGACAATTATACTAAGATTTTTAAAGCAATGAAGAAGCAGGAGCTCATTTTTAAAGCAGGAGGTCATTAGAAAAATTTGTGTAAGCTCTGCACAGCTCTGCCTGCTTATGTTTCCTCTGTCATAACCTCCAGTCCTCTCCAGCATTCTTTTCCCTTGTCTTTTCTGAATGTTATTTGTTCACACTCTTATGTTCTCTATTGCCCCTTTTATGCTGCCCTACAAAAGTGCAGCACATTTTTTTTTCTTTATGTGTAACAATGACATACCACAATTTGAAATCTTTTATTTTGTTAAACTCACATCACACCCCTGAAGCCTTCTAAAGCTTGATGCCATTGATGGTATCATCACTTGGTTCTGACCCTAGGCAAATGCCTGTCCTATTGTCTCTGTATGAATCTGTGACCCCAAGGACAGAGGCAAAGACATAGTTTTCATAAGTGACTACTAACTTAAGCCGATTCTGCTAATGAGTGCCATCTAAAGACACATGCTTTACACTTTCTAAAAATCACTATCATAAGATCTTTGAAACTGGTCTCTAAACTTGGAGCGCTTAACTAATCACTTCTGAAAAAATTAGCAGTCTGTTTTTCCATTAATTTTAATAATGTACTGTATAAATGGACAATATCAGATCTTTTCAGGTATCTAGTTGGGAATGCACTAACATAAGTTGTGACACAAAGGTGGTGTGGGTTAGCTGATAGACAATTTCTACTAGTGATGAATCTGCTATCCTAACAATTTGTGTGCCATTTTTTCGAACATTGGCTCTCAGATAAAAGTGCCAGGAAAAACAGAATATGACTTGTCCTTTACATTGCTCTTCTAATACAGAAAGGCACAGATGCCTCTACTCTAAGGAAGCTGTCAGCAAAGTTGTAGACCGGAGATGCCAGCATCACTGACAGTACTGGCAAGCAGGAGGTCACTGCTGGGCAGTGAAGCTTGGGGAGGGAAGCAAAAGGAAAAGGCTGGGGGGCTAGAGGGGAGAATCAAGGATCTTTCTTCACCATTCTTTTTTTACAGCTTTTGTGTGTCTGGCCTGATTTGTTGTGGGAGAGCTGCTGGAGACAGTGTATTTGGCACAGGCCAGGGTAGCTCAAAGCCAAAAGGATGGTGCTATTGCCAGTTTAAGCCATGGCTTTTCTTTTCTTTTTCTTTTTTTTTTTTTTCCTCTTTCCCCCTCCCTCCTTTTTATTTGAAGAAGGGAAAAGAAAAAAAGGGAAGAAAGGGACTTGCAATGAAAACCAGAGCAGTGGGCTAACGAAGGCCCTGCAGGCTTCAGTAGACTGGAAAGATACACGAAGCACTTCCTCTACCATCTGGCATGCACTTCTGCTGCTGCTGCTCTGGGTGCATAGCTTTGGAGTGAATAAGCAAACAAGTAAAACTTTTTAAGACACACCAATTATGAAACCCCAGCTATTAATCTGTCAGCTTACTCCCTTCCCTTTTCTCCCACCGCAATATTCCTTTCCTCAAGTCTTTTCCAGTTCTCGTGTCTACCTGTGAAAATAAGCACTGCTTTGTCAGGTTTTCAGAGCTGACTTCGATCACCTGTCCACTGGCATTGCTTCTCAAGAGGAAGAAGGCCTGGAGCCAACATATTTATACTACCATTGTTATCACTCATGCTTCTTTGACTCAATAAATGCAGTTAGAAGCAATGAAGTGATCCATCTCTGTTCAAAGATTTCCTTCCAATTTAGCTGGAGTTGAGAAGGCAAAAGAGAAGTTTTAGGTGAGCTAACCTTGTTCAAGGATTGCTTTAAATACAGTCACAAATGGCTGGGTACACTTCTGTGTAGGAGTGTTATGTTTTAATTCTGATGGTTTTTCCCAAGTGCCTTGGGAAAGTGAGAAGTGTTAAGGCGAGGTCACATCTTCAAGTTGCATAAATCATTACGGCACAGCTGAAGTCAGAGAAACATAGAACCTGCAAATTCTGATGATTTTGTCTCTTGAAAGTCTCTGAAAGTGATGCTACAGCTGATTTTTGATATCAAAAACTTCATAATCAAATATAGATCTTTCAGGCTTTCTTGTAAGTAGCGCTGATCTGGCTCCACTCTTATCACACACCAAAAAAAAAGACAAAAGGAAATTCACTTAATCACAGCAGAAATCTTAGATGAGTTAAGGATAATTAATCATTGGATCTTGTACAATTTCAAGGCACAAGTTCAGTAAGAATCAGATGTATTCATTTACAGGTAGACTCATTAATGCCAGACATTTTTTACACAACTTATTTCTTTTATTTGCAACTGCTGATCCTCAAACTGACCAGAAAGCAGGAAGAAAGAAACTACAAGCTATCTAGAGCAGCCACTCTTATTTGACACTATTTGACATCCCCAGAAAAAAAAAAAAAAAAAATAGACACACCATCTGCTACATTTATTATGTAGTTTCTTGAAATAATAAATCTATAACAACAGGTCATGTTTTCACTTTGTTTTTTTGACTGGCCTCCTGCTTTGCATCTGTAGATGGTAAATGAAAAAAAGTCTCAACAATTGACTCTTCAGTTCTGACTGCCTGAACGTATCCACAAGGCAGGTATGTGTTCAAGTGACCCAACTACAGTCAACACAAAACTTTTCACAAATTTAAGGATATAAAAAGTAGTGTAGATTTTGAAAACTCAGAAGATTGCTTATTGCTACAGTCAGGAGATTTGGTGGTTAAGTTTGGTTAAGCACCTAAATGTTCAGATATTCATCTAAACATTGGGCTGGGCATGTATCTGTGAATGCATTCTCTTCCAAGATATCTGGTATTTTTTGCATGCAGTCAAGCTGGAAATGCCACAAGGATAGCCTTTCTTTCACGGTATTCTGGCACTTCTGGCACTTCTGCTTCTGTCCCAGCGGGGAGCAGGAAGTGCAGAGGTAAACAAAGATGAAAAACAGTAACTGAAGAAAAAAAAAAAAAAAAAAAAAAAAAAAAGTTAATGGAACTTCTTGTACATCAAAACCAAAATAAAGTAGTTTGGGGATAAGGTCTAACTCGCTCAGTAGGTGAGTCTGTCTTCAAGCAATTTGTACTTCAGTTGCCTAGTTTATCCCTAACAGAAACAATATTGCTTTAAAAAGTAATTGCACAACATGTACCAATATGAAAAACCTAATATATCCTAATAAGCCATATAACATAAAAACAGTAAATTTTGACTTTTCACAAGATTTATAACCATACACTGTATGAATGTGTTTATGCTTCTGTTACTGTATTGTGTAGCATCTGTTTGTTTTCTTTGTTCTTAACCCCTTTGTTCCAAGAGTCAGGATATCCTGACGCTAAGGACTCTGCAAAATAACAGTAGGACAACAATGGTATAATTCTTTGGAAGCACTTCACGATTTTCAAGACAGAGTCACCTGCAAGTGTAGTGTGCTAGCACTGCAGCACTGCAGCCTACAGTCAAAATAAGGCTGTTTTTTGGAAAACTAGTATTGGAGTTGCCAGTTTGAGGTGGGAACATTCAGGTAAGTGTGGCAGACGGTCCTAGAGCAGAGGAAACAGCATGCGTGGAAATATTACAGTGTCCACTAAAATGTAATTAGCTCTTCTGTGAATTTACTGAAAGCTAGGCGCAGGTCCACGAGACCATCTCTCCTGTTGGGAGTAATGGCCTGGGGACAGACCAGCACCAACAGCAACAGCCTGTATAAAGGCAAAATAAAACTTCTGAAAAGAGGAGGCATCTCGGGGTCCCGGGCGACCGTGGTGCTGTCCCGCAGCCCCTCCACCCCGCTGCCTTCCCCCGCTCTCCTTTTCACCCCCTTATCTCTGCCGGCAGGGCCGCCCCGCACAGCCACCGCCGAGCTGCCCGCTCCGGGACGCGACCCCGCGACCCCCCGTGCTGCGCTCGGGAGGCCCAAACCCTCAAGGGCCCCGCAGCCGGGGCGAACCCAGGGGCGACCGCCCGGCCCCGACCCCGGCCCCGGCCCCGGCCCCGGCCGCTTGGGGCTCGGTCCGCGCTGCGCCAGCCCCCGCCGGCAGCAGCGGCCGGAGCCCCCGCCCCCGCCCCCGCCGCGGGGCTCGGCGCTGCGCGGCGCCGGCATGAGCCGCGGCTCCGCGCCTGCCCGGCAGCCGCTTCGCCTGGCGGCGGGCTGAGGGCGCGCACAGGGCGGCCGCAGCAGCGCGGCCGGGGCCGGCGACCCGGGGAGCCGCGGGGAGCCGCGGGGAGCCGCGGGGAGCCGCGGGGCCGGGGCCGGGGCCGGGCGGCTGCGGGGCGCGCCCCCTGCGCGGGGCGGCGGCGGTGGGCGGCCGGGCGCCCCCGCCCCGCTCTGGATGCCCATCGCGGCTGCTCGGGCCGGGGGGTGGCTGCGGCTCCCCGGCGGGGGGCGCGGGGCAGGATGCCGGTGCTGGAGCGCTTCTTCCCCGCGGCAGAGCCGGGCAGGAGGAGGAGGACGGGGGAAGAGCCGATGCCCCCCTTTCCCATGGGCAGCCTGCCCGGTTATCAGCAGGGGACCCTGGCCTGGGACTTGCCCGAGATGATCAGGATGGTAAAGCTCGTTTGGAAGTCCAAGGGGGAGCTGCGCGGGGCGAAGCACAGAGGGGTGCTGGAGAGCGACGATGCCCTGGGCGGCTCGGCAGGTAGGTCTCCCTCGCCCCCCTGCAAGGGGGCGCCGGGCTGCCCGGGAGCCGGCCCCGTCCCGCCGTGGGGCAGAGCCCCGGGGGGCTGTAGGGGGCTCAGGGGCGTGCTGCTGGCGGCTGCCTTCCCCCCGGCCCGGGGATGGGTGCCGCGGGGTTGGGGGGGTGCCACCGCCGCTGCCGGAGCGGGGGCGGCCGCAGCCTCCGTGCGCCCAGGGCTTCCCCGGTGCTGCCGCCTCGGCCTCGGCTCCCCACGCCGAGCTGCGGGCGTGCGGGGCTCGTTTCAGGCGAGGCTCCCTCCCCCGGGGGCGTCCCGGGGTCTCGGGGGGGGCCCCGCGCCGTGCCGCTGCCGTCCCTGCAGCGCCTCGCGGGTCGGTGTGCTCCTAACGCGGGACCATATGGCAGCGTGCCGAAGGCTTTACTGAAGTCCCGATCGGACTTTGTGCCTTTGCAGTGGGTACAGACGAGCTGTCAGGTTAGCCTGGCGCCTCTTACTTCCAGTTAGCTGATGCTCTGTTCTTTCCCCGTGCCCTACCACATCTCTCGCGGTTCAAAACCTCATGCCGCCTATTGAAGTCGGGCTCAGAAGCCTGCGACTGTCTCAGCCTCAGTTGATATTTCTTTTATCCTCCTGTCATCACGCCACCTTGACTTAATGGGCCTGCTGAAAGTTTGTGGCTTGTGCCTTCCGAACTCTGGCTTCTCTTATCTCCGCAACCTAGTCACCGACCTCTTCCGGCGCCTTCAGTCTTCAAAGATCACATCTTCATCTTCCTTTGCTGCTCCACTTACCGAGACCTTTATCTTACAGTATTTCATACCAGAATAATTTAATTTCTTACGTACAATAACATCACTGCAGATATTTCAAAGTGCTTGTGTATGTGTGTGTGTGTGTATCTAGTGTGTGTGCATGTAACTGCTTACAAACTTGAAAAGTAAACCTGCGTTTGTGCATCGCTTTTGGCCAAGGTCGGCCAGTTGGTCGTTGTATGTTCATTATTTTACATGTTTGCAGGTAAACTAAGAAATGCATGGTTTACTTGTATTCTGAAAAAGGGAAGAAAAGTTTTCAGGCTCGAAGGAAAATCCTTGGAGAGAAGGAAAAACCTGCCTCCCTGCTGTGCGGGAATCACTTTGGTTTAAAAGAATAATAAGTGAGATTGTTGTGGATAAAGCAAGGGGAGGTCAAATTGCTCTTTAAGACTTGGAGCAAATCAGCTGGGAATGTTAAGCAGCCAACCAGGGAGATTGAGGTTTGTGTGGTGAATGGTGAGCGTTCAGAGATGGACCCTAATCAAACAGAAGTTGAGAAATGCTGCATTGGTTGCACCTCATGTATGAGTAATAGTGGTTTTTCAGTATGTTTGTGTTATATCTAGTGAAATTAATTTCATTAGGTAACAAATGAGATTCGCCTTCAGATTCCTGGAGGCAACTACAAATGTGCATGAATGTACAGAGACAGATTATTCCACTAGCAGGATATGAGTAACTTGCATTTACTCAAGTGGCTATTACTCGTATCCTGTGAAGGGACAGTCTCCTTCATGGTGCCAGATCCGATTTCATAACCTCGGTTGACTTGCAGCACTGCAAATCAGAGCAGAAGATGACTGTAGCCCTCAACACTTTAAATACGAATCATCAGACAGTTCGAGTGAACCAGACCTGGGTTGCTGGTTTTTCCTCCTCAGCAACAGTCATCCTAGTAGTTTTCCCTCTTGTGGTTTCATTTTAGTCACTTGAAGTACACTGGAGTACGTGGGAAAACCAGTAAATGCTGAAATCCCGTGTACTTAAGTAAGTGCAAAATCAGAGATTGTAGCAATAGGGGGGGGGGAAATCATTTGGAAGGATCAGTAGTTTGAGGTGCTTAGCTTGGTGGGTGTTTTGTATGCGTTAAGCTCCTTAAAAAAAAAAAAATATTTAACTTGCATCTTATAAAAAGGTACTGCTTCAGTAGGAGATCAGGTTTTCTTCAGGTGAAGCTAAAGCAAATAACTTCTGCTTGAGGTACTGCTAGTTAGGCAAATAAAGGTTGATTGTTCAGCAGTAGAGTTCACAGCACTTTCCACATCAAGGGCTTTTTCATTTAAGTTTGTAAGTGTTCATGTGATAACTCATGTTCTGTTATCACATGCTCATGAAACTATTTTGCTTACGGTAGAGGAGAAGGAAATAGATATGGATTCTGCAAGGAAACTCTCAGGATTTCTGCCTTGCTTGATCATGTTAATAGAGATTCTTCAATCTTAGCAAAGCAAATTCCTTTGACCTAGCCTGAGTGATTGGACCTGGCTTTGGGCTGGCATTTCAGAAAGGAACAACCTTCTTAACCATAGGTAGTGAAGGGGAAGGAGAGCTATATCTGGATGTGATATCAGTTCTGTGGATGTCTTGGGGACCCATATAGCCTTATATCATACCACATTCCTATTTCCTGAGGTAGCTGTTACAGAGCAGAGCTATCTCTGTGTCCTGGGCTCTCAAATTCAAGAACTGTATCTGGGCTCTTCATCTTATTCAGAACTAAGAATAAGGTACTGAATGTCCCTGCAAAAAAAGTCTTTGCAGTACATCATGCAGTTTATGGTTGGGATAAACGAAGAACCCAGATCTCAGAGAGACTGACTGCCTAGGATTTCTGGTCTTCTTTCTTTTTTCCTTTCCAAAGCAGTAAAATTCACATCTTGAGCCCTCTCTTATTGCTGCATTGCTTTTTAAAGTTAGTGTCAATTAAGACTGCAGACCTTTCTCCTGCTCCTGGCCTGCTGTTGCTTAGTAACTCTTTTCTTTCCCTGTTTCAATCCCTGACCGAATCAGTACAAAAGTGTGGTTTGGTGAGGACTCTCATCAGCTGTGCCACAAGCCATTTAACATTCTCAAATTGGACATGTGATAGTAAGAAAGTGCAATAATGGAACATAATTAATTTGAAATGCATTGGGTGGGAAATGGGTATAATTCGCTGTCATTCCTTGCGGTGCTTCAAAGATTATTTGCAAACCAATGCTTTTTACCTATATATATATAAATAAAGTCTTGATACTCTTACAACTGAATTATTTAAATATTTCTGCACTGAAACCATGTTGATGCCTAGGAGGGAAATGTGTTCTGTTTATGACCCTAACTTTCTTATCACCCTCCCTTACAGTTCAGCCACAACTTTGCAGATTAAACAAACCCAATCAAGGAACAGGTATAGCTCTGCCTGTAAGACTCTTCCTCATGAAACCTCACAACCTGTTAGATTTACAGCGATCATCCCAGATAACTCCTGTGAGACTTTCTGTACTGTTAGAGCCTTGCACATGTGCAGACTTGCAAGGCTTTCAGAGAAAGTACCGTGGTACTTAGAATTATCGAGGCCATTTGAGACACTGATCTCTGTGGGTTTTTGAAATAACTCTGAATGTTTTTTTCCACCTATCTCTCTCTGTCTGTAGATGTTTTCTCAGAAATGTAGGTTCTGATTCATGCATGCATCACACTCATTGTTAACTGATGAGTCCCTTTGCCATGAGGAGGAAAAACAAGCAGTACCACACATCAGTCCTATCACAGTTTGCTGCTGGGAAGATTTCCCCCAGTTATTGGTGTGTCCAGTTACTTCAGTCAACTGCCTTCTTCCCTGCTCAGCAATTTATTTGAACTTCTTGCCATCGTCCAAACCTTGCTGCACAACAGGCCTTGCTCTTTCAGATCTTACAGCTGTTTGCTGAGCGACCCTGTGATACACCTGCTAGAGAGGTCAGAGTTAAATCGTGTGTGTGCTTCTTCAGTGACTGCTCAAAGGACTTCCCTAAAGTTGTTCACAAGACCTCCAAAGACTTAGTTCTTCCATGATAACCAAGGAAACCTGCCTTCCGCTTCATTTTTCTTTTGTGGTGAACAACTCTTAATCATGCTGTGCATGTTAAAATAAACTTCATGCTTCCCCATCCTGTCATTACTTGCTGAATCATTTTTAGTAGTGACGTCTTAAAACTCATGCATGCTTTTATAGTCCCATTGCAATAATTAATAACCATAAAATGATTAAATCTGAATCATTTTATGCCAAATGGTGGGTTAGCTTGGAAAGTTCATCATTTTGTGTAGTTGCTGTTGAGCATGTAGGTTCCACAGATGTAGATCCCAGCGATAAATAAAGCACAAAAACTATCAAGTGGCATTGTCTCAGCATCTGACCAGTTTCTTCTGTTATTCCTTAGATCGAAAACAACTTTGTGTCCCACTGAGAGGTGCACAGCAGGCAGAAGGCCTGCTTGCAATGTCTTTCTGAAGTTAGGTTTTCTTTTCTTTTTCTTTTCTTTTTTAAGGCTTATGTTGAGACTTGTTAAATCCATTACACTTAGTAGGGACAAAGAATGTGAATTTGATGGAATCAAGGCTACCTGTGGCAACCTTGATTGCTCTCCAGCTGTTGTGTTGAAATTCCAGCACCCAAGAACAGAAAATGTGCTCTTCTGTATTCTCGTGTAGAGCTGGTTAAATCAGTGGAACCGTGCATGGTGGTCTCACTAAAAACAGGGAAAATTAGATTGTATGGGGTATAGCTATCATGTCGGGTGTGTTTAGACCAAGTGATAAAAGACTTAAAATTCCGACCACATCAGTAGGTTGTGCTGCTCAGACGTAACTCTTCAGTTTACTGGCTGAACACAGGTCAGTAATATACGTAATTTGCACTTATTTTTGTCCAAAATGCTGTGCTAATTAGAGAATTGTCTTCAAAGATCAAAAAGAAACCCTTTTGAGACATTAAATCATGGTCACTGTTTGAATTCTGGCCCTTTTTTAGCACCTATCTTAGGAGTATTTTAAAAATGCTGTTTAGAATGAAAAATTGAACTGATATTAAGAGACTTTGGTTTTGCATCTGTCAAAATGAGTTGATATGTTTGCCAGCCAAGCTCTGGATGGATTTGTTTTGGAAGTGAAACTTTTCACTGAACTCTACCTTTAAGAGCTTTTTCAAGGATTCTTTCCTACTTAATTGTTATGTAAATTTTCTGTTGTGGATTTGTTTGTGTTTGGGGATATTTGGAAATAAGTGCTAGACCTAAAGTAAACAGAGAAGAAATAATTAAAAATCTCAACAATTTCTGAATGGTCTTTCACTTTGGCCTTGCTGGCACAATTTTTGTTTGCTTTATTGTGAATGTCGGAAAACAAAATTTGTTTGCAGAAATACTTGGAAAAGCTCTTCAAGCAGCTGTTCAGCTATGTACATCCACAACAGAAGGAAGATTACAGTATATAGCTAAAGTTAGCAGATAAAATGTAATTGCCCAAGTTGGATGTTGGCCAGCATGCAGAAAGTAATGCTGCCGGTGTGCTGGGAAAGTGACAGAGTTTTTATTGATATGTCAACTAGAAACAAAGAAGCAGTCTGCTGAAAACTATAAACACAAATAGAGCAAATTCCAGCCAGTTGTAAAATGGTGGAGAAATCTGTTGCTGTCAGTGAAGCTGTGCTAAATATCAGGAGCCAAAAGTAGGGCTTTATATATAAAAAGTATTTCAAAAGGAAAAGCTGCTGCACTGTAATACAAACATGCTTCTGGAATTTTTATTTTTGTGTGCTTCTTTGTTTCACTCTTTTATCTTTGGTAAATTAACTCTCAAGTGCTTTATATGATATGAAGAATTAAACTGATAAATGGCTACCAATAGAAAGCAGCACTGATATTAGCCATGCCTGGCTAGTGGTGATAATTTTCTGATTGCTTAAATGTCATGAGGGAAACATTTAAAATGCATTGTGGGAGCCTTGGTACTGCATCTAGCTTCCAGTGCTTCTAAGACAGGAATAGAGCACTGTATGCAATGTTTGCTATTTTAGCTCTCCTTCATGATAAACTTACTGCTTGTGGTCTGTCATATTTCTTAAAACTATTTCTTGGAGACATGCATCCCAAACAGCTTTCTGTAGTCCTGCTTCAGGAAGTGCAAGTTTGACTTTCTTGGCAGGACAAGGAAACGGGTGCCCATTTCATCATTTTCTCCACTATTAACTGTTATGATTTCCTTCCCAGAGCTCTGCCCTCAGAATGTCCTAAAACATTTTAGTTACGATTGCTAACATGATGCTTTGCTGCTGTCAGATTTCTAAGGGATGTCTTCCCAAATGGACAAACTTGGCTGAGTCAGAGCTGTACTGCAGGAGCAGTGCAAGTTTTAGGTAGACTGACAAAACTCACCTGACCTCAGGCTGTTTCTTCACAGCAATTATGCACCCAGTTTGGGCTGTGATGCTGTAAAATATGCTAGTCCTGCTGTCTTCTCAGTCTGGACTAGAAAGTGTAAATATGTAAAAGAAACCCTCTTGAGACTTCCAGCTTGAAACATGCCTTGACATTTGTTAAAAACTATTTAAAGTCCTAACATTTTTCTAAAAAGAGCATTTAAGCCTGGTTAATCATGGGATAAATCACAGTAACTTACGAAGTACTTTTCAAGTTCTTGATGTAAACTTGCAAATGCAAGACAAAAATGTCTCACCTCTTCATTTTGTTTCCTCAGCTTGCAGCACATAATTTCTTATATCACTGTTATGGCTACAAACAAACAAACTCTGCATGACAGAAGGAATAAATCCTTTTTATTGACCTCCTGGATAAAACATTCTTTCTGCTCTTCTGTGGAGAGCCAGCTATGTTTTTCCTTCTCTCCTCCTTATATCACCATAAGATCATACAGTTTCCTCATCTTAACCTGTAACTTGCTAGAAGGAGATGTTCTGTGAAAGTTACTGATGCTGCAATGCTGAACATGGTTTGGTGTCAGGCATATACAAAGAGGCAGTTCAAAAGCAACAAGGGTTTAGCAGGCTCATCATCAGTAGTATTGCCGTCAGATCCATACATTATTACAGTTAGCAGTTGACAAAGTCCTTCTACTGCTCTTTGAATAGAATATCCTGAAATTCAGGTATCCACAAAGTTCTCCCAGCAAATGAAACCTTTGAAATCGGTTAGCAGAGGCTGCTGGCATTCCCTGTGAGTGCTCCCTGGTCCAGGAACACGAGGACATGGTTCAGCTTTCTCAGACACCAGGGAGAGCCTTTGCACTGAAACATGTGAGTTTTGCTCTATACCAAGATGCTCAGTAGCATGAAGCCTGCAGAAGGCTTCATGGTTTTTACGCATCTCTGTATGGACAGGGGACCTTTTGGAGAAACTGCTGTAAACTTCCCCAGCTGTGATCCTTTCTGAAAGGGAAGTGTGTAAAGTTGTTTCCCTCGGGAGAACATGAAATCCTTTCGTGTTTCCATAGCCAGCTCCAGCTCGTACAGAGGCAGTACCCTTTGTATACTGTTAATCTCAGTGTTCTCCTGCTATCCCTGACATAAGATATGGGCAAAGCATTACCTTTAAGGCCTACTTAAAAGATTCTCTGTGCAGGTGCAGTTAAAGATGCAGCAGTATCCTGGAGGGTTTTGAGAACACACTGTGCTGTGACGGGCACTGGTTCATTCCCAGTTGCTTAAGCACTGTCTTGGGATTTAATGTTTTGTTTTTAGCTGCTGGAATTACAAATCAGTCAGATTAACTCTTAACTAAGTATGACACGGTAGTGTTTTAACTTTGCTCTCGAAAGTTAAGTTGTAAAGTAGGTTCAGCTAAGTAGAAGGAATTGGTTTGAAGCTTGGTGGAGCTATATACCAAAATCATCAAAAAATAGTGTGCTACACAAATGTGCCATGTAAGTATTTGATTAAAAAGTAAGCAGAATAATTGGAAAATGCAGGCAGAGAATAATTCTTAAATTATCAAAACTTTGAAAGGTGCAGAAAAAACTTTAAGTACACAGTCCACTAGTCTGTTTTTAATAGCTGTTGACTAATTTCTTCAGTGTCTAGTGCTTCACTCTAGTGAAGTTCTAGTTCTAGTGCTGTACTCTAGTGCAGAAAAAGTGCTTCTCTGAACAAGCTTTCCATTAGTTAAGGGCAGTAGCATCTATTTCTTTTAGGATTATCTATACCTGTATCTTGATTATCAGTAGAGCTGGTTCAGTGAAGCACTCAGGTGCTTATCCAAACAGCTGTGCGTTTTAAACTTTGTTTGTCCAAACATCTTCCAAACAGTTCATATGTGCAAAACTTAAGCTGGAAATCTTGTAATTATAGGCTTTCATGGAAGATTTTGTAGTTCCTGCTTCCAGCCTGAGTGGATATGCTGCAGGAACAGCTGCTTTCACAGTAATTCAGCAATTGCGTTTCTAATTCCAAATGGAACTGAGAGAATAAAGGAGTAAGAGAGACTGGGCTCCTGTGAAATGCCAAAAAGAGTGATTTGATCCAGCTTGGGTTTTTCATGCAGGTTTGTGTCCTTAAAACGGGGGGGGGGGGAATAATTCTGTACATACTGTTTGCAGATTACTTTGTTCAGATAATGCTCAAGCACATTAGCAGTGAGAAACTGAGAAAACTGCTTTTGAGAGATGCTGAACTTTCTACATACTGTGCAACTAGTCTATTACACTTGCTTTCACTTCTTCCTGGAAGCCCTGGTGAGCATACATATCATGCTCTCATTTGGGAGCTGAAGCTAACTGAATAAATTAGTACTGGCAATAGCTCACGGCCTTTCTTGAACTCAAGTTCAGTGTGTGTAAAAGAGGTGTGTTGCTTTCTGTAACCACTGGAAAAGAGACTAAACAGAGAAGAATTTACTGCACAAGGGAGGCCTGCAGCCCTAAAATGGCAAAGGAGGGAGTCTTTAAGGTGAGACAGTGTCAGCACATTTTTCCAAGCAAGGTCAGCCTGAACACACTGCTTAGAATCAGTAAACTTACAGCTATGAAGAAAGCAGGGCAGCGAGGAACAGGGGGCACTTCCAGAAGACTTGCAAAGGGTAGTTGAAAGGATACAAGCGGAATTTTTGTAGTGCTGTACAATACACTAGGACACAGCACTTAAGTTTCATCCTGAGTTTCCTCCTTGTCAGTCTAGAATAAGACAGCTATCACTGCTATGTATCAGTGCTGGCACAGCTTTCCCCCCACTGTCTTTCTGTCAAGTAGTCCTGCCTTCTTACTGGAAACCATAATTGCAGCTGTGGATCAAGGGCAGGGTGACACAGATAAGTGGGGCTTGATGCAGTTGTGCATTGACTCTCAGAGACTTTTTTTTAAGGAACATCTCGCGAGTTGTGAATTACCAGCTTTTCTTAGCTTCATGCATCTCAGCTGAAGTGACAGAAAAGAGCAAGGATAGCAACTCAAGTTATGGCAGTGTGGGGAGCTCATGTTGAAGACAAGCTGCAGTCAAAATGTTGAAAAGTTAGGGTAGAGGAGCAGTTACAGAAACTACAGTAGCTCAGCTTCATGAGTAATTAGAAGGTTTCAGTATGAGAGCTTCTGTTTCCTCCTCAATGCTAGTTAACTTAGTGTGGTAGAAGTAAAAGGGATGGCAGGATTTAACTGGCTAGTACAGATAACATACTGTGTGCAGGGTGTAGTGCAGCAAATAATATTAAGTATCTTAAAACAGAAGTGTGCTTCAAGACCCTGTTTTGTCTAGAGAAAAAGTAAGAGAATCGTGTGGAAGAGATTTTTCTGTCCTAAGTAGAATGGCGTGAGTGCAGTGGTAGGTCCACTGTTCTCCTCTGCCTGGCTTACCTACGTGATGTACTCGAGAGAAATGTATGATCTTTGACAAGATTTCACAGACCTTTGGTAAGACCTGGATGCTCAGTCTTCACTAATAATTAGGTTTGAAGTTGTGGTTCATTAAGATACAGGTCTGACTTTAAGTGTCTGAGAAGCTATCCGATTAATGTCAAATAAATGCTTAAGCCACCTACAGAATCCAGCATTCTGTTTTTCTGACTTGAGAGATCTGTAAAATGGGATCATAAAATGAAAGTGCGTAGCTATTAAATCATAATTATATTAAAGAAATGGAATTCAGAATAAAGTTATAACTTCTAACTAGGCAGACTCCGCAAATTCATTTAATTTCCCAGTGGAATTACATTAGAATGGATCTTTCCTACCCCCATTGCCAGCAATGTACATCATTAAATATGTACTTAGTCTCTGGCATAACAGACTGAAAGTTAAACTAACTTTGCTAATAATGAGCTGGAATTCTCATAATGAAAATGCAAGGTACCTTATTTAAATGTTGGCCCCTTGACAGAATCTGTAAACACAAGCCTCACAAGACTGTCACTAATCTTTTCTGTAGGTGCCCCGTAGCCAAAAATGTGCTGATGTCTGGCTTTGCACAGACTGGAGACCTGGGAGATTATATGTTTTGAATAGGATCAAATGACTAGAAGAGGAAAGCGCACTATACTTAGCTGTCTTGTCATACAGACAGAAAAATGTTTTGCATGTGACCTTGTTAGCAGCATGAGTTAAGAGCACCACTACAAAGTAGAGGCAGAGCTACTGAAGCTTACTTAGATTGTTATTGTGAATCTATGTTTTTCTGGTCATCTGTTTAACTTTTTTTTTCCCCTGTAGTCACATTTAATCTTAGTGACTTCGAATTTCATGCTGACTTTAGATCAGATAGAGAGATGAGGGTAAGAACATAGAGCAATCTCCTGGTCCAGTTCTCCATGTTAGAAAGGCACAGCACCAGTTTGTTACAGGATTCCTTTTTCAGCATCATTATCAAGTCCTGCTTTTCTCTTAGCAGGCATTTGTTCTCTCCTACTGCAAAGTCTGTCCTGGTGTGCTCGCCAGCTGCCATGCCTTTGAGCATCCTTCCAAATTTCTGTGACTAGGCTGACCATTACAAATTAATTCTCTTCTGTTGCAGTACACACCTCTGTCTCCAGCTTAACTGACTCCCACAGTCTCCCTGCAGTCTTATTGCCTCTTCTCTGGTTTAGATATCCTTTTAAATCTTCCTTTCCTGCAGTCTTCATCTCTCTCTAAAGCAGATTTTCACTGATCCCCTTTCAACAGAAGACTGACATCCCTTACACCACCACCACCCCACGCACATCTCTCCCTCCTTGTTACAGACAGAATTTTATTTCCTCATCTTTTCCTTCACTGAAGGATGGCACATAGTAGAGAAGACTGTCCTGTTGGAGTCTGCAGGCAGTTAATTTCCACAAACACAGCTTTCACTGCCTGTGTAAACAGCTTGTGAATTGCCTCAGAAATATCTGGTCACTCACTCAAGGACCCATATTTTTACCAAAGTATCATTCCACACCTCCTTTTAGTTACAGCAGACAAAGCTACTGGAATGATTGTCAACATGTGAGGGCACTCATGCTAACAGCCAGCAACTATTTAAATTAGATGTCTAACCCCTGCCAGGAGGGGGACATTCTTTTCTGTGGGGGGAGCTTCTCTTTCACCTTTGTCCCCTAGGAGAGAGTAGGTACCTAGACTTAATTTTCTGTGGAAACCTCATTGTATTACGGATCTTGAACTTGGCAACCACCAAAGCCATATGGCTTGTAGGAGTCAGCAGCTTTCCCAAGTGAACTGGTAAGGTGCTGACAGTAGAAGCTTCTTTGGCTTTAATAATGTTGCTCAAAAGTTCTGTTCCTATTCCCAGAAGTATTTTTTTTTTTATCAAGAGAATGTCCTCAACCTCTTCTGAGCAAGCACAAGTGGAAAACAACAGCAAGACTTTGTGTCTCTCCCATGTTGGTCTTACGGTTTGAGGCCGATAAAACAACACGGGACAGTTTGAGCCACACACAGAGGCAGAAGTGGAAGGAGCAGAGATCAAATAATACGAAGCAGCATGATAGTAAAAAGAAAAGCATGTAAAAATATGAATGCCAGACAGATGTTTTGGGGGAGAGTGCAACTAATCCATGGGAAATTGGAACAGTTGGATGACTATTTTAAAATCTTTTAAAAGGGTTTTAACTTTTAACCCAGCAGTTTGACTATACTGGGTAGAGGAGAAAACAAAAATAATCAGCACTGAAATGAGGAAAGAATGGCTTCTTAAATGTTACCCATGTGTGCTAAAGGACATCACACATCTAAATAGCCTATTTTACTTAAATGCTATATAAATCAAAAACTTCTTTGGAGGGAAGTGTATATCACCTCCACTGTAGGCTCTCATTCTTGAGGATGACATATAAAAATGCTTTCTTTAAGGCTTGATGCAGGTGAATAGGTGTCTCTGGCCTTTTGGAGGAGGAAGAGAGCAGTTTATTCTGAATTTACTGTTTTGGGCAAACTTATGAAAGAAATAGGGGTTGGCAGAAGGTAGGCAGTGTACAGGAGACAACAATGCACAGAAGAGGTGGCATGCTGTCCTTTGGGGACAGCACTACTATTTTTTGTTTGTTTTGTTTTTTCTTTGGGTGGAAAAATTAAAACTGTTTTCTCTGTTGGTTCTCTCCCTCTGTTATCAAATGTAAAATCTGCAAACACAGAAGTTACAATGGAACCAGGGAAGAGCTGGGCAAATATTTAATTTTGCTGTCTCTGTTTACAGGATGTTTCCACAAATTAAGAAACACGGGGGAAATTATACAAATAAAATAAAATAAAATAAAAAAGCTGCCTGCCAGGTCCTGTTCTAGAGGCTGGAGTGGTGTATGTATCTTCCTGCCTGATTTGGGTGGAAAGCCACACGCTGCATGGGCAGCTGCAAGAGGCAAGAAGTCAGGCTGGCTGAGCCGCAGAGCACGATTATCCTAAATCACCAGTGACAGGCCCCGAAAATGCAACCTGCAAACTGTTACCAGGAGAGCTGCCTTTCAAAGGGCAGCCTCCGCTACTCGAAAAGATAGCTGGGAGAGGAGGGAGGCGAGTGGGTGACCGCTGCAGGTTTTTTTTGCTAGTTTGCCATCAGATGCAGAGTGGGGGAGGGAACCGACTTTCTTCTGCTTCCTTTTTAGCTGCTGAAGGCATGAACTGGTTTACAGGAAAGGTGCTAGGTTTTTGGGGGGGTGGGGAACAAAGACTCTGTGTGTAACTTAATGCCTTGCTGGGGAAGTCAGCTAGTAGTTAGAGCTCTCAGATGCCAGCGTGCAACAGATCAGAAATGAACGTGGAGTGTCAGCCGTCAAAATACACACAGAAACCACTTTAAGGAAGCATGAATTATGGATGAGGCTCTCAGGAGCTGCTCAGGGCTAGCAGTGTTGACATGTCACAGGTGATCTGTGCCTGGGATCAGTGGTGGTCTGGTGGAGCCTTCTTGCTGTGTGGCACAGGGTTACGTCTCCTGGGCTACAGGAAGACGTGAAGATTGAAAGCAGGCCTGCATCTCCAGCTCAGGCTGCTTGGGTGCATCTCGAATAGGTTTGCACAGAGCTGATTGGGGCTGCAAACGGGGAATCAAAAGGAACAGTCTTCTTTTCGTGCTGATGCAGACCTCTTTGTACAAATTCAGGCAGGAGGGACTTTGAGCTGTGGTGGCACCCTTCCAGGAGCTAATAAGAACTTGAAATAGAGCCCAAGCCTTAAACACACTTTATTTGCGCTCAGAGTGGCGGCTTTTCTTACTTCTGTAATTCAACAAGAAAAAGCCTACAATCTGGTCTTCAAGTTTCTAGCTTTGAAACTTAGAGAGCCTTCATATTAATGAAATGATAAGATGGGGGACATTCCTCCTCATTCTGGACTCCTGTCAGGGCTGCTCTCTGGTGCAGAGGGTAGGCCTACCAGTGAAGTGAAAACAGAGTTTTTCCCATCATGTCCTATGAAGTTCACGTCCAAAACAACAGTGGAGAATGCGGATATTGATGCATAATAACTTCGGAAAACACTGTGGTAGTTTCAAGTTACTGCCCCACAAGTTCCTTAGGTTAAAATGCTCATTCTGCATTGAGGGAGTTGAGAAGTACTTGCATGTTCCTTCAGCCCAGCAGAGCTGCAGGGATGGGGCCTTCGGCAGAACAGCAGTTACATCGTAAAACAATATACACTCTGAATACGATCGCCTTATCTTCTTCTGCCTTCAAATAAAAACTTTATCCTTGAAGTTTGGTGTCTGCCAAATTGTGCTATTGAAAGCAGCGGCCTGTTAGGAAGACCAGCTACAGCCACGGTTGTTGTCACAGAACAGATTGGGCCCCATATTTTGTAACTGACTCAACCTAGAAACCTGCCCAATTTCACAGTTTGGCAATTCAACCAGAAGGGAAAGTTTTTCACCATCTGACCCCATTTTGTCTGCTTGAGACCCAGTAAATCATAAAGTAGAGCCAAAGTCGTGGTTAAGAATCACTCAACTGAAGCTCTGATCCTTCCTTAGAAACACTTAATTTACTGATGTTATAGCAGTAAAGCAAATAACTTTTTTTTTTTTTTTATTTTCCTTTTGAAAGTTTTAAAACAAGGAAGAGTAAAATGGCAATTGGCCAGAAAAGCTGAGATCTCGGCTAAAACAACACACAAATCATTGTTGAGTTGCTACTGAAGTAATTAATGGTGCTCATCCCCATAAGTTCACATGTATATCTAACTCACTTAATCGAATATTTACAGTATCTCTAGATTGCTCATCTGAAATTTATGATGTTTGTAGAGATGCATCTTATCCTAGAAAACAAGTTCAGAAAAATTGTCAAAGTTCAGGATAATTGTTCAATCTTTCTTTAATAAAGGTTTCTCCCTTTCAGCAGTCTGTTCAGTAAGGCCCACTCTGCTCCACTTCACGCTAGCAAATGAGGCACAGAGAAGAGCGGAGCCTGCCAGGGCCTCTTGGAGTTTCATGAGGAACCGAGGCATGATTAGAAAGTGGAAAAAGGAGAGACCGGGAACTTTTATGTGTCAGTGAGAAAGGATGGGAGTTTTAGAGACGCGTGTGTGTGGAACTCGAGCCAAGAAAAAAAAAAAAAAGGGTTTAAGCTTTTGAAGATCTAGCTTCTGTTCTTAGGCATGATAGAAATAAAAAACCTAATTGAGCAATAAAACGTGCTTATTGGAGTTGGCTGGGGTGTGATCTGTTGTAAAAGATTACTGACAAAAAGATGAGGGTTTTTTCTTCAGCGGCAAAGGAAACTACAGGAATGTAAAATAGGCATCGTAATACAGTCACAAGCATTTGAAATGCATATGTATGTAATATCCTCTTTTGTACCCTTTACCTTCTTTCTGACTTTTGATATCATAAAACATATCCACAAATATGGTGAAGAAGGGAGAAACAAAACCTCAGCTTTTGGGACAAGCAGTCACTTCACTGTCACTTCTGTGTGTCAGTGTTGCCTTGGGTGTTTTCAATCAGTGGTCTTGTTTCTGAAAAGCTGATAAATTGTGTCAGGCGGGACTTTTTGATCTGTGACAATCTTATAGCTAAGGATAACATCCAAAGTGAATAGTATTCCTCATCCCTTACAGTTCATATTGCTGTAAAACCTGGTTATGGATATTGCTCTGTAGTGCATCCTATATATTCCTATATATGCATGCTCTATCATGCTAGCACAGGTGGAAAAAAAAAGTTACTAGGTTCAGAAGACTGAAAAGAAAATCTAAATTAACAAATGTAATCAATGGATGTGTTTTGAACTGTTCTGAAATAACAGTTATGATTTGTAATACTAACCACTTTGCTGAGCAGTAAGTAGTTGCAGAACTGGATTTTAAGGAAAGACTGAAGGAAACCAAATTGCTCGACTGCCACAAATATCCTGCTCTGTTCCTGTAAGAGAACATAAACCAACAACTAATAATAATAATAAAAAAAGTTTTATTAACTGTTGGAAGAATTATTTCTATCAGTGTTTCCCAGTAAAATTGAAGTGACTTAATTCCCAAACTTTCTTTCAAAAAAGGCATTTTTTCAGACTGTTGGAAGTTGGCCACTATGTGTGTCTGTAACACATTAGGCACTGTTTTTCAAAACACCTTGTGGACTAATTGGGGTTTGCATAATACCGCAAAATTGCAGGCATTCCTTTGAAATAAGTAGGAATGAAAACTGCTTTTCTGGAGTAAAAGAAAAAGGAATTTTGTAATTTTAACAAAAAGCCCTAACAAAAATCCTTTGTTCAAATATATCATAATTATTGTTTGTTTTTGTTTCCTGAAGAAATAAGAATCATTTGAGGAAAAGTTTCTAAGCAATTTTGAGTTAACACAAGTTCAAGGGGGCCTTGTACATACAGTACTACTGTTCAGGCCAAGAGGTAAACAATTATGAAATGCCTTTGAAATGCAGGGTTGGTGAGGCTTTTCAAGGTTATGTATTTTGTCACTGAACACAACAGTAAGTTGTTGAGAGCAATCATAAGTGATACTTATTTATGCACAGATGTGTAAATTAAAAAGTTATGAAATTTAATAGATAGGGGTCCAAATTCCTGTTATAACACTCTGTTGTAGATTTGACTTACCCTACGGTAATCAGATTTGACTGGAGCAGGATTTTTTTTTTTACATTTATTTTTATTATTTTAATTAGAGCAATAGACTTGCTTGGTCAAAATTCAGACTTAGTCTGCTGTTCAGTTGGTGAAATCATGTGCATATCAGGCACATCCCTACTGCTGATTTAGGGCTGTACTGGGTTTGGGCTTGAAGGTGATTTTATGGTAGAAAGGGTCTGAAGCATAGCTGACACAAAAAAGCACCAGGCTGCATTCTCTACTTCTGTCCTTTCTAATTATCTGGTCACTTTCAGCTGTGGATCCTTTAAATGTCTTTGAATTTTCAAAATGTAAGCCCAAGCAAGCTGATTTTGGTTGTTTCCTAAGTGTCAAGCAATTCAGTGTTACAGGATAGCAGTGGCAATTCTTAGGAAGGAGAAGCTAGAGAAAGCCAGTGTTGAACATTGCCGGAGAGGAGAGTACTGGGCTTGAGCAACACCTGCTACTGGAGTCATACCCCTCAAAGGCCATTTAGAGCAACTACCAAGAAAGCCAGGTGAAGTCCCACTTGGTGTACTGCATCCAGGTCTGGGGTCCCCAGCACAAGAAGGACATGAGTTTGAGTGGGTCCAGAGGAGGGCCACAAAGATGATCAGAGGGCTGGAGCACCTCTCCTATGAAGAAGGGCTGAGAGAGCTGGGGATGTCCTCATCTCCCAAGCTGCCTCTTTTGAACCTGGCACTATGCAGAGCCTCCAGTTTTGCAAGCCACATCAGTGATGTCTCTTGCTGACTGCACAAGAGAGAGTCCTATCCAATTAACTCATTTCTCTCCTGAAATCCTAAAAATGCATTTGCAACATCTCATCATGCTCTGGGTGATGTACCCAGCCTGAAAGTCTGAGCATTTATTTCCAAATCTGTTTCACCTCACTGTATGATTCTGTGTTAAATGAAAGAAACGAAAGCTTTTAGGCAAGCGGATGTGCTGGATACAAATAGAGTTGGAAATTTAAACTGCATTTGCTAACTAGAACAGTCTTTTATGGTCAGAAGCATGGTACAGGAAATAATGTTCTAGCTTGGAGAGCAGAGAGGTGCAGGGTAAAGGAGAATTCTTTGTTCTGAGTGTCAGGTTTGACAGTACTTCGCTTTATATCTAATAAATACGTAATGCTGATATCTAAACCATGGTATTTCAGATTTTCATAAAGAAGGTTTTAAATGAAAAGTACACATCCTTCGCGTTAATCAGTTACACAAAAATAAGGAGAGAAAATTACCTTTTGATATATCTGGAGCACAGGAGGAGGCGGCAAGGATAGATTAGTAGGGTTTTGTTCAGCAGTGCCTGTGTTTGAAATAAACAACTTTTGACAGGAAGATTACAAAAAATGAAATCATGGAAAGAATCTGTTGCTAAATGGTAAGCATGAATTTCTTTTATTTACCCACCATTTTCCTTCTGTTTAAACAGAGATACATTCAAGTTCTTAGAGATTTTAGTCATCTATGAGCTGTTGAAAACTTTGTCACTGGCATAGTAAACACGTATTTTATTTAGCTTGAATATGGAGGATGCAGTGATAAATGTAATGATTATCAAAACCTTGCCTGTCCATTTGCAGTATGCCATAAACTGCACTGTACCAGTGATGCCGTGGTGCGGGATTTGTGCACAAAGATGGCTGGCAGCACTAAACAGGTAGCACGAAGTATCTGATGCTGTACATTTTTAACTCTGTACAACTCTCTTGATAAGAGAGAGGTGAACAAAGGAAGTACAAGAGGCCAGAAGTGGATGAGAGAGAGATAAAATCCTTCTTCTAATGCAAGTTTTTGTTACTGAGCCACTGAACTCAGAAATAATACTGTAAGTGCTCATAGATATCTACTAAGCATAGAGTTTGCTTTAGATTAAAAACAAAAGCAAGAAGAGTTAAAAAAGTCTCTCCAGAAAAGCACAGCATGTACCTGTCTCTTTGCAGCACTGATGAGGAACTAATGAACCTCTCCACAGAGAGGTCGATTTCTTGTAAGTGTAAAGATGCGAATCACAGAAAATATTCATGTAATGACTTAAGCTTTCCTTTCTTACAAGTGTCTTATTTTCTCTCATCCTGATATAACAGTATAACGAATAAATTATGTAATAAAAATACACAGGAGGTAAAGTACTTTTGTTCATTCACTTACTCTTTCCATAGAAATGTATCTGCTAAGAATTACAAATAGGGCAGATGCTAGCAATTTTAATTAACTGGAGATATTATGCCAGTATTATGTCAGTATGTCTGCACTTTTTAAAAACTGCCATTTCTATCAATTTACTATAGAATGACAAGAAAAAAAAAAAGCCTAGAAAAAAATTAGAAAATTAGATGAATTTGTTTGCTATCCAAAGAGGTGTATTTTGCAAAATTTATATTACAGTGCAGTTTCCTGTTGCAGATGCACCCATGCTTCAAAAATACTCTGATATATTCTTTCTTATTTTAGACCCATTTCTTGAAAATTGTAGGGGGGACCCCAAAACACTGATCAACCATACAGAGAACAGCATCTTCTAAGGCCTGAAAGAAAGTTTTGTTGTTTTTTGTTTTGTTTTGTTTTGTTTGTTTGTTTGTTTGTTTGTTTTTTATGTTTTGTTCTTGTTGTTGTTGTTGTTGTTGTTCTTTTTTTTTCCTAGTGTTTTCATATTTCCCCTACAGTTTCTGGGCTTCGCCCACACTAGTTTAAATGTATACTTACACAAAAATCTGCAAAGTCCTATCTCAATATTACTTTGAGGACATGAAGGCTGCTGATCATGCAAGGACTGATTATGTGGCTCTTGACTTGATTTGGACCAAACTAAGTGGTCTGCATATATATATTGCATATATATATATATAAATAGGTCTGCATAGAGTCACAGCCATAGATGTTAATTTGCATGCTTGTAGAGAAATGTCTTTAAGTAATTTTACTGCTGACCCAAAGGTGGTAAGTTTGTTTAATTTATCAGAGTAAATTAAAGTTCTTTACCTAAAAAACAGTGGAAGCTGAGCAAAAATGCTGTGAGATGGAGTTTTCTCAGTATTTCCAATCTAGCCAACGTGCAATTTAACTTTCTTTGTGACTATTTGCCAAGACCAAAAACATCACCTTTCTGTTAGCATACTAAAGGCATGAAATTAAAGCAAAACCTTATCTCCACCAATGAAAGCTGCTCATTCTAACACTAATTCAACTATGCAAGCAGGACTTTGTATATATATATATGAAAATTCACTGAACACTGCCTAACCTTTGTAGCATTCTTCAGTTGGCTGTAAATGTCATGCTGACTCAAATCACACTTTGCCTCCCCCTCCCCCCCCACAACTACATTACTGCATTTTGAAGATCCCTTTTTCATTCGTGTATTGCTGAAAATTCTCAGTTTCTCTTGTTGCATATGGGTGCTGTGCAGGTGCTGTGAATTAGAAGTATTAGAAATTCATGAGTGGTGATTTTTACATTACATTGTGGGACTGAATTTGGAAAGACAACAGGAGCCTTTAAATTAGTATTCAGTAGTTTCAGACGACAATGATTTATAGATGTAGTCTAGCTGACAAAGGATGTTTTCCTGTCTTGTAATGGGTTTGTACAGCCTGAAAGTATCTCACATACTGCTATTCAGGAATGTATGAGGGTGTAGTTAATGAACTGTGGTAAGCTGTAAGTTAGTAAATATTCAGATATGGGCATCATACTGTGTAGTTCAATGAATTTGACCACAATTACAATTACTGTGGTCATGACCAGTTTCTGAGTATTGACTTCACAAAGCATAGTTGTGTAGTTTTAGTATTTGGTTGCTAGGGTTTAAGTTAATTAGTCAGGTTTAAACATAGCTTGCTATGAAAAGCAGCGTTTTTATGATCTTACGGTTTTCCTGAGTTGAGACTGGGAAAGTAAGAATTTGCAGTAAGATAGCACAGTGCAAACTAAAATGTTCTTGGGTAATATTCAGAAAATAGGTTTCTGCTGAAAGCCTATTGAAATGTCTTCTTTTCCCTTGATACTGTTGAATTAATAGCCTTTAAATCAGGTTAGTTTTGTGTCAGATATCATTTGAAAATATTTCATCACATCCTTTCCCCAAACAATAAGGTGCACTAACAGAATTTTCGCATTATTATAAATTACCCCCAGCATTTAACATAGTTATTTCCTTTCTACATGATTTGTTCCAGAGTTGTAGTCCTAGAGAATTTTGTTCCTGGTCAGTAGGGGTCGGTGAGTCAGCTCCAAGTAAAGATGCTTAAAGGTGTTGTAGTTTGGTATGTCATCTCCTGTTACAGCTGTTGGAAATCTAGTCAACTGGACATTTTTCTGGGCACCACTACCTGTAATGGATAGCATGTAAATGCCTGCATTTCAATATTTGAGGTAGTTGAAGTCTCTCTCAGACTCCGCTATGCTGCAGCGAGGTTACTTTCTGATGGTCTGATCTAGGGCCAGCTCAAGGTTTCTCAATGGAGAGGGCAAAACTGGATTTTGCACTCCGGGAACAATGATATGGGAACTCATATTTTGTCCTTCCCTTTGATGGCAGCAGAGCTCAGTTTTTTGTTGCTGGTAAAAGAAATTCAGCACAAGGAAAGTTGAGAAAGACTAGTGGAAGTTGCTAGGCCTTACAAAGGAGTGGAAACTGAGAGAAGCAGATAACTATGTAGGAAAAGGGGCTAGGAATGCTCAGTGGGGTGTATGGGCTGTGAATGAGCTTCTTTCTCTGGAATTGACCTCCCCCAGAGATTTCATTGGAAGGCTGGGGTGGGAACTTGGAAGCTCTCACCTTGATGGCAGGACAAGGCATGGATCAGACACACAAGAGGAACTTACATCTTAGCTCCTTACTCTGCCCTCTTCCCAAGCCCTCTTCCATTTCTTACATTGCCAGGGTAAGAGCACCCTGGAGCTCTTGCATACCCACAGATGCCTGGCCCTCAGCCTGCTCGCCTGCTCTGTTGCCAGTGCCCAGCAGCTCTGAAAGCACAGAGAACCAGGCAGAGAAACAGCAAATACAGCCCTTGTTGCTTACCCCAGATCCCTTCCATTGCAGTCACGGGGAAGGGGAACAGCCTACTTGTGTAGCTCTGTGGGATAGGCCTAAATCTGCCTGTCCCCTCGTCTGCCTAAAAGCTTACGGAGTTTTTGTTAAGGATTTTTGCCAAAATAATCTTTGGTAAAGTTCACAGAATTAGGATTTGCTCTTTTGCCAATGCTCTTAGCTCTTCATTTGTGCAACTGTCTTTACTTTAGTGTGATGTTAAACAGTAAAAATAGGAAAAGTTAAAAAAAAAAAAAAAAAAGTTGAAATTTCCCCTCAACTGAGTGATGCCTGTGTGTCACTTAACTTGTTATGTAGTAAAGGTTAGCAATTAAAGCATGCTTTTGATGTCTCTCCTAAACATTTACTGTGTGGAAATGTAGACCACAATCTTGAAGTGTTTCCTCATTCCAAATAAATGATATTATCCTTCCATATGCTAAATCGCTAAGGAAACATCTCTGCTGTGCTAGAGCTTTATACATACTTTTGTTTTGGGGAAATTTGGCGGGGGTTTTGTTTGTTTGTTTGTTTTTTTGGGAGGGGGAGGAAGGAGGTTGGTGTTTTGTTTGCTTGGTTTTGGTTTTATTGGTTGTTCTTTTAATTTGTAACGAATTACAATCTAAAACAGTTCTAGCCTTCTACATTTCTCATTGTCCCCCTCCTCAGCAAGGAAACAGTCTCACAGTATTTTCTCTGCTTACTTTGGCTGATAGGGACATATCTTGTGTTTCATGTAGTCTGAAACCTCCAAGAATCATTTTTTTTTTTTAATTTTATTTGAAAAATTACTACTTGGCATTTCTTTTCTTTCAAGTAGGATGTTCTACCCTTGACTGGTTGTTATGGACAGCATGGAGCCATTAGGAGTGAATTGCTCCATTCAGTCATGGCATGGCCACTGGTTACTGCAGCTGCTCCCTTTTAGCTCCCTCTGCGTGATTCTGTCCTGATCCACACTGTGATCCTTGGAAATAACAGTTCTGAGAGCCCTCACAACTCCCTACTAATCTCTCTGAGAAGTTGACCCAATAGTGTAAATGGTAACAGTTGTTTTATGACATGAAGACTTGGCTACAGAGATATGAATGCAAACAAACTTATTTTTAATTACTTTTTAAAGGAAAACAGATTTCCTCCATAGTGATAATCAAGGGGATTTATGTTTGGAAGCAAGATGGGTTATTCAAAATGAAAATGAATCTGCCTAGGACAGTTTTCCTATGGATCTTTCTCCTATTTATGTCCCTTTATGCTTTTATAAGTATTTCCTGAATAATCTTCTCTAAATGTAAATTAAAGATACACCCATACTAAAAATATCAGCCAAGGTCTACATTTACTTTAGGAATATAAAGCAGTAGTCTGGTTGTGTCAGCCAATGCCTTCTTCTTGCCTTATATTATTTTCCAGAGTGTTCCGTTTCCATATCTAAATGGCAATATGAAGGACTTCCTTATGTATTTCTTTTAAACTCTTGATCTTTCTGATTAGACATCAGCACCATTTTTAACTACACTTGTCAATAATGCAGCACATAGGCTGGGTCTCTGGGCTCTGAGAGGACACTCTTAAAAAATCTGTTGCAAGCACCAGCATAATCAGCTGCATTAGCTGATCATCACCGACTGAAGCTTTGTCGGCAGCCTGGGTTCTTGTACTCACCAAGCTCAAGGTTATGCCATGTAATCTACAAGAGCTCCTTTAATATCAGGATGCTTATTCTGAATCTTTTTTTTGGTCCACTGCCACGCAGGGTTGGGTACAGCCAGGACACTTTAGCTCCAGCGTTTGCTTCTTCTCTAGGCTTGCAGCTGGAAACTGGAGGCACTCATGATCTATTCTCTTCCTGGCAGCTTTGAGGCCTTCAAAAACTTAAAGCCAGTTTTGGTACGTAATCCTCAGAAGTGCGTTTTCTGAAGATAAACTTTGGGTTTTTTTGAGATGCACCGAAGCTGCAGGAATTAAAAACATCACGTTACTGACTTTCCGAGTGGAGTGACAGATTGTTCCGCCCTGTCCTGGTGCCATTGTCTGATACAAAAATCGAATTCTTCACTCCTCACGACATTACTTTGGGTGCAAAAAGAAATAGAAAGTCTTCATAGCTAGAGCTGATTAATGTCAATTCTGTAATGACAAGATATTTTGAAATTGCGGTCTCATGCCCTTTAGGTGTTTTTTTTCTGTTTAGCAGTCTCCTCTGTTAGAACATGTTTACGGTAGGTACTCTTTTAAACTTGAATTTCTAAAAGGATTCAAAGAAAGAAAACAGGGAAATTGCCTTGACATTCAGTGACAGCTGTAATATCATGCAAATCTTTACTAATGGAGAACAATTATGAAGTGCTCAGAGACGACTGTAATAGATTTTTCACACAAAGGAGAAGGGATGTTGGACCTGCTGTAGAACTGTGAAGAAGTAATTACATATCATCTTTCGTACCTAACAAATGAGATATTTTTAAAGATGTCACACTAGCCGTGACACACCAAAGAACATCGTGTTCTAGGCAGTGGGGTGTTTTGTTTGTATTTACATCTTTCAGAGCAGCCATCTGTACTCCAGCGTTTGTGTGCCCGCAAATTTTGGGCGTGTGTCTCTGTTGCCGTTTTCATTTTGTGCAGTTGTTTGGTAGCCTGTTCTTGGGTACATTGCAGCCATTTCGGATCTGTACTGGCTATTGTCTTGCCTCAGCCAATGTGCGAGTTCTTTTTCAAAGCCATTCCTGTTCTGCTTAGCAATGTGACCTCCTTGGGACCAGTATCTCCTATAAACACTTCCTGTGAAGTTCATCCTAAGTTCTGAGAAGGTTTCACGAAATGTATTAATCTGAGGTTCAAAACTCTAGTGATAGGTAATTATCCATATCTTATGATGATGGAATAGAAGTTATTTAATGCTCTCCTGGTTCAAGAACGTAATGCAGCTTTCTTCTAGCTATTCTGTTAATTTTCGTCTGATTTTCAGTTCTCTGAATCAGCAGTTCCCTTAGTTAGGAGTGGGTTTTGGTTAATACCATTTGTCTCCTGCTTCTGCCGTACTGATTATGAAAAATTACTCTAGGGCAGTGTGCATTGTCCTGACAGATAGAGGGCTTCAATTGCACCTGACTCACCTTCTACTGCATCCAAGTAGGGGAAAAAAAAAAAAAAAAAAAGGCATGGTGTGTACTCTGTGAATTTGTGGCCTTGTGCCCAGAATCAGGAGCCACCCCTCCCTTAGGCTGCATTAGGCGAATCTCAAAACTTGGGCCCAGCCCACATCGGTCCATACCACCTTGCTCAGTATGTCGTAGTGATGTTTAGTGCCATGGAATCTCTTCAAAACAAGTCACACTGGGCGAGAGTGGTGGTTTTCATTTGCTTGTCTGCTGCGATCATCTGAGTGCATCTTTTCACTTATCTGCCTATTGTAGGGATGACAGGTACTGAACGCCTGAGATGCCACCCTGTTCTCCACCTTGGTCCTGAGGTGCAGAAATCTCTTGGAGACTGAAATATCTTAATTTAGGACAAATCTTCTAATTAATAAATGGGTAAATGATTGGTCATGTTTGACTTGAAGGAGTTTTTAAACCTGATTGTTGAAAAAACTTAGATTCTCAGAAACCAGTTTCAGTTTCCAGCATCAGTTTCCCACCTGTGAAGTGGATTTTATATTTCACAGCAACTTGAGTGTTTCTTGCTATGTTTTGGACCAGACAGAATCCACCTGACCATTGTAGAAGGCTTTGTGGAAAGTAACCCTTAACAATACTAGTTGAAAAACTTGTTTTGTAGCCTTGTATATTTTTCCATCTTACTCACTAGTCACATAAGAAATCTTCAGTATTTGTTGGAGATATAACAGTGTCAGGACCTATGTGTTTTCTTTCAGTTTTTCCTCAAACATCTGTTTTCCCAGTGAATAAAAATGTAAACAGGAGAGTAAGAGGATGGGTGTTTTCCTGATTTCAATCCTTTTCTCAAAGTTCTTCATCTCAGAATCACACTGTACAACGAAATTTTGGGAACAAGACCTGTTCCTGAAATATTTGCAGTGTTTAAATCTTTGTTTCCCTTGATAAACAACATTCACTGGATCAGTCTTGACTAGCTCAGTTCACTGCTGTGGGAGACATCACATCTTAAAGATCTTTAATGTGTGGTTATACATATTTACATTTCATTTTTCTTTGTGGTCAGCTTTTGTTCCTATTGGAGGGTTGTTCAGGCACTTAGCTGCTCTAATGCTACACCGTCCTGCTTTAGTTCATGGCCAAATTAAGCCACTTGTTGCTCTGCCAATATAGCCTTTAGACAAGTTCTGCATCATGTATTAATTGTTTATCCTTAGAATAATTAATGTGTGTGATCTATGGTCAAAAGATAAATAAATAAAAACAAGGACAAAGTACTTGAATTTTACTCCTATACAGAAGTTCCATGTAAACGTTTCTAGTGGCAATGTTCATGTAATTGCTTTCCATCTCTGTGCTGATGCTGAGTGATAACTGGGAAACTAATGTGCCTGAGAGAACCCAATTTGTACTGGACTGCTTTTATTTCTTTTCAGATGAGTCAGTTTTTGTCATGGCTGCCGCACAAATATTTGCAGCAGTAAAACATGGGAAGCATTTCAGGGACAACTTTTGGATAGTATAGACAAACGTGGAGATAACATAGCCAAGCTGAGTAAAATACGTTAGTTCAGTACCTTTCTCTCCAGATGGCACCTTGAGTTGTAGTGACCTATAATGAGACTACTATGATTGTCTTTATTGTTTTTGGCATTGGGTAGCTCACATGTATTTTCAATTTCAGTGTTTTAAAATATGTATTTTTAACTGAGAGGAACAAATGATCATGTGCACTCTGAAGCAATTGCATTCTAAAAATCAATTAATACATGGGAAACTTCAAAGATCAAAGCATGGTATAACGTCTTATGATGGCATGTTGTCTGAAAGATGCCAAATGCCCAACTAGAACCTGACAATGTTTTACATTTTAAGCTCTTACAAATTACTGATGTAAATCTGCCAAGCTGAACAGCTCCAGTAATAAAACATGGCTTCAGTGTCATGCAATTGAGACAATGAGTAGAAGAAGGAACTTTTCCCACAAGATTTAAAATATTTCTGCAAACATATGTAGCACCTTTCATTAGTTGCATTGATTAGGGAAACTGTTTATCAAAACTTTGTTCTACTGGTGGTTAGCTGCAGTATAGATACCTTTAGGTGAGAAATATCGGGGAAACGAGGTGCATGCATCTATATAGCAAGAGTTTGCATCCACCTCAGCAGATGAGTGCATACAAGAGGCTGTGGGAAAGCTGTTACAAAATCAAAATATAAATTAAAAAAGCAAACAATTAGTGGGTAAGAGGGGCTTAGAGTTGGAACACTACCACCCACCCACCTGCACTTTGCTGAAGGTCTAATGCATCGTGGAGCCAAAGAAAATGTTCATTGGCTCTGAGTACATGAGGCTAAACTGCAGTGTGAAATATGTCCCCCAGACTAGCAATTACAGAACTTCAAGTGAGGTCTTGTAGCTGAGAAGATCAGCTTTTAATAACAACCATATTCTTGTCAGGGATTTGGCAGCCTAATAGTTCAACAGCTCTGAACAGAGGTTAACACTTAAGCAAGACTTCTTACAGGATTTCAAGCCTATTCCGTTCCTAATGCAGTTACATTGATATTACAGTGGCATTTTTCAGTACTATCTGAACCCACAGTGTACAAGGATGTATTAAAAAAAAAAAAAGAAAAGAAAAAAAAAAAGAAAGAAAAAAAAAAGGGGGAACAGCTGGGGAAGTGAAGAGGGGCATTGATTTTTTGTGAAGGAGAGAAAAATGGGTTAGATGGTACAGAGTGCTACACCCTGGCTGTCTGCAACCTGCATACCTGCCTGTGATGAATGGGGGGTGGGAGAATTGACTTCAGAGGAGGCTTTGTAAAGCAGTTTCACTGGAAAAAAATCAGAGTGAGAACTTTAACTTACAGCAGATGAGGTCTGTAAAGTTCAAGATGTTGTTCTATTTTCTGCCAAAGCAAAGAAAAATAAATTGACATTGCCATAAGAGGTGGGCTTCACTGGTTAGTCTCAGAAATGAGCTCTCAAAATCTTCAGTGGAAATGAGATTTGATGGGATTAACGCTGATGTAGAAAAAATGATTAGTAGAGTCAGAGACCTGGAGAATTAGGAGAAACCCCTCGTTTAGGAGCAGAATTTTCAAAAAATATGGGGGACATACACATCCATGAAGGAACATAATGGAGTTCTCCCACAGAGGAGAGGGGAGATCCTGCTAAACATTTGAAACAAGATGTCTTCTCCGTTCCTGGAGGAACAGCTCTAGTGGTAAAGAATCACCCGGAGCTGCCTGCAAGTTTGCCATCCTCTACTCTCAAACAAGCCCAGAATCATAGAATCATTTAGGCGGGAAAAGACCTATAAGTTCATCAAGTCCAACTGCTAACGATGTTGTGACATCGAGTTAAAATCCCCAGAACCATGCAGGTGGAAATGCCCTTCGAAGATCTGCAGTCCAGCCTGCTGCTCAGAGCAGGTTCTTCTGTGAGCTCAGACCAGGTCACCCAGGGCTTTGCCCAGTCAGGTCTTAGAAACTCCGAGGATGGAGATGGTACAGCCTCAGCAGGCAACCTGTTCTTGAATTCAAGAAAATTCAAGAGAACTAGAGTCTTCCAATTTGCGTGGGAAGACATGAGAGTGTTTCAGGCAGTGTCCCAGACAACTTTGGCAAAACATAGGCTGAACAAAACAAACGTAAATAGCCTGAATAAGATTATTGTTTGTTTTAAAGGAACAGGTCTGTCATACAGGATATGATGAGGACAAAAGAGGAATACTGAATTACAAACTGTTCTTTTTAACTTTTGAAAGTATAAAAATTCTGGGAGGAAGAATAACAAAAAATGGTGCTACGCTGGATCGGAGAGGTAGTAATATTTGAAATAATAAGTAGAAGAAAAAGTAGTTGGAAGTTGGATTGTAAAGACAACAATAAAGGGAATTGTGTATTATGAAGCATACAATGGGGAAAGGCTAAAATACAGCTCTGAACAACTGATCTCTCCTCCTCTGTGCCCTGGTAACAGTCTGTGGCAACTGCAGTGCATCGCTGGTCTCCCAGTGTAGCTGCCCAAAACTATCTTAAAAAGAGACTATTGCTTGGGTGAGGAGAGGTTAAACAACCCACAGTCAACAAGCTGGGGTGAATTTCCACATGTTGGGGACAGTGGAAAAAAAAGAAAAGACAAAAGGCACCCAGGCGGGTGGGATGTACAACTGAATGGTTAACAAAGGTGGGAGCTGACAGGACCTTCCTTTAAAGGCTAAAACAGAGAAAAGATGAGGCCTTACTAAAAAGACTGGAAAAATAATGAGGGTAATGATTGCCTCTTACTTCAGAGAAATAGTAGTTTTCATCAATGAGCTTCCTACTACAGTTGGTGATATTCAGCAGGTTATAAAAGCATTAGCCAGGGTTTATGTTTGTGAGAGGGATGTATTTGTGTCCTCAAGATGAAGAGGATAAAAGTGTAGAGGCTTAGGAAATTATGGTGAAAAGGTCAGCCAATAAAAATTATTTCAGTAAGTGTTAGAGGGATGAAGTCTTGTCCAAAGTGTATTTTATATGGAGCAAAGACAGATGTGTCATCATGCCATTATAAGACATGCATTTATTGAGTGGTCTGAAAGAGACATCTGAGAACACGAGAACTGCTGTTGTGCACAGTCCCCAGATGCTGGAGGGATATATTTACGCAGCAGTCTGTGCTGGGGTAGAGGCAGTAGGCAGGTTACAAGTCTAACCCTTTATGGATCAAAATGATAGCTACACAAAGCAGCAAACAGAAAAGTTAGCAAACTCATTACAAGCCTTGTTTAATCAATGCTCCTTAGAAGGAGAAACTCCTCCTCCTGAAAGAAAGTAGAGATATTTGTGAAGCCATTAAAGAAAAGAAGAGACTGATTGTCATCTGTATTTCATTCTAGTGAATTGACAGTTCTCACTCCCCCATATTGACAGACTGGTAACATAGCATGTGTGTCTGTATACCCAGCACAGCATACACACAGCAGGGGATGAATTTCACGTCATAACAGAAAAGCTCCACTATGAGCTATACAGTGCAGAACAATAAGTTACTTATCTGGTAACAGTAAAATATCTGGTGGTCTCTTGACAGAGAAAATGCCACTGAGCAGGTAGAGTGGATGTAGAGGAACACTGCTTTTAGGAAAGTGTCTTTGTAGATAAGTTGCAAGCTCATGTTTCTGCTGTGCAAAAGGGTTATTAGGTTTTTGAATTAGGGGATGGAACGTGGAACGTCTTCAAGCTGCTAATTAACATGGCAGGAGCCTCCGTGGTGTCTACAGCTACAGCAGGGGAACATCTGTCTGCAGCAATTAGGCAGGAGCTTCCAGACTAAAGGGCCGCTCACAGATGGAGTGGATAGCTTGCCAGGCAAATGATGTAGGGCTGTTTATACAAACCCACTTTCCCTCTTAAAAGCAATAGAATAGCAAACACATACCCTTGGCAGTCTTTGGGCATAAAAATAATTATGATAAATCTGAAATGTTAAGTGGCTGCTATATTGGAAAAAATATATATAGTGGTAGGGGAAAACCCCTCAAATTCATTGAGCAGGGCAAGAACTCATACAAATCTGACACACAACAAAAATAATAATGCAAGGTCTTATTAAAATTTTATTATATTGTACAAACTAAGAAAACTCTTTGAAGAGTAGGTAGAGATGGTGCTTTTTTGGATGTGCAGAATAGTTTTCAGTGAAATGAATATATTCCTGCTACCTGTCTTATTTATTACTTTTGTTAAGATTAGAGAGTTAAGAGAGTTAAAAATTTCTTTCCAGAATCAATCAAATGTATAAGCTTGTTTTGGTCAAGAAATAGTCCTGCAAGGACTAAGATATGAAATCGTCTTAAGATATTTGAAGATAGCCTATGGAGTAGGGTTTGTTGGTGGTGTGTTTTTGTTTTTTTTGTGTGTCCGTGTGTGTGTGTGTTTTTTCCAGTATGTTTATTTTTACTGTATGTAATGTTAATATTTATAAAAAGTTCTCATAATGCTACATGCACCACTGCTGAGTAGATGACATATGATTGCAAGGGAGCTAAAATCTGTTTGATTTCAACAGAAAATAAAGACTTAGCAAAAGTAAATAAAATCTTGAAGAAAATAAATAACTTAAAAAAAAAAAAAAAAAGGAAAGAACTTATAACTGGATAGTGAGGAAAGATGTAGAATAGTTGCCCTTTGTCTCCCTTCTCCCTCAGCCCCATCCTAAATGTACTCCAAAGAAAATATTTGTACTCTATCATTACTACTTCCCTTCGCAGTCATGCATATTTTCTAACGATGGTACAGAGGAAAGGCACTGTTGTAGGGAATGGAACTTCTTTTTCTAGTACCTAGTAGTTGTGTAGTAGCGTAACAGTTCCTGTTATATTCTGGTTTAGCTACCTACACTTTTCTGTGAGAAACTTAGAGACAGAAAATCTGATATCTTACCTTTCATGACTGCTAGACAACTATTGCCCAAAGCAGTAATTTACTACCCTACCAAACCTGTGATTTTTTAAAAAGTAGTTCAGTTTTTCCATCATGTATCTCATTAGATTAGACCAATCAAAAAAATAAAATAGGTGACCTGTTTTTTATTTACTCGAATAACTGAAGGATAATCATTCTGTAGCCATAATCTTCTGAATTCCAGTAGATATCATTGTATGATGTAGCATTTTCCTTTCTATGTGTTAATACTGATGATGGATACAAGGCTTGCTTCTTACTAGCAGTTAAATATATTGTATTTTATAAAGCTAATATTAACCTCAATTTCTTGAAATTTCTGCCTGTTCCACTCCAGGTTTTTACCTGACTGGAAAAAAGATAAGATAATAAAGAAATTATTTTTGAATGTATTTTGTTGAAAGTGTATTGGCCATTGCTAAATTGCCCTTGCAGCCTGACATGACTGCCGTAGGAGTGCATGGTGTCACTGCTGGCTTTGAGGAGCAAAGTCCTGTGACTGCTGAATCAAGGTCTTGAATATTAAAAAAAATCAAGTTGTAATTTCCAGATCTTTTTCTGATCAGAAGTCAACACTCCTCAGGAATATGCAAAGAGAATACCATGCCTTTATAATTATGATAGGGTACTGTTTGACTGAGGCTTTTTCCTCCCCCAGCAACTTGTATTTCTTCTTGCACTGACCCCCATGATTCCTCAGACTCCACAGCATCTGAATGCAAGTGCAGCCACTCAGTTTCTGACAAGAGGGAAAAATCGGGAGCAGTGACTGCTGCCCCTGCCCAGGGGCCTGGTGGAGCACTGGCTGTGCCGATTCTTCAGTGGAAGGCTTGGGGCAACCTGTCCCTTCCTTCTTGTTCCTCCAACTCTAGAGCAACACATCTGTATCGTCAGGGGCCCCAGTGATGATGTCAGTTTCTGAGGTAGGAAAATGTGGTCACAGAGAAGATCAAGATACAGGAGGACCTGGGTCACATCCAGAACCCCTTTCCACTTGCCACAGGGGTTGAAAACTTTTTCCCTTTTTATGTGTAAATGGAAAGTTGGTTCAGGAAACTGAGATGTATCTTTCCAGATGAAAAAACAGAACAGCCTGTTCAACTCCCTTGTGGGGAGTAACCACTTGTAGGCACTTCCACTGGCCCTTGTGCAAGAGGTCTCTGCCCAGCAGCCAGCTGCAGCCAGGGCTGCTGAGGCACCTGGCGATGGGCTGACAGCTCTTCTCAGAGCAATCACAAGAGCCAACATGAGGACAGAATGCCTTAATTCTGCACCAGTACCTGATATCTCAGCTCTAGGAAAAAAACATTTGCTGAGCTCTATTTTAGAAAAACAGAGAATAGGAACATCTTATGCCGAAAAAACAAACCTGAACCGGGAGCTCACTGCTGCTGTGTACTTGCCATACAAATAACCTGGTGCTGGAAGAAGTGATTTATTTTTTTCTACAACAATCCCTTTATGTTATGATGGTTCCTGTTATATTCTGAAGAGAGAATTACTCAGGCATGAGGTTTTGGGGATGGATAAAAAAGGAAGCTTAGTTTAAGGAGAAATGGAATATACATGTTTTGACAGGATTTTAGGCACACTCCTGCCTGTTGACAGAATTCTAGACAACCTTTTTCTCCATGTAGTTGATACCTGGATCTGTGTTCGAACATCCATGAATACAGTATACATTACTTTGCTACGCTTGTGTGGGGACTAACAGAGTATAGCAATATGCATCTTGTGTTATAGCCTGGTACAAAATGTTAGTCAGTTTTACAACGATGGGCAGAATTTTCTGACATTCTTCACTAATGTGACAATAATGAGCTGATTCATACTGATCATCGTGGACTTTCGTGTCAGCATGGAACCACATTAGAATTTGACTTTTTTGAAATTCTTAACGTGTTTAGGTTAGTGTTTCACAGGTTTGGTGAGACCTAGCCAAACACCTGAGGAGGGAAGGTTCTTGTGGGGTTTCTAGCAAGAGTTTCTGAATAGCTTTTCTAAATCTAATTTCTAAATTCTAAATCTAATTTGCAGAACTTTGGCATTATATATCAGTTGAAAGTAGAGTCTCACCAATCAAGATTTTCTTTCATTCAGTTCCTGAATTTTCCTTGGTAATTGTTAGCTACTGAATATACGATTAAGGTAGAGTCTAGGAAAAGCACAGTGTTTTCTGGATGTTACTTTAAGACATACTCAGTGTTTATTCAAGCAGATCTGTTTTGAAGAAAAAGACAATCTTACTGATTTTTCTGTGTTATGTCTTGCAGTTCCCAGAATAATAATAAAAAAGATAAAATCTCTGCTTAGTATGAATTGCACAAGCATATGAAGAGTCGAGAAATACTTCTTATATGCCTTCACACACACATGCCAAAAAAGTCCTCGCCAGAGTTATTCTCTCTTGGAATTTACAGAGGTTTGTGAAGAGCAAATACAGAATCACTGTCTCACTCTTTCTCCTTTAAAATACTATGTGAGGAGGAGCCTGCGGATTTGGATTGCTGTGGAAGGGATCAGTTCAATGAATCTCTGAACTCTTGGGTTGCTAAATGGTAATTTAAAGGTAAATTTTGAGACAAAATTAAGTTATTGTCTGTACAGTCTATTGTTCCTTCGGGATTTATAAAAACATCCCAGCGTTTTTTGCCTCCACCCAAAAAAGTCTGTTTGTTGTATTCAAAGTTTTAGATTGCAATTTCCTCCTCTTTCTGAAGGACTTTAGCAATTATTTGAATTCCCTAAGAACATGTTAAAACAAGAGACAAAAACCTCAGCTTCTGTTTTCATCCCTCGTTGTGGAGAAAGGCAGTGTTGCAGTGCAGGCTGCCAGCAAGAGGACCTGGCATTTCTAATGTAAAATTGTTAGGGCAAGGCAGGTTGTCCTTCCCTCTAGGACGCCTGGCCTTCCCTCCCAAAGGCTGGTGTTTGGTGCAGGGCCGTAACATGACACTGCTATTCATTACTTCAATGTCAAACCCAAGTCTAAATTAGGTGTACATAATTATGGGATGAGGGAAGAAGATGGTGGTGTAAAGGATCACTGAAAGGGGCTCTGGTTACACTGAGCTATGCTGAATCCTCTCTGCATATCTTGGTAGTTGCTCTCCCTTTCAGATACTAATTTTTTGCAGTTTCTGGAATAAGGGGCTGAGCTAGAAAGAACTGTGCACCACAACAAGGGAAACAAGGGTCTGCAGAATACGAGCCTTTGCAAGCACCTAATTAGATTTGTTGGTCAACAGTTTTCTAATTACAGAAATATGTAACTGATTGTTTTTCTTTGAGCCAACTCATGGTTACCTCTCTTAGGAATGTGCTATGAATAAAGCTAAACTGCTATTTAATTTTACTTTAGATAGTAAATATTTAATACAAATGAACCATAAGCGTGAAGAGGATGCAGAGAGGAGGCTAGTGTTAGAGTAACCTGAGACTGATCTAGAGCTTACTCTTGTGCCCACCCCAGAAGCTTTTCTAAATTTTTAGATGTTGGATGCTTATGTATGTAGCGTTCACAGAAGATGGTCCACATCAGCAATCTGTTGAAGCCTAGTGGTCGTTTTCCAGCTTTGATATATACAAACTGCCTCAGAGGAGGCTGTGAGAAACACGAGAGGGGGCTTCCATGAAATATTCTGGCCACAGAAAGTTTGTATTAATTTCCCCAAGCTACGGAATAGTTCAGTATTGATAATGTCTGAATATCTTTAATGACCTGGTAGTATTGTTGAAAAATGGCCCTCTATTTTTTTTTTCTTTCTAAAATTTGAAAAACTTGATGATTGTGTTTGTTAAAATAGGCATTGATTTTTATTTACTGAAAATGCAGGTTTCAATAAATGAAAAATACTGGTTTTGTATTTAAATTAGTATTATCACAGTATTAATAACATCATAATATTGTTTATTTTTATAAATTAATATGACTGTAAATGCATTCCCTCACATTCATGTTTATAGGGAGGCTTCTCTTGGTACATATAGGTTTATATATAGACATACATGCTCAGTCCTTCAGTTTGGACTGCAATACACAGAAGAACAAAACAGTAAAAGCATTAGTTTTAGTTTCTCCTAGCCAAAAAAAAAAAAAAAAAAAAAAGACTGAGGCAGAATCAATCTAATTTCATTAACATAGAGTGTTAGAAACAGTTTGTGGTAACCAACCTGAACTTTCCCTTTTTTAGTAAGTAAATTCAAGGTTATCCATGTTAGAAATTGAAATGTTTGCAAGAGATAGCATATTCGCTAAATTCTAGCCAGGCTAGGATTCTGGTGTTTTTATGTTTTTGTTTTCAAGATCTAATTGATAATAAACAAGGTATACATGTTTAAAAAAAATACAGTGTAAAAACAGGAAGAGAGAGGCATTTTCCAAGCTGTAGAACAGCCAAGATCTGCTTCCACTTTATGCAGTTTTATTCCTGTGTCTAGCATCAAAATGAAAAAGGTTCCACTCCAAATATTTGTATTATCTACATATGTCATTTTTATTGTTTTCTATCAGAAAAACATTCTTATAAGAAAAAGGCTTTTTTACCAAAATAATATTTTCTGATGAAGAAATATTACATGATAAAATGTGGGCTAGTTCAGGAAATACTCGTCTGGAATAAGCAAATGATACAGGGATCCAAAACACCTTATTTTGGACAAAGTTCTCTTGCCTTATTGTTCAATAATTCACTGAGTTATGGAGTTATTTGTATCACAGAGAAACTAAATCAGATTCAAAACAAAATGAAAGAAGGTTTGCAGCTGTTGGCCACAGATAATGGTTTTGAATACAAAGAAAATAAATAAATAAAGTCAATGATGATGGACAAACAAAAGTCGAATAAAAGACCTTCATTAATCTCAAACATTTGTTGGTGCAGTCTCAGGTGTACGGTACAATTCTCATTCAAAGCAAAGCTTCAGGCATTGTGCAAAGTTTTCTCCTGCAAGACATTACAGGCATCTTCTTGTGCTGCCAAGACAACACGCAGCACTTCCTTCCCCACCTTCCCTGTTCACTGCTGTCTCCCAGCCATGGAGACTCCTGGGGGAGCCCCATCAGCAGGGCTAAGTAGTGGCCAATGCTGATGAACATGCCATGCTCCAGCCTCAGGAGAAAACAGTAAGTTGTGGGGAGGCTGAATTACCACTGAGGCAAAGAGAAGGGGAGGAAGAAAAGTCACGCCAGAGATTGGAATATATATATTTACGTACAGTGCAGAAGGGGGGTGGAAAAGAGGAGATGAAGAACGTGTTGCAGCTGATGAGTTAGGATGATCCTGTGGTTAATGCACAAGACTGAGATGTTTACTTTAGTGTCTCACTTGATTATCTCTATAAAGTTGATTCCGTACTGATGTACCTTGAAGTGTTGTGCAAGCATCATATGATCTTGAGACAGAAAGATACAGCAAGACTGTCTGAATCAATAGTAAATCTCTTCTTGTGTGCAGTGAATTGGCAGCCAAGCAATTCTAGTACAACATAAAAAGGGAGTAAATCCTAAATTCATACTCAATTCTTCCACAGGCAAGGCTGCCATTGTGTAAAAACTATTAAGAGACACTCAGATTTGGATGATGTTAAGCATTACAGGAGTAGGCGATGTGTTGTTGCAATTGTAATTACTGCATTACTACTTACAGTTTTGAATATATATCTGTTGTAGTTTTACTGGAGATAGAAAGCATAGAAATCTTGTGGGCAAAGCCATGGAAAAAGAGAGGAATTTTCTTGAATGTCCTCTCAGAGTTGAATATGGTTTGGTTTTTTTTGACAGTATGAGCAAAAACTTCTACACTGAATTTCTTTGGATGTTGTATGCCTTAACTGTTGCTAGTATGGAAAACAAAGATAAGTAGTGTTTGTGTAATGGTGATGTAGAAACCATAACCTGGACTACAGGCACACAATACTGCTGGACCACTGTTGCCCTGCATCAGAGAGCTTAGTGTCTACACAGGACAAACAAAACACAGAAGCGGAAAAGCAAGGCATGGAAAGGACATTATTTGTTCCATAGGAAACCAGGAAATGAGTTGAGGACTTATAATTGTCATCCTGTGTTTAAAGTTCAGGAGTGTCCCCTCTTTTTCTTTCACAGAAATGTTACTCTCTATTGAATGTTTCCCAAAAGCAAGCTCCAATTTTTATATTCTGCTTCGGAGTTATAATTCTTCTATTCATTAATTATTAATAACATTTTATCAATTATTATTTTATACAAGTATATCAAATATATCAAATTTTAATCATTGACTATGTTAGATACATGTGGACTGTAGCATCAAATGGTTTCTGCTTGTCTACCTAATAGTGCCTGAACAGCAAATGAGAACGATGCCTTGTGGTTCAAGTAACCCATCATTGCAACCAACCCATAAAATGCAAGTACTTGCAAACAGTTCTTCATGAGGAACTTGTAGAATGAAAAAAGATTCCATTAACAATGTACAATAAAAAAATCATTTAATAAATATTATAGATAGGTAAGCAATGAGAATGAAGACCAGTAAAGCAAACTTAGTGGAACATATGATTACCTCAACTTTCTGCAGAAAAAAGAAACTATTTTTCCACTGTAAAACCTGCATTGGCAGATTCAGGGAGTCACTTTGTGTTCTTACAGTGGAATCATTATAAGCATTGATAATGCTCAAATCAGAAATCCTTATAGTAGAGAGAGAGAGCCGCCATATGCAAAGGGGTTTCTGAAAGAGCAGCCATCTCTAGAACATTAATTCTGGTAAGGAAATGATTTATAGTTTGAATGGCTTAGGGTCTGGGTGTAACTGTGAGTGAAGAAAACTCTTATCTTTGGGGCACTGGCAGTACAAGTATTTTGGCCTAATGCACTTCACCTATAGATCAGAACTCTAGACCTGTTTTTAGCATTGGTCTTAGACAAAACACAAATTCCTTGTGATTTTTATTTTACACAGAATCACAGTCATTATATTAAACTACTTAACCTATTTTGGCAAATTCGCGCATATAGTATTGGAAGTGTACAAGTCTTAGAAGTTTGTTATTAAATGCATGTTTATTTTAGTAGTTCAGAGTCTGGCAGAAGACTACAAGAAGTACAATTTAAACAATTAATGATGTGTTTATGCTATATTTTATTTGGGAGAGAGATAAAAGTAACATGACAGTAAGATATTATCTTCAAAGTTGCCATGGCAATGCAGCCTACCTGTTGCTAAGATCATGCTGTAGCTGATGTTATTACCTTTATTACAGCTCTTAACATTTCAGAACATACCCTTTAGTTTTTAAGGCATTATTTGAGATTTAACATAATGTGTGAGAAAACCAGTATGTCTTGCCACTTCCCAGAAGGGCTCTCGTGCAGCAGTAATGGTAGCGATAGGAATACCTGAGTCTGCTTACATAGCTTCCATCCTGCAGCACAGAGTAATTTGCAAGCTATCTAACAGTGTAGAAAGACAAGAATTATCTAGATAGTTCAGTGCCCTAGCTATATTAATATCATCTTTCTCTGGAAAGTCAGTAATCAATGTCTGGAGACAGAAGACACTAACGGGATAATAATAATGAAATATAAAAACCTCAAAATACAGACAGATGGTTCTTAGCACTAGAGCTAGAAATGATAACATTCAGATTATGAAAAGGAGCCTGTCCACAGCAAGTCTGGTTTCCTGATCCAGCAGAGTGCTCTGGGACCTCTTTTACTACTCTGAGTGCTAATGCTATTCTGGACCACAGCAGCAGTGAGACTCTCAAGATGCCATCAGTGAAAGGCTGCTGCTTGTGAGTGCTATAAGCTTCAGGCAAGAATGGGAATTATAAATGGATCACTCAAAAAAGCAGAATCACATCTCCTCCTAGCTTCTTGTTCTCACAGGCTTTCATTTTCAGCTTTCAGTAGTGCGTTCAGCCCTCTACATAGCAAATGCTAGATGTTTACGATATAGGAGAAGCAAAGTGTTTACCATGGTTGTCTGTGCCGTCTCCTTCAGGAACAGAGGTGGAGATAGATGATTTCTGCCTTTTGCATTTATAACACGATAATTACACAAGTCTCTGGGCTTTCTGTCTTTTTTTTTTCCTTTTTTTTTTTTTTTTCCTTTTTTTTTTTTTCTCAGGACCTGCCTCATGCTTTTAGTTCTGTAACTTTGTTCTTTGCTGCCAGGTACCAGAGTCTGTCTGTCTTTTCTTTTGTATACAAAAGCCATTGGCTGAATTTTACAAAATTCCTGCTGGCAAACTCCAATGTCTCAATTTTTCATTTCTCCAAACTAAAAAGTTTGCTTGTGAATAAGCAGTCTGTGATTTACCCATGTTCTTATGCTCCCTTTCTGTCTTTGTATTCTGTGGTTCAGCACTTCATGTAAACTCTATATGTGGGGCTAGAAAATACTGAACGTTAAGTATCACACTGTAGTATCAAGGACCTAGTTATTTCAGTAGTCCAATTACTGTTGCTTAACAAGTGCTATTTTTCTTTAACTGAGCTGTGGGATTATAGGGCACAGATGAGATTACACTGTATTTACTTGAGGGTGTGCCTTCACACATTGGTGGGAACTGAAGGTGTGTGTATCTATTGCATTTATTACAAAATAAGTCTTAGCAGCCACAGGGCTAATCATAGTTCAAAGCCTTCTCACAGATAGGAGGCTTGGTGTGGCTTCAGCTGCCTGAACACGATCTTCATAGACAAAGTCTTGGATTCTTCCCTCATCGTGCTGCGCTTATAGCTGTGGCACCAAATTTAGGAGCAGAGGTGTCCTAGACTCAATCTGCAGTAAAAATCAAAAACATGCGGCTTTAAAGGCAATCAGTCTCTTAAGCATTAGTCACTGGGCGGAGGCACCTATTCCTCTTCACTGACTTACACCTAAGGTTACATGAAATACATCTGACCTTAAGGCAATAATTCATAGTGCATTATCAAGCTCATAAAAATTGTAAGCATTTCCAATGCAACATAACAATTTGGAAATATGACATTTTGAAAAGTTACCTTCTTTAGAACATGTAGGATTATCTGTTGTAATCGTCTCTCACTATTATTTCAGTCGTATGTAGCTACTTATTTCTGCAAGCTCTGGGTTTGCTCAAGCAAGAACCAACAGGTATGGGAAGAGGACAGTATGGGTGCTGCTCAAGTATCTGAGTTTCTGATGACTGCTGTTACCTGGCTCTCTACGGCAGCTTCTTCATCCCCTTGGATGTCAGTTCAAAGGCTGCATGCTGTAATAATTTTGCCTCAAGATATTTCAGTTCAAAATCTTTTCTCCTGAGTTACTGATACAGTTTAAGGAAGGATTTCAAAGGTGTCTGTGAAATACTTTAGTTACATTTACTCTAGATGTCCATTTGCCAGACTGGACGAGCTGTTAAAGGCATGCCTGTGGACCTGAGTGTCTTCCTCTGGCTATATATATAGGCAGTGCATCAGTGTGTAAGTGATCTCACCAGGACACTTTTAGTACGGAGGAGGGTTCTACAAGCAGATTTCTGTTCCAGCATGTGTCCAGACTGGCAGAAACAGCTCTGATAGCATTAAGAAAATAAGATACAGCAGGTGTACAGATTCTGGTCAGTAAAGGAGGGCAGAAGTTACAGCTACCTGGTACAGTCAGGCAGTGCAAGTTGTTCATGCTTGACATAAGAGCCACAATTTACTTCAAACAGAGTTTTGTAAGAAAACAGAGGATGAGTAAAATGTTTCATTTGCAACTGTTGCTGGTCTGGAGATGGAGTTTTGAAAAGCTGAAACTCAAGTAACTGACAGGTTAAAAATAATAATAATAGTAGCCCAAAATATTTGTTATCTAACTGACTTTTTCCTTGAAATTGAAATCTCCACAGAGAATGCCTGTTTTCACAGATCTCAAGTTTAAGTTTCTCCTTTGTAAAAGGAAACAGGCAAAACTTTTCAAACTTTAATTGAAGCTTCAAGAAAGCTGCAGTACTAGTACAAGTATTAGTCTAATCATTTATTTACTTATCAGCCTCTGAAGCTTGTGTGTTCACAAGGTAGACCACTGCGAGGGGAATTAAGTGATTTTCTGTGTCAGGTTCTACTCCACCATTTTATCCCCTTTTGGTAAAAAGGGACTAACAACAGTTGTCTTCCTTTGTAAAACCTTCTGAAACAAAGCTGCAGAATGCATTGAGTGAGTACACTACTTGAGAACTAATTAGGACGGTAACCAGAAATGGCAGAGCCATGCATCATATGGTTCAGAAAACTTCATGGTTGGGAACATTCAGGTGTTAAAACTTTGGTACATACAAGTGGAGTGAGGTGGCTTCCCCAGTTTCTCCCACTGGAAAGGAGAGTCGTCCTGACTCCTAAAGGTCTAATGTCAGTCATTGTATCTGCTCAGAGTAAAAGTTCTTGTTCACTTTCAATCTTATGCACATGAGGAAATCAGCAAAAAGTACTTTCTGCAGACAGGAATTTACAATTATAATCCTTACAACACTAGGAGAACCAAAGGAAAATAATCCAAACAAGTAAAAGTACAAATCACCATAAACAAGCAATAAACATCTTCAAATTAAAAATAATTCAGTAATTCTGCTACTTGTTCTTAATCTAACTTTTATTTGCAACTTGCCAACTTTTTACGCAGCAACACTTTCCTCTTTTAGAAAAGTTTCCACCCAAACCAGAATGATGTTTAAAACATTACCAGCTCATCTTCCTCCATCTGAGAAATCCCAAACCTTTTCATAACTGAAACAGTGAAGGAGCCAGGGACTCTGTGGAGTCCACTAGAGGCCTTATTACTGCCCCTCTGTTTTCCACGGAGAGCGCTCAGCAACTGCAGGATGTGTCCTAAAACAGTCATCTTAAGAAATATTTGGATGAAAATTGTAGAAAAGTCTGACTAGAATAAATACTTGTAACCTCCTGTGAATTTTCTGTGGTATTCTGACTTACCACATGGAGCTGTATACTAAAAAAAATCAATAATTAGATGGCTCGTCCCTACTTCTGCTGCTGCATGAAGCTGCTTAGTTGTTTTGTCCCAGCTTCAGCCCTGTTTTCTCTCTTAATTTGTTGTGCTTGCTCAGTGAAATTGAATCCCACGTCATTTCAGGCAAGCCTTGGAGAAGTTGTTTTCCTCGGTGCAGATGGCTCTTTTCTCCAGATGTACGAGGCGGCTCAGAGCTGCCTCCTTCTTCTCTTAACCCTTTTGCCCGTCTTGAAGCCACACTGCCCTGTTGGTGCCGTAGCCCTGTGGCTCTTGCCCCTTATCTGATTTTCCCGTGACTGCAGGCTGCCATGCGTGTCAGTCACATGCCATCAGTTACCTAATGTGCCACACAGGCTCCTGTTACCTAACACAGCTTTCTTCGTTTTGTTTGCTTTGTTTTCTTATCTGTTTGTTTTAACGAGGACAAAGTAAAACCGAAGTGTGCCGCAGCCACTGGGAGATGTCTCCGCTGGAAGCTCTCGTGGTGGCTTGGCTGCACAGCTCTTTGTGTTTGTGACTGTAAATGTTCCAGCCACACAACTCCAGCCCAGAGGAGCCAGAGAGGATCTGTACCCTTGCCGTTTCCCTTCACCCTGTTTGTTTCACTTGGGAACACAATGAGCTGTCAAAATTTCCTGCCTTGTTTCCACAGAATCCTTCCTTTTGCTCCAAAAAGGATTATTTATCTAAAGCTGCTAATTGTATAAATTGTCAGAACAATTGCTTAGCTTGATTTTAAGGTGGAGAGCAAAGACATGTAAAGGTCTGGTGACCTAATGAAAGTTCCCCTCAAAGGTCATCTGTCAAAGAGCAAAAGTCTGGTGTGTTGCCGCTAACGGCCCTTGCCTCTCAGAAATTAAAAACCATGTGGTGTGGTACACATCTGGTGCAATCCCTACTTTTAGTATCTCTGCTGAGTGTACTTATGTGTAATTAAAAGCAATAGAGAAGAATATAAAAGTTTTCCAAATCAGTGCGCCAAGACAAAATAGAGGAAGGCAGGTGTGGTTGATTTAGCCCACCACCACTTCCTAACTAATCTTTCTCTAATGATGTAGAAAGAGACTAGGTGGCACCTGGCGAGGTATTTTGAAATAACAGATTGATGAGGTAGAGCTACTTGATAACATCTTTGACTCATCAGAAACTTGCCTTTCCTGAGGGTAAAGTTAATGATCCTGGAATATCAGGGTTTTAGTGGCTTTGACTATGCCAGTGGGGATACAGATTTATTCTGCATATAGATTCCTGTAATGCTAGACACAACCCAGACTCCTATTGTCTAAAAAATGTAAAAGGACAAAAATAGTTGATAGGAAACATAAGTAATTTTCCATGACTTCAGGTACCTCAGGTTTGCTGGTTAAAACTCATTCCCATTTTCTTAGTTTGAAGAGCATGGGTCTGATAGCAAATTGATTGGTCATCATGCATAGCCCTTAACTATTTCAGGTCATCTTTCAAAAATTTTCATTAGTTCTCTCCTGCTTCTATGCTAAGATCATTAATAACATTTAAGACTGTTCCCAATATGAATCATTTAAAGACCATGTAATAATTGTTCACAAGCAGAAGTTTCCTTTCAGTTTTCCTTTCCTTTTCACCTTGTTATCTTCTTGCCTTTAGTCTTTTTCCAGCTTACACTTTTTGTACTTATCTCTTGCCTTCTCTCATGTGCTTGATGAAGTCCATATGGCTGAAATACACTATAGTGTTGTTGTTTTTCTCTCTTGCCTAACAGTTAGCTATTTTATTTGAGGTAATTCAATATCAGATTTTATCTTACATGGTCTACCTTTGGCAAGCCCACACTGTGTTTTCTTCTGCATTCCAATTGTCTCCCTACCTTTAACATTCTCCTCATCAAAATTTGGAATCATACTGTTAAGATGAGAGTTAGGCAGATTTCCCATACGTAACCATGTATGATTTTGTTATTCCCCAGTACTCACTCTCTTTCATGTCCAGAGAGAAAATCATCCTTTCTGGGTTTATGGTATTGTATGGTTGTTAGAGGTGTTTTTTTTTCATATTTTTGGAGTTGGACTTTCTCTTTTTTCTTTCAAAGTATTTGTTGATTTAGTCAGGAGTGACATGTTTATCAGGCTGTTAATGCAGGGGGTTATTTGCAGTTCCCTGTTAATTCATTGGTGCATACAGAAAAACAAAATCCTCAATCAAGGCATGCTCTGAATTTACACCCGTTCTTAATTTGCTGATGCTTGCATTAGTGACAGGCTCAAGCCTGTCTGATTTTTATTTTTTTTTTATTCGTATAATGTGCACCATATGCTTGCCGTTATTACTTTTTACCTGCATGAATCAGCCAATCTGATGGGTCTACCTGTGGTAGTGAGCAGTGCTTTTAGATAAGGGTGCTGGTTTGGGAGCTCTGATTCACAAGTGTTGATGGATCTCACTTCAGCATTTTATAAACCCCATTTGCCCCACCCTTCTGCCCTTTAAGACTCAGGAATAGGTTTATATGCCTTTGTTACCACAGTTGCAAGTGATTTGAAACTGCTGATGAAGGTAGATCCCTGCTGTTTTCATACCTTTGAACTGCAACAGCTGAAGAGCAGGCAGAGGTTTGCACCTCCTGACATCAGAAGGGATAAGTCGGGTCAACAGCAGCTTAGAGAGTTTGGGGCTGGTTCCTCAGCTAGCAAGGGAGCTGCAGGTTGGCAGGCGGCAGCTGGATGCAGGGAGCACGTGTTCTGTCTCTAGAAACAAAACAACAAAACAAAAATAAGGATCAGAGAAAATACATTCGTATTTTTAATCTAAAGTGACTGTGTTTGATGTATTCTTAATTTGAGTGCACACTCTTGTCTTTTGTACCTCTAAGGACCCCTAGAGGGCACAGAAGTTTTTCTCCACCTCAGATAGGCAACTTAATCATTCTGCTTGGCTTTCTTCCCTTATGCATAATTGTAAGCACATTTTAAGTGAGCATTAGATAGAAAAAATAACAGCATATAACTAGATCCTTCTTTCATGCTGGAAGATGTTTTCTTGTTTTTAAATATAAGCAGTAGAAGCTTGCAGTAGCAGCCAAATTCTTCAATAATTTTTGTTTATATTAGTCAGATACCGTATTTGTATCCCAAAGGAAGCTCAATTCAAAATAACTAATAATTCATAATTTTGTGAACTTCTGAGAGAGAGGCCTGCAGAGTGAGCTGTCTGGAAGTACCGTGGGTACATTTTCAACATGATGGTCTGTGCTCCTGTGGAGGAGCAATTGGTATTAAAAGAACTACAGTACTCTGATATAAATCCCTAAAATATACAAACTTAATCTTATTTAAGAATATTTAAGGTGTTGGTCTGATGAATTTTCACACAAAGAAATGGGGAAATTACTGTACAAGATATTTAAAGTTAGAGAAATGTAAAAGTGACATCTGCTTCTGCTACTTCCTATCTACTTCGAAAGAGATTTTTGTACTGCTTTTACATGCTGAGTAGTGTTTTGCTTTCTCAAATGATTTTTTTCATTTCATCAATGCTACATGGCAAGTCAGGTATTAATCAACATGAATTACACAAGGATATTAATTTGTATCATCGTATTGTCACTTCATAATGCTACATACTAAATTTGTAGAATAATGCTGGGAACATCAGGTTTTGGTTAAATAAGGCAGCTTCTGTGTATGAGGAGAAGGCAGATGATATTTTCCAGAATGCTCAAGGAGCAGAAAGTAAAACAAAAACAAACAAAATGGAGAAAAAAAAAAAAAAATCATACTTTGGGTCTATTTTTTTTCATTATCTAATGATTTTGAGACCAGTCCCACAGCTTTGGAGGTCTGCTGGCCCGTAAGTCTAGTCCAAGTTTTAACCTTTCATGTGTGATGCCATTACAGTGAACGTTCAACTGGTCTTTGGACAAGAATACTAGATATCTACTATACTCCTGAAATGCTGAGAGTGTTCTCAGTGCGCAAGAAGCTGTTCCATAGGAAGAACATGTTTTTTCTTGTGGCTTTTTCTGATAAGAGGATCAGCTGTACCGCTTTACTCAATTACCCAGGGATGTCATGGGAGATGATTTTTTTTGGTCCTTAGTTTTCCCACTGGAGGAGCATCACGTCATCATGTTGAACAGAAAATAGATCTAGCTCTAAACAGTGGAGGAAAGCAGCTGCCCCTTCTAACATCTCTGGGGATCTTGTGTTTTGCAGGAGATGCACGGGTGAGAGGTCAGACAGGGGTTCTCTCCGAGCGCCGCGGCTCCTACCCGTTCATAGACTTCCGTCTTCTTAACAGTAAGTGCAACCCTTCCTTTGCAACTGAATTTAAAAAACATCTGTATTTTTTTTTAAATCAGTATTGAAAGTACATGAATGGAAGTATCTCATTTCATACATATCTGTTGTTCAGCTGTCTTCATGCAGTCAGCATTAATAATTCTGTTATTTCCACGTAGTGTTTGACTGTGAAATGTTTTGATTACATGAACAGTGTCCATAACGCAGAGTATGTCAAGTGAATACCGTAGTGCCATGGAGTATGTTTGGGGGGGGTGGGGGCAGGGGGGTGTTTCAGAATTAAAAAGATAAATCCCTATGTCCTTTAGCCTCTTAGCCAACAGTTGGAACAGATTTATGCGAGTCTGTTATCCGGTCATATAGAATTGGCACAGAAGGGGAGCATGTGACAGTGCTGACCAGTGGTTTACAATAACATTAATTTTTCCAACAATTAGAACCCAATCCAAAGCCCCATGGAGTCTTCTCATTGACGTCAATAGATTTTGGGTCAGGCCAGCAGTGAACATCTGTTAAAAATAATCTTAACCTCATTTTGATTGAAGTTATTTTGCCACTGTTGTAAATAAAAGAGGGTAAATTTAAAAGGGGGAAAAAAAATCAGGATACAGTTTTTTGTTTTGGTTTGTTTTTTTTCACCTGATGAATTCTCTATAATGATGCAAGCCAAGTAGCCTGTGTGTAAATAAATAAAATAGAAAACAGAGAGCTCTTAGTCTTGGGCCTTACAGCATTGTCTGGATGCTGTACTAACTCCTGTGTTCAGACACAAGCAAATTGCAATGTGTCCCCATATACAGTACAGATCACTCCATTTAACCTCTGAAACAAAAGTTATTCACGGTCTTCATCAAAACAGACTGAAACTCCAACAGTTTGTTTAGTGATTACAGTTTTAATCTTCCAGTGATTATGTTTTTCATTAAAAAGCAATTATGAAAACAAAGTTTTAAATCTTCTTTCTGTAACTGCTTTCCAGAATAACTGGGAAGAGAAAGGAGGTAGGTGGCTGGAAAGGGGAAGAAGAAGACCAGCTGTGAAGGGAAAGGTCTGGCTGGAGATCAGGAGAAGGAGCAGCTGATAGGAAGGGGAGGACTTGGGCTCCGATCTGCTGCATTCGCACGAGCTGGCGAGAAAGTACTGCAGTTTGGCAAAGTGTTTGCTTTCAGCCTTGCTCATAAAAGGTGTTTTCTAGGTCATAAGTCCATCAGAGTGCTTGCTATGGCTGTGGTAGAAAGGCATAACGGATAACATGTGTCCAGAAAATTTCCCAGGACAAACAGGGAACAACACACTGGTTGAGCAGACCTCTGAGGATAATTTAGTCCTGGTTTGCCAATGAAAAATGGAAGAAAAAACTGTTTTAGGCTAGCTGGAAATATTGCTGATGCCCTTATAAAGACTAAGAGAAAACAAAAACAATTCTCATTCATGAAGTAGAAGTGAATTTATATTCACATTTCAGTGTGACTAAATGCATTCATTATTTCCTTTCTATTTTGAATACATGCACATTATTTAAAATTCTCATTATATGTTCTTTCCCTGGTTAAAGAAACCAAAGAAACTTTCAGCTTTCTTTTTTTCCTGGAAACAGGGCTTTTGCTTTTATCCCTTGTAGATGAGTCCTGCCATCCTCCATGTCCTGCCAGCTTGAGGGAAGTGCTCGTGCTGCTCAGGGGTAGTCTGGGGAGAGGCCCAGGAGGAGAGAGGACTGGTGAATTCTCTGCCTTTGATCATACAAGCAGCAGGGCACTCTGCTGAACTCTTCTGCTCTGGCTGCCGAGCTTAAAAAGAGATGCCTCTCTCCGCAGGCACCTCTGTTCCTACGTGGGCAGGGCAGCCAGGTTTTTTATGTAGCTTTGTTCTTTCTTCTTATTGCTTGTCCTTCACCTGAAAGAAGCCACTAAGTCTGATCAGGATCTCTGCAAGAAAAACTAGTGATCCTGATTTTGGATTTCTCATTTTGTTCAGATTTTTCTGTACTTACTGTTTTCTGCCTGGGGAGTGGTAGTAGCTTAATTTTTCACTCCAAAATGAAGTGGGATTTCTAGGCACAAGGCTACCATCTTTGTAGATGTTCACTGTGCCTGGCTCACTTGGTGGCCTACAGGTAAATGAAGATCCTCGCTGTCAGAGTGCACAGATGTGTTTTGCCAGGACGTAAACAGGCTTCTATATTATTTGTTCATATATATCCATCTATCAAATCAATTTCTTCTGTGCATATCCTACAAGCATCAAAAAACATGGTAATACACATCCTAATGAAATATGCATAAATGTCACTACTGCATTTTTTTAACAGTATCTAATACTTACAGTGAATTTTTGGCACAATGTTATATTTGTTTGGGGGCAATAACTGATAGGCAGCAACTAACTGTATATTGAAAGCTGCTACAGTAAGGGAGGGATGAGGCAGAGAAAATTTTATGGTAGATATCCTCAGAAGTTATAAAGAAGTGGATCATAAATATTATTCCAGCTTCTCACCAACTCAGACAAATGGAGTTTAAATAGTTCCCTATACCATGTGAAATATTATTCCAAGTAACAGTACTGCCCTTGTTTTAAAGTACAAGAAAACACTGAAGCTCACTCTTAAATGAAGACTTAAAGTTTTCTTAAAAGATTTCAGGACATTGCAGTCGGGTCTTGCACAGTATTACTTAGATGTAACCTTTTGAACATGCTTACAGATTCAAACTAGTGGATTTTTCCCTACTTTGGCTAGCAAGGGTTAACACCAAATAGACCATATCTGTTGTTTTTTCTGGATTCCTGTAGTAAAGTCGCTGTGTAATTTAAGACACTGTTAAGTCTTTTTGGATAGGAAAACTTCCTGTGTTCTCAAAATGTGATCTTCTATAGCCATAATCAAAGCCAACTGGATTAATGCTAGCTTCTTGCTGTTTGAGCTAACGTCTGTGATGCCATCTAAATGTTCCTCCAGTGCCTCCCTGTAATATATAGAAACTTGGTGGGCATTATTTCACTTTGTCAGTGCCACACTGTGAGGACCATGAGTATTTTACAGCATCCTATCTGGAGGAGATGCAAGGCTTTAGCATTCTCTCTTTACTGGACCTAGTTGCGAGCTTTCCTTGAGATGTAGTTGCACCCATGGCTCTTGGGGACTGTAACATAATTCTGGAATTCAAAACTGCATGTGAAATATCTCCTCGCCACAAGATCATCTGCTGTGTTCTGTGTTGGGGGGAACCACAGCCACCTGAGTAAGTGCCTGTGATGTGTGGAGACCTGCATGGCCAACCAGATACATGTATGCACTGACAGTGTTGAGACAGAAGCTTTGGGGGAAGCTATGTAGCAGCTCCACTCTCCAGTAAAGCTGCAGCAGATGGTGCTCATTAGCTAGCACCACATGAAGAGGAGGCTTTCCATTTTCCCATCCTGCCACAGTAAGGCAAGGGGACGACCTGATGGCCACGGCTATGCCCCAGGAAAAAATAAATAAATAAATAAATAAATAAAGCTGAATGTGGCAGACCTGAGGTTCGTTGCTCACAAGAGAGCTTATGAAATATTCAGACTTCACAAACTTCTCCTAAATGGAAAGATACAAGCTTTGCACAGCCTTGTAGGCTTATAGGAAAATGGAGAAAGAGCTTTCTTTTCATGCAAGTAAGACATGTCTTAAAATAGATGCAGTGGAGAAAGAAAAGACAAACTCTTATTTTCTGAAGGAGAAATAGGTTGGAATAAGCAAGTATTAAGTGCCATATAACAGGTAAATATAATGTATAAATTGTGTAATACTGACTTCAAACCAAAACTTCAAAAATTTGAAGAGAATTTAACTCTGAATTTGGTAGAATTCAGAATTTTTCTAGCTTGTAACTGAAACTAATGCAGTTGAAATTAATGATGGCCATTTATTGGCATTTTTTCCATTTCTGTAAATTAAATGAACTTTTGTGCATTCACTTGACAAAAGAGTGGTTAATCTGAATATGCGCAACATAATTTAGAATTTGAACTACCTCTGCAGTGAAAACTTAACTTGGTCCAATTTTCCTTTTAGCAAAGCATGGTTTGGATTTCAGAAGTAAAGGGTCATAGTAGTAAGGCAGCTGTAATTCAGTTCTCTGACTGAGAAAGTTGCTCAGTGAGTCATTGAACCAGATCCCTCCAGTGACTAATGTACATTGATTAAGAGAGATTTCATTATCCCATGATGAGTTGTGCTGGTAACTGCAATGGTACATTTCTTCATTGCATTAATTAAAAGTTTGAGGGAATTCCCTGTGATAAGCCTAGAGCTGTAGGTGAGCATGCAGAAATAACCAAGCAGACCTTGCCATGTTCTAGTTAGATTAGATGCTTTGTTTTATTGCCAAATTAAATTAAACAGAGTAACAAAATAGCAAATTACATCGCAGATGAATAACTTTTCATTTATTAATTTGCTTGTCATTCTTTATCAAAAGACAAGGAAATTCTTAAGACTTGCACAGTGATTCTCCAGTTTCTATCTTCTTACTAAGTTTTAATCTGTATCAAATTGAGAAATATTAAAACTGTTTCTGCTCACATTTTTAACTTTTCCTGAAAAATTCTGCATTAGGGACACTTTGGTTTTGTCCCAGTGTCAGTTCTCTCTTTCATTACCCACAGTGTATCTCCACAGTATATAAGCGCTGTCAGACACTTTGATCTGTGTATTGATATAGGAGGGATTACAGGGAAAGGATGTAGTATGTGACTTATGACCTCCAAAGAAAACCCTGCACATTTTAAGCTTTGCTTAAAGTTAGTATAGATTGTATGTTTGTAGTAACAGATCATGATTAGTAGTGGTGATGATTACTATTAAGTCTCTGTCTACTATTAAGTCTGTCCTTGATTTGCAGTCTGATTTAAGTCAAGCCCAATCCTCTGTTTTTCAGTTCGTTTGTACATAAGGTGATGCCAGCATGTGATGAACTAGGTATTACAGAAATGAAAAGTGTTGTCAAGGTTAGTAAGGAAAGATATGAACTCATGAAAAAGTCTCCATCTCAAAGAACCAACGTCTGTGGACGTTTGAATCTGTGGTTTCTGCTTGTCTACTGAAAGATCCATTTGCAAAATTTACATTCATTTTTGGTTTTGGATTTCGAACAACTCCAAGACTTTCAGGTAGGGCCCATCTCCAGGGAAAATAAAACTTAACCACAGCCACCAACCCAAAACTGAACCATCAAGTAACTTGAACCCAAATGAATGAGGTTAAAAAAAGTTTGGTTAACTGTCTTGTTTTGTTGCCTTTGGCTAGAAAAGGAAGTGGGAGTGAGAGATGCCTTTTTAGATATTTCTGACCCGGGTTAAATTAGGACACTAAAAGTCTTGTGAGGAAGTTTAAAGGACTGATTGGATTACTCGGATCCCAACCCAGCCTGTGGAGATGAGTCCAAAGTTCCAGATGGTTATTAAATTAGAAAGTGAGAGATCTCATGAGGCCTGCATCATTTCTACATAATACCTCCCTTAGTTCCTCGTGGATAAGCACATCCAAAAGATACTCGTCAACATCCTGAAGGCACACAGGCCTCTTAATCTGGTTAGCTTGCGTCTGGTTTGAATGACAAGAATATTTCCAGAACTGAAGTCAGCCTATGGCCTTGCTTTCAGTTTCCTATTCAAGAAAGAGGAATTGAGTTTCTGTTAATACTGTGGCAGCATGGAGATTGTTTACTCTTTTCTAGTAATACTTCACACTCAAAATTTCTTCATGTCTCTAGAAATCATCCCAGTCTTTCCTTGCCTTTCCCCCATCCTCCTTCAATCAAATAACAACGTTTTTTTTTTTTGATTTGGGGTGGATTTTTTGATCTTTGTTGTTGGTTTTGTTTTTTTTGTTTTTCAGAGTTCTTATTGGCAAAACTTAATAAAAAGGTAGTCTGAAAAGTATATTCTGCTTCCTGCCATTCATGTTCCTTGTTTAGCTTTTGCTTTTCATTTATAGAATATGAAAGCCAGAATGTAAAACTGATTGACGTATGTGTTTTCATGTGCTAACAAAATGCCGTAGTTGGGGTTATGAATGCTTCAGAAGAACTCATGAGAGCAAGCAGAACAACTGCAACAAAAAAGCAGCACAGCAAACACAAAGCCTTAGTGAACACTGGCATGATTATGCAGGTTTGTAACATTTTTAATACAGATTTAGGATTCAATTCAACCAAGAATGTCCCTTTAAAATTTTCCAAATGATGCGTGACCCATTCTACCACCCCACCTTCTTTTCCCTGATTAGCAAAGGGAAAGGGTGTACTGAAGATAACACTGAGGATACTTTCCAAATGACCAGAGGAAAAGAAAGAACAAGGAGAAGGGATCATTAAGATGATAAATGAAAGTTAGGTTTGCTGTTATTACAGGTTATGTTGCTTTTTCTCAAGGGGAGGGAAAGGAGAGGGGATGTACCATTTCCTGCTAGAGAAACTATAATCAGCTATAGAACATTTTCAGTTTTAGGAAAATAAAAAAAAAAAAAAAAGTTTAAAAAAAAAAAAGGTTCCGACTGTACTCCTGTACTAAGATTGAAGTGACAAAGTGGAGGTTCATATTGAATTGATAAAGACTTTGTGGTGAAACAGAACACAACATACCATTTCCTAAGTGCTTGTAGGAGGCTTAGTAAGAGATGCCAAAATGTTTGTTTGCATAAAGATGATTGATGACCCCCAATAAAGGCTGTAAAATGTGAGGAGAAACATTCATCTTAAATTTGGATATAATCTATTCCTCTTCCTGTTATTAAGACTAATATTCTGTTACTTAATTGGCCTCTGAAAGCCTGGCTTCTCCAGGAGTTGGTGTAGTAGGATAATTTTTATAATAGTTCTTAAGTTCTGTAGTCTCTTGCAAACACTCTCAAAAGTTTTGGGGCAGAGGGAAGCTATATGACTAGTGTTTTTCAAGATGCCAGCAATTGTGCAGGAACTTTGATTTGGAAACTGACAAGTTACAAGCCACCATTACCTGAGGCACAATGTTTGAAGAGGAGGAAACCCCATAGCGAGGTGACCTAGAAAATTGGTGTCCCGGAACCTCTCACATTTCATTAACCATGTTTTCCAAAGAAGCATACAAGCACCTCTTCTGTAAACGGGGCACTTCACTGATTTTGTGCAATCGTGCAGGTAGTTGAAGAATGGAATCTTGACTCAGCTTGGATTTTTTTTTTCTGCTGATTTTTTTGTTTTTCTCTGCATTCAGAATCCCACTCTTTCTCACAGCCTCTTCCTAGTTGAAAGACTGTTTACCCATTCAAAGAGAATTAATACAATTGTAACCCATACAAACAATGGCAGCTAACAGAAAGCACTTGACCTCTAAAATTGAATTTTATCAAAAGTCAAGGAGCAGAGAACACAATTTGCTCATACTTCCTTATAAAAGTTTTGATACATTCTGTTTTGTTTATTTACTACAAGGATAAAGAAGACAGTGAATGAAATAATTTATTTTACTTGGTCATTACTCACCTACATTTACATATTTTGAATATTAGTATAATTAACAATTATACTACAGTAGCAAAAAAAGGCTTGGGCAGGATACTTTAAAAAAAAAATAAAAAAGGACAAATAAGTCCTGCCCCTAAAATCTAATTGTTACTTAGACTCAATGTCTTTGAAAATCTTTGCAATACTATGTGCATTGTTAGCTTCTAAGACATTTCACAGAGGATTTGGTACATCCTCCACTCTAGCTTTTTTCATTTTTTAAGTGTGTTTGAGGAACAGGTGAAAACACAATGTTTATAAAAACTTTTTGTATGCCTCTCTAGTTTGAGGAAGTCTCTTTAGGATTTCTAAATAGCTTTCAGTACAACACTTTATCCGTAGACACTACATGTACATAGTAAGGTGTTTATATACTTTTTATATATATATATAGTATAGATATATATACATACATATATATACTACATAGCACGGTGTTCATCTCTGCTGTCTTAGTTGTGGTGACCAACGTAAGTTCAGATGATCAGTTTGGTACTGGTATAATCTTACCATTTTTAAATCAAATCTGTTTACCAGTTTCTCACACAAGCCTTTTCTCTATCTTCAGTGCTACACACTCATCTTTATAAGAAAAGATTAGTAACCAAATCATGCATTGGGTATGCCAAACAAGACTTCAGTAAAGGTGATCTAAATGCCTGGCATGATTAGTCCAGAAAAACAACCACAAAAATAAGGGACAAATACCAACTATTCCTCAAAAGTCAATTAAATGTATCTTGAGTTCTAAATGCATGGATTACTAGTCAGCTGTCAGACGAGGAACCAGTGCAGGAAATTGCCTCCCCAGTGCATAGGACCAGAGACAAATCCCTTTGCAGGGCCCTCTCTATTTGCAAACGTTCTGGGCAGTAAATTGCTGGCCTGATCCTCCAGCTTTCTTCCAGATATTTCAGCACTTTTGCTGGCAATCCTACCTGTTTCTTCAGGCATATATATATATACACACACATATGTGAAGAGCAGTGGATGAGTACTGTATGTCTTTACATCCTCAGAAGAGGGGACAGGGTATTGTAAATAATATGAGTCAAAAGCAGATGTTTGAGGACCTGATTTGTATATACTGGTTTTATTTTGCATCCTTTTAGAAAGAAGAGAAAAAACATTTTCTGTTTCTGAATCAGTTGGCTTTTGAAAATTAATAAGCCTGTTGTTATCCACTCATACTGCTGAGTGACCTGCTTTTATTGTGCACTGAGGTGCAATAAAATAAAAAAGGAGATGCTGTGAAAGAGAACTTAGAGGCATTATTTGAATGCGTAACCAAGTTTGTTTACTTGAAAAGAACAATAACACTGTAATGAATGTCTGGTGTAGAGTTAAGTACATCCTTGTCCAAATTTGATTTATGTGATCGTTTCTGGATGTTAACTCAACCATTGTTAACATAACCTCTGTAATTTTTATGTTCATTCTGCCTGCGGGCACATGCAGCACAGCAATATGAAAGAAATCTGAAAGAAAACGCGTAGCAGTTCCTACTGCAGGAAACCTCTTTCCCTGAAATAACAGAGTTTGGGGTGTAGTGAGCTGTAGATTGTGGTAGAGCAAGCAGATCTATGTAACTGGAGGAGCTGTGTTAGAAAGTAGAATGGAAACATTGATTCCTAGAGCTTATTAACCTCTTGAAGTCTATATGCAGTATCCAGAAATTGTCCATGATCCGGTAGCAAGTACACATGATATGGATGTCAAATGACCTAACGAAGAGTGCAGCTACTCTTGCTGCCTGCTAAAACACATCAGGAGATGCACTGTGAGCACAGGCAAGCTGTGTTTTTGAAAGTAGATGTTAAGTTTTGTGACAAAAGCTTATATGGACGCTTCTGTAGATGTATAGGTGCATGTAGGTACAATCCCTACAATGACTTTGTTCAGTATACAAAGATGAGATTCTCCAACCACCATGCTAGGCAGTAACTCAACAGGATACGAGGATGTGCATCTTTGAGAGAGACATGTGATGCTTTTTTGGGTAAACAAAACATTCAGAAGTTGCAACAATGATTAAAGATAAACACAGTTCTCAAGAGAAGTTTTATGGGTATAAACAAAAGATGCTCTTGCTTGTCTTTCATGTTCATTTCAAAATTGCACATAATTACTACATCCTTCCCATGTGAGCCTTGCAGCTTGTTTTCCTGAGCCAGACAACATAGCATATGTTTGAGTACCCCTAGTTCCACAGCTGAAGTTGAATGCTATCTGTGAAGACATTTTTGATTCACTTACTTGTAATTCATTTTAATCTAATTAGAAATAGCTTTTAATAAACCCGTAAGTTTCAAAGTCATTGCATGACTTAAATCAGGTGTAATCATCAAAATTTTATATTTACAATTTAAATTGAAATTTAGAATTGTCAATTAGGATGTGGTATGTTCAGAGTGTAACTGTTATTCACATAAACCTTTAACTTAATCTTAAGACTGCATCTCAATTTTTCTGTCAGCTGCTGGATCCCGTACATTAGGAATGGCTCTTCACTACTGGGAGATTCTGTCCCAGTTGTTGAGCTGAAAGACAGAATTTCAGCATTCGCTCTGAACTGCTTCACTGTTTGCTCTTGTGTTTTAAGCATCCTTTTTGTCTCTGTTTCATATGGTTGTATTTTTTGTTTGTTTAATATTGATTCAGAGAGGGCTGATGAGATGGTAATGATTGGGTGTTGTGCTTGGAGAGGGGCAGAGTGTTAGACCAATGTTATGTAAGGCCCCATCATAATGAGATATGTTACTGAGGCTGGTGTAGTAACCCGACAAAGGTCACAGCAATAATTTGACAAGTCCTATGACTCATAGACAAATCAATTATTGCTGGAATGACCATGGGCATGGTTTTAGCACGATAGCCCTTAAGCATGTGGATAGAATGCAGTGCAGGATTTGGACTGTTCTGTCAAGAGCCCAGTTTGAAAATACACTTCCTATAATTCTCAATCAATAACATGAGTTCCTTCTCATAAGAATGGAAATACAGGACAACAGATTATTGTGGGTAACCTTTTTTGCATAACATATTGTAATATAGTGCTCATCTGAAGCAGCAGGTCCTGTTTCAGAGGTGCTGTCTGCTGGTGGTCCACAGATTACATTTCATTTGAGATCTGTGACAAACTTATGGAACAATATAACAAAGCAGCAGCAACAAATTTAACGGTTCAATTCAGAAAGTGTGTTCACAATAAGAAATTATTTATTTCAACCTGAGGTGTTAGTGTTTTGGTAAGTATTATCTGCTCTACTGAAATAGCCTGGCAATACACAGAATAAAATATGCACTTCTTCAAGTGTACAGCTGCTTGTTGGGACTCTGCCCAAACCTTCACCTCTAGATCATCCATAGGAACTCCACATCTGAGTTTTAAAGGAAGTGTAAAGGAAAATAGGTGGTAATTTCAGTCATCCGTGTTTAACTGAGAAAACAGATGTAAACTTAGATAAAAATTAGTTGGAGCAACTACCTGTTTTTAATGCACAAAATGGAAGTTTTCCATACATTAAAATACAAACTCATTACCTGGAAGCAGTGACTGGTTTTAGGCAAAGTTGAGAAGTCAAGAAACAGCTGACACAAGTTTTAAAAGGGAATTAATTTTAAGAGGGTTTTGGTATTTGGGAATTAAACTGAATGCCAGCAACTTCTTAGAAGTTCACTTCTAAGTGAAAGGAAATGCAAAAGAATAAATAAATAAATAAATAAAGTCTAACAGTTCTTCCACATGTCACTGTATAACTAGGCACCTATGTTAATCACCCTTTCAATAAGCCATAAAATTGTTCCAGTATTTAAAATGTGAGAGAGAGTTAAGGCAGGTACTGGCACAGGATAAGTGAAAATCTAACCTTCTGGCTATTACAGTAGTGACATTGTTACTGTCTGCATTCTTGGTTTTTCAAGTTGTAATAAAATTATTGTGTGCTTTTGTGTTACGAACACAATGGGGACCCACAAGAAGCCTGCAACAGGTCTAAGAAAATACTTTAGCTATTGTTACTCAGTTTTGTTAGTACACTTTTGGTGGTTGTTACTGACTTTCTGTCACTCAGTAGCGGTGATGTTTGATAGCAGTTGGATTACATACAGAAGACACTTGCTACAGAAACTGCTCACATCTGGTCTTGGAGAAATCAAGCACTGACCCATCTAAGGTTCAAACAAACTAATAACTTCTCTGAAAAAAAAAAAAAAAAAAAAAAATATCAGAATAGTAAAACTCATAACAGTAGCATACAAAGTCATATTTTAATTTCATAGCAGAAAAAAGGTTCAGCATTTATATATAAAATGAAATAGCAGAATAGAGATAGACATCTTCAGTTCATGGGCGTTTTTTCCGGAGCTCTTATTTAAACCTGAAATCCAGTGAATTACTGTGTGGCATCTTATCTTAAGCAATCATTACTGTTCTCTGAAAGGAGTGCTTAACCTTCGGTTTCTTACAATGTTCCTCTCATCAACAAAACTCTGTTGAATCTTAATAGCCTTTAACAAATGTCCAGTTTGTCCTCTCTTTTTCCAAAACTTATACCAGACTACAAAATGAAAACACTGCAACTGTATGTGAGGTTCTGTTAAAAGTTCAAGTGAAATAACCTAAACCACTATCAGCTTTAGGAAGCCTGCATATTGTTCTTACTAACAATAAAGTAATTTAATTACTCTAACTACAGATTTAATCACTGTGTAAAAACTACCTTGGTTTTTGTGGCACATTTAGCCAGATATGAAAATTTCCTAGTATTAGGAAATTTCAGCATTAGGGAATTAAAATTATCCTGATACTGAGTGAGAACAATGTATTCTTTTGTGTAACTAAAAAATGAAGGAATTGCCTTTATATGCTTCCTTTCCTAAGTGGAGGACTGAAATATATACTTTTTTTTAATTTATAATTTGCTTTACTATGTAAGAAGGATAATTATTAACCTATTATTGCTTCTTTTTCTCTTTTCTGTCTTCTTCCAAAACCGGTTCATGCATTTGTGATTTCAGACTGTATCTTGAGGTCTTTTTTGGTGTGGTTGGTTTTCTGGTGTTTGATTTTTTGTGAATTTAACATGAGAGTAGGAAACTACCCTGTGTAAGGAAGTGCTCTTAACGTCTTGCAAGCTCTGTCTGTAGAGAGAAGCCTCCTGCCTGCATGCCTGCAAAAAGGAGTATCATTTTATTACAGATCATAAAAAATTATTTCTATTTGTTCACCAGCAACCACTCATGGTGCTGTGTCAGTGGCATAGATGCCTGTCCTTTGTCTCATTTGCTCTCTGTAGCTTCATATTAATTCCCTCATCACATGCTGTAAGAGACCATTCAGAAGGGTAAGATGTTCAAACAGCCATATGGGTGTTTTCTACTTCGTCCCATTCACCTCCCTCTCACTGTACCTTGGTTTTAGCATACGTATTTTCCAGAAGATTTGAAACAAAAAGTACTTACTGTTTTCAGTCCTCCTGCTATGTACTCCATTAAGGTTTAAGTTGATCGTTCTGTATGCTAGTGCCCTGCAATGCTGATGTATTCTCACAACCCTTCTGTGAAGTAGCAAGGTAATGCTATTTTCAGTTTTTATAGATACAGAACAGAGGCACAGAAGAGTGAGAGCAGGTTTCCTCTGCCTTGTCACTTAGGCTTCCTCTGCACATCTACGGTTAGGTGATATATTACATAATAATGATATATTACACCCCTGGTGATTTAGCCTGGATCACATTAAAGGCTGTGGCAGGCAGTCTCTTGAGCTCAGACTTTCCAAGTCCTACATTAGTGCTCTGTCTACTGGGACGTATTTTCTTTCTGAACTAAACAAATATACTGTGCTGAAGTATAGGAATTTGAATACTGCCCCTTCATAAGGATTGGCAAGAAACATGAACTTGATGACTTCTGTTATCATTATCACAGCCTTTTTGCTATTTCTCTTTATTTAAATAATTGAGACTGTCATCCTTGATCTTGGGTTTCATGGTTTCTGTACTGATTCTTTTTCACAGATACAACACTCTCAGGGGAAATTGGCACCAAGAAAAAGGTGAAAAGACTGTTAAGTTTTCAGAGGTATTTCCATGCATCCCGGTTACTGCGTGGAATTGTACCGCAAGCCTCTCTGTACCTGCTGGATGAGGACTACCTTGGGCAAGCAAGGGTAAGAAAGGTCTCCAGACCTCCATGTCTTTTAATAATATTCCAGAGTGTCAGTTCTGTCTCAGTGTTTAGGTACGCAAGTGTATGGTTGATGTTTCTTAAATGACCCGTGTTACTTGCCTGTCTTACAGAAAATGTACTGTCCGTTCCTCTTTCATATTTAGAACTTGAAAGACTTAATCTCAAGGCAACAAGAAAATGTCTGAATTTGCTCCGCAATTTCAGGTTCTCTCAATTGAAATTATAATCTGGATTTATTAAATGAAGTATCCCTTACTGAGTAACTGATTTAAATACATACAACATCAATGCAAGATTTATTTTATCTGCTCAGAAAAGAAGAAAACAAGGAAAAAAGAAAAAAGAAAAAAAAAGCCCCTGTCTCACAGCTGGTCCAGAGCAACTGTTAGGCAACCTACAAGAAAACCCATAATGGCAAAGTTGGCAAAATGGCAAACAGGGAACAATCACTGCATAGAACTTCATGATGGTCATAATATTATAATTTTGCAGCTCTTATGCTTCCTGTTAAAGACATTGCTAACAAAACTGATGGCACTGAGATTACGTGCCTAGAAAATTTTTACTCTCTGCAGGAAAAGGTTACGTATGAGGTGTTAGGAAATAATTAAGAATCCAGAACTAGTTTGAATATAGACAAAGCAATTGGAGTGAACACCCATTTGCCATTAATATATGTATACGTCATACCGTTTGTTCAGTCTTGATCTCTTAGCTGAACTGATGCAGCTGTAAAAATGCTACATATGGTAGCAATAATGGATCCTTCTGCATGGCTGAGTGTGTTTCACAGAAACACTCTAAGTTCATAAAAATTGTACTTGGGTTACCTGTTTATCAAAATGTAATTCATATTCTCCATGAGATCTAAAGTTGTATTTTACTGTAATAAAATCCTAAGACAGTTTGTAATGAATTGATTTGGGGACATGAAAGAATGTTAAAAAAGTTGTGCAGTAAAAGTAATTGTTTTCATAATATTTTATGTTATTCCATGTTTTGCGCTCCATTTGAGGCCTTTTTAAGTGTCAAGTTTGAAACCTCATCAGTTAAAAGTGCAAGTGATACTTTTATGCAGTGTAACTAAATTTGGTTCCTGGCTTCTGATAACTTCAAATACATGTCTATACCTTTCCAGAACAAAGTTTTAAAGTTGTGGCAACCAATTCTGTGATTAATATGGAATAATAATTTAAATCTGCTTTACAGTTTGATATATCCATCATTTGCCTCTTTGAATTTGTTTTTCTAGCATATGCTATCCAAAGTGGGAATGTGGGATTTTGACATTTTCTTGTTTGACCGCTTGACAAATGGTAAGTAATTTCAAAAGAAATGTGTGTATATATTTAAGATCTTTTTATATACGACTATCCTAAAAATTCCTAAGTAATAATTTGCTAAACTTTTCAAGTTTAGATTATTGAAAAAAATTGATACAATTAACTCCTTTTAAAATCATACCTTTGAACATTTCAGGCTTTTCCCAGAATATTCAGAACTATAGGATAATGTTTATAAAGTGTATTTTTTGTATTAATGTAATCTCTTACATTTATTATGATCACCTTTTGCTTGTTTATTATGAATTGTTTGTTAGTTTCAAGGAAGTATTTCAGTTCCCTTTATGGGAAACTCCAAAGCTACTTTAAGATAGACCTATAAGATACATTGGTTGGTATGTTGATAATCAGGCAATTTCCATCAATATAAAGTACCTTTAACCAAACATATCCTTGCTTTGTGTTTATTCTGGATAGAAAAATAGTAAAAGTCAATGAAAAACTAAAACTTTGTGAAATTTTTTATCTAAATATATGCCTATAACAGCACATCCTCACTGATGTCTACGCAGTGCCTCTTAGGTAGCTGCTGAAGAGAACACAATCACACCATTGGCCTTTCTGAATTGCTTAAAGAAATTAGGTTCCCCAGTCCTCACCCCTCAATTCAGGTAGACTCAGCTGCAGCAGATGATGTAGGAGGAGTTGGTTTAGAGGTTAATTTAGCTGAATGACTGGCAGGGAAGAGTGGAAAGGATGGCAAATAGCAAGGGAGGTAAAAACATAATTCTTCTAAATTACCTTTCTACTTTCTATGCCCTTAGTCAGTAGCTAAGGCCAAGTAAGTTTCCATGTCTTCTTCATACATATGTTTGGTTTTTTTCCCAAGTTATATTAAATGAGAAAAGACTCCTTTCAGACATTGCTTAAACTTTGTATGGGTTGGTTGGGGTTTTTTCTGAACTTTTCTGGAAACATTGGTACTGAATTATACAGTGCAAACTGTTCTAAACATTGTGTGTATGTCTAGTATAGTATAGTTGATATATAATTGATATCTAGGCTCAATTTTGTCAATGTTGCCAGTATAGAATTCACAGTAAGACCAATATTACAGTGGGACTTGAGACTGTAAATGCAGTAACTAATTTTTTCCTGTTTGCATCATCATTATGAGATGCAGCTGGAGGTGAGAAAGGTATGTAGATTGTGTACATGTTTGTACAGCCATTTAAAAAAACAAAAAACAAAACAAAAAAAACTTTAATTACAAGCTGCAGAATTCTCATTAATTAATTACTTAGTACAATACGGCAAGCCAAAAAGGCAAAAGAGCCATTCACTCTTTCTTTCATTTCTGGAGGTAACCTGGATTATGAAGATGATGTGGTTCTCAAACAATCTTGTCAAAAGATTTCTAGTTGATGCTATGTTAATTGGTGTCCTGTGTCATGCTGAAATAGCAAGCACGACTTCATGGCAACTAGACACCAGAATGGCACTGACACAGCCATGCTGTCAAGTCTTGATTGTATAAGGGAGTAATTTAGATAAACTACTTTGTGAGTGTCATCTAATCAGATGTGAATAGAGCTAAGGTGATAGGAGCTGACTAATAGTTAGAAAACTACCAAAATTTTTAGTCTTGCGTGGTTGGTAACTCCATGTTAAAGGAATCTGAGAGTTGTTCCTCTCTGCTTTTAGGAAACAGTCTCGTAACACTGCTCTGTCACCTCTTCAACGTGCATGGACTTATTCACCATTTCCAGCTAGATATGGTTACGTTACATAGGTTTTTAGGTAAGTGGTCACCTCCAAATTGTTGTTAAATGCAGGTTACAGCTTAAGTAGGGCCACAAAAAAGGTCTTGTCTTGTTCTGCCTATCTATGTAAAATCACAGTGTTGTTACAATAACTTCAGTAAAATATTTCTGTGATATATATAAGTGTACAATTGACAGGTACCTGGTCTCTCAGTTCAGTACCTGTTAAGTCAGTGGAGAAACTTAAAAGACTTTGTATTGGACTTAAAAATCCCAGTACTACAGTTTCATTGATGATTTAAAAAAAAAATGTATGTCGTGCAGAGATGTGGCAGGCGGAGGAGGCCCACACAGGCAGACACACATTGCAGAATCTACCCGTGCACAATACAATTGTGGTACAGCAACATTATTTTAGTGACTAATAGACCACTGAGACCCAGGGCAGTTAAAAGCTTATGTGCAAAATTTAACAAATTATATCAAGCTGTCTACACTGAACAGTGTTGATGAAAGCCCCTGCTGCTGTTACTGCCAACAGAAATATTAGCCCCATGCTGTCAGCGAACCAAAAGAAGAAATTGGCCAAAATCAATTGCTTTCTGCATCATGTTTTGAATGCAGCTGAATGCCGTTTTGTTTGACTGTCAGACAACATTTCAAAGGCAGGATCTCTTCTTTACTAACACACAACTGGAAGCTTTCCTTCTAGAAGGCTTTCCTCCAGTGTGGAGAGAGATGACTTCTCCTTGCCTTTGCTAGCTCCTGACATGAGGTGGATGTTCAGATAATTAGAGCCAGAATTAGTTAGGGTTTAAAGAGTTACTGACTGTAACTTCAAATGAGCTGAAAACAAATTGAAGGCTAGGACTCCTCTGGAACGGCCCATGCTGGAGGTGAGCACTGTAGTAATTTTGCCCATTGCCTTTCTGTCTCATCAATTTGATGGTGTCAAGGACAGCATTTTGGGCAAGGCCGCATGCGGCTTCCACCATTCAAGTTGTGGTGCCCCAAGATCCCCTGACGGTGCGGGCACTGCTGCAAGGAGAAGATGAGCTTGAAGCACAAACCTCAGTGGTTTTCTGTACTAGTGCAAGATGAGAGTTGAGTGGCACTCAGTCCTCAGATGGTACACTTAAAGCTCCACAAACTGACAAAAAAGGACTGGTATTTTAAAATGGAAGCGTCGTGTGGTTGTCACAGAAGATTTTGATTCAAATAACCAAATGCGCTGTCTTTTGATTTTCAGTGGGAATGCCTTGAACTGTAGTCCTTGAACAGCAAATGGTGCCAGGATGTCAGGGCCTCTCCCCCTGCTGCTGTAAAATAGGCAGTACTGCTGTAATGACATATTACTCCCCTATGACAGCAGCCTAAATAATTACACTCCGTTGTGGATAAATTTGCCTTTCTTCCTTATTTATTTTACTCCTGAATGAGAGCCTTCACTAAGGCAAGAAAGAGTTGATTTATGAACTAGACCCAGTGTATCCCCATGGGCCTCACAAACCCTTTCATGCATTTTTGTTTTTCTGAAAGTATCCCAATAAGAGCACCAGTCTAAGTAAGCTACAGGTATTTGAAGAAACCTCATAGGTAGCTGACTGAAAAACCCCAAATTGTATTTTAAGTCCAGTTGCCAGTTGTGGGCATGGAATCCAGAGACAAAAGGGTCTTTGTTTTCTGTTTTGGTTCCCAGTTATGGTTCAAGAAGATTACCACAGCCAAAACCCATACCACAATGCTGTCCATGCTGCTGACGTCACACAAGCTATGCACTGCTATCTAAGGGAGCCCAAGGTAATGACAGCTTTTCATGCTGATGTTGCTTTCAGATAATTCTCAAATTGCTTTCTCAGGATTAAAAAACGAGCAAATGTCAACAACAACAATAAAAAACTATTTTTAGATAGCAGAAAATGACTGTGTACTTGAAGTCACCAACAAGTCAGTAGCAAAGTCAGCTACAGCTTCCAGACACTCCAAACAAGCTACTGAAATCACTTCCCATAGTGCAGATGATGTATCTGAGCTCTATTAAATGAGCTCTGGCAAGTTTTGCTGTGGCAGTGTGCACCAGCCCTCCACCTGGGGTAGCAGTGCTCCCAGCAAAGCCAGTAGAAGGCAATGTCTGCCCATGCGTCAGCCACTTCAGGGAATAAGCCCCTCACATCAATATTTCAGAGTACTGAATATGGCATTGGAACACCAAAAGTGGGCACGCATTTTAGTGTATGCTACTATACACCGACCTGCTTGTACACTTACTTCCTTTTTTTAAACTGAATCTTCTAGACTAAGCTCAAACACTCATATAACAAGCCATATCTTGTCCTGAAAAATAAAAGGATAAGGAATACAAGCTGTTGTAACATGTGAATGTAGTCTGATATACTTTATAGTTTTTTTTCAATAATGGCTTCAAAAAGGTTGAGCATGATTAATTTTAGTTTTGACATCTGTGTACTCCTACAAAACTGAGCAGTGCCATGATGTCAGCTGGTTTGTTTATCTGCCAAAGGGGGTGGGGGGGCAGGGGGAAGTGTTTACTGTTTGTGTTCTTGTTGTGATTAATGTGTGATTCAGCTTGCCAACTTCCTCACCCCATCGGACATCATGCTTGGACTGCTAGCTGCTGCAGCTCATGATGTGGATCATCCAGGGGTCAACCAGCCCTTTTTGATCAAAACTAAACACCACCTTGCCAGCCTGTACCAGGTAAAAACACTCTTCAGACTGGTAATATGTAAAATAATGTCAAGGAGGGTCTAAGCAACTTGCAGTGAGCTTTCACAATCATGAATGACCTACGTTGTAAGTCTGAACAATTTCAGCTATGCTTCTCACTGGGCATCTTTTCTTATAGCAAAGCTGCTGGACATGAGAAAGAAATTAGAAATATGCACTTTTGTTGAGGACATTTAAGCCAAATCAGTTGCTTTGGTTATTTCTAATGTAGATTATCTGGGTTAAGGAGCTCTGGGTAGGAGATTTAAAATCAGAGAAACGGTTTGTTTCATTTTCCTTCAGCGTAGAAGTAAACAACAAGAATGTCTTAAATTGGCATTTTGTTAAAAGAAACTTTAGCTTCATGTGGCTCTAGGAAAACTGAACGTTTCACGAATGTTGCAATTAAAAAAAAAAATAGAAGATAGTGGGGAAAAAATAGTTGTAGATATTTACACAACCATGCCTAGAGATATAAAGAAAAAACTTATAAGCAGCCACCATAGGTCATGCCACAGGCTGTTTAGACCTGTATCCTGTTTCTAAGAGCAGACAGTAAAGCATCTCAGAGAGAAACACAAGCCTGGGGTAAGTATAGTGTTGTCCTTCACCTGGTATTTATCCTCTTGTTCAAATAACTATCAGTGAATTCATCCTCTGCTGAATTTTGTGGTCCTTCCTGAACATATTTCTAGCTTTGGTCCATGGCAATTACTGTAGCTCTGGATTTTATCTATAATTATCATATATGTACTATCAAGCTATCTTCGTGTACATGTGTGCTTTATTGTATATGCGCATCTTTATTCTTTACATTATGTTTATATATACACACTTGGGCAATGCCATAAATCATTTTGGTTGCACTAACTGTAATTCGTAGTTAACAAATGGAGATTGTAGTGATTTCTATCCTTTGGAAGAATTGGCTTCAGCCTTTTTAAAAAGGTGTCAGAATCAGAATATCCTCAGTTAAAAATAAATCTAACTGAGGAAGACTCACTAATAGCTGGGTGCCTTTCTATACATAGTTAGTAAATGAAGAGTTTGCTGTGATTTGCTAAGTACTTGTAAGGAGTCTGTCTTGTTTTGCCCTGCTCAAGCAGCACTGGTGTTTAACATAAGTTGGATATGTAAGGGTTCGGTTTTCCTTCAGCCCTGGGAACAAGGCTGAGCCATGGGAGCCCCAGCCAGGACGTGGTAATGCTCAGAGACTCCAAACCTTGTGACTGGCCTAGTCACAGATTGGAGATCTTTTAATAGTCTTAAGTAAAAAATAAAATAAAATAATAGGATTTTTTTCTTTCCCAGTCTTGGGAAACCCTGTTTTAGGGTTCAATCCTCTGATACGACAGAGACTTCCTAGCATTCAGTCTTTAAAATAAATCTGTGCTACTCATGGTTTTTCAAAAAATAAGAAGTGGTGAAGCAACCTCTCTCAAAATCACAGTTGAAAACACCAGTCTGTAAGCCATCACATAGTTTTTTTCCCTGCATGGTTTATCTCCTATCCCCCAGCCTAAGCCATCAGATAACTAATGGCAATTAGACTTAATAAGGCAGTAGAGTGTTCCTGGGTGGAATAGCTGACTACTAATTGTTGGCAACATCTTCAGGGATTCTGGCTGCTTACATTTAACAGGGGAGTCATATGACTTCATGCTCAGTTGTCACTTGTTAACTTGACCTCTCCTTTTCCCTGCTCCCTGTACTTTAAACATGAGATACTAGACACTGTAGCGACTTCGATTTAAGTTCTCATATAGCAGCAGGCAAAGATCAGAAATTTACAGGAGTGGAAATATTCTGGAACGGATACGCAAGTGTGTTTTTTTGTTTGTTTGTTTGGTTGGTTTTTGAGTAACTATTAGTTGGATGCAAGGAAGTTCTTGGATACCTACACACTCAGTCCTGTTCTGGCTGGCCTTCAGTGTGGCCAAACTTTAGGCAAGCAGGCTTTCCATACGGAGTTTGGGAGAGCTCTAGGCCAGTACAGCAAGGTAAGACAGCCCAGAGGCTGGCAGTCTCTCAAGCTCAGCTGTGAGCCAGTTAGAGAGAAAACTGAAAAAGAGCCTCTTGCCATGCAAATAAAGCATTTGTTTGACAAAGATGGGCGATGCTCCAAAGTGGGAATTAAGTGTGTGCAGGGACCAGCAAGCAACAGCGTGCTTCTTCCTTCCCAGGGGAGCAGTGTTGAGATGGTAGACGCTGGCAGGTCCTCCTCTTCACGAGTACAGCAGTTCCAGACCACTTGTGGGGAAACAGGGGAGATGATAAAGCAGGTACAAATTTGGGCTGGAAAATGAGTTTCCAGGAACAAAATGAGGTCTGTCAGGGAGGAGGCCAATGAGCCCCAGCTCTCAATGTGCTCTGCTCTGTGAAGGTGGCTAGAAGTGAATACTGCCAATAGAGGTGTGGAGACAACAAAATCCAAGACACCTCTTTTGGGGTTCCTATTGTAGTTGAGGACGGATAGGAGAATAAACAAGAAAAATCATCCAATAAACAGTAAGGGAGGTAGGGTTTGGGGCAGGGGGGGAAGCACACAACAACATAGGCACTTAACACATGAAACTACAGTGTTTTGATTTGAAGTTAACTTTATTCCATATTTTTCCTCAGCTAGCCAGGTGTGATCTGTTTCACAGACAAGCTTGCTCTGCATTCTCTACCCAGAGAACTTTCTGTAATCATCTTGTTAGGTTTCTTTTGAGAAATTGCTTGCACACTTATGCTGACAACCAGGTATATCAGGCCCCTAAGCATAACGTGTAAGTCATACATCTTATAGTCAACAAACCCCAGCTCAAAAGACTACTCGTCACTATGAAAGGCCTATAGCTTGCATGGTTGGCTGAATCTGAGACTGAGGTCCCAGAAAATCACAGTATTTGCAGGGAAGTTGACTGAATCCGTCAACTTGAATCAGTCAGTTGTAAACTCTTTAACCATGCTGTCTTCTGAAGCACAGAAGGGAAGGATGTATCTGAAGCATCACAGAATGGTAGAAGAGAAATGCAGACAACCCAGTGGGAATTGTTGAGCTCTATCCCACTGCAGCTCTGGAAAGGATGTGGGGGCGTGGGATGCTCTGCAGGGAACCTCGGCTGAGAGGAGGTTTCAGGGGCTGGGGACATCAGATGGGAGCTGCAGGAACTGTGCATGCAGTCATGGTCTGCAGCAAGCATCAGCCTTCCCAAAGGTGACAGCCAGGCAGGGTTTGCCTACTTTACCTTAGGGTAGGAAAACGGCAGCCCATGAAACTGGAGCAACCACTGGTACCAGGATTCAGCTCTGAGATTAGGAAGGTGAAAGAAGAAAAAAGATATTGTGTCCTACTGTAGTCCCTTGTTTTTCTTGGTCAGGGTAAAGGGTTGCAAAAGTCCATCCTGATGTATTTAGGCAAAACGAGAAGGATATTTAAGTTGGCTGGTGAACAGAGTTGCTGTCAAAAGTAATTTAGACATTGCCTCGCTTGTTCTGATGGTTGGAAAATTGTTTTTTGTTGTTTGTTTTTGTTTTTTTTTTTTTTGTATCGGTAATTTCTATTAGGGAAGCAATAATTCAAAAAGCAGCAGAGCGTAGTGCAGAAAATATTGTAATGGCAAATCAATCAAATTTGTGTGCTCTCAACTTCACAGTAATTTTGAGCACTAAATGTCAAGAAAATTTTGGAAAGATGGTCAAAATGCAAACTGGATCTGGTTACTGGCAATCTTTTCTGTTTCGGTGGTCGTTCCATATAGTAGGATAACAACGAAGGAAAGGGAAACCTTAAGGTGAACATAATGCTGAGTCCTTCTTGGAGCAGTGGAGCTGTGCATCACATCCAACAGGAAAAAGCAGCACCACTTCAGCTACAGCTCAGAGTTGTGTGACTGTGTAGAAAGGAGACAAAGACCAACAGTGGCCAGAGAGAGGGATGCTGATGCTAGTTTCTTAGAAGGGAGCAACAAGGTGGAGTCCTTGTTCTGCTACCTGCCCAAAAGGTTGGGTTGTTTGTTTGTTGTTTGCTTGTTTGAATCTAGTGCTCATCTACTGAAAAAGCCACAGATAGTGCCCAAAAGATGTTGCAACTCTCCCAAGAGTGTCCCCATTGCTGGGTGACGGTCATCTCATTTGTACTGTGTGCTTTTTGTGTGTGTTCAGGGACTGAGTAGTTCATTTGAGTGTCTTTTTTTGAGCTGTGCCACTGCAGCAAACAGATTTGAGTTGTAAAAATTGTGCTAGAGGTTTCTGAAAAAGTTACATTGCTGAACTGTTCAGTGGTAGAAAGCATTCTGTGGACTAAATGGCTGATGATTGATAAGTGCATTGTGTGTTAGGACAGTAATATGAAATCATCAGACACAAGATACCCAATTTGTTATAATTTGCAGACGACCTATAAAGCTGTGTTTCTGTTCCCTGGGATTATTGTTTTTCCTGTCTAACTTTGTTTCCACTTAGTTGGAAGCAAACAAACAAGGACTCAAAATTTGTTGCAGACTCTGTTGCTGAAGCCTGCAGATGCTTAGTGATGCTGGTATCTTGTTTTCACTGAGCAGCTGCCAGGAGCTTCCAGTTCCCTGACTTCAAGGGAAGTTTGGCAGTCCAGTTTTCTTTTACTTGTCTGCTCTACATTCAGACTGTAGAACCTGAAAAGTCAGCTTGGGATCGGTACAAGGTAAACCATAAGCTAGATAAGATTTTGCAATCATGATTTAATTATTTTGTTAGTAGATCTTTTAGAATGTGAGCTACCTTGCACTCAGATGTGATTAACTCCTCTGTTCACAGCAGGGCTCAAAAAATGCAGAGTAGGACTCCAGGGTTGACCGTAGCTAGGAAACCTAGAAGCACAACGTCCTTAACTCTAGAAATCCAGAGCACTTCCTCATACCCAAAAGTGGCTAAAAAGCACACATTTTAGGCTCAAACTCTTTCATTTTGTTACAGAAAACAATTTCCAACCAGCTCTAGGCATCAAGTGATATGGCAAATGTGTATGTGTGCCATGTGCACTTACCTAATCCTTTATGTATTCCTTTTATTCATCCCAGAATGTTTCAGTGCTAGAAAATCATCACTGGAGATCTACGATAGGCATGCTTCGAGAATCACGGCTCCTCGCCCACCTGCCCAAGGAGGTGACGTAAGTGTCAGCTAGAGGAAAGAAATCATCACTGAAAAATTAATCCTTGGTTTCCTTCGCTCTTCTCAAAAGGACACAGGCAGAGAAGTCAGACTTCAGAGTAGGCTAAACATCCTGCTCTCTCTTGGTGCCAGTATGAAATCACGAGACTAAGTTAAACTGCAGAAGTATTTTCTAAGAATTTGCCTCTTCTGCAGCATGAGGATGGACAGGGTCAGTGGAAACATTGGGCATCCCAGCCAGAGCAGACCTTTTCAGATCCATTGTCATTTTTCTTTTACACAGCACCAACCAGACACGGAAAGATTTAATGACTAAAAAGCATGTGGTAGAAAAATCGAGGAGTTGGTTAAGTAGCTTAGAGGTTGCTAAGGAATCCCAGATATTGCAGAGGAGGTGTGGGGTTCCGTTTTCACCTTCTCTGGGTAAAGTGAGGGGGAAAAAAAAAGCAACTTCATCACCTAGGCAAAGGTGATGCTCATTTCCTACCTGCTGGTGTTGTTCAGTGCTTTTCCCACCAAGGAAAGGAGATGGAGCCAATGAACAGCCTGCAATACTAGGGTTTAATCACAGGTGACCTTGCCAAGAATGTAAACAAGTTGCCTGGAAGCAATAAGCTCCGTATTCCTCCAGAAATCCCTCACATCAGACTGACAACTTCTGTTCAGGCCTACTATAGAGTTGCAGTATTCAGGACCCCGCTCCGAGCAGCTGAAGTAAAACATGACCATTTTTCTAGATGCTCCATCCTGTTTATTTTTCCTTTCCTAGAGCTTTTTGGAAGCTGTCAGAACTACCTACACAAACTTTTTTTTTTCCATGTTATCCTTTCCTTCTGAAGCCCTTTAGGCAGCTAGAGCAGTTTTACCCCATCAGAGAATGACCACGAAGACCAGATCGGATCCATGAAGAACGAGGAAACTTTGTGCTAGCTATGGCCCATAGCAGGTTGCTTTGCACTGTTAGTGTTCAGTGGTATCATGACTAAAGGGGCTTGTTTTCCTTAATTGCAGACAGGACATCGAGCAGCAGCTCGGCTCCCTGATCTTGGCAACAGACATCAACAGACAGAACGAGTTCTTGATCCGCCTGAAGTCTCACCTTGACAATCAGGATTTGAGACTGGAGGATGCACAAGACAGACATTTTATGCTTCAGGTAACTTTTAAAATGATTTTTTTCCACTATTGTTTTCTTACTCATTTTTCAACTCATGCTATTTCCCAGTACACGTTAGAATAACATAGGGATAGTGTTTCTGAACAACAGCACTGCCTTACCTAGTGTCATAATCACTTTGCTTCTGCCACCTGGCATGTCAGACAAGCATAAGGTGCCTCTCATGTTTCCTTATGTAAGCTCCTTGAGTTAAAAAGCTGGCAATGCAACAGACGGAGGAGAGTGCCATATGCTGAGAAATGATGATAAGCCACTAATTACTTGATTTCCAGAACACTACATTTCTTCCCAGGTAATGCCTCGATTTTATTCTCCCTATGACAAGTGTCACTTCAGTGGTGTTATTTCCTACTGATGGGCAGGAGAGCAGCACCCTTCTTGGTGCTCTTCCAAGGCAGGCTGACACCAGGTGCCCAAGCCCTGGTCCTGCGACTGATGTTCAGAAAGTGCTGCTGCAGAGGCAGCTGTTGCCATGGCAGCAGGGGCTTTGCCATTGAATTGTAGCTAATGAAGAAACCATGTTTTATTTAAAAATCAAATAGATTCTCCCAGCTAAGCTGCAGTCATTAACAGGCCCTTCAGAGTAAACCTCTACCTATTAAAGCATTATTGGGATTAAAGTATCTGTATATACATGCTTCTGGGGAGAACTGACATCAATTTGCCTCTTAAGTGCACAAAGGAGTTAAAGTGAGCGTTGTCATTTACAAAACAAACATCTACACGTTATCACTTTGTTGAGGTTACGGGAAAGGTGACAGCTGCAGGGAAAGAAGTGCTGATCTGTTAATTCTTCCCCCTCCAGAAGCGTGGGAAATGTAGCAATCTGCTCGTCTGTCCTCCAAGAAACACGGCCTTCTGTCAGATTCCTGCACGGCCTGTGCAGGGCAGGATGATGGGTTTATCATATTTCTGGACAGATTAGGCAAGAAAGTTGTGCAAATGCCAGAGGCACAGGGATTACAGATCTCAACTATGGCAAAAAAAAATTCCTTGTGCACTTTCTTGAAGACAGATAAAAACTCGGACAGAGACATAGTGAGATTTACTTGTTTGGTGGATTATTTGTGAAAGAAAAAAAAAATCAAGAATTCTAGACTGGTCAGGATAGGTTAAAGAATGGTTGGAATGCTCTTTTAAGTACACAGTAACATTAAGGCTAATCAATTTAATCCAGAAAGAAAAGCGACTTTGGAGACTTCTCTCCTCCAGTTCACAGGTCTGAATTTATACAGGAAATATTTCTTATGTTTTCCTCTCCAGGTGCCAGAATGAATTCTGTCCTCTGTCAAACTAACTGACTGTGTTCGGTCTATCTAGGAAGAAGTGAGGTACACAACATCTTGTTCCAAGGCAGTAATGGATGGACCATTACATAGCTCGCTTTATGAAGCAGTTAAATGATTTTAAAATTCTTCTGCCCTCCTGTACTCATTCCCCTACAAAGCACTTAATAGCCCTGGTTAACTAAGTGAAACCAAGCCAGAGGCGGTGCACAGGGCCCTGTGCTTTGTAAGGAAAAGCACGTGGACATTAAAATGAAGTGTAGCTGAAGCGAGATGCAAGGTCACTCACTGAGACCACAGAGGAACAACGCCCAAACAGCCTTACACCAGCTTGGCTCTTCCTTCCCTCATCATCACTCACGGATGCTGAGCCAGGCAATCGGCAGGAGCCAACCTGAAGCTTTTGTTGGCTTACTCCTTTCAAGGGATATCCAAAAGACTTTGCCATCTTGGAATTTGGCCCTCCTCTTGTTCTCACTAGAGTAAAGCAGAGGGCTGAATGAAAGGTTTGTCTGCAGCTTAAGTAAATGCTCTTTCCTCAAAAGGCAGCTTTGGGTGAGGCTCAGTATCCCAAAGGTGATCTTAACCCTTCCCACCATCACTGGTGAGGCCTGAGAGTTTCACGACTGTTGGAAGCCCTGCTAGATAATTTCTTGTCTCACCTCTGCTTTTCCCCTTTGCTTTCAGATTGCGCTCAAGTGTGCTGACATCTGCAACCCGTGCCGGCTGTGGGACCTGAGCAAACAGTGGAGCGAGCGAGTCTGCGAGGAGTTCTACCGGCAAGGTCAGCCCCTTCCCCGCCTGCTCTCAGGCACGGTGTGCAGCAGGACAGAGGGCTGACCCTGGCAGGGAGCATTCAGCCCTTTGCCTTGAAATCTCCCCCAAGGACAAGCAGTTGCACGGACACACTGCCTCATCTGGAAAGGAAGGCGGAGCAGAGGAGCAGTGAGGATTTACGTGACCCAGCTGCTCTTCTAGCAGGAGGGAGGCAGAGCTGTGCCGTGCCTCAGCTCTTGAATTTTGCTGAAGAGCCCACGGCTTGGTTCCTCGCTGAGAACCCTACAGCCGTCGTTAGCTCTTGTGAGCTGAAACTGCGCCAGCATCATACCGCTAGCGACTGCATTTTATCTCACTTTTCAGACTCTCACAACTCCTACAAGAGGCTCAGCCTCCGTGTTTCCCAGATATGACACACTCTTCTGCATAGAAACGCAGAGAAAGAGTTCAAATTCAGTTCCCAGCACAGTAAGCTTCCCTAACATGTTTCAAATGGCCAAAGTAGGCAAGCCAACACTCTGCTAGAACCTATTGCAAATGCTTTCAGACCCCTGCGGAGAACTCAGTCATGCAGGGCCTTTTTTAAACACAGTAATTGCACCATTTGGCTCTATCTGCATAGGCAAGGTCATGCTGTGCTACAACACGGACAGGGTGCAGCAGAGTTTAATCACTGCTAAATTCTTTGTTTGCAGCATCCTGAGAGCCTAAGGCAAGTGGTACAAACACTGGAAGAGCACACAATGAAGTACTCAATTCACTTAAAACTCTGCAGTACTAAGTTAAGCCACATTTGGGCTGGTACCTGGTACAGTTAGTCCGGAACATTAATGAACAAGGACAAATAGTTCAACAAGTTAATTTTTAGCCAGCATCAGTTCAAGCTGGTGAAACGTCTTTGATGCTTTTGAAGCAACATAAGCAACTTGCAAGATGCAGGTTTATTTAGTCAGATGTATAGCCAAGGCATAATCAATATCTAACATGAGGACAGGGTCCCAGTTGTCTGAAATCTCACCATTGGGGAGTACTGAGGGACAATGCTGTGAAAGACAGCAATCTCAGCTCTTACAAACTTAAGCTTTTTCCCTAAGACTCAAGATGCATTAGTAAAACTTCTATAACATACCTCTGAAAGGGGACACAGGAGCATACAAGACCAGTTAGAGCTGTAACAAGGGGGAAAAGGGCAATTATGTGGGAGAACCTACAGAAGCAATGGTTTGACTGTCACTGGTGGCTGTGTAATCTTGGTGATACAAAAAAAACAAAAACAAACAAAAGAAAAAAACAATAAACATTGTATTTAGATACCATTACCACTTAAAAACATATTCTTGTAGACCTCGTTACCCCCTTACACACAATGCTGAGGCACAAAGGTATTTTTTTGTCACTAAGGTTGGTATTTGGAAATCATAGCTCTTATGGTCAGAATTTTAACTGTAGATGAGGTAGATAATTAATGCATTGATTAATCTTCCTGCTGTATACAGAAGTTTGAATTTTTTTTTGTATGAAATGTTTCTAATGCCATTTAAATAGACTTAAACCCTGATTTTCCAATCATCTGGTGCATCTACACATGTCAGTAAATAAAATATACACATCAGTTAGATTTGTAGGGATCAGCTGTTCCCTGAACAATTCCTAATGCAAACCTTTCATAGAAAAATAGCTTAAACTGATCCTAATAAATTCGAGGATCTCTGTACAGCAAAAAGCTTAAAAGTGGATCATTTGAATGGGCATTTCAAAAGTCAGTTAGGAACAGAGGGAACATAATGCAACTTGATTTGTTTATATAAAGCTGGAATTGGCAAGGAACAAGATTCAAGAAAATGGCTCATGTTTAAACGATATTCATGCTCAGTTTCTCTAGAGGTTATAACATTGGTTGAAAGGTTTCCCCCAGCGTGAGAGTTCTCAGCAACCAATTCATGCAGTTACTTTTCTAGCAACTTGGAACACACACAAAAAAAAAAAAAAAAAAAAAAAAAAAAAAAGGACCATCCTTTAAGTAAGTTCTTACCATGCTAAGAAAAATCTTGTCTTTCTCAATTAAATGGCTTGTCAAAGACAAGATGTTGGTACAGTTTGAGCCATACATGCAAACCATTTGGAACCCAGCATACTTACATCACTGGAGTTCTCTTTTATCTGTCAAAGATTTCTTGAAGTGGGTAGAAGGGAAGAAGAGAACAAACAAGCTGCACATTTGGAAACATAAACTCACTTTGTCTCAGTGTTGATGAATAGTTCCTTTTGATTGTTTGTGAAGCTCAAAACATTTCCCTGGTATTTCCTAAATATCTAGTTAAAACTGAAAATACGCCCCTCACTTACATTTAAGAAGCTATTTCATGCTGCAGGGAGGAGAAGGGGAAAGCTTAAAAATGCACATAGTATGTACTGGGCTATAGAGGCCAACCAGCACTAAACCATTTAAGTCAAAAATCAGAGGGGACAATTAAAAAAAGCTTTTAAACAAAATCAGTGGATTTGAAGCAAAATGTTTATTTTGAGGTTGAATGTAATGTTTTGTCTGATTTATGGGAATGTTTCTTCTAAACAGCACTCACAACATCCTTATTATTAAATATATTAGTAAATAAAAAGGACAAGCAGCACAGCTTAGCTTATAGGTAGCAGGTCTCATCACTACCATACTGTGGCTAGGAAAGAGTCTGTACTTCTAGGCTTCATTGAGCTGGCCTTTAACAGCAATTTTCACAAGCACACAAGAGCAACTCACACAACCATACTAACCAAGATGAGGATTTTTTTTCTAGAATATGTTTTCTGCAGTTTTCTAGTAGGAAGTGAGAGAGGCTATTTTTAAAACGAAGGTCCTCAGAACACTTAAGTGCTCACATTTAAAGTTCTTTCAAAACTCACCTTTCCTTAGAGATATTTTTCTTTCTATGCTTGCTTAGTTTCTCTGATGCTTGAAAAAAAAGTCCAAAAAATGAAAGTACTTAGACATCTAACATGGTTTTCATTGGTGCAAGACTACAACTGATTAAATCCACATAGTTGCAGTCACCGTACAAGTCTGATGTAGGTATGGAGAACAGACATAAATGGCAGCAAATTATTTTCTTTTTACATTGTAGGTGACCTGGAACAAAAATTTGAACTGGAAATAAGTCCTCTTTGTAATCAGCAGAAGGATACAATACCAAGCATACAAATAGGTAAGTTTTAGCTTCATCCTGTTCTCTTCATGTTTATCGCAGTATGGCACAAGCTCAAACAGAAACTGAAACACGATATGCAATAAAATCCATCTGTGACATAAACCCAGTGAATCAACAGCCAAGGTCAACTTTGTGAATCCCGAACACTTGATCTAGGATTGACTTCATGAGATGACACATGACCTTACCTCGAGGATGATCAGCCAGGTGCAAGCTTATTTCAATGGAGCAGTTTTGTTATTTGCGATGATGAGAGAAAGCATCCCCACAACAGTTAAGCATACTGAGAAGCATTCCAGTTTAAAGTGTTGTCACCATAATTTTTCTGTCCAGTTTCCCACAGATTCTTCATAAACACTCCGTATCACAATGCTCCTGCAGTAGCAGGTTGCTGCAGAATTGGGAGCAGGAGGTGAAAAGATGACTGATTCATTAAGAGCCTTCAGACCATATTCATTGTTCCCCTAGTAGCAGTTCTCTGGAGATTTAGGGGCAAGAAGTCAGGACACAAGTTTCTCCATCTTCCCATCTTTTTTCAACACTTTAACTTGTCCTCCACAAACCCTGTAGAGCACTGAGCAATTTTCACTTCTCCCCTCTTGTTGCACCTTGACATCCCCACAGCCTCCCTGTGCAGGACAGCAGATTGATCTCAAGCAGGGAGCATGACCCCAGGGCAGCGTTTGCAGAAAACTCTCAGCAGCCCAGTGGTTAGCTTGCAGTTGGTGTTCCCATAAATGTATCTGCAGTTTCACACCATATGCACAGGATGCTAAGTAGACAGCTGTGTAGCTATGCAATACTACCTGTCTCACAGCTGCTAAGGTGTCTCACAAGTGCTGCTAAGGTGTTCATCTTCCTTTCCCCCTGCCAGAAAAAAAACATGAGGCAGAAACAATTATTTAAAATAAATTGTCTGATAACAGACAATACTGGTGGGCTTTTTCTCTCACATAATTGCTTGGGCAAAGCTGATTCACTTTACTAGAGAGATCAGGTTCAGCTTAACTGATGTAAAAACTTTACTGCAGCTAGGTTCAAACACCCAATAAAACTTAAACAGGGCTCATCCACATAAATAATTCATTTAGGAGCAGCAAAAAAAAAATAATATATGTATATATACAGCAAAGTTAGCCACAGCTTACAGTTTAGAGCCACCTCAGGTCACAGCTACCCACCCTGAGCTTCCCCCAGTCCCACCTGCACTGCTCACTCCCCATGAAGCTGCACAGTTTCTCTTCCATTCATGCTGGCAACTCAGCTAACAGTCCTGACATGGATGTCAATGTTCTTTAACTAGAAGAACCCGGCAGACCTCAGACACCAGCCACAGGGTTTGCAGCAATCCCCAGATAGCAATTTCATTTTGTGTCAGGCCTGTCCAGCCATTTCACAATTATAAACCCAACCATATAAAGGTTACAGCAGCCTACAGACACGTAAGACATGATGTGCAAATAAACCTACTACATTTTCTCTGTACCCATACAACAAGAAAACAGCTGTTTTTAAAACATTTGGTTTTTTTCTGAGCTCCTTTTTGTTGGAATCAAACTGCAGTTTAAATCTTAAAAGCGTTTGCATTTGTTTTCTTCTATCAAAGAGATTTTGTAACAACTCACTTAAATACAAGCCACCCCTGCATAGAGTAGGTGTTGTCGGCTGTACTCGTACAAAAGCCAACCCAAAGTTAAAGCCATTCCCCTGTGGGTCAGAATAGACAAACCTTTCTGACGCAGAGAAGCTGTGGCATAGTCTTCCCATGTGACAGTAAAGGTCAGCGCACAAATTTCAAGCACTGTCCTTGTCTGCACTCTGCAGTACAAAAGGCATCTATGACATACAGCGTAGCATACAGAAGCCCTCAAGTTAATACACGCCCGGAAAGCTCTGGAATGGGAAGCAGAATAGCCACAGCAGCACTCACTGCTTTTGTAGTGATGACCTCAGGTACATGATGGTGCCCAGACACCACTACAGCCCATTCTCAGCTCTCTCAACCTAAATAAAAAAGAAACCTGTCCAAACCAACCATTCAATAAAAAGAATCATTACATAGGAAAAAAGGGGTCATTCTAATATGTATGGAAAAAAATCACAACCATCACATGTGATTGTACGTAGGTTACTTTCTAATTTGAAATCTCAGAGTAGGATGGTCTCTGACATTATTTACACATACAGATAGATCCAGACCTTCATCATATGCGCTGGTCAGAAGTCGCCAGTTTCAAGAGGAGCTGACAACTGCTGGAGGGGTTATTGTTACTTCTCTTCAAGGTTTCTGCTACTTGTATTGCTGTATTCTCTTGAGGCACTCTCTGGGGAAATGCCCTCAGGGAATGAATTTGTTCCTCACCTGCTGTACTTTCTTTCCCCAGGGTTCATGACGTACATTGTAGAGCCACTCTTTGAGAGGTGGGCCCAGTTTACAGGAGATACCCCCTTATCTGAAAATATGCTAAACCATCTCAGGAGGAACAAGGCCAAGTGGAGGAGTTTGCTCCATAAGCAACACAGCAGTAGTAGGAGCAATGACCACTCAGGTCAAGTGACTGGCAGCCAGGAACAGACTTTAAATGAAGAAGAGACTCCTTAGTGGCAGCTTTGCACTTTTCCTTATAGCACTGCTATCTCTGTCTTGATCACAGCAGCAAGCAAAACCCCGGGGAGCTAAGAGCCTGTTGTCAAGACCATGGAAAGGGAAGAAACAGCAAAGCAGAAGCTGTAAGGGTCCTCATGAACAAACCCACGGTTCTGCTGGGTTCCTTTCTGGATCTCCTTCATCTTCCTCTCCCCCTCTTCGTTCTGCGCATGCCTGATGCCATTCGTCACTTCTGATCACGAACTGCCTGAATGCGGAGTCCCAGCCAGCAGTACTGAAGCCGGGTCAGTTACTGCTGCCATGAAGCAGGGAAGATTACTGAGAAAACAGAGGAGATAGTGGCACTCTTGGTTATGTATTCATTTACCATGAGTCATACTGTGACATATGTATATAGGCCCAGAGCACCATACACTTTCCAGTCTGGCAGCTGGGCTGCACATTAAACCACCAGCATCTTCAGAACCCAGAGGACACTGGTTGAGTGAGACAGCGCTCACAGAGGGCAGAGAGAATCTGGTTATTTTAGTAATTAAAATAAAAACCTTTTTAACTTTTGTATTCTGTGCACTAAACAGATCTATAAACCTTGGACTGAAGTTACTCTCCATATACACAACTCCAGTGTAACAAGGCTCATTTTGGTAATCATTTTTATGCCACTTTGGATAAAAGACAGGCATCTTCTCATTGCAAGGAACAGTATTCCCTCGCAAATGAAAGGGAAGGTGTTGTACAGTCTAAACCTTTAAAACATGAACAGATCTATCTTTTGAGTACTGTTTCAAGTAACATGTTTATATTCATACGTGTACATTTTCTGTAAATACGAAGCGCTACTGATTCCCATGCCAAAATACTGGAGTACTGTGGGATTGCTACCTGTAAAAACATTGGCACTGTGAACAGAATACTGTTAGTTTTAATACAAGAGAAAGCATTTGTAAATATGGTATAGAGTTTATTAATATACACCATTGTTTGTGGATAAAAGCCTTAACTTTTAGCATCCTTCATTTTCTGATAGCTGCCAAAACCATACGATTATGATTCTGAACTGCCTTTCCACTATCAAAGGTGTATCAAAGGTCATTAAGGAATGAAGTCTGGCAGGATAACTTCTTGAAAACTTCAAACACATTCCATATGGGTCTGTGCTGTTAATTCATGGCACCTTGCACATTCAGTCTAGGCAAATGCTTCACAGAGCCTGAAGTTTAAGTTCAAAAAACAAACAAACAGAAAGGTAAAAGCCAAAACCCCACAGCAACACCACATAATATGACAATTCAACACAACTAACATTTATTCTAGAGTGTGAATTTCTATTAAATAGCATAGTGATCTACAAAGCACGACATTCTAGTAATTCTGGAGTCCGATTGTTTTCTCGAGTGATGTTGTAGTGTAGCTGATATTCTCCCCCACATTCCCTACTTAGATAGCTGGCATCTAAATAAATTTATATTTTTTTTAATTTATAAAATAAAACAAAAAATCTTCAACAGACTGCTAGATCTGTCTCACTCACTGAAGGAAATAAAATACTTTCCAGGCAATCTGTTAAGAAAAATCCTTTTACCTACCGTAATAGCTGAGGAATTCTATGAACCCTATGTTCTCTTTGTTTTTGAAAGATACATGGCCTTATCTATGTCATAACCTCAGATCAGATATTCTTCTGTAAAGCTTTCCTTAAGCTTCAATCGTTTCAATGAGATTGCATTCTTGGACACTACTGTATTGCACCAAAGTGATTGCCCTCTCCCCTGCCCCCAGAAAAAACTAGTTGTATTCAGTCAAAGTGCAATGTTGTTGTAAGCCCCCAGTACATCAAATCAGCATAACTCTTTTACAAAATATCTGTCCATATAATCATGTTTGGACACGATTACTTTGGACAGGCCAACAAAGAAAGCACTTAAATAGGCACTAGAAGGTGTTTGAGAAGATAATGCTCACTTAAAGAAGTGCAAGGGAGATGTAGCATTTTTTTTCCATTGCAGGGAACATTGACTTTGTTAGACAAAAATTTTGTGCGCATAAGGTGACTAATATGTTTAAAGGAAAACAAAAAGCATAAGGTTTAGTAAGGGATGTTTTAGCCTACTAATTTATTGGACATGTATCTTCAGAGAAAGGGACTGAAATCCAGTGAAATAGGAAGGTGAAATCACTAACTATGAGAAAACAAAGCATCTTGGGAGAGATGCTTTTCTTCTCCTCTACCATTTTATAAGCTGTAAGTGGTAGAAAACATTCTTCTTCCTCCCTCTTCTAAATGGGACTCACATATTAGAAGTACGATAACCATCAAAGAGAGGGAGTTGTTGTAGAATAAAATTATTTCTAACTATAGGACATAAACGCCTTTTTAACCACCTGATGGTGGGGGTGGGAGTATCACCGCTTTATGGCTTTTTAGATATATCTTTCCTTCTGACAGATTTAGGACAATTATTAGGACATTATACAAGCAGTATAATGTGCTGCCTACAAGCACTTAAGTACCTACAAAAGAATATCATTTCCCTTGTTTTGCCTTTTTACTAAGAAATTGAAGCCATTTTCCATCTAGTTCAAAGAATTTTTAAAAATGTTCTGAGGTTTAGTTAAATAAACCTGGCATCTAGCAGCATAAAAAGCTCTTGACAGACACATTGTTGTGCTGTTCCTGAGGAGCTTCCAAAAAATAGGTCCAACAGGAGAGCTTAGTGCACATCAAGACCTGCTATAGCTACAGTACAACCAAGACCTTTTCTGTAATTAGAGCCTATGGGGCCTATTACGAGACTGCTCTCACCAAGTTAAAGCTTCCTAATAAACTTTGAAAATCTGCTCTTAAAATGAACAGGGTTTTTTGTTGTTGTCGTTGGTTTGGTTGGTTGGGGGGTTGGGGGTTTGTTGGCTTCGGTTTTTGTGGGGTTTTCTGGTTTTTCTTTTGTTTGTTTGGGGGTGAGGGTTTGGGTACACCAAGCATACTTGCTAGATTTCAATCACCTTGTCTAATGAAACAACATTTGAAATAGGTTCAGGGTGCCTCCAGAAATGCTTCTGTAGTTGTAAGCCAAACCCATTACACAAGACTGGGTCTGGACCAATTTGCCTCAGGTGCTCTAAACAGAAGTGAGCTGAAAAATTAGGCTCTGGCAGCAGATGTCTGGCAATGAGATTCATTGGGGTCTGTAAGGCAAAATGCTATTGTTTGATTTCCCATAGACGACGGCAAATCAGACCTGATATGGCCAATTCAACAGCACCAGTGCTCAGTATATGCTGTTGTGATACATGCTTGGTATTCCCTGGTTTGGAGGATATTTCGGTGCTGGGATTTCTCCCCAGAATACCAACAGAATGCTGGATGAACTGAGTGGAAAAATTTATATGCAGATATATCAAGTATATGGATGTTTGTGCTGTCAGCCCTATTAGCCATTTTACAGAAAGGCCATGTAAATTATTTCTCTTTCTTACTGGGACAGTGCAGCTAAAAGATTCTGCAGTTTTAAAATAGTTAGGCTTTTCATATATGTAATGAAGGAAGCAGAGAATCAGTAAAAACAAGAGCTTAACACACTAACTAAGCCACACAAATACAATTCACTTGATTAAAACTCGGTTTCTTTAAATGCGGATTTTGTTTCATCAGAGACAAATTCTGTGTAAATAATTATTTTATTTTTCTTTTAAAAAAGAGTGGTGATAAGTGAATTTTTTAGCATGGTTAAAATAATGCATACGTATGCACTTTCATTAAGTAAAGGTTTGACCAGCCTTTGCGTTTCTAAGGGTCAACATTCTGGCCACCAACCAAAACAGGGAAAAAAAAAAAAAAGGAGTATGAAAAATGTGTGCTTTTGAAAAACACAGACAGAGGAATAGGTGCCATTAAGTAGAGTCTATGGAGGATCTGCAGTTCTGTCTAACCTAGTATTGAACACATTGATATTTTTTGTATGAAGTATCGGTTTTTGTGGGGAAAAAAAAAAAAAGCAAAGTCACAGTATGATCAGTGAGAAGGTTGCTACCACAGTAAATGTAATAAACCAGTTTTCAAACTGCATAGTTATCTCACCAGCTTTTCTAAGCTCTGATTGAACTATTAGAAGTTTGCAGCAAAACAGACAGAATGCATGTGAGCCCTTCTGAACCGACTCTCTTGAAAAGGAGAAACACTCAAGTAGTCACTTTTTTATTTTCAGGTATCAGTCAGGATAACATACATAATTTATAGCCTTACATTCTAAGTTACTCAGCTAAGCTGTCCATAAGGTTCTCCCATTCCCCTCCTGATGCCACCACCCCCAGCTCATGGTCTACAGAGCTAATACTTAAATTTGAATTAAGATCCTGCAAATCCAAAAAAAAAAAAAAAGACATGCCAAAACCCAAATAAAATAATAATAAAATAATAATATTAAAAAACACACACACGGCAAGCTTCATGCCATGAATATCATGAATATGTATCCAAAATACCTTGATTGGTGCAAACTATTATTGTATTATTTGTTTCTATAATCCATCCAATATTTTAGGTACATAAACTTTAAGTGCAGAGCATAAGTTTGACTTGGATGTAAAATATATTCTGCTTATCTTTGAATTCAAGATTGTATATGTCATGTTTATTGTAAAGCATTTTATATATACATATTCACATATCTTGTACAACTCTACGGGCCAAACACTGGTCCCACCAACTTCACTGGGACCAAGAATCAGCCCCCATATGTGCGTATATATGCCATATGCATCATTCTGAAAGGAAGCACTAGATTGTGTGAAAATGCTGTGACTGCTATGCAGTGATGCCAAGAGACTTAACTGTACCTTTTTTAACATACTGCTGTAAGTATTCATCATGTCAAAGAATGACAACTAATAAATAAATAAACAAAAAAGAAAGTGTCCAAAGTTCTTTGGTATAACCAGTTGATTAGAAAGCATGTCCTTAATTTGCTGAAGACACTGGATTGTCAAGACAGCAAAACTTCTGTTGCCATCCTCCCACTGCCTCGCCTTCCTACCAACAGAGAAATCATGTCTGTTGCACTGTTTCTGAAATGAACTTCTGTCTAAATTCACCCTTAGCTTTGCTCTAGGGATGGAGTGCAAATGGATTTACCACTAAAGAAAGTATTTCTGTATCTTTCTCTTAAATATACAGTGGAAGGATTTTCAAACCTCGGGGAAAACATTTCCCTGTTTAAGTATTTAAATAACAGGGAATTGTCTTTTACTATTGTTTCGGTCAGCATGGATTCACCAAGGGGAAATCATTCCTGACCAACCTCATAAACTTCTATAATGAAATCACCAGCCTGATGAACAAGGGGGTAGCTGTGAATACTGTCTTCCTGGACTTCAGTAAGTTTGGACTTTCCCCTGTAGGATCCTCATAGAGAAGCTACTGATGTATGGGCTGGATGAGCAAACAGGGAGGTGGGTCCAAAACTCTGAACAGCCAGGCCCAGAGCATAGTAGTCAGTGGTGCAAAGTCTAGTTGGAGGCCAGAAACAAGTACCCCAGTGATCAATACGGGCTCTAGTCCTATTTAACATCTCCATTAATGATCTGGACAATGTAAGAGTGCACCCTCAGCATATTCACACAAACGACCCAAAGTCAGACATGGGAGACTGACAAGAGGGCTGTGCAACCATCCACCAGGACTTTGACAGTCTGAAGAGGTGGGCTGACAAGAATCTCATGAAGTTCAACAGGGAGAAGCACAGAGTCCTGAACCTGGGGAGGAACAAACCCAGCACCAGAACATGCTGGGGGCAACCCAATTCTGCAGTAAAGGAGCTGGGAGTCCTGGGAGTCACCAGGTTGCATGAGTCAACAGTGGGCCTTTGCTGCCAGTATTCTTGGCTGCGTTAGGCAAAGTATAGGCAGCAGGTCAAGAGAAGTGATCCTTCCCCTCTACTTAGCATTGGTGAGGCCACACCTAGCATACTGTCTCATTCTGGGCCACCCAATACAAAAGAGACGTGGACATACTGGAAAGAGTCCCCCAGAGGGCTACTAAGATACCAAGGGACTTCAGCATCTCTCCTATGTTGAGTGTCAGGAAGAATTGGATCTGTTTAAAGTCTGGAAAAGAGGAGGCTCTGTTTAAAGTCTGGAAAAGAGGAGGCTCAGGGGAAGAATCTTATTAGTGTGTATAAATACCTGAAGGGAGGGCGCAATGAAGACAGAGCCAGGCTCTTTTCAGTGACGCCCAGTGCCAGGAGAAGAGGCTGTGGGTACAAACTGAAACACAGGAGGTTCCATATGAACACCAGGCAGCACGTCTTTACCTTGCGGGTGATGGACCACTGGCACAGGTTGCCCAGAAATGTTGTGGAGTCTCCCTCCTTGGAGATCTTCAGAAGCTGCCTGGACAGTACTGGGCACCCTGTTCTGGGTGTCTCTGCTTGAGCAGGGGGGTTGATCCAGAAGGCCTCCAGAGGGTCTTCCAGCCTCAACCGTTCTTTTCATAGAATGGCCTGCATTGGATGGTACCTTAAAGATCATCTAGTTCCCACCCCACTGCCACAGGCAAGGATGCCACCCACTGGATCAGGTTGACCAAGGCCCCATCCAGCCTGGCTTTGAATTCTGCGATTCTCTGGCTCAGTTCCAGTGTCTAGTTCTCCTTAATATCACTGCTCAGTTTTAATTTCACTTTTCATTTGTGGACCGTGTTATTTATGATACATGCAACATATATGAGCTTTGTGAACTTTAACTGAAAATATTAAAAGCATTGACATTCTCCACAGGTGCATGCTTCTAAGTGAAAAATGTTATTGCTGATAGACATTTTGCCACTGCTGGGACTCTTCTTGTTGATTTTGATACGCTTCTAAAGCCAGAATTTATCCATTACCTCAAAGTCTTTGGAAACAATGCTCACAGTTTGTGCAGAGCATATGCCACAACAGAGTCAAATATAGGACCAGGAAATATCTTTGGTTTCAGTGTTATTTAGACAGTATTTTAAATGCACTCTCTGGAAGGAAAAGAGAAAAAAAAAAAAAAAAAAGAGAGAGAGAGAGAGAGAGAGAAAGAAAGAAATCCTTCAGAATCATAAGAAAAAGCATTTCCATATGTCCCTGAATGCAAGCTGGATTGCAGAACAGATTCTAGAAGGAAACCCCTTGGAGATCTGTCCTATATATGGATGGAGTTGTGATGGTTTCTCCAGAAGTTTTACATTGTCAGCATTGGAAAACCACTCAGAATGTTCCAGAATGGATTTTAGCAGTGTTAGTTTCAACAACAGCTAAATCAATACATCTTCCTACTGTGCATAGCCACTGTCTGTACAGATGTTGATGTTTAATGGTTCAATACAAATATAACGTAGGCTAGCATGTTGAAATGAATCACCAAACTTAACAGCAAAAGAAAAATTAATAATATGACTAAAAAAATAAATATAATTGAACAGACAGATTGAGAGCTTCTGTTTTCCCAAATCCTAGCAAGGGAAAACAAAGTAAAAATTAAAAAAAAAAAAAAAAAAAAAAAAAAATGGAAGTCGCTGCGACAAAAAACATTTAAATTCGGCTATCTGTTTAAAGGTTAAAGGGTGCTGAACATTTACATAAACAAAAAGAAAATCCATGGATAAAAACAAGTATTACTAAAATCATAACCTTGTAGAAAATGTACTGTACATAAATCAAGCTTTGGTCTAGAGCAAAACTTTCATGCCCTACTAATGCAGGTCAGGAACTGTTACAGTCCAAATCCAAAGCTTTTACTTGTATATTCAGAGGATTCCTGTGAACTTAGTTCATGCATAAGCATGCTCATGAAAGAAATGTAGCTCCAAAGAAAATAAAACTAGCGTTGGATCTATACATGTATTTGATACCTGGCCTCGTTTCTATAACAGGACCTATCAACACCTGGAGGCAAACTCAGGGCTACTCACTGCAGGCAATCAAAATCCAAAGAAAATAGGAAGTACTAAAACATATGGTAGATTCAGGGTCAGATTCAAGAAGACAGATTACTTTTTCCCCAAAGACCACTTTATTTGTATCTTGCACATTTTGTATTGGATAAATATATTTCAATGCAATTATTAGAAAGCAAAAAGCTTAGGAAGAAGTGTTTGCTTAGGAAAAAGTGTAGGAAGAGAGCCTGAATTTAATCTTTCTTTGCCACACCTTTCCTCTGCACGAGATTTAAACATACCAGTACGTAACCTTGCATTACCAACAGCCTTTATTTTCTTTCTGAGCAGTTCCGCTATGTAAGCCTACATGTTTACAGAACCTGGCCTTTCAAATATAGGATGCTTACAAAACAATCAGCCATTTTTTGCTATTATAGCTCAAAAGTCACGTTGTACATGAAATGCTAGCTAAAGATGGACTCTATTTATTTTCACTTTGGTAACGTTTTGGAGCACTCTACTACTAGACCAGAACCCTACAAGAGATATGAACAATACTGCTATGCTGCTTCTACCACAAGTCTTCACAAAACATGCAATTTAATAACAAATTCATGTTACTTCCAAACTCAAAAGAAAACCACCACAGATCCTGTGGAGAACTAGATCTGAAAGGAAAGCATTTATTTTAATGATAAAGTAGTTAATCTCCTTCAACTTTGTGGAAAAAGTGAACTGATCAGACATAAGTATGTTTAAAAATGTATATACATTTTGCTGTTTTCTTCTGGGAAAGAGTTTACTCCTTCGCTAGTCCAACTACAGTTCATTCTTTCTGGTACCTCAGTATCATTAATTTAAAGGGAGAACTTACATCATCACTCTTGAATTACTTGACAGCTTAGAGTTTTGCCTGTGGGTGTTATATTGCTCTCAGGAACATCTTATATAATAATGCAGATGTCATTTTTCAGCTGGCACAGCACATCTACAAACTTAAATTTTACTGAGATCCATCAGAGTATGGATTCTTCTTAAAGCTCTGCAAATGAGCAGAGTTGCACTTTCAGAAGTAGCACAGACTCCTCCCTCTGAAACTGAAAGTACTTTTAAAGTGTAAAAGATACAAATACCTTTAATAAAAAGCTGGTCTCTTTGTGAAATAAGCTATGATAAATACATTAGAAAATAAACATACTTCAGAGCTTCCTGCAGGAAGTAACATAAGGAACTCCTAATTCGACTGAGAAAAAGGAAAGAGAAATAACTTCTCATTTTCTGAGAGGTAACTCAGCCAAGAAAAATCTCTTAGAAAGTTCACCTAACAGATTCATATACCTGAGACCTGAGCTTTTAAATGTAATAAGTTTTGATCGTCTAGAACTCATAGGGAGTTTTGGTGTGTTTTTTTTGTTTTGTTTTGTTTTTTGGGGGGGGAGGGAGAAAACAAGGTGTTGTTTATATTTCTGTACTCTGTAGAGAATTTACTTTAAAACTACTTTTTAGGCTATAGTATAGAGAACAAGTAATGAAAAGTCATCACTTCCTATTGTAGGTGTCATGCTCACTGTTGAAATGAACTCTCACTTAAATTATTCTAGCTTTCACTTCCTGCTACTGGTTACTATTATGTTTCTCTCTGTCAGAAAAAGAGTTTTTTAGTACCTTATTTATTATTATTTCTCTTCATGCATTCACAGCCATATCATTTCAATGTAAACAGAAACAGACGTTCTGTTTCTGAAAAATACCAGGCACAAATTATAAGTTCATAGAATCATAGAATATCCTGAGTTGGAAGGGACCCTCAAGGATCATCAAGTCCAACTCTTGACACCGCACAGGTCTACCCAAAAGTTCAGACCATGTGACTAAGTGCACAGTCCAATCTCTTCTTAAATTCAGACAGGCTCGGTGCAGTGACCACTTCCCTGGGGAGCCTGTTCCAGTGTGCAACCACCCTCTCTGTGAAGAACCCCCTCCTTATGTCAAGCCTAAATTTCCCCTGCCTCAGCTTAACCCCGTTCCCGCAGGTCCTGTTACTGGTGTTAATGGAGAAACGGTCTCCTGCCTCTCGACACCCCCTTACAAGGAAGTTGTAGACTGTGATGCACAATTGTGCACAAATGTGTCTTCACACAATTTGAAGAGAACTCCTTTATCGCTTTCCATCCAGCTGTACTAGAACGTACTCTGTTTCCGAGGACCTAATTTACTACAGTATTATCATTTGCCATCACTCCCATCTTCACTATTTCTCAAAATTAAAATATTATTATTTTTTTAATTATCCACAAATTCATTACTAAAAGCATGTTAATCTAGGTTAATCTCATTAACCTAGAAGAATTCCCTATAATCCTAGCGGAAACACTTCCTTACTTGCTATTATGTGGCATTTAATCAGTTCTACATCTATTTAACATGTATTTTATGGATAATATGAATGCTATATTTTAATTAACAATACACTTTATATTACAGCTATTTTTTGTCAAACATAATTTAAAATATCTATTTCCTAACAAAGATACATTAGATTAATCCAGTAATTACCTAGACATTTCCAAAGCTGCAATAGGATCTCACCATACATATTCAATCTTTTTGCCTAGAACTAGACACATGTTAATTGACTTAAAGTTACCCATTTTACTCTACTTAAAAAGAAAATTTAGATACCACAATAGTTTTCCAAGGTTTATTCAAAACGAACATACAAGGCCAGAAGCTTCCTTCAGCCAACTTCTTTAGAAATTTCAGATTCACATTGTTTAAGCATCCACAGTTCAAGGTTTGTTTGTCTTTTTATTTCACTCCTAACTATCAAGATTTAACTTATTCCTCCATTAGAAAAGAATTACTTAAAGAAGAATTGCTTAAAAAGTGACTTTTTTTTTTTGAAGTAAATACTTTTTTTTTTCCCCTAAAATCTATGCAATTAGTGAGACTTCAATTCTTGTTTAATCATCTGATCAGCAATAACTTTCAAATTAAAGCACAAGTGACCATTACCACACGTGATGTTCATGACCCTCAACTCACATCAGATCAGCTCTTCACAATTAATTTTGCTCAGTGAAGGTCTGACCACACATCACTGGTCTTGATTGTAATGGAGATCTGTATGCTAGAGAATAAGGACTTGGTCCTATGATCACAATGCAACCTCCTTCCTCCATAGCTCTTATTATGCTAGAAGGAGGACTATGGGAAAGAAAAAGATAGCAAATTTGTACAGCTGTGTAGAAGTAGAGCAAGTTTCTATGGGTTCCCCAGGCAACTACTAGCTTAGGGTATTCTCAAGCTCAGGCTATTCTCCTAGCAACAGCTCTACTAGCTCACAAAGCACGTAGTGGGATCTCCCTAATTCTGTTTGTTTAGCTTACCAGATGTTAATATTCCTTTATTTGTGACCTCAAAATTCTAATTCAACATTGTAAGAAACATAATACTGACAAATTAAGTTATAGAGCAAACTATTTTGTAGAGATCAGTTTCACTAGCAGCCTTTTTGTTCTAACATACAAAACACAAAGTACATGTATACTCTTCACAGCTTTAAAAAGTCTATGCCATTACTGAGAAATAACTAAAGGACTGAAGACATACTAGAAGATTTGGAGAAAAAAAAAATAGACCTTTGTAGAACCACAACAAGCAAAACCTTATTATAATCTGTATAAACACAGACAGGGAATACAAGAGGAATAGAAGCAAACACAACCATTTCAAAAACATTTGAATGGTCAAAAGGGCAGATAAGGAACAGGAGCTGCTGATAATGCTCACATTTCACCTGAGTCAAATCAAAGTAAAACTTCAAACTAGATATTTTTATTATTACAAAACACACTGACTTTCAGATTACTTTCCCACTATACATGCTGGTACAGTAGCTCCTAACTTAACAAAATTAAAAACAAGAACATTGAGTTTGACCTTTATTCAGAAACACTTCCTCACAAGCAAAGAGCGTAACAAAAACAGTCTGGTTTATCAAGTCTGCCTCAGTAGATGGCAGTCAAATACGGTATACAATTCAAGCAATATAATTGCTAGAAAAAGGGTAATGGAAGAAAGACAACTAAAATACCATCTGGACAAAGTAAGTAACAAACTGTGGAATGCACATACAGAATAACAGCAATCTGAAAGACAAAGAAAAAACTCACCAGTAGTAGCACAGACAACCATCCTCAATGACAACTACTGTGGTTTTGTAACTTTTAAAGGATATTTCTACAGTTCTCACTACCTTAAAAATTAAAAAAAAAAAAAAAAAAAAAAAGGAACAAATACAGTCTGTGTACTATAAGATCACAGTGCATCAAACAATCATAAGGCAACAACACAATGTGAAGAAACTAAAACTAAGCTTACTTTGAATTTCTCTGTACTCCTTTTACCCAGCAGCTGTTGCTCAGTGGCTTGCTCTGCATTACAGCAGGTGGCTCTAATTCTGAAACACAAGGCAGAAACAGACACCTTCACTTAAATGTTGCAGCCAAGCTAAAAGCTTTATTTTATTTCTAGATTATGTTCTACAAATTCAGCAAATTATCATAAAACTAACTTCAGAAAGATGAAATCTTTCTGTTTTCAGCTTAGTCTCTTGCAGCAGACCGATGGACCATATCCCAAGTTCTTCATAGTTCAAGGTGAACTATGGTATGGTACAGGTTAGGTGTGCTTATTTAATCTGGAAACAAATGCTGTGTTAAGTTCCACTGCAGCAACTCTGATGAAATCAATAGTGATGCAGAAGCATCAGTGAAAGTTAACACTTTCTGCAAACTTACTGCAAACTTACTCTTATTTAGTCTTAAGATTGCACCTAAATTTGTTCAAATCATTATTTACACATAAAGAGCAAAGGGTGTACATACTGATAGGAGCAAAGTATAATCTTTCATCTGAAAAAAAAAATGTAATTTTTTTATGCCAGATGGTCCTTTTGATATTGAATCAGAAAGTAGCAACGTGTTTTCTCTAGTGGAATCTAAAAGTTATTCATAAAAATCCATTCAATTCAGGGGCAATTCTCATTACTTATGTACCACATCACAGACAGAAATTTTCTCCGAGTCTTTTTAACATGGGATATGAGAGGATATTTCTTCAGGAAAAGCTTTCTGCTAGAAAATCTCTTTAATTCACCATATAAAATTTTCTGTCTGTTCTAGATGCTAAACATGGAGGGAAACGAAGTAGCAAGTTTATTTTGTGCATAAGAATAAATTAGCCTGATGTTGAGTTTTTATTGATCCAAGTACAATAAATATAGTTCTTTTATACTAAATGAACTATAAGAAAAACACTAGTAAATTAGAAACATGTGCCTCTACAATCTAGTGAGAATCGCTAAAAGATACAAATATAAAGGGATTTACTGTTAGACCTATTACCAACAAAATAAAATTATTTAAATTTAAGATTTACAGCATAGATCTGGTAAGACACTGCTCTCTTGTGGTTAAGTACGTACAGTTCAGCCACGGAATATATGAAAGATTTTCATCAAATATTTTCAGAAACTTCAGAAACTTTCAGAAACTTCAAAGTTGTTTTACTCTAAGGTGTTTTTTGCTGGTAAGCGAGTTTATCATAGCCAGTTCTAACTCCACCCCTGCACGCCATGTTACTGCTGCCTAAATATGGTAATTCAGGCTCCTGCTTTTGGTTCTCTGACCCATGGAAATTAAATACTTCTATTAGTCTTAAACAAGAAGTTTGAGTATTTCTATTCCAATATCAACAAAAATGAAAGTCTGAACGCTTCTGCTCACACATGTAAATAACCTGCTCTTAGAGCCTTCTGCAGCCTTTAAGGCAAACACCCTGAACAAAAATGTAAAGAGGACTACATATATATAGCTGGAACAAATGGACTCCATTGTTTTTCTTTCAACAAACAAATCAAATCCCCATTGCAGAAGGAACAATCCTGCTGACAGGATTATTGGGAAAAATAATGAATATAAGAAGAATGGTCTTTTGATTATTATAAGTAGTTGTTAGAACTAATTCTCTAAATAAATAATGCTCTGGAAACTAACGTCTAGCACAATCAAGAATGTCTCTCAGCTGAGTAGCTAGATAATAGCTAAAACAAAGCTGTGATATTGCAAGTCAAACAACTACTCCAAACTCCAACTGCAAAACATTAACATTTGAATTTAAAGAAAAAGCTCTCTTAAACAACACAGGTTTTAGAAACCTCATTTATGCTAGGATGGCAAGTTCAAATTTTAGGTGTTTCCATGTACGTTTGAATGAATTAGGATTCATATTCACAATTAAGTGCCCAAATTTCCCAAATAGGTTCATCAAGTCTTCTGAGTTAGAAACTATTCTTGACAAATTAAGTTATCTGGTTTTCAGTCAATTATTTTCTAGTTCTGTTAAACATAGGTCAAATGATTTTATTTATTTGTAACTGAATTAAGGATACATTGGTTAGTATCAGTTATCTTATACTAATATATAGAAGATAAATGCTCTTCTATCTTTATATGTTGTGTGTTATATATAATAAATAGTTATTTTATAAACACATGCCCACAGATGAACAGACAAAACAGTCCTTTGCCAAATAATTATAGATACAAAAAATTCATTATAAAATGGATGATAAATAGAAATTATTTTTTTCAGTGACTGGTATTAAAGGGAGAAAATATTTCTGAAGCACAATCATTTGAAAATAAGCTGGGCAAATAATACTAAAAAGGATAAAATATTTCCGAAATGGATACAGCTGTCTTCTTTAGCCTTTACCCACAACATAATTTTATATATTTTTGAAACTATTTCAGCAGTTAGACAGCGGGCTTGTAAACAAAATGGTCTAAGCTGTACGTATGGAGCATGATATACATGGATATAAACCACTGAAACATTTACAAACACCAAGAGATGAAAAGGCTTTTCAAGAACCCTTCCAGACTGCGCCTTACACATCACATAGAACTAAGGGAGCGAGTTCAGAGGGCTAAAAAAAGATTAGAGTGGAGCATCTGTCGTACAAAGACAGGCTGAGAGTACTGGGCCTGTTTAGCCTGGAAAAGAGAAGATGGAGGAGAGATTGCATTAGTGTATATAAATATCTGAAGGAAGGGTGTGAAGAGGATGAAGTGCCAGCCCAGGAGCCGTACCACAGGGTGCAGTCCTTCAGAAACACACTGCTCCAGCATGGGCTGCTCTCCACAGAGCAGCACAGGAAGCTTCTCAGACGAAAGGAGCTTCATCTGGGGTAAAAATCAGGCATGTTTTATAACTTTTATACATCTTACCCATAAAAAGGCATAGGACAAGGGGGAATGGTCTTAAACCAGAAGAGGATAGACTAGGCATTAGGAAGAAATTCTTCGCTGTAGAAGGGTGGTGAGGCACAGGTTGCCCAGAGAAGCTGTGGATGCCCCATCCCTGGAGGTGTTCAAGGCCAGGCTGGATGGGGCCTTGGCCAAGCTGATCTGGTGGGTGACATCCCTGCCTATGGCAGGGCGGGGTTGGAGTTAGATGATCCTTAAGGTCCCTTCCAACCCGAGCTGATCTTGGAGGCCAGTGTCCCCCAGGGGTCAGTACTGGGTCCAGTCTTGTTCAACTTATTCATCAGTGATCTGGATGATGGAAAGGATGTGCACCTTCAGCAAGTTTGCTGACAACATAAAGCTCGGAAGAGTGGATAATACTCCAGAGGGCTGTGCTGCCATTCAGAGGGACCTCGACAGGCTGGAAAGTTGGGCGGAGGGGAACCTCATCAGGTTCAACAAGGGCAAGTGAAGGGTCCTGCACTGAGGGAGGAATAACCCCAAGCACCAGTACAGGCTGGGGGCTGACCTGATGTGGGGTTAATTGTGGACATCAGGCTGACCATGGGCCAGCAACGTGCTCTTGTGGACAGGAAAGCCAACAGTATCCTGGGCTACATTCAGAAGAGTGTTGCCAAAAGGTCAAGGGAGGTGATCCTCCCCCTCTACTCAGCCCTGGTGAGGCCGCACCTGGAGTATGTCCAGTTCTGGGCTCCCCAGTACAAGAGGGACATGGAACTACTGGAGCGAGTCCAGAGGAGGGCTACTAAGATGATGAGAGGACTGGAGCACCTGTTGTACGAGGACAGGCCTGTTTCCAGGCCTGTTTAGCCTGAAAAAAGAGAAAACTGAGGAGAGACCTCATTAATGTATATAGATATCTGAGGGTGGAGCCAGTCTCTTTTCAGTTGTGCCCAGGAACAGGACAACAGGAAACGGGCACAGACTGAAGCACAGGAAGTTCCAGCTGAATACAAGAGGGCACTTCTTTACTGTGAGGGTGACAGAGCACTGGCACAGGCTGCCCAGAGAGGCTGTGGAGCCTCCTTCTCTGGAGATATTCAAAACCCTCCTGGATGCCATCCTGCAAAATGTACTCTAGGTGATCCTGCTCACCATTATTGGACGAGGTGATCTTCAGATCTTCCAACCTCAACCATTCTGTGTTTCTTTGACGTGTCAGTCAAACTGCAAGAAACAAAACCAGAATTGTTTATATAAACAGGTAAATGTAACAAGACATAGCGCATGTCTTTCTTCTTTTTATAACTTGAGTTTTTCAATCCCACAACATGTCCATTATTTTTGATAACTTTTTTAGATTCTTCATTTTCTTACAAAATCTCTTCTATGCTTACTTTCTGATACTTGTCCATTTTTATTATGCAATTTACAGTAGCTTCAGCTTCATACTTCAACAACATTTGAAAAATGAAAGTTTCTCTCTATATACATTGGTGATTTACAGCAGGTATCCTATTCCTTCTAGTTAAGCTGCATACTTCCAACACAAATCTTTGAAATTAAATTGGATAATTTTAAGTACAGTGAGGGTCTCTGAGGGAAGCTCATATATTTATCACTATGAAATTTACCTATTTCCAGTTTCTCAGAGGCAGAACTATTTTTGTTAATTAAAGCCAGCATACTTGCTGATGAAACTGATGGTTTCAGTGTGCCTTTTTTATAATAGATGCTCTCTTCTTACTTTTAACATGTTTCTTTTATCCCCTGAGCATTAATATTCTCTTTTAATAATCCATATAGTTTAGAAACAGTAAATCTTGAAGGAGACAGTGTCCAAGGTAGGCAGTCTGACTGTGTTAACCCAGGAAGAAACATTGAGACAAGAGGTTGGTCAGTTATCTGAATGGGATATAACTAGAAAATGTATATTCTACAAAACACGTGCCGTTGCATGCAAGCAGTAGTGTAACAAAGGAAAAAAATTTAGTACCTTTGTTGCAGAAACATGACAATGACTTCATTTCTAAATTATACTAAATTATGTAAGTACAGCAAAAATATAGCTGAATAAGAAGCACACACCCACCTTGTGTAGATTTTATCCATGAAAAAAAGATTTTCAAAAGTTTTTGAAAAAGAAACAAAAGTTTGAGCTTTAAAATAGAACTGAGAAAGGATAGTGTGTTCCTTTAAAATACCTCCAAAAATATGAATCAGTTCAGTAGTTTGGAACTCAAACAGAATCACAAAATCAATTAGTGTCCTTTTAGTCCTATAAACCTTTTAACTATCATTTAGCCTCTACAAAGTCAATTATGAAAAGTTCACTTTAAAGGTAGTTTGAAAGAATTTGGTAATTAATGCCTAGACTTACACTTCAAAAGTTTCAAGAAGCATTTTCTGTATCTGGCAAAAATTTTCCTAAACAAGATAAAAGGGAAAAGAATGAGCTGTGGGCTGACACATGAAGAAAAATTTATGAAATGTCAGGCATATAAAGAATATAAAGCAGGATAAATAATACATGTATGTGAAAACCTGCTTGGTTTTACAGTCTGGAACCCTGTCAGTTTCCAAATTCTAGAGGTTTGTCATTAAAACTTTAAGAGAACCATCAAGCCTTCAAGCCTAAATCAAATCCCTAAAGGAACTGTTGTTCATATCAGTTCTTTTCAAAAACCTTAGCACAATTGTCAAGATGTTTCAGCTGATGCTAGCTGACCTTGTGTATTGAGTAACTTACTCTAACTGTGATTCTATAATAAGTTATTATTAAATTATGTTGAAGAACATTTTTTATATTTTATAACAAATCTTATATTTACAACATAAATTGATTTATTATAAAGTCTCAATGCCTAAATGAACAGATAAAAAATAAAGTTATTATTTATTAATACTCATTAAACTATACATTAGACTGTACATAGCAATACACTCTCAATGCCAAACTGTTCAGCATCATGAATACTAATGCCTGAGAAAGAAAAAAATAATAATTACTAATAGTAAGGACAATACTGTTCAGGAAAACAACAGTATTTTCTCACTTAGAGTTGTAATAATAAGGTCTTGCATCTTAAAACAACTCTTTAGCCACAAGTTGCTGAATCAAATCATGCCAATGACTGAGGATAATCTGAATCTCAAATTCTCACTCGTTTCTCTCATCCCAGTGGGGTTATAATGCCTATTTTGGCCACTAGCACTGTTACTAACCAGTTATTTGCCTGCAGGGCTTACCCCAAGAGTTCAGATGAGGAAGGCAAAGTCTAACCTTTTTAACAAGATACCTTTGTCAATTAGGTTTTTGCAAGAGCCCCGTATATAATTATTTTAGTAGGACTAAAGAACAATGTAATCAGTTCCTGAAAAGAGGAGTAGACTGAGGGCAGCAGATACTGTTGCATATTCTCAGCTGTGCTTTTCCCCCATACTCTGTAGCTAAAAAGGCAGACATAACAAGTTACATTTAAGTTGTTCGTCACAGGTAATAAGTATCAAGACAGGTCTTCTATTTTATGGGAATTTGTCAGCAAAAGTGATATTCTTACAGTTCAGGTAATTTAATTCTATTTGTGAGTCTCCTCACCCAACTCCTGTATTGCCAGGAGTTGTATTGCCATTGAGCAGTTCATCCAGGGACCACGTGTAGACAAGTTTATTTGTAGGTAAGCAGGGCACAGATAACTTTAGACAACATCAAGTTGCTTCCAAGCTGCTGATACGGATGTTCTGGTCAAAAAAAAATAAGATGATAAATAAGATGATTAATTCTGAAAGAGAAAAAAATCTCCACTGCAAGGGGTGCTTACATTTTCATTACTGAACATCACTGTAAATTTTGCAACTTCTTGGTATTGAAAACTGTTAGATGTTGGCAGATATCTCTCCCAAATTTCTCGATGTATGCCAGGGTTCATCGCCTCATCAAATTTACAGCTAGAACTATTTAAAACAAAGAATCTGTTCTCTTAACATACGTAGGCAGTACATAGCTGGGGAACAAAAAATCCAACACAGGGCCATGACTTTCCCCCACAGCTCTAAGGAAGCATATCAGCTATACGGACTACTTTGTAGTAGCACAACTCACTTTGACACAAAAATCAGAGATACTACTCAATAACCTGGAGGGCCAAACAGCTCATTAAAATTTCTAGATGCTTCTGAAGTCTAGCACTAGGTACTTGGCTTAAGTGACATCAAGAGAAATTGTGGAGAGAATTCCTTTCTAAAGTTCTGGGAATCCACTTTCAAATCCAAAATCCCTGCTGTGAACTGCAGTCTGGAGAGAACAGAAGATATACACACAGAGTCCGAAATAATAGTTCTTCCCAAAGAAAAGAAACTACTGATCACATAAAGCAATTGACACAGAAAAGACTACACTGTCCAGAGCTTTCCAGATTTACAAAGTCTCTCAGCAGGAATTCCACCTTAGCATTTGTCAGTCTCAAGAGAATGGTCACAAATGCAGGGAGCCCCTGGCTCTACAGAGGCTGGCATAGCAGAAGAGGGAGCTTGCTCCACCTCTTCACACTTCATATGCTGAAAAAAAAGGGAGCTCTTTCACAAGCTTTACTCTCAACAGGACCCCCTTGCCCTCATATCCTTTTTTGCAGGTGCCCACGGACTTCCTTCACAGTTGTTCCCTGCTGCCCTAGTATTTCAGAGACCAGAGCGGCAGACAAAAGACAACTGAGAGCTTTGATAGAAGAGGTTAAGATCACTAAGCAGAGGGCCAAGCTGGCTATTCTGTGAGGATTTCACAGCAGTTCTGAGGCTTAGGTAGAGAATGTAGAAAATGTGTATTTTAAAAGCAGAGAGAAAGGTAAGGTCAGGCTGTTATGGAGTGCGAAAGAAATGAGAGAACGTAATAAAGTATAAAAATCACTAAATTCAAGAAAAAACATCTAGGACACATGATTTAAGAAATGAAGTATTTGTTGTGGTTAAGCACCCAGCCTCACAGCTGAAAACAGGACAACAGTTAAATCACGAGCTCCAATTTTAGTCAAAAGGTAACTTCTGGAATTAAAACAAAAGTATGGGATTTGAACAGTTGCCTCTAGTAATTGTACAAATAAGACTTGGCAGTAACAGGGAATCCAGATGTCTATTCTGTGTAAGGGGGTAGGGATATAGAAGATACACGGTACATACAAGGGACACAATCCACAGTTCAATTGATAACGGATCATTAGACAAAAGAATAAGTGAAGGCAGCTATTGTAAGCAGTGGATCACAACAAATTTGTAAATAAGAGATTCCAAGTCTTCTAACAGGAAAAAAGTAAGCTCTTTATTTTATCTAAAATAAAGTAGTCTTCTAATATGGTCAGCTCTTAAGATACGAGACTCCACAACACAAAACGTCACTATCACACACATCTGTGATACAAAGGAAATTTTATTTTATAAACTCTGTGAACGAAACAGACTTTATACAGAAAAGCCAGAGAGATGATACAATTAATGTTCATTTACATGTGGAATTTAGACTATGTGCTAACAGATGTCTCTACAAGGTCTTTTTTTGTCTCAAAAGAAAAACTCCTCCACACGATAAGCATTTAATAGACAGCGTGTAGCATACTTACAGCAAGACAAAATTTCACAAACATGAAAGTTTCTCTACTGACTCAAGACAAATTAGAACACTGCTTGCACATGAAATAAGGAGTCGCATTAGCAGACTGCAAAGAAAACTGAGGAAACTTTATCACAGTATTAGCTACCATTACTTATATACAGTCAGCTATACACAATACAGTCCAGAAGTTTATACATCTTCAGTATTTACAGTGAAGTACAGAGACAGTGCTCACCTAAGCTGCCACACAAATAATTACTTTTCTTTCACGAACATTTCTTTCCTGTATTTCTCAGTTTCCCAGGTTTCAGACACAGTGCTCCACAGTAACAAAACCCTTTTTTTGGCTGTGTGCTTCTCACAAAGCATCACATTCATGAGTTTGGCTGCTGGGAAACTAAAGAGAAGGAAGAGGCAGTTTTACAAGCCCTACAACCCAAACATTAACAGCATAAGACAGATACATTCTATAACATATTACAGCAGTTTCACAGAGTGGGCCTGCCACTTACACACACACTACGAAGTTTCCTCAGCAATCTCCATCAGTTAAATATGAGCTCTCACTTTCCACGTTGATACTTTAACTTCATCAGTTCTCACGAGGCTAGAATTTGCACTTGATTTCAGGCTGCAACGTCCAACCTGGCCAGGAGGGATGGAATTAGATAAAATTATATCCAAGACAACTGAATGAGAAGCTGTTTACGATAAAGGCAGTTTGGGAGAATTTATGCACTTCACTTAATCTAGGAAGAATAACATAAACACAATAAATTGCTTTACATTAGTTTTTCTTCAGAACACTCAAGGATAAACAATTAAAATAAGCATGATCTTGCAATCAAGCCCCTGTTTCAACCAGAAAAGCCCATCTTCCTTCATCTGCTCCTGAACGTGCTGGCCTTAATCAGTCCCTCTTCCAGACTATAATTTAACTTAGAACTTGGAACAAAAGAAGATTCATAAACACGCCCTTCCAGGATCTAACTTCAATCTTCATATCTAGAATCAGGTAAGTTTGCTACACAATGCAATGGTCTGTTGCATCCAAAACACAAACCTGGCTGTTTTGTTTCCTTGCTTTTTACAAGTTTCAGACTTTTCCTTAAAAAAAAATTAAAAAAATTAAAAATCACAGAGAAATTTATATAGGCTGTACAAGAAAGGATGATTCATTACAGTGCATAAGATAAAAGCTACATTTCCTTGCAAAAATCTTTGTGCCAGCCTAAGGTTTTCAAAGAATCGTTATAGCAGGAAAAAGAAACACACATCTTAGTTTTCTTTAAATTTTCAGTCATGCAACTAGCCATGAGTATAGCTGCAGCCTTCAGCCTTCAAAGAATGTCTGGATTTCCACCACATGCTTTCCAATACTATTTTTCTCCATTAGGCTAAAACAAACAAAAAAAACGAACAAACCACAGTGCCAAATAAGATTCTGTATCTCGCTCATTTCACAGATGAAAAGATGTAATTGCTAAGCAGAGAGAGATGCTTTAAATTACTTCCACCTATTTCTGTCTGTCTCATCTAAGCAGCTCTGGGGTTTACAAATGCCTCTAGTGAATAACCACCAGTACCTGCTGGACTGCAGAAGTTAAAGTAGCTTGCGGACTGCTCTACAGAAACCAGCATCTTGTTCATAGCAAAGAACTGGATTTTCCAGGGGCACTGCAACAATGTTCAGAATAAAAGATGCAGAGCATGTGGAAATGATGCTTGCACAAGAGGGAAGATACTAAACCCAACGCTTTAAATTTGTTTTCTGAACACTCAGCACATGCTAGGCAGACCTCTGCTACCTTCCTGGCATCTTGATTTGTAAAATTAGTTAAGAAATTAATAGTCAGTATTACTAACTGCACATACAGTTTCTACATGCAAATGCCTGTTAGTTACTATTGAGCCAATGTCCACAGTTTAACCAACAATGAGCTGAGTTTTTAGAGTCAGTCACTTTTTTCCTTTTGGTGTATCTAGAAAAGCATTTCCCAGCTGAAATCCATTCATAATAAGTTGTTGGGATTCTCTGCCTTGATTACACTTGAAAGAAACAACTAAGCTGATGGCTTAAAATCATTGTAGAAAAGTTGTCGACTCCAAAACCTTGCTACTATCCATGAAAACTGCAGTCATTTCAAGAATATAAAAACACATTATTATATAAAAACATACCAGTGGGATCTCTGGACTAGAAAACGGGGAGCTATCAAAGGATCTATTTTCTTTGTCCAGTGAATCATCATTGTCTTCAAATTTATGTGCAAATTTTTGTTTTAGTGCATGAGTCAGTATAGCAACTGGATCCCAATCTGAACTTAGCCTTTTTTTGGGTTTAGAAAGAGGAGTGCCTCCAGGCGACCTACAAAGAAAGAAAATTTATTATCTTCCACCCTTAATCTTGTGCTTAGCGATCTAAAGTCCAATAAGACAACTTTTGTATACATCTTCATCCTATAAACCCTTGATTGCACAAATAATGCTGCTTTTGTTGTTTTAAAGCAATTAACCAGACAGGACTAATAACAGTACACCTAACAACTTGTCAGCCAGATTCTTAGTTCAAAAATAAAACTTGATGCTGTTCCTTAAAGAAAAGCGTGTAATAAATCAACAGAAAGTGCTAAAGTAATGCAAAAGAAAAAAAAAAGTAGAGTTTGCATAGCAGGTTTCATTCATAAGCTATATTAAGGCATATTAGTTGGAGATTCCTACTAACATAATTCATAACCTTTTACAACATAATTTGACTTAAATTTCATTAATTTTCAGTTCAGAACAGTATGCCTTTCTGTGGTCTTAGAAGAAAGAAAAAGAATTACAAAATTTCTCAGAGTAATTACGTTTAAAAATGATAATGACAGGACAAGAGGGAATGTTTTTAAACTAAAAGAGGGAAGATTTACATTAGAGGTTAGAAGGAAATTCTTCACTCAGAGAGTGGTGAGGCACTGGCCCAGGTTGCCCAGAAAGGTTGTAGATGCCCCATCCCTGCAGGTGTTCAAGACCTGGTTAGACTCAAGACTGAGCAACCTGATCTACTGGGTGGCATCCCTGCCCATGGCAGGGGGGTTGGAACTCCAGGATCTTTGAGGTCCCTTCCAACCCAAGACATTCCATGATTCTATTTTAATTTATAAAAAAGCGTTCTCAACAAAATCAAGACAGCAAAACCGACAAAATCAAAACAGCATCTAGCACCCCAAAGCCTAACATAAAGATAGAAATTAGTGACTAATCCAAGAAAATAATCATAAAAAACATCCTAAGCACTGACATATTTGAAACAAATCTAGATATATGCACACTTGTGCTAGCAGAAAGTGTGATTTCCAGACCAAAGAGTTGAGCTTACTGCTGTCATTGTGCATTAGCAGCAAGTCTGGCAGTGAAGTTCTACCTTCAGTATTTGGGTAGATGTCTAAATCCTGGAGCATTTCAGATGCACACCTATCATTTCAAACTCAACTTGCCCCTGCTAACATGATGGCGGTTAAAACTGTCATTACAAATGTTTCACTCTCTTCTTTCACCATACATGGAAGGAAACATCAAGAAATAGTTTTTCCTTAGTGCAGTTTGTATTTGCTTTATTTACTGTATAAATATATCATCAAAAGCATGAAGGTATGCTCCAGGATTGCATATAGATAATTTGTCCAAGACTTGTGCTAAGTATTTTCAGGGATAAAACTCACACTTAAGAAAGTACTGAAATAAGAGTGCAATCATTTTTGGTGACATTCTTCCCACATTAAGAGCTCCTATTATTCAGTAGAGATTCGATTGTTCTTGCATGCTTTTCCAGCTCCACAAGTTCAGAAAAGACATCTGACAACTTCTATCACATCTAGTATAGCAGACCAACACTGACACAAAGAGGTATTACAGTCTTTACTAAAGCATTTTTGTAAGGTCAACTGCTCTTAAAATCAAAATGGCATACCATGAAAAATATCACAATCCAATTTAAATTCAGGAAACGCTTTCAGTAAGATACAGCACATATTTGCTTTAACAGTTTGAATGTAGTACCAGAATATTCTGGACACATTAAGACACTTTTTCAGTCCTTTCACAGTGAATGAGAAAAAGGTATTTGTTCAGATCAGTTTCCTGTGACAGACCCACTCTCAACAAAAAAAAGGGACACAAAAGTCACACACACACACAGATGCAAACAACCTGAGATTCGTATACTAGTGCAGCAGAGAAGTTTTAAATGCTATATTCAGCATTTTTCAAATGCATCTAAAAGCCATGTCACATTCCAAGCCGTGAACGTAAACGCTGCCAACTTCAGTCTGTCAGCAGTAGCTGCGTGTTAAATGATTTGTTTCATCGTGGTGTTCTCTGCTTATACGTAAACGCTGTAACGGTTACATGGCCTTAGATAGCTCAGACACGCATTGAATTCCAACCTACCTCTCAGTAGCACGCAACTGAACTTTGTTTAGGTCTTTCAAAACATCCATCATACTAGGAACGTTCTTTGTCCTCTGGTGATCAGCAGCATCAGCTGCAGTCAAAGCACTGTTTCTTGCAGCACGGCGTTGTTTGATGAGTTCAATCGCTGAGTTACTAGCATCAACAGCAGATGGTGCACCAGAAGGGAGCGGAGGCGGCGAGGGAATTACAAAGTGATTGTGAGAGACGGACAATGGCGTAGAAGTCATGGCTGGCACTGGGTAAGACCCATCTGGAATGCTGAATGTTTTAAAGGCTTCTGGATGCAGTCAAAAGAAAAATAGGGATTTTATTCTCAATAGTCTGTAGTACCTTAGCAATTAATAATACTAAGCAACATCTTGTATGACTCTGTTTTAAGTCAAGATAAGACGGCCCTCTAAAAGCACTTCCTTACACACCACACATAACATCACAGAAGAAAATAATTACATTTAAAACTAAAACCAATTTTAGACAGACTCAGAACACATGAAATAATGGATTTGAGGTGGTCTGGGCTGCTCTGATGTGTCTTTGATCCATGCACTAGGTAAATCAGAAACCTGCAACAGAAAGCAGCCTGCAACTACACATAGATCATTCTCAATGGTCTGAAGGTTAGAATAACCCAGATGAAGCAACAGCAAAGAAAACCACAGAGCACATAAAACAGACTACAAAATGCATAGAGTGCAATGGAGAAGAGACAAAAAGTGACAACAGAACAACAAGTCGAAGCACAGAGAGAGGCCCCTGAACCGTCTCGTATCAGTTCAAATGTTTCAACAACCACATTGGGGTTAGCGTACAAGACAACTGTGACCTCAAAACTTAAGGAAAAAAAAAATCACAAGATTGAAGTTCATATTGGAGACTAACTACCTTCGGTACTCCAGTGATGGTTACACATTAGACTATTTGTAGCATTCCTTTCTCTTAAATCTTGAGCTTCAATTCCATATATTTTTATTCAGTATTTTGATAACTTGTCAGAAATGGTACATAAGTCTAAGGTTATATATATATATTTTTAAACAAAACCAGTAATTGGTGGTTTATTAATAGTGTTGTTACTAAGTTCCTTCACAAACATGGAAAAGAATATGAAGATCACTTAGGATCAACTGCATTCAAAATCAGAAAGTTGGCATTAAAAAAAAAAAAAAAAAGTGAAAGCAAAGGCGGGAAACAAAGGGCACAAATGGTGAAAAAAATACATTCAGTAAATTTTGTTGGTATAACTTCAGGTGAAGAAGTTACAGATGTTCTATATCAGTATCAGAGATGTGGTTAGATGTGAACAAGACCTCTGATGCAGTAAAGGAAAATAGGTTTACTTCAAACCAGAAAGGCTTACGCGATGGAATGTTTCCCAGGGTATGTGCTGCAACAATAGTGGCAATCTGAGCACGAAGAAAAGTCAGCTCATCTTCAAGCGCAGAAATTTTCTGAAGTGCTGCTCGATCAACAAGACTGTCTTTCTGTATACTGTTTTTTGGAACACTTGGTATAGAATCTGTAGATGGATGTAAGTCATGATAAGCTGTACTTTTTTCTTTTCTCCATAATTCAGTCCTAGAAAGAAACAGAAAACACAGTTTAAAAGGTTCAGCCAGCAAAAGAAATCTCAAGGTTTCTTCAGGGCCTGTCCAAGCAAGTTATCAACGTTCAGCAAGACATAAAATTCGCAAACTATTTAAGAAAACAATTTGCTATTCATAACGTTAAGAAAATGTTTTAAGTCTTCTTCAGTTCAAGTAAGATAAAAAATCCTGAACAGTCATAATCAAAATAGATAACTTACTCAGGGATAAATTAGACATTGCAAGGTCATGGTACAGGATTGAGCTGTTACTATTCAATTTGACTGGGGTGCCTTTCCCTCCTCTCTACATGAAACAGTAAGTATAAAAGGCAGGAAAGAGTCAGATAACAATGATCTCTTAACTAGACTTCACACATTCTAGTCATTTATCAAACTCTGCAAGTGACAAAGAAGTTGCAATCTTTCAGAAAACACATTGGAGAATAATCATGAATTTTAATACTGACAGAGTAAGAACCTTATCTTTCAATACAGAATGAGTGTAAACTCAAACTATCAGAATGAGACTGTGAAAGGAAGAAATTAAGTTCACTTTATTTGTTCCAAATCCACAAATCCACTAAGCTTTGACTGAAACAAAAGTAGACCTTTTTTTTTTTTTTTTTTTGCTACACTCATCCTTTTACTTCAAACCACACCTGCAACAGTTTTCTGATTTGCAAAAAAAAAAAAAAAAAAGAAAAAAAATCTCACTGGCTCAGAAGGAAGAGATACAGATTACAACACTTGTCCTTGAAAAACATCCCACTGAGTCAGAAGAGGAGGAGGAAGAAGAAAAAATGGAAACAACAGAAAACTGAAGATCCATGGATCTTTGAGTTAGACTTGCTATAAGCAGCACCAAGCAGGATAAAACAGGCCAGAGTTCCTTTTAACAATACACTTATGTTTTTAAGATTTTGCAGCTGCTACAAAAGACTTAGGTAATTTGACAGTAACAGCTGAGGAGTCCTGAAATGAAACACAACCATATCACAAGTTCTCTAACAAATTCAGATGACGCACTTTTTATTAATGTCTTGTAATTTCATTACCAGCGAGCAGTACACAACGATCATGGACAAACACACACCAGTATGAAGTACAATTACATTATCCAACATAGACACAAACACAAAAGTATCCAAATCTTAATCTTGCTTTTAGCTCTCCAACTCATCCTCTAACTTTGAACATATCCTGTAGAAGAACAGTAAAACTACTTTCTATTTTTTCCCTAGAGGAATGGAAAGGGGCAGAGGAGAAGACTTCTATACCTCTATAAGACTTCTATATACGACATGCATGCAAAGTTAAACACGAGTTAAAATACCAGTAACGCATCTGACACGCTATCGGGAAGAGGAAAGGCAATACCCAGCATCAGAAATCTTTCAGGTGAGAATATTCTGCGCTATAAGAACTTCCAGGTGAGCAGGAACTCCCTAAAAACAAAGTTTGCAGGGCTGGTTTAACTAGAGCCTTGAAAAGGCTGAAGGAGGGGAAAAGCACTGATGACACAAGTTACTGCTATTACCCCTTTCTGCGCACGTACTTGTACTTACCTGAATCTAGCAAATACTTGCCCCTCATCATGTGCCACCCACAAGACATCAGCAAGCGATGGAGCTACGGGAGCTGTGCTTCGCTCATCATAATCTGGAGGACACGGGTCTTGAACAAGCTAAGAACAAATAAGCAAATACACACGCGTGTAGAGAAACTGGATTTAGTATGCATTAAAATCTTGCCTTCGCAAAAAAGTTGTAAAGTGCTGTGAGGAAGCTGAAAATAGCGAGCATCAGGTAAGCAAAACATTAGTTATTTTTGCTAAAAATTAAAAAAAAAAAAAAAAGAGAGAGAGAAAAAGCACAGGAAAGCTGTCACTATGTTAAGGAGCTGGGAAATGTAAATCCACGTGAAGGGTACGTATAGCAGTAAATCACTTACTTGGAAATAAGGCCTGGGGTAGGGCTCTAGGGAAAGCATCGTGCCAAGCCTCCGGACCACGCTCCGCGTGGGGCCGTACTCCTTCTTTCGCCACACCGCTGCGATCTGGGAACCAGAGCAGCCGTTAACCCCGGGAGCGCAGCCGAGCCCCCGGGCTTCTGCGAGAAACGCTGCCGGATAACTTCGAGCTACGTGCGCCGGAGCGTGAGGCAGCCTCCCGCTCCCCTCCCCCGGCTGAGGGGCCCCGACGCACCTTGAGGCGGACAGAGCGCGGGGCGGGCGCGGCGGCCGTTAACGGCTGCCCGGAGCCGTTAGGCGCCCCCCCCCTTCTCCTTCTCCTTCCCCTCCCCCCGCCCCTCACCTGCCCCGGCGGCCAGCCCAGGTGCGCCAGCAGCCGCCGCAGGAGCTGCAGCAGCAGCGCCATGGCCGCGCGCCCGCCGGCACCCGCTCTGCGCTGGGGGGGGTGGGGGGAGAGCGCAGCCAATCGGCGCGCGGGGGCGGGGCGAGGAGGGGAGCGCGCCAGGGCGCAGCCAATCGGTGCGCGGGGGCGGGCCGCGCGCGCGGGGGGCCTCGGGAGGGAGGCGCGTTTGAATGCCGCCCTGAGGGGAGCGCGCGGAGGGAGCGGTTGAGGCTGAAGGGGCGCTGAGGGGAGGGGAGGGCTGGGGGCAGCGCCCCGCCGCCCTCAGGGCACCAACTGGATTGAAGTGTCACGCCTCAAGCAGTCAGGCTGTATTAAAGCACAAACACTGGTTGATTCCTTTTAACCTCGCCGAGATTGCTGCTGTGTTCCTGGAGATCTACCTTAATGAGGCTTCTAAATAAATAGTACTGATGATAAAAGCTGCAGTAACAGCACAAAACTTCCAGAGGATGATGAGGGTTTGAGAAAATGATGGACTTCTTACTTAGTACTAAAAATAAATCAGTACTACAATACTGTTCTTCAGAAAATATACTTACCCAACTGCTCCAACACTTCCTTATCCGAGAAGGAAAAACGTCAACATGGAAAGATACAAGGAACCAAAAGCACTTCACCTCAAAGCTGGTTAAAGGCAGGCACCTCAAACATAAACCAAAATGCCTCCCTCCCGTAGTGCAGTTAACTGCGTCAGCACCAGCAACACACAGCTTTGGAACTGCAGGTTCCAGCTGGGAACTTGAACTTGCCAACTCGAAGCATTTCTGTGCAACTCCAGAGTACGGATGGGACCTGCAGGATCCGCTCACTAGAGGGCTTAGTGGAAGCACTGCTTTAAGAAATGAGAAGTGGCACTGAGCTTAAGACTTGATGCTGCAGCCTGTACTTCTGGAGCGAATTCAAAACTATGTAATGACAACTCTTCTGCATGCTCAGTAAGTGCCAGCACAGCAGCTAAAGCAGGAAAGCTTTAATCAAATGCAGGTCTAGACCAGCAGCCTTGCTACTGCATTCCCACCCCCTGCCACTGAAACAAACATGTCTGATTTTCCCTGAACTGCAAGGGTAACCTTGAACTTGATAGCCACACCACGAAGAGGTAAAGCAGATTCAGAAACTGTCTCAGTGCTGGAGAGAAAGTCAGAATCAATCACTTAACTCTAAATTTAATTTAAACATTTCATACAAGTGGAAGGATTGATAGACTCTGACATTGTTGCCAGATCGTTTTGCTCCCTTTGTTGCTTCATCTGATTTACCATACACAAAGTATACGTGAGCTTTATTTAAAAAAGAATAAGTTCTATATTTCAAACATCTATTAAAAGATGTACTGCACATGTAAAAGCAAATCCTGCAGAAAGGGAGCCTGCCTAAAATGTAAGGCAGGAATCACCCTTTATAACCACCACTGAAGGGCAAATACTAATCCTATTTCCCTTTCTACACAGATGCCGGCAAACTAGTGCAATCTGAAATCCAATTTCTTCTAATAGAGGTAGGAGAACACCGTTCTGCCTTCTACCAGTTATTAGGGATAGGTTAGACAGTTAACTACTAACAGTAAAGCTAGTAGGAGAGCACACATAATAGTTTTCTTTACCAAAGTGGTTTTTTTTGTTTGTTTTTGTTTTTCAAAACTGATGTTTTAAGGGACAAAATAAGAACAATACTACACAGGACATTAAGGTTTACTTTCTCCATAGCAGTCTGAGAAAGCAAACAAGTAGTCTTATTTGCTCAGAATGTCACTGCTCTGGTAATTCAAATATGCTACCGTCATCCTTAATACTCTCTAAGTTAAAGTGTATTTACCAGTGAAGTATGTTTATGTGGTTTTGTGTTTTGATGGTGTTGTTTTTTGGTTTTGTTCTTTTTTAATACTGTAGACTAACTTCTGCACTTTGGCTGTAACATTGAGAGGAGCACAACTGTTCAGGAACTGTGTCAAAGAGAGTCAGACTCACTTCTCACAGCTTCAGCTGACCACATCAAGTTATAACTTACACAGTATACGAAGTGGGATACTAAAGGAATGTACTTCCAGGGCACTGTAATGGAATACACACCTCACAGAAGTGTTTAGTATATTCCAAATATCTTTACTGATTCAGGTTTTAAAATAACTTGCGTTTTCAGAGGGGTTTGTGGTGGGTGTTTTTTTGTTTGTTTCCTCCGAGATTTCAGTTAAGTCAGTGATGTGATAAAAGACTGACTTACTCTTGCAAGATGACTTACCTGAAGATGGAAGCCCATATAAAGAAATTGAAGAGGCAGTTTAACAAATTGGAACAAAAATGGATACAAAAGATGGACTGATACTGCCATCAGTTCCTCAGCTAAAGTGCTCTGTTGATGAGCTATCAACAAAAAAACAAACTGTAATTCCTGTTGGCCCTTACAATGCAACACATACTTCATACTTTATGGACAGCACCTTTTTTCTCTCACAGTATGTTTAAACTCTAAGTTTATAAAACCGTAAACGCTGTCCTAAGCTACCTTTAGCAAGGGAAGTGTGGGTTTTATTTGTTTGTTTTTAATGACAAAACAAATCACTAGGTAACCATAATATCACTGTTCTGTTCTGGTCACAAGTTACAGAAATTAAAGTAGCCGTAGATAGTTCTATACTAGCTGTAGAAATAGAGAGTGAAAGAGCTCCAGTTTTCAGATCTGTTCAGAGTTTCTAGCACCAGTGACTTGGAAGTAGGTTTCTAGAACTCACATACCAGAAGAGAAAGTATAAACTTGTATTCCTCAGGCTAGTAACTAGAGAACAGTGACAATTTCACTCTCCGAGATAAAATTCTGGCTGCTCCCTCTAGCATGAGAATCCAGGTTCATCATTCCATCATCCTGTGTAAATGTGATTCTTGTGAGCTAGTGTATAATCAACGTTATTGCTCGTCTATTTGCCTTCACCCTATGACTGGGTAAGTGCCATTAAAACCACTTTTAATAAAAAAGCAACATAGAAGTAGTAATCAGTTGATAAAAAAAATGTTCCTCCAAGATATCAGGTGTGCAGAGCTGCAAGTTTACTTCAGAATAAAACACAGACATAGGGGAGAATCAAAACTTTTAGAGTTGTACTTGACCATATATTTGGACAAAGCAGAATTACACTGCATATAACAAACAGTAAAATTTCTTAAAAGTTGTTACAAATATTTTACTTTCTACCTGTACGATCATTAACATAGTTTACTATATCAAGATTTTTTTTTCTAAAGGCTTAAAACAAAAAACAATCCCTCTAAACTACTTTCCAACAGTAAAATTTAAGTAAAATGCTTACATTCATTTGACAACAAAAAAAAAACATATTAAAAATGTTGTGGGGGTGGTGCAAAAGCTGCTCTTTCAGCTTTCTTCCAGGGTTATTCCTGTAGAAAGAAAGAAAATATTCTTTTTGTAAACTGTTCATATCCAAACTAAAAATCTTTTAAAGTGATTTCCCCCTGGCCCCCACCATTACTTGAGTTACTGCAAGAGAAGTTGTCTGATCCGCAATTTACTGAACTGTTTACCTTTTCCTCTTTGCGTCTGTCCTTTTCTTCATTGTTTTCCATTGTTTCTTCTTCATCTTCCACAATCCCATCCCCTTGGTATTTGTCATGTGTCCACTTTGGACTGCTACCTGACTTTTTGAAGTTAAAACGCCCTCTGCCACGCTGGAAGGTACCACGGCCCCTTCCTCTTTTGGCCCAATAATCCACACCATCATCTCTGTCATCATGCTACAATAATACCAAACGATAAGGTTAGAACACCTCTTTAAATGGTGGTACTCTAAACCAAATTTAGACTATAGATAGGAAAAACAAGAGAACTTCAACAGTTCAAATAATCTATAGATTACATTATGAAGCATGTCCTCACAATTTAAAATGCTAAAACTTAAAACACCTTGATAAAAAATTTTAAGAGCCTTTATTAGCTGTGCGTCTCCCTATCATGGGTAACAAATTGGCTCTGTCACATTTTTCAGTCATGAGAAATATGTACTCACTAGTTTTTAGCCCACCTCCCCCAAAGAAACTGTCATTTTAATGGAAGAACCTCTAAGAATGTGTTTATGAAATACTTTTTTTTTTTTTTTTTTTTACTTCAAGGTAGAGAGTTCTTTATACTTATTAATAAAGGTAACTGAAAGCAGTTTTCAGGAACCTTGCTTTGCCTGTGCAAAATAAGGCAAATAAGTTTTAAACTACTTTAAGCTTATTAACCAGAGAAGCTTGATTGTTAATATTAAGATTTCAGTTTGCTGTCTTGCTACCAAATACAGCCTTACACAGTTTAGCCAAGTCTTCTGATGACTGTTCCATGCACTAGATGAACCCTAGATAATTATTTAATACAAAATGTTTACAGCAAGGGACACCTACTTCAATTTATTTTCTTTTACAAAAAAAAAGTCTAAATTAGTAAATGTATCACACCCAAATAAAGCAGCTTAATAACCATTATACATTATTATTAGAATAGTTACAGGGTAGCTTTTTTTTAATAAAGATTTCTGGAGATGAGAAAAGAAATAATGGGTACAGTTGGTCAATTTGCCCTAGCTATCACAGAACTTTAGTGAATAGATCACCACATTTCTAGTTTTATAGGTCAGAAGAGTTTCTATATGTGGGGGGAGACAGGGAGAAAACTCTGAATGAATGAACACAAATTGCAGTTGCATTACTTACTGCACCTGTTACCATGTTATATACACCTGTTAACATATTTGTGAAAAACTTAACGCTACAGGAGAAGGTCTCAACCTCACTAAATGTTTTTTGATGATGAAACAATATTCTTACAAGTTTGCACTGTTAGGGAAGCCAGCTGAAGCACAGGCTACGCATTCAGTTTATTAAGCTACTTACTGAGCAGTTACATCAGCAATCTGCCCCTCATAACCCAGATTGGAAAAAGAACTAATGTTGCTTTCTTACGACTATCACACTACCCAGATAAGACCAGAAAGGTTGCTAATAACAAAGTTGGCCCACTTCCATCCACAGCTTTTCCTCATCTTTCACTTGTGCAGATTTGCAGACAAACATAAAACAAAGCTCTAGTGCCATACATAGAGAAATCCAGGAAGATACAGCACACGTCTTTTTGCTTTAAAATTTGTTTTTAATAACCTGAGTATGCGTTCTTCCCTACCTCACTGATGAATGCGTTTTGGAGATAAATTATTATTGCCAGCCTGCTGCAGAAAAGACAAACTAAGCAGAACCAGGCACTGCAACAATTCTGGTATTTTCTAGATTATGTAAACTACAGTCACTTTTTGTACATGCATGCGACTTCTATACTTGCAGCTGTCAGTCTCCTTAACATCAGATACAAAATGCACTTGGAAAAAACAAAAGCATGCATAAGATATTGAGTTCTCTACACCCACCAAGAAATATTTCTTGCTTTTTGGGGTATATTCAGGATCCCATTCCTCTTCCTTCGGCCTCTTTTGAAAAGTAGTATTTGAGTTGCTGGGACCAGTATTTGTTCCAGCAAAGACTCCTCTGGCTCTTCCTCTGCCCCTAATTCGAAACTGATTAACCAAAATGTTATTTAAGCCATTTACATAAAACCACAAAGAAAAGCTCAAGTTGTCTGTTACTGAAAATGCTTGTTCTGTTCTTAATTACGAGTGTAGAACCATTTTAAAATTTACACATTACCTTATGTAATATATTCAAGCATTCACTTTTATATAATGATTCTCTTAAGCTTAAGAGTTGAAACACATTTGAGCTCTTGGTTTAAATTTACCTACAACAATCAAAAAGAAATGTCCTTTGCCTGCTGGTAAAGCAACCTGTTGTAACAAAAGGTCACAAGAAATTTCTGAAGCTGTTTGCAGACAAAGAAACAAACAAATTAGACTGAAGAAGAGGGAGAACTGTCAAGGGAAAGCAAAATCATTCATTGAGTCAGCCACATCTATTATTAGGAAATTGTTTTAGAGTACATACAAATAATGCAATTTTCAAACAAGTGTCTACTTTGTGTTACTCATTCTCAATTGAGATCCTCTGTTGTACTTACGCCAAGATAAATTTCAGATGAGGAAACTCCTTACTCAGAGCATCAACACTGTATACAGTGCAGAGTAACAACGTCTGAAGTGAAAATAAGTATCTCAAGTGTTCTTTTTATTTTTATTATAATCAACAGAATTTTGAAGTGTTAGGATTAAGAAGTCACGTCAATAAACAAAATATTTAACTCAATATGATGAGTAGTAACATATCCAGTTACCTTAGCATGCTTGTCTTTAGCTTGCAGAAAATAAAGAGGAATTTATCCAGATTTCCCCCATTTAAGAGGAAAAGAAATGTTAGGCTGGGATATATTGCTTAAAACCTGCAGTTACTACAGAACATGCTTTTCATAAACAGCCTAGTATAAAAACACAGAACTGTGCTTTTTTTTTTTTTTTTTTTTTTTGAGTTAATTGTACAAAAACATGACTGGAAATTGATTACAATTATTAAAACGAAGAACGTTCCATAAACGCAGACAAAAAGATATAATTAACTAACTTGAAAAAGAAAGTAGCTCTATGCACACCTACTTTCACTAAGCTCCAATACCTTTAATGCAAAATTTATGCTGGACTGCTTTAAAAGTACTTTGGAATCAGACTAGTAAACAGTCTAGTAAAAGGCTCACATAACCTACAAATATACCAGAGAAACAAGGTTGTTTGGAGAATCATTTAGAGAGCGGCATGACTATCAGCTAATGAAAGCTGCGTAAGAAAGGGATAGCTATGTTTGATTTCCAACAGCTTTGAAAGCTTTATGAAATTACACCATAACGACTAATATCAGTGTGGAAAAAAGGATGAGGAGACAAAACAATGTCACAGCTACTAGTAAGATCAGCATTTCCCAGTATTAGTTCTTAGGACTGAATTCTTCAGAATAGGTATTTCAAGAAGAGTATCTAGCACTTTCCTTGACACTGTATTAACACTTTTTCCAGGTTATCTTTCCAGCAAAGAAATACAGGAGGTGAAATCCACTAAGGCGTTGCCTTTACAGGCCTATTTATTGCAAAGCTCACCACAAAATGGTGAGCGTACATTCTCTATAGGAAGAGACTTCCTTTTAATCAGGGCTGTTATGCACAGTTGGATACTACTGATAGTTGGGTTGAATACTACTGATAATGTTGTGAAAAGATTCTTCTTTCTGTGAAAAGATTCATCTTTCTTCCTATATTCCTATTTCTAAACTGCCCATAGCATTTATGTTTTTATACCATGTACAACAATCCTAGAATTAAACGTTTTAGTCTGTCAGTAAGCATTAGTGAAAAATCAACACTTATTTACTACCAAACTGACAGCTTAGCTTACATTAAGACTTCCCCTACCCAGCCACCCCAAGGTGTCAAGGCTTCCTGTTCTGGGGAAGATTCGCAACTAAAACATTTTGTTTAATCCAAAAGCAAAGCAGTATTTACTTGAATTCAGTCACTGTTAGCCTGAATTACAAAGACATTTTACACTAGCCAGCCCATAATCTTTCAATGCCACCCAAGCTGCAGCCCTAAGCAGAAGGTTTAAGTCACACGTTGTCCTACCTATTTAGATTCTCCTGATCAGACATTGTTTGGTCAGTAAGCCTATGAGTGACCACACAGTCCTTAGGAAACATCACTCAGTTATTTCATAGTCAGAACTGGCAGGTGACAGCAGTTGAACTAGTGAATTGGCCATTCATTAGCAATCTACATCTGCTTAAGTTTCATGTGAATTACCATCTTTCGCAATATGTACAATCTGGTTTTATAAAGCAGCAAGGCTGCCACTAATTATGAGACTTTTTTCCAACTGATTCTCTTTGAGAGGGTTGAGTTCTACTTTTGTTTAACGCTGTGCTGTTACCTTATGCACCCAGAAATTGTGCTGATATTGTCATATTTGACATCTTTATCATCCACGTGTTTATACACTTATATACAATTATACTAAGGAACAGCTATGTAAGAATAACAAGAAAGGAGGAAAAAGATGCATTTCTAGTGTTAAAAACTTGGAACTTTGAAATTTTCTTTTTTTAAGTAGCTACCAGCTCTTCAGATGGAAGATTTAATCTCAAGTGTTGCACATACCACGTGCATTTCAGACACTCTCTTCTACAAAGTTCAGAACTTCTTTTATACTACTACAAACAATACTGAAGTTTCATTTATACCAAATGATGCCTTTTCACTTTTTTTTTTTATTTCTAACTATAGTAATTCCTTTGTGTAGCCTGTAAAGAGAATGAAATTACTCCTAACCATTAAGTCTGACTTTCTTTCCACCTCCAAATAGACTTTTCATTAAGGCACTTTTTTTTTTTTATAGATGTCCATTATTTTCAAGGCCTTTTCCATTGTTTCTTAATCTTTCTAATGCTGTTACATTTCCCAGTGAAATACCAGTAAGCTACACTAATATGCAATTTTAACCTTTAATAATTTTAAGATGACCATGGAGATCAACATGGCACTTCCCAAAACACATTCCAGAGCTAAATTAATATGCTTTCATGCTCACTGTGGCTAGTCCATGCTAGAGAAACAGTGAGAACTAACAGTATACCACCTCCTCTCCTCACTAGTTTTCAATGTTAGTGTCTATTTTTCATTATGTGCCATTCTCTAACAAGTTGCAGACATCACACACAAAGGATGGCAAAGCCAAATTGAAAACTACTGGGGCGGGGGGGGGGCGGGGGAATAAGCACAAACTGCAGGGCATAAGAGGTAACAGATCACAAGATTTCATCTTTATAGAAAGGTCAATTTTAATATTCTGTTAGGAAACAGCATAATTACAAGATAGCAAGGAATAAACAAGAAACTCTTTTTCCCACCCTTACACTAGGCCCTCTAATAGTATGCTAGTGTATATTTGTACACCAATTCAAACCTCTGTTGGACAACACTGGAAAAATGAAAGGCTTGGTACAATCACAAAAGAATTCAAGAACCTACTTCAAAAACCAATGCTACAAAAAATGTCTACCCTAACATTAAGTACTGCAACAATTCGTTTAATCTGTTATACTACAGTTATTGTTAGCGTCTTCATCATTTGGGGGAAGAACAGGAAAAGAGCAACTTACAAAGGTGCCTCTTGGCCTGTTGACTCCTGCAAAACCAGAGTACTCTTTCTGTTCGTGGTGAGTTTTGAACTCTTCGTCTCTTTCTTTCTTGCTATCCTTTTCTTCTCGAGAACTGGATGAGGAAGAAGATGGGGAGGAAGATGGGGAGGATCGAGCACGGTCTTGCTCTCTTTTTTGCTTACTGAAAAATAAAAAGACACGCTATGTGCTATTTTAAAAGTACTAGACAGTCTGCAACATGCTACGCTAAAATGGCTTTATTTATATTTTACAAAAAACTATCCCCCTTCCTTTTATTATAAAAGTCACATATACGTTATGTATTTCAGCTGTTAAGGTGAAGCATAGTTTCACTTTCCAGCCTCCTCTTACACGTTTAAATGCACTAAATGTATATTATTGCTAATGAGTTGGAAAGCAGCAGTCTGCAAACTGCAAGGAGTTTTTCCACGTTTTGATGCCATGAAGAGTTTCTGTTACTTTTAAGATCTGCCTTTCCTCTGAGGCAGAAAAACAGAAACCAAAGGGCAGAAAACCCTCAAGGCAATGCCTTTATAATACATTTACATAGTTCAGTTTGCACACTGTTTAGAACATATGGCTGCCCTATGTAGGTGCCCGTATGGTTAGCCAGTGGAAGGTAACGTGGATACCAAAGTCAGAAAGTATATGGCAAACAGGAAAGCATAAGTAAAAATTCATTGTATATCCAGTACAAAGCAGGAAAATAAATCCCAAAGCCAGACTTTCAGTAATCCCACAGTAATTCTAATTTGACCCAACTTACAAGATTTTTAATAATACTATTCAAAGGAAGGTTATACCTGAAGTAACTCTTACCACTGCTATACAGTATCCACTGAAATATGCTAACATTTTGTTTTCTTAAAAACAGCCCACTGGCCTTAGAAAAAAATAAAGATTCCCCTTCTCACCCATGTTAAACCTAAATATCAGTAGTATTCTCATACTCTGGGTGTTATGAGTTGAAAAAGTGCGGAATCAAGCATAACGAACCAAAGTTCTTACACAAATTGTTTATAGAAATGTACTGCATTGAAGTCCAACCTCCTGATGTAGCCTGGATAATAGGACAGATTAATTTGTCATTTTTTTTTTCAGTGTTAGCTTGCTATTCCAAAGTTTTTGTCCTCATCCACCATAAGCCGTGTAAAAGACAGATAATACATATTTGCTGTAAAACAAATAATTTTAATTGTTTAAATTTAAACGTTCCAGTATACATGGAAAATTGAAAGCAATTAAGCTTACAATTTAAAAAGGCTAATTGGAAGATAAAACCTACGTAGAGATTTAAAATATTTACCTGTCATCTTTATAAGATTTGTAATCCTTGTAATCTTTTGAAGTTTTCTCCTGCTTTCTTGACCCACTGGATTCCCTGGAACCCTTTGAGTCTCCTCGCTCTTTACTTCGTTCTTTTCTACGGCGGTCAATGTCATGCCGAAGATCAGCAGAATCACACCGTAATTTTTTATCCCCCTGTAAGCAAAAACATATTTCTGAACAAAATTTTAAGATAAAACACCCAGAAGAGAATCTGAAAAAGCAAATTGTGCCTCCACTTTTAAAAAGGCAAGACAGAATTTACAACAAACTCTTCAGCACGCAAATTGACTTTAAATGATGCCCTTTGCATGCTAGATCTATACAGAGAACAGCTAAGAACTTACATTTTAAACAAGCGTTCCCATCAAGCCAACAGAATGTCTATTTTTTGATGCAGACCAACAATAACATATTTTTTGGTAGGTTATTTAAGCATACATATTTTTCTGGTTAATTGTTTTTAGCAGAGCACAAGCACCTTATCAATTCAGCCATACTACTCACTGAGCACCTCAGTACTTTTTTTTTTTTTCCTCCTCATATTCTTTGTCCTTGGGCAGTGTAGCACCACAAAATTTGCCAAAAAGTATCAAAAAGAAGAAAGGAAGGGTGGGAGAAAATTTGACCTTCTAAGCCACATTATCAATATGCTAGCATCATGCTACATAGACTGTCTTCTTGTTAAGATGTTTTACTTAAAGAAAAAAAAAATAGTCTGAAACACAAATACACTACATACTGCAAATTCTTTTATAAGATTACTGTACACAAACTCACATGAAGGGGAAGTTCAGATTCAAAGTGAAAAACATCGCATTAAGTTTAGAAATACAGATACAACATTTACTCAGAACCTACTTTTTGACTTTCTTCTTTAAAGGCTCTCTCTTCACCTGCTAAACGGGTATGCTTCCTCAGGGCACTTGGAGAGATGTCAATCCTCCTAAATGAAAAATAAAAGCAGTGTCTAGCCATACAGGTATGTAATTGTTTATGGCCTCACACAGTTCAACAGAAATCTGAACAACAAGGCACTCTTGAAGAACAAACTTTCTGCATATAGAAGACCCACGATCAGAACAGAGAAGAAAATTAAAAATTAAAAACCTTGGTTCTGTGACGTACACAAAAGATAAATACATTAAATAGTTTGATTTTTCACATTTCAAGCAGAGCTTTCAAGATATGAAAAGTATTTAATGAGTTATTTCAAAAAGATCAGTGTATATATAGCCAATTCAAAATCCAGTCCCCCCCAAAAATCATTAAAACTGATAGCTTGTTGTATAGTTAAAATTACTCATCAGTTAAAGATCTTATGCAGTTCAATAAGGAATATGGAGATAATATATCCTCACATGCAACACAAATACAGTACACTGCATCATGTAAGTAAAGCACGTGATCAGAAACTACATCTGCATGCCTACCTTCTTACCTTTCAGGCTCTCAGATTTCTCAAAAAACTGCTGTAAATTAACAGACACAAAAACTAAAGTAGTATGAGATGGAACATTCACACTGAAGAATAAAGATGCATGTACTGGGCTTCTTTTCATCTTCAAGACATATGCCCCTCAATATTTGAGCACTGCATGTGAGAAAAGTAAATATATCCTACATGAGATAGAGGTAGAGAAGACATCTGCTACAAAGCCACAGATGAAACCAGAGTTGGCTCAGATGAGTTTCCTTTTACATATTTTTTTCCCATTTGTTTTTGTTGGGTTGGTTTTTGTATTTACATGAGAATTGACAAATTATTCCATACAGATTAAAAAACATTTTGACCTCTTAAAAGAAATATAAGCAGATATTATTATTATTATTATTTGAAATACATGCAATTAACATATACCTATGTATTTCTGGGCTCTTTTGCCGAGTGCAGTGCTCTTCAGTAGCTTTTTGATATGCAGTGAACCTCTCATTTAGGGTCATTCCAGCTGACTTGAAGTATTGCTCTGTTGGTTACAATAGAAAAACACTGTTTCGTTAGTTTAATTCAACTGACAGGTATTTTACTCCTGACAGAAAGGCAAGTAGCAGGCAAAAACATAGTATTTTCAGTAAATGTATCAGAAGGACAAGCAAGTGTGGGGTCTTCCCTATTCTTACACATTCTGTAATCCTAACAAACTAACAGTGCACAACATCACTGCAAGTCTACTAAGAACTACACCACGACTATATTACATGTAATTTAAGCATCATTTACTAATTTGACTTGCTCATTGTCAGTGACATTTTATTCTAATGAAATAAAGGAACAATTTCTTAAGTGATTTTCTACTTTGCCCATCAGACAAAATGAGGTTACTTTGAGTTACGAATACTTGCAAGAAGTGCATTTCACAATTCATCTCAACTTTAACTTAAAATAAGAGCTAATTCAGTGAACACACTTAAATAAGTAACGTATGCTTCAGTAACTACATGAATGACCTAACAAGTCATTTCTTAAAGTAATATAATTTCTTTCTTTGAAGTTGTGATGATAAGCAATCCAAGACAATTAACACATCTATATGTAAATAAATTCATTTAAGCATCTGGCATCTTGGCAAACCTGACAACTTCTCTGACAAGTTTTCTCTTGCTTTCAGAGACAGTTAAATTAGCAACAGCAAAACTCAAGTTTTTAAACCAGCTCAACAAATGTGTTTAAATGTAATATAGAAATACATAAAGTCATGAGCTATGAAATGTTACATATGAAGCAAGCTATCTGCTTAACAGGTCAACATACATCTGTATCAACTTACCGCCCGGCATCCAGTATTTGTCTCATAACCAACCATTAAAACTTGAAACGGCCACTACAAGGGTAGTGCCTCAATCATAATTCCATCAAACACAGGAATTTGAGCTAGCAACTCTGTTTTTATGCCATTTTTGCCAGGAAGACAGAAGGTTCAACTTTGCCTGTTTGGCATCTGTATCTTTCAACAGCTATTTTACTTTTGTAACATGGATTTTGCCATTTCAAAACACATTCCAGGACCTAGTTACAATGAAAAAGAAAACATCACTGGGCATTTTCAGCTCTACATTAATAAAGAGCTGTTCAGACTGGTCGCATCACACCAATAATGAACATAACTTCATTTTGTCAAAAGAGTTACTTAAATCTGATCATAGACCACAGCACATCTGAAATGCATAGAGAGGTTCTCCTTTCAAAAAACAGCCATAACTTTACACATACTAAAAACTTGAACAGATACTGTTAAGCTGTCATATTTAACAGTTGATTGTTTAATTTAACACATCAAAGTTTACAGAAAAACAGGTTTTTTGTGATCAACATGTGAGAGTTTCGGTAATATTTCACCTACAGCCTGCACATGTGCCATATGAGCCAATATTTACAGAAGCTCTCATTGGATCTATCCTTCAGTCTCTTTACTAATCACGAAAAGCAGATAAAATTATAACAAAAGTGGTTATATGCTAAGCAGGTGTCCCAATAACATTTTCAATCTAATATATTAACATAATCTATTATTGCTATTACTTTTTTTTCTTTGTAAGTAATTCAAAATGCAGGAAGTCATTTGGTCTTAGTCACTTGAAGTTATTTTGAAAACAAGGACTTTTGAGGGAATCTTAGCACATACCTCTAGCACCCAAATCTTTGCAGTTTTATACGCTAAAGTATCTTTAAAACAATGCTTATAGAGATACACTGAAACTTTGGATTTTAAGAAGTTATCTACTATTCAATAAGAAGACTTTGACAGTACGTGACCTAAATAAAATGCATCCACTTTGTCAGATTTTTTCCGCAAGGAAAAAATTTACGTCCGCAAGAAGAAAAAAAATTGCGTTTACGTCTTCTTATAGTAAGCAACAGCCAATACTGCTAAATTAGAAAACTATTAGTATATAATTTATTTAGTGGAGATTTAGCCAATGCCAACTTCCTACCATGATGAATTTCCAGGAGAAATTTTTGTCTCTAGCATTACAATGTCGTCAAATAAGAATAAAAATGAAGTACCAGTGTATTTTAATGTCATTTAGAGTACGATTTCTTACACAATTTCTATTTTGTGACTATAAAAGTGCTTTCTAGTGAACACCTGGAGATTAGCTCTGAGGTGCTCCAAAAGGAGATGCCATTGTACTTACAGTGCAAAAGACACCCATGAACCCACACTGTACCCCTTAATATAAAATTATAAAGATATTCAAATAAAACTGATGAAAAAAGACTAATGTAGTATGCTTAAGCTTCACTGCAAAAAAAAATAAATTTTGTGCTACTTTAGAACTTATCAAGAAATATAGTATGACTGCTATTATGCTCTATACCACTTGCTTTTTGATACTTGCTTCTGTTGCTACTTATTCTACATGTATACTTGCTCATGTATACTTATTCTACATGTACCTCAAAAAGAAAAAGTCTAAATCAATATTAAGAGGGCTGAAATCTTCCCATATTAGAGACAGCAAACAGTTTTAAATGCAGTTGTCAGATGTGTATATTCAGTATGGTAAACTGAACACATACCTTTGACATGATGAACCAAGGACACTATGTGCTGAATAAATGACTCTGACGTGCTTTTGCTGGCCTGTGGCAACTTAATGTGGTCAAAGATGGATCGGAACTCTTGCTCCTTCTTGACGGAATGGACAAGTGTGCTAGCAAGCAGCCTGTCTTTAGTCAAGGAAGCGGGTCTAAAATGCATCAACAACAAAAAAAGACACACAAAAAGAAACCACTAGTTTAAATAAAGATGAGCGACACTGCAAGCAGGTGGAGAACCACTTTGTGAAGCAGAATAATTTACCTATTGGAATCATCAAGAGGTACTGGTGCCATTTTGAGTTTAACTTCAGGACGATGGGAGTCACTGGCTATCATTTTGATCCTAAGTGGGCTCTCCTCTCTGAAGGTGGATTTTTCTCTCGCATCCAGATTCTTGTGTAGAGGGGGACTGTAATCAAAGAGTTCTTTGAGCTTTTCAGACTTTACCTGCTCAGGTGACTGAGTTTCTTTCTTCATCGTTCTCTCAGAACTCTTGTCTTCTTCCTTGTGCTTATCTTTTGTTGCACTAGGCCTTTCCACTACATAGCCAGTCTCTTTAGGCTTATAACTTTTCTCGTCTCTAAATCCATCGCTCTCTCTATTGCCCTTCATTGTTATTTTAGATTTGTATTTGGTTCCTTCCTCCTCAGCATTCCGATGAGATGCAGTAGGAAAATTTTTACCCTGATCTGCCAGGACAGACTTTCTGAACTGTCTGTAATCCTCTGTCTCCTCTGTGTCCTCCCCTTCAGAGTCATTAAACTTTTCTTTCCCAGTCTCTTTATCAACGAAATAATCTAAAGTTTCCTGATCCTCCCATTCCCTTTCTCCCTCTGTCCTCCCTTTTTCTGATCCTCTCTCCTTCTGGGCCTCCTTCTCCCTGGTATTACCCCTATCAAGCAGGTATACTCTAGACTCTTCATCTGTGTACCTGTGGATAGCAAAGAAGAGACTGGTAACTCTGGATTGCATTCATTCCAGTTCACTTGCATTCCTCTTTTGTGTCCATCCCACACCACCGACTAGAAAATACATTCCTCCAAGCCATTCAACTTTAGCAAGTAACTTTCTGCACACCATTAATACCATACCAACTGCCATTTATGTACTACTGCAAGCATCTGAAGAAAATAATGCTTTTCCATAGAACATGTAGAAATTGTCCATTTGAGTTTATAAAAAGTTAGAGGTTGGTTGGTTTGTTTATCCTGGATTGGTACGCGGATTCACACACTCTTACACCAGCCATTTTTTTTCCATCAAGTTCACATAAACTTTGATAACTCAAATCTGAATTATTCTGACACAGACTTAGCTCTTCAATCGCTACACTCTGTATAAGCAGGGATCCTTCAGAAGGCAGCTCTCCTATATGCCGGAGAGCTGTATGTCCTAACCACATTTATAAATTAACGATTTTAGACACTGCCTTGTCTATACTCTACCTTCATAAAGGTCCTAAACCATTCACCAGCCGCAATACATCTAACCTAGAGCAAGTCAGACGTTTGTTCTTCTATCAGGATATTTTTAAATAATAAATCACTAACTGGACAAGTTCATTTAAAACATATAATCAAATCTACATAGCATAGTCTTTATCATAGTTTATCTTTTTTTAAATTTTGTCTATAATTCATTTTGTAAGAAATCCACTGAAGTATGTAGCACATTAGAAAGGCACAGTCTGGCAACAGTAAGATTTTTACAACTTTTTTTTTTCCCCCAATTACTGCTGTATCAAATACATTAAACATCGAGCGTGAGAATTTTGTGCTATTTGGAAAAATGTACATTCCACTTTAAAAACACCGTCCCTTTTAGCGACAGGATTATATTCCAAGAACATCAAGACCTACCCTCTTTCTTAAGTAATGCAAGTCAAGGCATCAAAGTTGTCATACTTCACCACACAATTAGCAACGAATGCTGCTTATGTTAACCAAGAAATCATTGTGCATCTGGGTTTTCAAACTTCCAGAAGATTTGCATTTCAAATTACATGAAGCATTAAAATGTTAAAGTACTTGAACAGGAGTCACTGTCAAACAGGCATGTCTGATCCACTAATCCATTTGAGAGTTTTCTTAACAGTGAATGGGATACAGGAAAATTAACTGTGAAGGAACAACACAAAACAATCTTCCTCAAGGATATAGGTCCCTATCTCCACTAGTCTCTTGCCAATAACTTGAAAAGTCTTTACGGAGGAAACTCAATTCAACTAGACTAAAATTAGTAAAAATATTCAAGAGAATCCCAGCCCCAGTTTTCAAGGAGCAGTGACAATCTTGTCAAAACTCTGTTATAGAGAGCATTTTAAGATGCAATGCTAATTGTATAGTTTAATTCTTACCTTTTCAGAAACTTTCCACCTTTTGCAGTTTCCTGTTCTCCAGTCTCAGGATAAAATGAACGTGCTCGAGGCTCCTCACGGGGAGCACTCTGTGATGGGATTGTCTTTGCAGGGCTTCTCCTCGAAGGGATGTGATGCAATGGGCTATTCTGAGAAGGGCTATAACGGCTAGAACCATTTCCAAGAGAACCAGAGCCAGACCTCTCAGGACTATGCTGAATGGAATGGGAATGTTGAGGTGTGTCCTTTGCTGAGTGGACTGTGCTAAGCAAAGGGGCTTCAGAGCAAGATGAACTCTGACTAGGTGGGGTGGCAATAGAAGGACTATGGGGTGACCTTGGACTGTTATCGTATGCTGAAAGGCCAGGCCAAATGTCGCCAGAAGCTGCTGATGATTTGTTAAAATCGTCAAGAGACTCTGATGGGTCATGTTCAAATGTATCTTTCTGTTCATCTTGTGATTTATTTTTCAAAGGGCTATCTTGCAAAGGAGCCCCTTCAGTTTTCTTTGCCTGCTTTTCCAGAGACCCACGTCTTTTGGAAGAGACAGGTGATTTGCTGTATGGGGATGAAGAACGAGATGAAGAGGACCTTGGGGACCTGGAAGATCTGTAAGATCGACGAGATCTGCTCCGGGACCTCTGTGAAGACACAGACCTTCGCTTTGGACTTCTGGAACGTGAACGGCCACGCCTAGGACTTCGGGAGTGTCTTCGGTTCCAGACAGGCCTATAACCTCCACGATGGTATCTACCACCTCCTCCTTGATAATACCCTCTACCTCTTCCTCTGTAACCATAGGGGCGTCTCATTCCTCTATTATTCCTGTAATCTCTGCGATAATCTCTAGAATACATACGATCCCTGCTGCGAGATCGCGAATACGTCCTTGAACGAGACCTAGAACTAAAATTAAAAAGCAAACGTTAACATTTGACCATCGGAGAAAGAAAAAAAAAAAAAGTTTCTCAAGACTAAATGCTCAAATGCAGTCAGAATTGTAAAGAAGGCAGACTAACAGTCAAAGTAAATTCTTCAATATATCTTCATTACTTATTCCTGTCTCATAAAGGATCTTAATAAACATTGGTTCTCTAAGGACTGTGCAACTTAAGACTTCAGCATCGCAAGACTAAGACATTACCAGCCTCAATGGTTTGCCCTGCTATTTCATTAGAGATTATCACCATTCTGGAGCATGGCATTCAGTTTCTCAGCCACCACCACAGTTCACAGCCTGGACCATGCAGTTTCATCACCTCCAGTTTAATTTATTATGCCAGCAGACAGCAGCAGCTGGTGAGACCATAAACATTAAATTCAGCCACTCCTTTTATTACAGATTGTAACATCTACTAGTAAGAAAGTGGAGGAAAAGGCTGGAGGCAACTGAGAAGACATAGCACAGAAAAGCTTATCTGCAGAAGCCTCAAGTTACTCCAGATCTGAAAAGCTACGTGACAAAGACAGAATAAGCCCCAGGGAAAAAAAATGGACAAAGAAAACATCATGCGAAGGGGGAGGGGAGACTGAAACCAACCAGCCACAATACAAGAAGAAACACTGGCATTCTGATATCATCCTGAGATAAAGGAAAAGGGCAAAACAGGCAAAGAGTAAACAATTACAGTTAGTTACATTCACAGCAAAATCTACCTACTGCCTAAAATGAAGTAAAATACTAGGCTCACTGTTGCCATAGATTCATGCAAGAGTAAGATAATTATGATACAAACCCCAATATACTAAATGCAACTTTTCACGCGGTAAGTAAGGCATCAATTTACCTGTATCTCTTTTTTCTAGAGTGTGATCTGGATCTTGACCTAGAGCTGGACTGCGATCTGGATTTTGATCTCGAAGAATGTGATCTAGAGTTAGATCGACCCATTTTTCCCAGTAGATACACTCCTTCCCAAATGGAAAAGCAGTGAGGGGAGGGGAAAAAGAGGGAGGAAACTATTTAGAGACCATGTAAATAATAAGTGAATATGATTTTTATGACCTAAAATTACAATATTAGAAAGAGGTATAGCATTTCTTAAATAAAACAACTTTGGAGACAGTATGAGTAAATTTATTAATCTTAATAAATCTTATTAATCTAAACTTAAATCTCAATGTATGACATTTTAAAGAACGTAACACTTAATTTAACACGGCTACAGTGCAAGCAGTTTGTTTGAGAAGATAACAGCTGAAGGCTTCCCGGGTTCAACTGCAAACTGATCCTAAGGAAGGAGAAATGTAGGCAACAGGAAAAAAAAAAAAAAAAAACATTTCTACAAATTAAGACAGAAAATGCAAGTCTGGACTATTACATATTTGTGACCTAAATCTGAACTAAACCTAATCTAAAACTAAATTTAAACCTTCTATTCGTTTTATATAGTTTACAGTTATCACAATAAACACTGCCCAGATCTGCCAAGTTTTTGTTTTGTTGTGTTTCATTTTGTTCCACAAAATGAATATACCACAGTTAATCTGTCTGATCCGATATTCCACCACTCAATATATCCACCCCACACCTTGTTGTTTTTTTAAACTACTTGTAAAATCCATAGCCAACTAAAATTTTAACAGTAACTCGATAAAGAATACAGCTTACAGCAGAATTTAACAATCTTCAGCTCAACACAAGCTACGGAAACAGATTAAAAGCACTGAGTCCTAAATGGAAATAATCTCACAATATAATAATAATAATAATAATCTTTTTTTTTTTTTTTATGTACAGTCATAAGAAACATTTAGAATCTATTACCACTAACCATAAAAACACACCTTTTCTTTTGCAGAGCAATCACTGTAAAAAAAAAAAGATTTCATTTAACTAATAATAACTTTGCCTCGTTAACATTTTCTTTTGAGACTGCCCAGCTTTAAAAATAGTGAGTGACATGAGAAAACCTCAGTATAAACCGTTGACAAGTAACTATTCACATTTTCAGGCCTTAATATGCTCAGTATTTATAATTATTAATGTTTAATAACCCTTAAAGCAAACTTATGTATTGCAAACAAGAATAAAAGCCCCAAATTACTGTATTGAAAATACAAGCTCAACACAACAAGCATGCTTTGTCACACAGAAATTTACATAAGCTTTCTTGTTACATAGGAGATTTATCAATTATGTAAAGACAAATAAACAGCATTGCAGCTTAAAGTTGACAAAATTACAGAGATTTTACTCCCACATAAGCAAACCAAAAGAAAAAAAAAATACTGAGCAACCTTTCCCTTATCACTGGTCACTCTTGCCCCATATAACTTTCCCCCATCAGAGTACTGAAGAGTTTGTGTGGCCCCAAAGAGATTAATCTCATCTGAAACTAGCCCAGGGGAAAAAATGTAATAAATATATATAATTTTAATTAGAAACCTAGTTTAGGCTAAGAAAGATTTTTTTTTTTCCAACTCGGAGAAGAATATATTGTCAGTTGTCTATAAATTGTTCCTCCCACTAAAAAAAGCAAACTCACATAACCTATACTCAGAAGGTTGGTTCTAATTCTTTGGGTTCAATTAAACTCACAGAAAATGGACTATCATCTCTCATGATTAAATGCTTCACAGGCAACAAATTTAGAGTTTTTAAACTTTTGAAGACATGAAATATACTGATTTTCCTATAGTGATAGAAAAAAATGTTTTGCTATTAAAAGAAAATTTCAGGCCAAACTTTACATGTGCTATAAGTTTAACACAACCCAGTCTCCATTTTAAAAGAAAAGGAATGTTTGATTTTCCCAGCATTTAACAATAACACTTGCATTCTTATGTAAGACAAGTGTGTATACACTGTACAATAGTTGACCTTTACAAGAGTTGCATGTATTTCAGAGATTTACATAGTTCAGTTTATCACAAGCATAAATTTTAAGAAAACAAAATCAATTCTCATTTTAAATGCTTGAGTTTAATCAGAACATTTAAAAATAGAATTAAATTAATCTTACCTCAAACCGTTGGTCAGTGCCAATGAAGCGATTATTTCAGAATTCTCTGTGCTTTCAGCAATACTGATCCCTACAGAACGGAAAAAGAGACCGTCAGAGACACACGCTTTCACTAAAAGGTCAGTAACTCCTTTTGCTGAAGTGCTTCAAACATTGAACTGTTTATCATGAAAAGGTAACACTTCAGAAGTGGCACATTTACTCCTGGACTGGATGAAGCTGCAGGTTACAGACTGGAGCAGCTCAAGAGTTAGCCACTGCCAAGGGGCAAGCCCTACTTCCCTTCCATTTGTGATCACTCCTCCTCCTGGCTGGCTTCCAGTCCTGCATAACCTTCGCAACAGCCCTCGCACCCGGTGGGTCCTTCAGCGAGAAGGCTTCTGACACCCAGAGACCATTTCATACGGCTGGGTCAACTAACTGGCTTCACGAAGGCCCAAACAAGTGCCACAGCTGGGTTATGGGGGAAGAGGACAGCACACAGCCAGCTGGACGGGGCAAAGAGAACAGTGACAAACTCATACACAACCTGTGAATTCTGACATACCGCCTTGGATTTGACTGGGGTGATTTTTTTTTCCCCAAAAAGGATAATCGGGCTGGGAACTTAGCACAACAATAAAAGCTTTATTTTTAGGTTTCTCTTCAGCAGTAATACAAGCATTACTCTGTTATAGCTTATTTAAAATACATATGTGACTTTAAATAACCAACATTTCTTTCTTCAGCATTTGTTTTCCAGGAACACAAAGCATAACTGTAATAATGACAACAGTTTCAAAAGTACAAACTTTTCACTGGTCTCAACCTAAGTTACCTCAAAGCCTTCAGACACACACACAAATATGCATACATACGTGCATACACATTTGTAATCTGACTTGACATTAAGAAAACTTTCAAATTCCACCAAAGCGGCTCCGAATTTTGCCCCAGTTCAGTACAGATGGATCTCCCAGAAATTCTGCATCTCAATTTATTCATTAAAGCCAAAGCCATAAGACATTCACTGCTCCTCTATCATGCTTGTTCATATGTTTTTAATGTTTCCCTCACCTAAAAGAAATATAGCACTTGTTTTTATAAATCCTACTATCAAAATTCCACTTACCATTCACTAGTAGGGACCAAGATATTTCCAATTTCTACAAAACACATGCTTTAAAAAGATTAAGTTTTTACTTCTCATCATCAGCAAGCATGAGTCTCTGAAGGAGTACAGTAGTATCGGACCATTTCAGATCTTGTCTAGACAAAAGGCGAGATGGTATTAGCTAGCAAAGGTTAATTAAGGCATTCAGAAGTCTCATACAGAAAAAGTAATACAAACTTCAGCTAAATGGTTGAAGTTCAGTCCTAGATTTTAAAATCAATATTTAACACACTTCAATGCCATCTCTACTTCCAACTTTTTAATAAAAACAATCGCTTAGTGTTAACTGAAATTCAGAATCCTGTTTTAGACGAGCTTTTATGTCCTCAGGATACAGAACAAGACCATGACTTCAGCTTTAAAACCTCCAGGCAGTAGGCAGAATCTTAAATTACTGTAGCTCAAACCCTGGCAACCATTCTGCACAAGTTTTAGGAATTTTTCCAGCAGGTGGAAAAGGCAATGAGTAGCTGCTTTCCTGTTTTTTTGTTCTTCCCCCCCCAAACAGACACTGTCTATACCATGTCCAACCATGACAGCTACTATCCTTCTTAACTTTAGGGTAAAAAATATACATAAAATATTAAATTAAAAAATAAATAATGAATAGAAAATTTCAACTATTTTCAGCTTTGTTTCCATTTAATTGTAGCAAGTAAAAGCTTCACATGCAAAATCTCTTTTTTAAAGAACTCATACTTAATAAAAATGAAAAGACTGTTTAACTGTTTTTTGAATAAAGGTTTGCCTACGTAAATGTTCTTACAATATGAAAGAAAAGAGAAATTGATTAACCTCTATTAAAGCTCACAGTGATACATACAGAACTACCTAGGAAAACCGTTCCTTTTTAACAGTAAACTTGTACATGTTTCACTCTTCTGCAGAAAGTAGGTATTGGTCCTAAAGTGTCACAGCTACAAAGCACTGCTTCATGGTATCATACAAATCACCTGCAGCCTGTTCCTGTGGACACTCCTGTGCCCCCGTCACAGTCTGAAGTTGTAACATCATGCCAGGTAACAACAGAAGAGAGGTGCTGAGCATGGTGCTTCTAAGCAATAACACTGAAATCCCTAAAGCAAAAGAGTAGCTGCTCTCTGTTCGCTGCATGAAGCTCATCTCTGCACCAGTCTCTGAAGAGACCCAGAGGCTGCAAAGGTGCATGTGAAGGATGTGATGCAAGATGTCATCATCAACACCAAGTATTTTAAGAAGGAACCAAGACTGCTAGAAACACAGTCTATACCTGGAACACCAATGCTGTTCTGGCCATGCAAAATTCTTTTTCCCTTGCTTTCTACCCTACAAGTGGAGAAAGAGGTGCTAGGCTCTCAAGCATTTCACCCCAACTCTAGAGAAACCCGGGTATTACGAAGGAAGCTGCTGCAGCTCCACAATACTTTAAATCGGAATAAGCTGGCACCACTAGCATAAAGGAACAGTCCCACCTTTCCTACCATTACATTACATCATGTTCCTGATGGTCTTCTCCTTTAGGCCAGCACAAGGATTAGTGCAGCCACGTTGGGAATTGGCTCACAAAACATGGAACACCAGGACTGCTTTCAACACAAGTGACTTTTCTGATATGGCTCATGACACAGCCCCACAACCACTTGGCACAAAAAGCCCCAAAAACTTGGGCCAACACAGGGGACGTTACAACAGCCAGCAGCCAGGACTGCTTCCTTTGGCAGCAGCACAATCCCCAGACATCCCTGAAACTAGCTTGGGAAAAACCACCAGCAGCAACAAACCTGGATCTTTAGCTTTTTAAATAAAAATAAAAATAAAATAATTAAAAAAAAAAAACTTGACACAGCAACCTATGCTTTTTTTTTTATTATTATTATTATTATTATTAAATTAATATTGGGTTGCATCCAGGACCACAAAGAGAGTCAAGAGAAGTTTCTTACCATAACAGCGTGTGTTTGGGTGTCTTGTACCAGCCTGAGCCAGTGAGCATGACCACCAAGCAAAACAAGACACACAACAGGACCAGGCTTATCCTACTGCAAGCCAAACAATAAAGAGGAAATAGCATTTGCTGTGTTCAAAAGAAAAATAAAGGACAGAAAAGCTAACATGAACGTTATTTCCAGTTCCTTCTGAACATTACTTTTAAGAGCCTCCCCTTACGCCACTGATGCTTTCAGAGTACGGAGACCACAGATAAAACCTATCAGCTAAACACACCAATTTGGCTGCTCTACACCACGTGGAAGTCTTGGACGACATTTTAGGACAGCTACCCCAACTTACACTAGCAAACCACTATATTTTAGCTATATTTTACTTATACTTATTTAGTAGCCCGTATTACTCTTGCTTAAGCATTGCTTGAAACCTGTCAGTAGGACTTAAGTCAAAAATCTTGTTAAAGTAATTCACAAGCTGTTGCCAAAATGTGTTTTCATTCAGAGATTCAAGCTTCCAAAGAAATAAGGATTATACAACTGGGACAAAACAAGGGGGGGAATAACAACCTTCAAGAAATCGCAAAGAATCTGTTACAGTTGCTGCTAAATTAGAGGGAAGTCAGTCTCACTGAGACAGTAGCGTATGGCATCTATTCAGTGCTTGCCTACCTGCCACATAATAACCACACTTTCTTCTCCACTCTCTGCATCCCTGACTTTTTTCGTACATAAAAAATGTACGCAAACTACCAGCAGTACCTCACAAGTAAGAACAGAACACATTTCAGCAGTGACTATAAGATAATCATTGCCCAGAATGCCACAAGTACTAAACTACCATAATGAATTTAACTAAACTATCTTAGGTAGTACAAGTAAGAGCTAAGGAACACTTTTCCCCCTCTTACTTTCTTCCTGCGTAAGATCATCTTCATAATACACAGTTGCAAAGACTAAAGACACCTGCATAGGAATTACAGCATGGAAACTGAACTGAAACAGTAAAACCTATAAGGATGTTTGTACATTCTATGTACAAAAATACACAATTTCCCTAACTTAATTTCTTTATAGAAAATATATTTGTAAATTAAGTTAAAAGCCAGCATCCAAATAATAGCAAAATCAGCTCTGTAAAGCCATCATATGATCAACAGCTGTTCTTTGATGTAAAACACTAGGCAAGTATTAGCATGATTCTCCTCTAACAACACAGAAATCAAAATGCCTATTTCTAAGAATTTTGTTGATACACAAGAAGGAGTTGTGTGCTTTTGGTTATCCAAAGCAACAGGATACCTAACCTTGTTTTGTTTTATGTTGTTATTTGTTTAACAGTGTTTTGATATGCCCTTAGAGAGTGGTTTCTATGATCTCTTTACAGGAGCCTGCGAGCACGCTGTGAACACAAAAAGGCCGTCTTCCCTTCCTTACTTGTTCCAAGGCTGATACTCACAGAGGTACCTGGTGAGCTGGATCAGTGAATTGATCCAGGACAAAACTGTTCTGGAGAGAAAGACAAGGCTGGCTTTTGAGCCACATCAGCTTCCAGACCCAGCGTACAGCAAGGCTGTGGGAGGGCCACTGCCAGCACAACGGCAAAGCAGCAGTGCACCTTTTCACAACACCTCTCTGGAAAAACTCTCACAGGTCAGACCAAACACCGCTGTAACCCGAAGACTTGCATTCTTCAGTAGTTTCCTTCACCTACCTCTCGTAAACAAGCCCCAAATGCTCCGTGGCATTCCTCAGGCCCATACTCCACAATCGCTCCTTCGCAACCAGCCTGAATCTAATCCATCCAAACACCCGCACCCTAGCTACAAACAACAGCTCCCTGCTGACCCTTTCTAAATTCCTAAAACCACTCCAAGTTTCCTGCATCCCCAATGGCAACAGGAGCTTTTCCCCCCGTACGTGTCCCCGAGAAAGACACCCTCAGCTACAGCCTTCAGCCGTGGCACTGCTGTTAGAGCCAGGCCCACAAAAGCCTTGCTCAAGCTGCGGAGTCGGTCGGTGCTCAGGAGAGGCCGTCACCACCGAAGTGCTGCTACATGTAAGGCACCAAACCTCTTCCTGCCATTCAGCTCTCTCTGCCTGTCATTCAGCGCCAGAAGGGATGAGTAGGAGGAAGCAGCTCCTACCCTCCCCGCCACAAGAAGCTGCCTGCTTGAAGCGCACCTCCAAGCCAGGGGCTTTGCCCCTTCTCATTTAGCCCCCTTTTGTCTAGGGCAATGTGAAGAGGCAGAAAGGAGGAAGGGAAAGCCAGCAGCTCGGCAGCGTTTTCCCGGAGCCCCACACTCGCCATCGGTCCCTGCCCAGGCCGAGAGCAGCGGTTCCGGGGTCCGGTTTGATACCCTGACAATAAACCAACCCTGACTCAACCCGAACTCCTTTGTTTGGCATGCCCCTGGCTCCTCCGGCAGTAAAACCTAACAGGGCCAAACTTTGATCCTGCAGACACGCAGGCGGCGAGATGCAGCGCCTTAACAGAGGATCGCTCCCACCACAGGCTGAGGAGGAAAAAAAAAAAAAAAAAAAAAAAAAACCCTTTTTTTTTTTTTTTTTTTTCTCATTTTGGGTCAGAAAACCGAAGATTTGCGAGAGGCAGGCAGCAAACAAAGGGCAGGGCGCTGCGCAGGCTGCCGAGCACGCCCCGGGACGGCGCAGGCCCCTCTGCCAAGGGGCTCCCACCCCCCCCCCCAAAACCCCGGCCCCCCACCCCCACCCCCCTCACAGCGCTCCCGCCTCACGGGGATGGCAGGGGGCGATGTGGCCGCCCCCTGCCCTGCCCTCATCCCCCCAGCCCCCAGCTCTACCTTGGGGGACTCCCGAGGGGGCTCCGGCACGGGACGAGGCCGCCGGGGCCCGGCGGGGGCCGCCTCAGGGCGCTGAGGGCCGGGCCCGGCCCCTCCTCACGGAGCGCTGAGGGGAGGGGGGGGGAGGGGGGGGGCGGGAAATGGCTGCGGCGCGCGGAGGTCACGCGGCGGGGGGGGGGAGGGCGGGGCGCGTGCACGGCAATGGGGGGGGGGGGGGGCGCACTCGGGAGCCCCTCAGCGCGGCCTCCTCCCGGTCCCGGTCCTGGTGGTCCCGGTGCCGGTGCTCACCCGCCGGCCGCGCGGCGTCACGGCAGCCCGCCGGCCATCTCCCGTCGGGGCGGAGGAGGAGGAGGCGGCGCGGGGCCCTGACGGGAGCGAGGCACCATCGGCAGCGGGGGGGGGGCCGCGGCCGCGCCTCGCGTCACATCCGCTCAAGGGCTGAGGGAGGAGGGCAGCGGGACGCCCGCCCCGCCCGCCGCCATCTTGGTTGTGGGTAGCCGGCCGCAAGGAAGATGGCGGGCGGCGGGGCGGAGCGCGGGGGGTGCGGCCCCGGGACAGCGCCTCAGGGCGCAGTGCCGCCGGGGGAGGGGGGAGCGGCACGCTGCCCGTGTGTTCTTAAAAAAAACAGCGTTTGTGAGGCAAGGCAGTACACAGAATCACAAAATCACTAAGGTTGAGACCATCACCCTGCCACCACTGTCACCCACTAGATCGTGTCCCCAAGCACCACGTCCAGCCTTTCCTCGAACACCCCCAAAAGCTCCACCACATTCATAAATATGAGCAGAAAGCGATGGGTATGCACAGTTTTTGCAGAGTTTTTAAATTCAGGGGACAATTACAGGCAGACAAAACCAACCGATGGAGGAAAAGGGAATGGAAGATGCAAAGCAGACATAACCCAGTAATGGTGGTTTGCTCTTCTCCATGTAGAGAAAATAAAGCACTGCTTATTTACACCTAACCTATATTTCTGTTTTATCAATACAGTATATTGTTTATTTTGGCTGCTAAGTACTTCATACATAGCTTTCTACAGAGGCAGCAACCGATGAATGGCCTGTGCCAGAACAAAAACACTGTGGATGTTTTCGTTATGACCAGCTGCAATTAATTGATGAGCCGCCTGGTCTACACACAAGTTCCCTTCCTCCTTTTCCGCTTTTTCCTCTACAAGGTAACTAACCTGTAACTCAAGTGCAGCCCATGTGCGACAGCTTTTGCTATACACAATGATGAGACTGTTAATGTGGGCGTGCTTGACAATGAAATTGCGGGCTGCAGTCAGCTTGCTGGGGCTGGTGAGGCTTCCAGAATTCTTGTGGCTGCACACAGACGCTTCTGAATGGCCCTGAAGACTTGTGTGACACGTGTGTCGTTTCCCTTTAGTGAATTTGCATAGCAGCATATTAAGAGTTGGACTTGGTGATCCTTGTGGGGCCTTGCCATCTTCAGATATTCTATGATTCTCTCCCCTCGGTTTTCTGAGATGTGGGATATATCTTATTGGGACAATTAGAAAGAGTGGTTACTTCTACTCTTCAGTATTTGTTGTATTTAAGACAACATAATAAGGTTACAGGAGAAAAAATATATATGATAACATGAAACTTTTTCCAAACATATTTTAATTATTTCAACCGTATTTGCCTAATGACAAATAGTGCACTTTTTTTCAAGCTTTGCTCACTGCCTTACTTTATCAGGAATTCGACATTTGGGCTGTAAGCTACACGATCCTTCAGTGCAAAACCAGGACCCTTGCCTTGAAACACACCACACAAGTGTTTTTTGCAGGGTATTGTTTATTAAACACAACCCAATGGCCTCAGGTCACCTCTGTTCTGCAAGCTTGTATATTTCTTCACGTACTTGACTCGCTGATTTTGAGTGGTAATTTCCTCACAACATTTCAGATGTTTATATGAAGTTTGATCAAATTTCCGTGGTTTACAGACTCTACGGACACTTTTAACACTTTTGACATGTTTGTGGCACTGCCATCTGCAACAATTTGTTTCTGCCTTTTCTTTTAAAATCTATTTATATGTTTGTTATCATAGCACATGGCAGTTCTGAGCATGACATAAGGTGCCACTTTATTTGAATACAGGAACAGTCCATGAAATTTACAATGAAGTATGAGGGTCAAGGCAACAAGAAAATAAAAGTAGACAGAGCCACAGCATGGTACTGTGTCATCACTGGCCCAAGCAAAACTCTTGCTGGCTGTTATCACACATCCTCACTTTTCAGTGAGTCAGCTGAGACTTGGACATCTCCTGAGCACTAACAGAAAGGATAAATACTTGGGTAAGTCCACGGTTAATAGTTAGCAGTGAAATCTGAGCACCCGTCAGGGAATGCTGCTCTCAAGTGTTATGAAATGATAATGTAACCTCAATTCCAAAGATTAGTTAAGAAGAGCAGAATGAGTCTTCATAAAACGGGAGCATAGACTTGCAAGTCATGGGTGTTGGTCTGTTCCTTTACTTGCTTTGTTACTGCACAATAGCGAATCACACCTAAATCGATTAAAACCTCTGATTAAAACCTTACTCAGTTTTACAGCCCCCTTGTGTAAATTTTGTTAAGCCAGGAGTGGGACAGGCTCGAGAGTGCTGTGTAAAGGGGATGGTTCAGTAGATGGCACTCTGCCTCTGAGTCAAGATGAGCAAATTCCTCAGCTGAGGGATTTAATGCAGGGAGAGCAACTTCCTTTATACACTTCAGAAATTATAATGAATGCAAACAAAGCGCTGCCTAACTATGTAATGAAGAGACCCCTGGCAGTTTTTCACAAAACTTGATCTCTCGAGTCCTGGCATCAGGTTCCCTCCCTGTTTAAATTATTATAGTCACTTTCTGTTTAATCTGAATTTCTCCTGAAATCTTAACAGTGAATATCTATGTATACACACATATATAGATATATATATATTATTTATTTATTTTTAAGAGCTTAGTAGTAATGTAATTTACACATCAGAATCTGGGTTTAGAACTGTTTTGCTTGCTCGGCTATTTTTTTCTAATTCATTATTTTCTTTTGCTATTTTGTCAATGGTAAATCCAGTTCAAGAACTTAACACCTGTGGTTTGTTGGTAGGTTTTGGTTTGTTTTGTGTTATTTTGGAGCCACAACATTGCACATATCCAGTTTTTCCTAGCAGTTGCACCGAGTTAGTACAAGTGAGGAGACCTTAACCTCAGGTACAGAGACAATAAAGACCTGCTAGGCACTAGGGGAGCCATGACCTTTTAAATCAAATATGCTGCTAATGAAGCAGCGGTAATACAAAGCCAAGATCTTACAGCTTTCTGAATTGTACAGTGTTTTCCACAATCCCAGACAGAAGGGAGAAAGAAGAGTGAAAGAAACATGTACAAGACAAAGATTGCAATAAAAAATTATCTGGTTCATAAAATTCGTAAAATTCAAAATTAGTTAGCTGAAATTTTAAAATTTTGTATTCTTGAGTATTGTAAGTATATTCTTTCAATTTGCTGCTTTTTAAGCACTCCTCTCTTATCTATTTTCTGTCTAGTAACTATATCTAGTATCTATTTTCTTATTTGACTAGCACACTTTTCTCCATCCCTGCTTCGCTCCTAAGCTCCCTCAAAATCCTTTTTCCACGGATAGATTAAAATCACAGTGAAGTGGTAACAGTATTTCTAACATTTGGAGCCTGGACTGTCATTTTCTTCCTTTAAGAGGAAAGCATTTGCTAGCATAGCTCAAATAAAGGTGTTGGTCCCTGTTTTTTCCAGTATTCGTGTCAGTCTGAGGATTGTTTGGGCCTGTTAAAATGAAGAAGTGCTGTGTAATGTTTGAAAGAAGAGTACAAAGAAGTATTTGCATACATCCCCCCAGTGAGAGTCATTTTTGAGCTACTGAAGGTGCACCATTGGAAACTAGATAAAGGAATTCCCATTACCAGAAGTGTTTCAGGCAGTGAAATGAGTGCATTCTGCATGAGTGAAATGGTTGATGAGTTTAGTGATGGATAAATGTGGTTTTAGATTTTTCTTTCATAATTCAAAAGAAAACTGACCTGCCAGGGATATCGGATATCAGATGCTTAAGGGACTGTGCCCAAAACCAGTGTTTTCTGTCCCCTGCAGAGTAACTGCACATTGGGTAAAATGTTGGCCCAATGGAAGCACTCTGTTGAAAGTGCCATTTAGTTACAGCATCCATCTGTTGTTCGTCAAACAAATTAAACCTTCCAAATGTAGTTTATACAGAATTCCAACCAGTCTCCAAACAGTCAGGTTGCTGACCGAAAGCCTCTTTTGCACATGAGTGAATGGAGGTGGGTTGGAGAGACTTGTTTTTAGCAATTCACAAAAGGATATATATATTTTTTTGTCCTTTGGAAAAAGAATCGGGAGGTGGGCTGTGGGGCTTCTACTACTTGGGACGCATTTTTTACATGAGTAAAGCAAAATGGTTAAACACTGCCATGGCACTACTAATTTCTTCCCTTCTACTTCTGCAGTCTTGAGCTGACATTTGTTCAATCAGATAAAGAATCACATCTAGGTCATGCAACTGATCAAAAACATCAGGGTTCTGATTGCAACCTGAGCATGTACAACAGCCACTGTGATTTTAAAGGAGGCTTGCAGGCTCGCAAACTAGCCTTCTAAACTTGCTTTCAAGTAGTGGTTTCAAACCAAAGACAAACAATTTCCTGACTGAATCATCAAACTAAGTATTGGTGTATCCGAGTTTTATGCCTTTAGGCAAATTGTAGCCTAATTTTCAGGTCTGTTGAGTTCCTTTAACTCCCATTAATTCTAAATGGAGTTACAAGAGCTCAGCTGCTCTGAAACTTATTCTTAAACCTTTTTATGACTATCTTCCCTACAGACACATTGGAAAGCTGATTTAATGTTTGTAATGCATTTTGAAATGCTCAGTAAGGATATATTACAGAAATGTGGTCATTGCTAACAAGTGTCTTGTTAAGGCACTCCTACATTTTTCTCATCTCAGAGCAGTACAGTTCAAGTTACCTGAAAATAACTCATGACAAGTCAACCACACTGCTCTGTAGACAGGACAGAGCAAGAGACAGAAGGCATCTGTGGTGGGTTCCCAGGGATCTGCCACCTCACTGCTTTTAGTATGGAAGCCCAGGGGTGAACAATCACAAGCAGAAGCTGAAAAGCAAGTGCTGGCAGAAGGGGAACCTAAAAATCACACAGGTTCCCCACAGTTTAGAAGGTTCCCACTAAAAGAGTCCAGAAGACCTGCTGTGAAAATAGGCACATTAGCCTGGCTGTTTAGGGTTAAGAAGCAGGACAGGGATCAGAAGTCAGAGGGCTTGGAAAGCTGGTCAAGGAAGTAGCCAGAAGAATCAAACTCTTGATTCTTTGTAAGGGATTGCACGTCAGAGAGAGGTCTCACACCTGCTGGGTTATGGGGATAGGTGGGCTTATCTGTGCCCCGTAGTGTTTGTATTTAGGGGAACTACATCCTGGGTGAGTGACAGAAGAAACAGCAGGAAGCAGGCAGACCCATAAGGTCTGGGTGGGCTGCTCACTACTGCCTGGAGAAAGAGGTAGAGCAAGAGATTGGATTTTCAAACATGATTTATTTAGAAACTTCAGATTCACTAAAGAACAACCAGACTAAAACTTCCCACTAAGTGGACTGGATGCAACGGTTAGAATAAATCTATGGATAAAGAGAAGTTAATAAAAGTGATCAACATTCATCAGACCAATACCTGCTGGTTTCCCAATGCAGGTAATCTTGAATCAAACCAGATTTCACTCAAAAACTTCAAGAATGTTACAAATTAATTAGGGCGTTCATAAAACTGTTCAACCAGGGGTGGGCACATGCAGCAGACTGGTGAAGTACACAAAAGACCGGGGTAAGAGGAGAACAGCTCCTTTTTCTTTTCGCTTCCTTTTTCTGCTCAAAAAGTTGCAGATGACTTTTACAGGCAACATCATCCCATCGTCAACTTTCCCAGCCCGCTCTGGAGGATTTGCTCTCAGCAGGAGAAAAACATCGCTCTAAATTCACTTGGCCACTGTATTTTTTATTTCCACCCTTGCTGATTTGCAGTCTCACCCGGCTGAGTTGGGAGCTGTTTGCCCAACGGGGCTTTTGTTCTGGCCTACCCCAAACTGGAAAAACCTGTTAGCGTGCAAGCTTGCTTGCTTTCTTTCTTTCTTTTTTTTTTTTTTTTTTTAATTGTTGGTTGGTTTTGATCTTCCTCTCCCATTGGCAGCCCTGCTTGTACACATGCAGACAAGGTGGTGCCTCCTTTCATGTGCAAGGCTGCCCTGTGGAGTCTGAAGGTGGTTTTGTCATTACCCCGCAGCCTTTCCAGCCTCACGAAAGCTCTGGTGGATACTCCAGGAGTTAAACTCTGCTTGTTCTCCGCAGAATGAGTTTAGGTCATTATTTTACTTTTCTTCAAGCAAAGGGAGGGTGTTTGTTCAGGTCCGGCCTTTGCAATAATATTTCGTGCAGAAGCTCATCTCCTTTACAGCAGCTGCATGCCATGTAGGGTTGACATCTGTAACACCAGGCAGCAAGTTAGTGCCGTGGCCGAGCTGGGAAGAAACTTGTTATCCCATCCCTTTCCTTCTCATCTTGCTTTGGATCAAGAATGGGTCAGCTGTGTGGACGGTGCATGCAGCTGCTGCGCGACTTCGTGGCCTTTGTTCAGAGGATGTCCTCGGACCTGCTGCACAGCATTAAGGAATGCTTAACCCTGATAATCAAATGCTCCTGCTTGAAGCAGGGCAGCTCGAAAGCCAGACAGCTGTACAAGCCCGTCCTGCAGCCCCACGAGCGGGTGACAGCACAGGAGTTTCTGCAGCACATCGAAAGAGGTAGGCGCACGTGTTGTTTGAAGGGGTTGTGAAAGGGCAAGGAGATGCTTTTGGGGGGTTGAAAACAGGTGGGGCTCCTCTGGCATGGCATAGAGCAGCTTGGTGGTGTAGGAAAGGACAGAGCTACAGAGCGCTGTGTGCATGGGACACCTGGAGCTGGAGCGGCACAGCAGTCGGTCTGGGTAGAAATGGTTAGCCCCTTTCTGCGGTGCCACCACTGCTAAAACATAATTCGTGCAAATATTTTTCTTATAAGCAAGTCCTTCTGGTAACTAAGTTAACTTTCTGAGTCTGTCACTAAAGCCACAAAGCTGGGAAGAGTCCGCACAGCACTGCCGGAGCCCCAAGCTGTTCGAGGCAAACTACGGCGTGGTTCTGGCTGCGTTGTGCACATCCATCCCTGCACTGCCTGCAGCACAGCTGGGGTTGTGCTGAGGGTGCCTGCGTTGTACGTGGGGAAGGTCAAAGTCACCCTGGGACAAGTGCCAGGGGGCTCCCAGGGCTTCTCAGGCTGCAAGAAACTGGTCTGCAGTAAGGGCTTTTGTGGAAATGTTCAGACACAAGGCTTGAACACTATTATGGGATTCTGCTTGAATCACAGTAGGTCCCATAACTCCTAAAAAACCTCCTCTGCTTTACATGTTAACTCTAATCCCCCTCCTTATCTTCCTTGGGTATCCTCTCTATCCTGTCCTGAGATACAATGTATTAATAGGAAAGCTTTTTTATTATTATTTCATTCCTACAGTCACAGAATGTCTTCCTGGATTAATTCATTTTGTTGGTTGTCCAGCCTAAAATCATTTCTTGTCTCACACTTGAAGGGGGTGCAGCTGCCTGTTTGTTTGTGCTTTGTCTCACAGCCAGTCACACGTATTGTGTTAAGCTTAACAACACCGGGCTAAAGCTAATAGACAAAATTGCAGGGCCTTCTACTCTCATTTGCATGAAGGGTGCAGGACACCACAAACTACTGTTTCTTTACTGGCCTTTTTGACGTAAAACCATCTTGTGAGGTGGACCAAGAGAGACGTTTACCCTTGGTGTGACACAGTTAATGCTGTTTAGAACGATCTGTCACGGGACAACCTCTGGCATGACCGTTGTGGTGCTGATTGTTTGGAACATGCCTGGGTCAGCCTCAGCCTGTGTCCCTGCTCTGTGAGTGCTGGTCCCCGTGCTGTTGATGTGTTTCACTAACTGTTGCCTATCAAGCACTGGCTAAATCCAGAAGTCCCTATCCAGAACAGGACTAGACCTTTCAGCTTTGTGTACAGTTTTTCCAGGGCCAAACATTGTATTCCAAAGACTAGCATGCTCCTGACCATGTAAGAGTGCATTGACAGATCAGGTGCAAGGAAAGGGTGGTCTGGAAAAAACAGTGAGAGCAATATGGTCCTTTGTAGCACCCACACAGGTGCTTCCTGAAAAGAGTAAGTGTGTGTTTTCCTGAGAAATCCCTTTCTCTCTGAGATGGGTCTACAAGTGGCTGGTCCATCTTGGCTCCTGAGGAGCTGGGGTACAGCAGCAGGGAGCCCTGAGCTTCTGTGGCAGCAGTGCAGAGGTGGCCGTGCGTGCTCTCAGCAAGGTCCCAATGTCTGTGAGAGCAGATACCAGGGTTAATTCTCTGAGTGACCAAATCCTGCTGCCAAGATAGATAGAAGCACAGAAATCTCAGAACGAGAACCAAGACACATCCCTCTTTAAACACTTGCCTGTGTATTTTATTCCAAGATGAGGCAAGCCCATCCTCAATTTTGGAAAAAAATATAATAATCAGAGAGCCAACACTTGGACAGGTGGAATGCAAGGAAAGACTTTGTGGTTGGTCATACTCAGCTGTTAGCTAGGGCAGCAAATGCTTGATATTAGAAGCAGGTAAAAATGCACAGCTATGTGGGAGATTCAGGTAGTCAGTGTGTGAGGAATGGAATTAGACCACAGGAAGCGATTATTGTTTTTTTTTTTTTTCTAAAACTTTACACACACTGGCCTTCCCTTTGTGTTCATTGTTAATTATTAAACAAAACTGAGCTTTATATGAAGCAGGTCTTCTGTGAAACACTTACCTAACCCTGAAGGTAGGAGTTTGTTACTCTTGACATGGAAGCTTTTAATGGCTCGAGATATTGTCTGAGTTTTGCATTGAGGCATGTGAAAGCTCACACTCCTCACATCCCCCACATCTGTTATCCCATGGGAAGTAAAGTAGCTAGATCTTGTTGTTCACAGAGATATTTCTACCTAAAATACTGCTTTAATCTCTTGTTTAAAAATACATCTTGTGCTTGTGTGCTCCACCAGTGAATTATCCTACATTACCTTTTCAGCAGTTTATACTGTTGAGCATTGGTTCAATGGCCTTTTTTTTTTTTTTTTTCCATTCCATGTTCCATTCCATGCATTACAAGCACATCATACAGTGACTTACAGAAGTCATGCGTGACTGCTATTGCTGGACTCGTGGTGGTTATTACTGAACATCTGGTTTATTCCTACTATCATTCTCAAGAAGAGGTAGATTCATGCTAGGAATTTGAGCCTGAGGCAAGTCCATTTGCAATCTGTGTTGCTGGTCCTTGATATCCTTTATTATACTGCAATAGAACCACAGCAAAAATAAAAAGTAATAAATTAAAAATACGTACCTCTTCTATAGCTTATAACTAAGAGCACAATTTTTGGTAGATATATTTTAACAAAGATCTGTGATTCAGGAAGAGATAAAGTTTTATGGAGAACAAGAACACCTTCATTTACACTAGATTGCATAAAAGTGTCTAAAGGTTATAATTTATCTTGCTTCCAATCACTAGTTTCAAGAACATCATAAGAGTCATTGCCAAGGACGGGTTATTCCAGGTTCCTTTATTGCAGCTGCTCCTGGAAACATGAATAAGGACAGATGGTCTATATGGGGTTGTTGCAGTACAAATATCTTTACGTGTTTTTTGGCTGTAAACTTTAATTTCTCTGTGTGAACTATCCTTTTTCAAGTGTAACTGAATCTGCGCTATATCTGTATATCTTTAGGTTTTGAAACGTCACCACTTGGAAAGGACCCTCTGGAAGCCTTGAGGACCTTAGCTTTCTCAGAAAACCCGGGCTTACAGCAGTCTGCTGCTCTCTATTACTTGCACATGAGCCAGCACAGTAAGTTATCTCAGTGCATTAGAAATTTTTCACATAATTATAAATAAAATTATCTTTTCGAACTGTGAAACTTCCTTAGATTCATTAATCAAGTTTTTTTCCTTTCATGCTATATTGCTTGCCAAGGAAAATGGAAAAGGTATCATTGCCGTGTGGGCAGAGTCATTCTAGGTTTTACTATGAGAAGATAGCTCAACATTATAAAAGACTGTCATTTACCTAATTGTAATACTTCTGAAAAAAAAATCAGCAGAATCCCAAGTAGTTAGAGTATTCTGAATCTCCTGAGAGCGATGTAGTTAAAAGTCTGGTGGCAGGAAATGGACGTACGTGTAGTGATCTTTTAATATTTAATATTATATAATTTTTGGAAGAGGACAAAGCCCTGGAGGCCAGATTGTAGTGGAGACAAGAAGGAAACATTATGCTTTGTACCCACTACTAAATGGGAGCGCTGGGTTCCTGAGGTAATTTTTAAACAAGTCACCCTTGATATGCCAAATAAGATTACAGCAAGAGTTTGGGTTGTACATAAAGGCAGAAATAGCAGCATCAAGAAGAATGCTATTTATTTATTTATTTTTATTTTACCTTGAGCTTTATTCCATGTATTTCTTCTGGCTAAAAAGTGCAGACCGCCACAACATGAGGAGCTGCTGTGAGGTGGAATGTCCTGTTTGGTAGCAAGGCATGTTGGTTCTCTTCCCATAATGTTTTTGAAGTACTTGATTATCCAAAACCTGTTCAAGAACTTTGGCCTGTTTTGCCAGTAGCAAGGTAGTTTAAATGGTGGGGAACACCACTCAGCCCATTTACATGTATGGTAGTACCTGGGGCCCAAGACAAGAGAAAAATGTGAGAAACCCTGGTTAATGATGAGACTTCTGAGTGTTTCCTCTCATTCCTGCAGTGAATATTCCCCTGCCAGCAGAGCATCTGGAACCCTTCTATGCCTTACTACGGTCTGCTGACCTGGAGGTGCAACAGATGTCTTCCTTGTCCCTTGTCAACTTTCTGCTGGAAGGAAATAGTGAGTAATTAACAAAATATTTCCTGTTCTGGTGTAAAAGCTTCTGTTCAGCAAGACTTAGTGCAGAGGTAGGGCACATCTCTATAGCTAGGTCTACACAAATCCAAAATCCTGTTTTTGTGTTCTAGATAGGACAGGTGTGAGTCTGTTTTTGTTTGCAAGCCACATAGATTCTGGTGTCATCAGGATATATTTGGCCCCCGATGCTATATCGTGTGGCAAGAAATCTTGGATCTGTGTGCAAAGGCTGATAATTTTTTCTCAGGCTGATGTGGGAATAGCTATGCTACTCTCATTCTTGGATTGAGAGCCCACCACTTAACTTTTGAAACAATAGGTACGGCGCTCAAAAACAAACTCAGTCTATGAGGTGGTGCTCATTTCCCTGTTATTTATTAACTGACCCTCAGTCTTAAAATGCTTACGGATTGGAAAAAAAAAAAAAAGAAAAAAAAAAAAAAGACGTTTAGATGTTTAGTAGAATTTAGTAGAATTTGCTTTAGCTAGTAGGGCCCACATAATTGATATAAGGCCTGGGAACTGCAGATGACACACTTCCCACTACAGTTTGATTGACAAGGCATTAACACCCCACACATGCTCAGTGGAGAACTTATTATTTCACCTACTACTGCACTCCCTGGCACCTGGGCTACAACAGGTATCCATCACTCTATCCCCTACCAACAGAAGATAGGATTAGTCTTCATTGAAGCCATTTTTTTCTTTCATTTTCTTTTTTCAAGGATCTTGCTGCAAATAATTTCAAGTCACTATTTACAAGTTAAAAAAAAAAATTAAGGTAGATTTCAGGACTAAAAAGGGGAGCATCTGAGTAAATTGTGAACCTGTTGGAAAACAGCAGTTGTAGTTTCATGAACCTTATGTTTGAAAACAGACTTTCTAGCAGAAATGTTTGGGAGCATCTGAACATGTCTTACACTGTTTAACGAGTCTAAAGATAAATAAGCAACCCAAGCCAAGGGATTGCGAGTGCCTTTCAGGCTATTTCTATGCTAGGTCCATTTTGCACAATCATAAGATATACCCCAAAACAATCAAAGGAAGAAGATATATTCTTTTCACAAAGGCATTAAGTGTTTACTTTCTGGTTTGTCCATTTGTTCTTGAATTTATGAATAGTTGACAAAGAACTGGTTGTGCAAATGGGTTTACTTGAGCCAATTCTGGACCTGCTTGAGTCAGATGATCCCACTGTCCAGTGTAATTCCTGTGCCTGCACCATGACTTTGGCTGTTTCAGGTGAGTATTCTGTTCTTTCCCTTTCTCCTCTGCAGTGAATTCGTTCAACTCTTGTGACATATTTCAAGGTGACACAACTTATTTGCAATTGCTTTGAGTCAAAAGAGGCAGCAGCAAATTGTAGTGTTCTTATATCAGGAATTCAACATGTTGGGATTCTGGTTAAGATCTTTTTCTCAGCCAGGCTCATTTAAAACTCCTCATGTAGATGAGGCTCTCCATTTATCTTCATAGCCCTTCTGGGCATAAAGTATATGTTCCAGAAATGGAACATAGCGATTCCATCTGCTGTTTTGGGATACCACATACCTCAAGCGTTGTTACAGTCAGAAGACGTACATAAATGCTGCAGAAGTTGCATTTTGAATTCATCTCTTCTGAAATGCAGGTAACCAGAAATGTGCAGTATTCCATTTGGGGTCTCACCGATTTTTTTACTCTGGCAACCAGGAAAATACATTGTGTGATACATCTGATGATTGCGGTTGCTCATTATATCATTGCATCATGGTGCTGTTGTCGTCCTGCAACTGATTTAATCACTTAGTCTTTCTCCTCCTCTGCTGCTATGTCCTGCAGACATCAGTTTGTTAAGGGTCTGCAACAAAGCTCAGCCCCAGTTACCAAAAGAAAAGTTACCACACTGGTCTACCAGAAGGCTGAGAGAGGCAGGGTGGATGTGTAACTTTCTCACTTAGGTACTTATGTTACAAAGGGGGATAAGCAGGATCCAACTACATCAAAGTGCTGATTTGCATTTTATCCCATCTTTCAATTATCTGCAGGTTTTAAAATAGTTTTCCCTTTGAAATTTATTTTTAATCATTGCATATTATTACAGTCAGGTTAAGTACACTGCATTCTGTATTACTTTGTATGGAAGGCAAATTACTTCATTTAAATGTTTTAATTAGGCATCTCATCACTAAAATTTTAGATGCCTTGCACTAGGAGTTCTTTCTTTATGTATAGTCAGTGAAGTTTTGCTCCTGAAGATCTACAAAGGCAGATTCCTTTGCCTGTTTTAAGCGACACACAGAGGAAGGGACTTCTTTAGGAACCTAAAGATATTCTTTAGTCCTGAAGGCTCTCTGGCCCTCCTAGATGTTTCTGTCTATCCCAAGATGTTGGGAACCCTCAGATGCAATTTGCCTTCATTCTCTGTTAAGGATGGTCACCTAACACCACTGCATGCTCTTTAAAAAGCTAGTGTACTTCTGAGCACAAGTACTTCACGTTAAACACTCAAGAAGCTTTCAAATTGTATAGAAAGTCATCTGCTGAACAAAGAGGTAGGCAGTGCTGCAAACACATAGGCTGGGTTGCTGCCTGGGATTTAGAGCAGGTTTGAAGATCTCTGTCTGAGCTTAACTAGGCTTTAGATGGACTGGATACATTTATTTCTTTTTCAGAATATGTTTTGCTACCATCGCAGTGAGACTAAAGCAAGAAGCAATTCACTAAAGTTTATTTTAATTCTAACTCACAGACTCTGGTATCTTATAGGGTCCACTTGAGAATTCTGTTTGGTCATGGCCTTCAAGTGTGCCATTCATGCTTCAGAATGATTTTTAAAAGATAAATACAGAAGCAGAACAAAATCAGGAAGATCCTTTAGATAGCTTTGAAATGACTAAATCCATATATCCAAGAATGGCAACGTGTGTTAACTCTGCTGCAATAAGCATCCAAAACTGTGCAGAGTGCAGCTGTTTAGAAATGTGACTGCAAGTTATACATGTGAACTGCAATGTCCGATACTGACCAGCTGCCAGAAAGAGCTGAAAACAAAAACAGCAAACAAGCCCATTCAGATTAAAAGGATTTCAAGGCCAGTTTGTTCCAACACCAGCATTTGTCCGCACAGGAACAGGACATATGTACATTTGCAATTATCTGCAGCTTTTCAACCTGTGAGTGAAAGTAATCAGTTCTGGGATAAGAACTCTTCTCAGAGAAGAGCAGAACTCAATGTTCACAGCAAGGGTGCAGGGAGGCCAGAACATCTGCACTAAGCTAAGCAAAAAGGATGCAGTGCACATTCAAAGCTGTACTGTCAGAAAAACTTTCAAGCACACGAAGAGCAGAAAGTGGAAAGAAAGAATTTGTAGACACAGGTTTCCAGGTGAGTTATTCAAGCCCAGCTTGAGTAGATGTTATTGATTGTCCTACTTTAGAGTAGGATAGGGACATGTGTTTCCCTGTCACTATGTACCTTGAAGATTTTTCTTTCTTTAAGAAGCAGAACTGGCTTCTCTGGGCAACCTGTGCCAGTGCCTCACCACCCTCAGAGCAAAGAATTTCTTCCTAACATCGATCTAAATCTGCCCTGTTTTAGTTTACAGCCATTACTCCTTGTCCTGCCACCCCACTCCCTGATGAAGAGTCCCTCCCCAGCTTTCCTGCAGGCCCCTTTTAGGCACTGGAAGGCCGCTGTAAGGCCTCCCTGGAGCCTTCTCTTCTCTAGGCTGAACAACCCCAACTCCCTCAGCCTGTCTTCACAGGAGAGGTGCTCCAGCCCCTTGATTGTTATATTGGAGAAATGATCGTCTACAAAATTGACCTGAAAATTTCACCAGTGTAATTGCTTTCCACGTGACCCGGCTATTTTTAAATACATGGCTTTTCCCAGAACAATTATTTCACTCGAAATTGAAAATATTTTTTTTTTACCAGCATGAAAGCATTTCCTTAAGTATAAAATATACATGTGAAGGCAAGAACACTAAAAAGAGAACACTATTCTGGAACACTAAACTAATCTCAGCTGAACTATACTTGAATATATATCCTGGATCATCTGTGTGTTAGTTCCCCAGTATAGAACAACCCCAGATATACAAGTAATGTTTTTTTCTCTTAGCTCTCTAAGTAAGTTAGTTGGCACATGAAGAGTTGATCTGATCCAAATACCTTCACATTTCTTGCTTTCTTGTGCTTCGTTTTTTTCTAGCAAGCCTTCAGATACTGGCCATTGTTTAAACTGTCTAGAAATGTACATAAATAAATCAATACTCAAATAAAACTCCAAAGGACTTTAGTTTTGCTCGAATAAACAATGAACGATATATACTATGGACTTTTTCTGTTTGTGAAGAAATCTGCAGAATACTGTGATACTGAGAGAAATCTTCACTGGTCTAATTCACATTTTAAAGTCATCAACTTCAAAGAAGACCACATTATTTCAAAACCATGCCATTAGTATGCTTATACGTAAATGAGATAAGATACAACCAGTGAAAGAGGACCATAGCCATCTCAGTGTGGCAGCAGGTTATTTGTTGCAAATGTTTTGTTGGCCTCCTGGCAGAGGTGTAGAGAAGAGCACAAGGGAAGGACTCTCTTTTCCATAAGACTCAGCTGAGGCTACCTACAGTAAGTCCAAAACAAGAGGAGCAGAAGTAAAAGCAGATTTTTTAATAAATTAAATAGTATTGCCTAGCATAGTATAACTTTATCATATACAGTATATGTATTTAGACAGTATATAAACACGTTATATAATATTTGATATAGTATTTTGTAGTAGTATTTAAGTATTACTGTTATTTTTTATTTTTTTTAATCCAATGGTCCCAAGGAACTCTGCAGATCTTTTTTAAAAATCTTCTTGTACTCCAGGATGGTGAATACAACTGTACCACCTAATACGCTGCCGTGCAAGGAAGTATCACAACTTCAGTGAAGCAGAATCTTTTCAAATTCCAGTAATTAAGGCAAATTCTGTCTTTAAGAAACCTGTGCATTGTTTGTAGCTTTCCCTGGGGTGGTACAGACGCATAGAAAGAGAGAAGGTCCTGAACACACCCTGCTAAGTTACTTCAGTATTATCCGTAGTTAATTGTATAGCTTTTGGTTAGCACCTTGTGAATAGCTTGGTCAAACATAGCAGGGATACAAGGCAAGCATGACACGTTGCTAAGCCATTTAAATGGAGTTGCATTGCTTTTATCTTAATCGTCCCACTCACAAAACAAAAGCAGTAAACCAGCTGTAATCTAGGACAAATACAGAAATCACAAGTTAGTGTCTTTTGCTTTGACTTCTTGAAAGTTTTAAGAGGTTCCCTGGAGTACGCAGGGAGGTTTTGATCTATACAAAAGAATCAGAGAAGTGAACTGTAAAGAAATCTAGTCCTGCCAGATGTCCTGCTCTTCATTCTCAGTAAAGTGATACTGCTGGGAATGTCTCATTTCTTCCTTATTCTGATTTTCTTCCCCAGAATCCAACCGAGATGCTATTGGTGCTGCCCGAGGAGTTACCCCCCTACTGTCTCTTGCCAATTCCTATGATCCTAGAGTCCAACAAAATGCAGTTGGTGCAATTCTCAACCTCACACAATCAGGTACCTTCTGACTAACGGTTTAGCTAGAATTGCTGAAAGAAAACATCTCACCAATAGAAAAATACATAATTCAAAAGAATTAAGGCAAGAACAAAAGCTTATCTGAGCAATGAGTGATTTCCTCTGACTGCGGTATTCACTGATGATACCACATAGGCTGATGATTTCAATTTGGCCTATCCTTAGCTAATGCAAGCCCTTTTTTGTGTAGTCCCAAAACAGGAAGGCTTGATTTTCAACCTCAAGGAGTTAAAGTACAAGGAATTAAATCATTAAAGAGAGAGAAAAATCATTTATTAAAGAAATAGTTTGGTCTATAAAGCTAGCAGAAATCTGTTAGTACTTTTAAGCGATCTCAGAAGCTTATCCAATGTCAAATTCTAGGATTGTTTGACTTATGTCCCTAACCTGATGTTGGATGATTCAAAATACAGATATTATGGACCTTCTGTTCTTCTCACTAAAAGCTTCTGGGATTTCTGCTTACAGCTTCAGCAAAAGCAGCATTTAGTCCTCTGCAACAGTATGTGTACTACCATACATTAGCTCTGAAACATTAGACCTAATCATTAAAATTAATGTTAACATTAAGTCCTTCCTATCTACATGGCATCATTGTGCCACACAACTGGATAGCGCAGTCTTGAGTAATGCCTCTTATCTCTATATGGTAGGGAGAGTGGTTGGCAAGAACTGTTAGAGTTGGCTATTACACTTCCGCTATTATTCAGAATTTTGTTTAGGTTTTGTTTGTTTGTTTTACATGAAAATCACAGTGAACTTTGTATCTGAGTTTTTTTTCCAGATTCTCCAACAATTCAGATTGATGGTTGGATCTTGGAGGTCTTGTCCAGCCTTAATAATTCTGTGATTCTCTGAACAGGACAAGCAGAAAAACAGCAAGGGCACGATCAGTCAGCCTGCTAGTCGTTTTGCTGAAATGACTGCATACTGCTGTCTTGTACAAACTCTCAGCGCTGTGCTCTGACGGTTGGATGAGTGTCACCACTCTCCAAAGTCTGTCAGTTGTGCATATACCTGTTGAATGATGCCTCTAGACGAGAGGGAGGGAAGGGAAAGGACACACTAACAGCACCTTGTTGTTTTTTTAATGACAGAGAGGATCCAACAGGTCCTGTGCAAGGAAGGAGCCCTGCCCGTTCTCATCTTTCTGCTGGAGTCTCCTGACTCAGAAGTGCAGGTATGGCTCAGGCAGGTCAGAGTTTCAAATAGGAGCAGCGTGACTGTAGGGAGAGCACAAAACACAGAACTGGGAAATGAGAAGGTGGAGAGAGGGGAAGGTTTCTCTAGAGAAGTGGGGCGGCATGTGAGAGCATCCTGGTGACACGCAGCTTGGTCAGACACCATCTATTCAAAACACCTGATTTGTTAGCTCCACAGGAGAAAGCTTATGATGCCAGCGCACACTAAAGCATGCACAGAATTGCTCTGCAGTTACCTTTCTGTGTCTTTTGGATCATCAGACCAGTTGCTGATAGGCCTGTTCTGCTGCTTTTTTGGCATCCTTTGATCTTCCGCTCTAAGCAATTTTACTAAGTGTTTTAAAAAGCATAACTTGCAAAGTGTTTTTTTTTCCCTCATTATTATACATGCGTGGGAAATCTTCTTACTTTATGCCTACCCCAGACACCTCTTTGTGATTCTGCATACTTAAGAGAGAACTGGTTCTTGGTTTAAAAGTTTGCTAATGAAGAACTATAAATCAGAGCTGTAAAGCTTAAAATCCGCTATTTCATTCATCCAGAGAAGCACAGGATTGTTCCCTCCACTGTTTATATTATCTCTGTTCAGTTCTCTAGTAAAAGTCTGAAGTACTGGAGCCTCCGAAAGTGCTTTCCCTCATATTCATCTTAAATTTTCCTTCTCTGCAGTTCAACCTGTTTCTTCTAATTATACCTCCCCAGTAATACATGCTTTAATATATATAATCCTGCCTAGCGTTAATGTTTAAATCCTTTGAAAACGATCTCTTGGCATGCTAGGGCAGTGACTACATCCAGCCTCAGTAAAACAAAGTATACATATAATACAGCAGATGTAGGTGAGCTGACTTAGGTGTGAGCAGTGCAGCACATTCCCAAACACCCAGGGACCTCACGGGTTTGTGCAACGTGCGCTGCCACAGCACGACTGCTGTTGCTTGTCCTGGAGGGAGCCCACTCAGACCATTATCATGCCTACCCAACAAAATACATGAAAATGAAAAAGCACTTTATTTTCATCAGTTCTCAATCTGAGCATTTTTCTGATTTATTTTTATGCTCTTCAGTGTCATCACGGTGACTGCTTCTCTCCCTGTTTTTTTCTTGGCTGTCTGCAGTATTACAGCTGTGCTGCCCTGAGCAACATAGCAGTGAATGCTCAGCACCACGAAGCCATGCTGAGAACCGGTGAAAGATTCCTGCTGCGTGTGCTCACCTCTCTCCTATCCTCCCCTGTGGACAAGGTAAAGCTGTAGCTTTCTCTTTGTGTGAAGGTTTAGCATCAGAGCAGAGCTATAAAACTCGACTACCAGTTTCAGCATTGTACAATTCTGCTTATATACTGCACCAAAGCCTCTATGGCCTTTCCCATGAGGAAAGATACATACGTTTAAACAGATATTGGTTCTATGAGGGCTACCATGGAGAAGGAAAAGGGAAATCATTAAAGTCCTGGACGCTTCCTTTAGGCTAAGATGACCTGTTGTCTTTAAACTAGAAACTCTGTGTGAAATGGTCTGTTCGGGCTCTCGCTATCTGTGATCATTGTGTCTGTGACTGCAAGTATCTGGAGCACCTATTATGCCACTACTTCTCTCTCTCTCTCTCTTTCAATATACTTAGCTTTGACTGTATAGCTTCAAAGCCTAACATCTAGAAAATCTTGCTTTGCTGGGAGCCATACACTGAAAAAACTTCACTAAGATCCAATTCAGGATTTAAAGGGGAGAACTTTAAATTCTGTGTAGTCCCTCCTAGTTGAAAAAAAAAAAAAAAAAAAGGCAAAGCAAATGAGGAAAACAAATTCAGTCCATATATTTTCTTGTAATTGATTTGACATTTCTAAACTAAACCAACAACTGAACCTCACTGGCTCTCTTCCTCATCAACAGGATGACTAATGACTAATGCTAGAGGAAGTTAAAACAAATTTGTCAAAACTTGGACCAAAAAAAAAGTGTACAAAAACTTGTGCTCTGAAGATAATGTGGTAGCTTGCTAGTGTTGTCACATTTATTTTGAGTACAATAGTCAAGACCATGCACTATTGAATCCACTACTCTTTTTTCTCTCTCTCTCTTTTTTTTTTTTTTTTTTTTTCTTTTTCTGTTTGGCACAAGCAGGTGTCAAGCCAGGCATGTGTTTGTCTAAGAAATTTGGCTACCAGTGGTAAGTAATATCTTAGAGATAAACAAAACACACTTTTGCCTTTCTCTCTCTGCCTTTCTAAGCAAGCAGTACGGGTTGGGAACCTTTCACATTAAAAGCAGAGACACTTATTTCTACTCTTTAGTTCGATGTTACAAGGAGAGGGAGGTTCAGCATGCCCTACTAAACCTGCCTCAGAGCTCCCAGGCATGAGGGGGAGTACCCAGCGTGAGAGAGCCAGCACAGGTCTTGCATGCACAGAGCCCTTCTCTCCCTTCCGTGTTCCCCAGTCATTAAACCTGATCAGGACAGAATGTCTCCTGAAATTGCTGCTTGAGCAGGGGCCTGCCTTCTCCCAAGGCACCAATCTGCCTGTCATTAAACAAAGTTTTCTCCCGAGCATTTGTCATCCTCTTAAAATATCCTCTCCTATGAAATGCCCAGGATCCATTCCTGCGGCGTACTCTGGAGATGAAAGCAGAGAAGCCGCACTCTCAGTGCCAGAGCCTTAGGGTCCGGAGCAGAGGTGTTCATCTAGCAATTGCAGAGGCTCCTCATTTTCCAGCTGTCACAGTGACTGCGGAGCTGGGTGTGAAGGGACCGCTGCTTCGCTCCCTGGCGTGGGCTCTGTGGCCTTTGGGACTCCATCTGCTGGCTGCTCTGGCCGTGCCTCCGGTGCCAGGGAGCACTCGCTGAGGTAGCAGGGCAGGCGTGAGAGGGCCATGACCGAGACAGGCGGTGCTCGGGGAGGCCTTTTTGTCTGCAGCAGGAACTGCTGCCTTCCCACCAGGCCTTAGGCCAATGAAGCACTCAGAAAATGCCCCTCGTTTCTTCTCACCAAGGTTCAGACACAAAAAGAAGGGTGTCCGAACCTGCTTTCAAACCTGCATTGATCTTTTGGCAAAAAGGAGCCCATAAATGAGGTTTAATTCTTACAGCCAAGTACCCAGCGTTGTCCCATCCCACAGAGATCGGGACATCCCCTCTAACCTCATCACGTTTCACCATCATCTTCCCAAACCAGCGGACACCCAGGCTGAGATGGTCTCCCAGGACGTCCTGCCCAAGCTGTGCTCTCTCCTGGCCTCTGGCAGCGAGCCCGTGCGGCGCGCATCCGTCGCCCTGCTCTGGATCCTGTCCCAGCACCCGCACAACCAGGTAGGGGAGCTCATCCTTCCTCACGTCCTCAAATGCAGGATGGTTCCTTTGCCCACACTCAGGGCAAACACCACCATTAGCAATGCAATACCAGGCAAACACACAAAGTCTGACTAAGAGATAAACTACAGCAAACAAACAAAGCAGACACTTCTGCTGTACTTTCAACCTCCACGTAAAACAGCGAAGCCAGTAAGCAGCGATCAACAAATTATTATTTTTAAATATGCTTTTTTATTACAGTGTTTAAAGGCATCCTTAGGAACATAGACGTGAAAGGTTTTTGGTAGGTATCTTAAGCTAACAGTAACCTCTTAGGAGTGATAGAGTTTGGTCAGATAAAGAAAAAAAAAAAAAAAAAAAAAAAGAAAGAGAAAAAAGAAGCAAGAACCTTTCCTGTCAGGTTGCTTTAAGCAGCAGTGACAACCTGGGTAACCACAGCTGGCCTCAGTGCCTTTTGTGGCTGAGATTTGAAATGTCCCCAGGGTATTGGAGTGCCTTACACCTTGTTGCACGTGCACAGCACAGTACAAGCCAAATCCGGCCTCCTCTAACTGGGGGACACAATGGACAAATTGGGAAAGCTGAACACCTCCGAGGCAGCACAGAGCTTCCCAAAGGCTTTGTGCAGGCCGCGCCAGCACCAAACACCCTCCTGGCGTGTGAACTGCCTCCTGCAGCCACACACAATCTGCTCTCAGCAAGCTTGCCACTGACCTAGGCAGAGTTAGCTGGGGGCTATTTGCACAGCAAAAACATTACTACATCTCCAGGTTTGTTTTAGTGAGCAAACAGGGCTGGCCCCGAGGAGCGAGCGTGGCTGCTTTGTGCGAGCGAGCCCGCACGCTCTGAGAAGAGGCTGACCTCTCCTTCCTCACAGCCTGCCTCCCCACCTCTGTGCCTGCTCTGGCCTGATTTTTCAAGGCTTTTCAAGGTTTCTTTCACTCACCCAGACTGAATTCTGAGTGCCTGAAAGAGGAATTTCTCCATGGGAACAGCTGTTGGAAAACAAAACGCCTCACAAAGCTAACCTTTACAACCAAGTCAAGTGATGCTTGAATTATTGCGAATGCCACACAAGATACAATACAGCAGAATTCATCTGCCCTTTCATTACCACGAATCAAAACTCTGAGAGTGCTTTGCATGAGTTCCCCTCCCCTTCCTTTTGGTCCCCTGGCCTGGCTGCTGACAGCGATTCCCGGCAAGTGCTGGACAACTTCCCTCCTGCAGGGGAATTTTACTCAGCCAAAGGAGAGTCCAGCACTAAAACAGTAAGGAAAGAGTCAGTCTCTGTGGGAAATGGCCTTTTAAATCACATCCCTGTCCTGGAAATCAGAATGACAAGGATCTGCCAGCTCCAGGTGATGCTGCAGACTTCCCACTCCAGGTGCAAAGATCTTTGCTTCACTCCCATCGTGCTACCTGGCAATCAGGGGACGGATGATGTTTATCCTGGCAAGCACTGCCTGCCCAGGGGGGTTGAGTAGAGAACTGCAATTCTGAGCATAGGTGCTGCTGGAACGCTTTCCTTGCTCTTTTACTTTGAATCTGGGGAGAAGCTGGGTCAGTACTCATTTGAACCACTCAAACCACTTCCACTCACATTCTCTCGTGGTTCCTCACACTGTGCAGGCCTGAGCCAGGAGACAAAATCTGGATCCCAGCTGCACAACAGCCTAGGAAGAGGTTCAGCAGAATTTAGAGTACTGTCACTTGCTGATGTAGGGCTACATAACCTGAAGAAGCTTGGCAGGGAAGTCATTATATATTGGAAAGTTCATTTAGAGCCTGTAGACAATTTCCTCCTCTCAGGCTGCAGCAAATCAAATAATGGTACTGTAGTCAATGGGATTACATGGAAAAGAGGACACACAGTCCAAAAGCACAGAAAACAGTCATTAATGGTAATTGAATTGGATAATCTAATATGATGTGGTTTCTACTGTTAAAGAGAAGGAAAAGTAGAACTAGAGAAAGTTACTGAGGGGACTGCCCGGGCAGTGACCCAAACTTTGAGGTCTGATCCATTTAGTATCAATATGGTGATCGGAGGAAGAGTACATTCAGGGAGAAAGCGACTCAGTGTAAGTCCCTCTAAAATATCCACCACAGAGCAGAGAAACTTACATGTCGCCTCAGAGGATGCTGGCCAGAGCATGTTACTAAACTGATGCCTGATCACAAAGCATCCTAAATGTGAGGTCTGTTACTGTTGGGAAGGTAAATTGCTGGGGTACTGAAGGACACAGTGCTGCTGCTGCTGCTTCTCCAAGTACTCCCTTCGCCTTCCACTCCTGTCCCAACCACTCCTCCTCCCGCTCAGGATCACACATCCTTCCCCTGGCTACAATAGCTACTGCTCACATGGCACAGCAGCCCCTGGGGAGTGTTTGATGCAAACAAGGTGCTGCAAACAAAGAATAAATTCTAGACATTTATAGAGTAAAAACTGGACCTTAGAGGCTGCAGCTCTCTATAGCAAGTGCCAGTTAGTAGACCGTGTTTTTGGAGGAAAGGCACTGGGTGCAGCTGCTTTGCTGCTGGATTAAAGGAACTAAGCAATACCCTTCTCACAGTTTGCTGCAAAGTTGCATTGCTGTGTGTTGGTGCTGTCTGTACAGGGTGTAATGGGAATCCTGCTTGCTCTTCCCAGGACGCCCTGGTGTGTGCCGAGCTGCTGCAGAGCCTGGGGACGCTCCTGTCAGCACATACGACAGACCCTGTGATTGCCGGCCATGCTGCTTGCATCATCAAAAACCTGAGCCTTTCCAAAAACAGAGAGGTGGGTACCCGTTTTTTCCACTGATCTACCCCCTGGTATGCTGTGGTTCCATTTATATAAAACCAGCGTTATCCGCTGAAAGGTTTTATTATTATTACTTATAAACCATATGCCAAGTGTACTCTGCACAAAATTGTATGAATAAAAGGACCTGATGTGCCATGGGGAAAGCTTTTACTTTTCCGATACAAGGCAAACATGCTAAAGAAAACAAGAAATGACAAATTTTTCCTATAAGTGATGTGTTTTACCTAATTTACCCACATCATACTTAAAAAACATATTTCTAGCAAAGATACCCCAAACTAATTTATTCAGGAAAATACATGGTTGGTTAGAATCTGAATCCTGATTTCCAGCTCTCAGTCTTCAGATGCCTTCAGTTATCTATTTATGGGGTTCAAAACTGACCTAATTTCACTCCCAGTTTGTTAAATATATTCCCAGCTACTGATGTATATTATGTGTCTGTTTGGCCAGATACTTGTGCCAAGATGCTACAGACCTCTATCACCAACTTTTCTAATGAAATCCATATCCACAGATGCATTTCTCTTCTCCTCACCTCTAAAGGATACTCAGTTCTCTTAGCCACTTTTAGAAAGTACCACATTTCTATCACCCCAATCAAACAGTGCCACTAGAAACAATCAATTTGAGGGGGAAGGGAATGCACCAAAATCCGTGCCCTTTGCTTCACTTCCTACTACACACTTTTGGGGACTTAATTACATTTTTTTCCTTCATTCGTTATCCAATTACTGCTAGTTCCAGACACTGCTTTCCTGACACATCCAGTGTCTGAAACAAGAACTTTTCTGCTTCTGTGACTTGCCTGATTTCAGGCTTAGAAACATCTTTGTCCTTCCCTTTTTTACATCGTTAATTCCCATTTTTGCAGCTCTTGTGCTCTGTTTAGCTTTATCAAGATCAATTTAGGCTGAAATACCAAACCACAGTGCAAAATAAAGTTGTCTCTCCTGCAGACAAAGATTATTCTTGCATTCCTTTGTCCTTCTCTCCCATGATATAAGAGAGCACTCAATCCACCTGGAATAGATTTAAACCACTCAAAAGGAAAACTCTGCTATGGGTCCATGAACCTGACTAATGATGAGGAATGGGACAAACCTTTCAGCAAGTTTGAAAAGGGGATGTGAATTTCCAATAAAGTTTTTCACTTATACTAGCAAAGATAGGAATTATATTAATTTTATATAGTCGTGAAATCAATTTTTGCAGGGAAATGCATTTCCTCAAACTCAAGGCCCACATGAGAAGTAAAAATGGACCATGCTTTCAAGGTTTGCTTTAGAAAAAAAAGCCATATTTGTCAGTTAAATTTTGTGACTTCATCCTGTCATCAGCAGGGAGCTGGTTCATTTTCATAAAAGCTTTATATTGTGCCTTGTAACATATTTATCACTCACTGCACAAACACACCCACAGACAAGAGTAGGAGTGCCAGGTTTCCAGGGTCAGTTCTAAACCACATAAGAGTCCTTGTGACAAGAGGGAAAAAATTGTTGTTTTTATGGCAGCAAGACACAGACTGCGACAGTTTGAAAGGCAGGAGTCTTGAATCCAACTTCAATCACTAAGCGGCAAGTTAAAAAATTGCAACATAAAATGAGCATACAAAAAAGATGATCTCTTTTGTTGGCAGTCATCTGAGCTCCCTCACGGAGGTGTGAGCAGCTCCCATTATTAGGATTTCCCTGTGAGCTGGAGATTCAACTTCCCTAATAAGTCACCTATGGGTGACTCCCTCAGGATTCATTCCTTGGTCTCAGGGGCTTTTAATCCAGGTTGGCACAGGCTAAGTCTCCTATCCATTGTCAACTCGGTCTCTAAAACATAGATCCCGATGCAGAGATGTGCTGGCCCAAACCACTTTTGGCATAGCAGATTCAACCTAAAAACTGAGCTGTACGCAGAAATGTTTAATTTGTAATAACCCTCCACAGAAACAGGACTCACCTTCATCAGAGGTCACCTCCTATTCCTGCAGATCAGAGCATTTCAACACTAGAAAGTTTTCAAAGCCTCAGATGCAGAGAATCTGGTAAACTTCCAGGTTTCCCCATGCTCAGCCCTGCAGTACTCACGTTATTCACCTCTGCACCAGGACTTTAGCAAACAACAGCCTAATTCTAACATACAGCCCAATAGGGTGGTAGCAAACCAGTGAAATCTTTGAGCTCCAGGAATGATCGGTGATCATGAGAACATCCCACAGACAGCAGGCCCTAGGAAACACCCAAAATCAGGTGATCTCTGAACAATTCAAAGTGTTTGTCAGCTGGCTCCATTAGATCTGGGAGAAGAGAGATTTCCATCACGTTGTCCTAGCCCTCAGTATTGCTCAGAGACACGCACTACTTCTGAAGCCCTTGGGCACCACCAAAACACGATGGAAGTGCTGAACATCGATCTCCTTCTTGTTGCAGAGAATCATCGAGAGCCCGTGTGTTGAAGGTCTCCTCCAGGCCATGCTTTCTATTGACATCCGAGAAGACTCTCTCCACTACGTGACGTCTTGCCTTGCTGAGCTGACGAAGGAAGGTAGGGAAGCAACCTCACCACGAATGGCTTCTTCTGAGAAGCGTTCGCATCCTTTAGTGATCCTAACGGGAGTCAAAGCCCAGGTCTCTCCTTTAAATTCACTGGAAGTTTTGCCATAATCTGGCATCTGCTGTGACTGCCATGCAGCCAGTGACATGCCTTATTTAACTCTGCCAGAGGTGCCCAGCAGCTGCGAACCCTGTGCACAAAATGGTGCAGTCTTTCAGAACACAAACCCAGCAAGGCAGAAACCTCACAGCCTTTCTCTGAAGCAAATCCAGTGACCTACCTGACTGAGAGCATGACTTCAACACACGGCCCTAGGCTTTGCAACCTAGAAATACTTCCTGCAGAGGTTCAGCACTTATTTTGCTTTTCCAACTCTGTAAAGGATTTCTGATTTAGGCTATGGGTTCTGGCAGATGTCTTACCTTCTCTTCTAGGGCACCAGAGTTTCTGCTTACAGACTGCTCTCCTGTCTTTCTGTCTCCTAGAAGGAGCCACGTTACGCATGGTCCAGCAGATGGATGAACCCCTGATGAAGTGCTTGGTGAGACTGGCTGGCCAAGTGGAGCATACCGAGCCATCCTTCCAGGCTGCCTCCATCATCCAGCACGTGATAGACCACGGTAACTGTCACACAGCACTGACTGTGCTTTCAAAGATATTTATGGCTGCCTGAAGAGAAATGAGCCTTTTTCCAAAGGAGCGAGCTGTCAAGTACTGAGCAACCTTTAGCATTCCTCTGTCATCTTCCATCTGGTCTCAGCTAATTTGTTAGCTCAAAAGAGCCTCCACTCGCCCTAGAAATAGACGTAGTAGTGCTTGAGTGCACAGGAAAGCCAAGAGATGAAAAGGGACCATAGATAAAGATCTGAGTCAGGTGTTTGCTGTCCTCTTCATGCACTACCATTCTGCAGGGCTAGCCCGTAAGCCAGTTCTGAGGTCCTTAAAAACAGGTTTAAGCAGAAAGTTGGGATGATGTAAAATACTCCTCACCAAGGAAATGAGAATGTTTCAGACGAGGCATTGCTGCACCTTTGTGTGACCTCTGCCAGTATATACAACGTGAGGGCATTCCCCACATATAGGAACAGAGGCTGGTAGAGACAATTGCAAGGGTTTTTGTGTTCCAAAATTTTAGATCACTTCTCCTTCCTGATCAGGAGGAGGAAAGCATCTTCCTGAAGCAAACACTGCTGTTGTAACTCTCAAATAGACTAGCAGGAGCTGTGAAGTGGGTTTTGAAAACATAGTCTATGCATTTTAAATTTCAGTGAGAGATAATGAAGAGAGCATAATTTTAACCCGCAGAAGACAAATAGTTTTATGCCCAAGATACTTGTCCTATGCAGCTGAGAACATCAGACTTGCAAGAAAAAGGTGTCCAGATTATTCTTGTCACGTTCTCTAAAAAAACATGGCTAGATGTTAATCCTTAGATGTGAGAGAAACCAAAGACTGGAGGAGGGACTCTAGTAAGGGAAAATACAAACCTGTTCCAATCCTACCATCGACTATTTGCAACAGAGTGGACCCTCAAGAAGTGATCGAGTCCGACAGCATCATTGCTTCAAAATGGGTGAAGCATGAAAGGCTGATCAGTCTGCACGTCAGCACGTGTCTCACACAAGGATGGGCTCCCCAGCGTGGCAGCCCGTTCAGCAGAAATCCTGCACCTCCTTTACCTGAAGCACCAGTGCTACCATTAAGGGTTGGAAGCCCTTCGCCATTCCCTGCCATGACCCTGGCGGTAGCTGAGGGCAGATGGGTCATTGCCGACCTTAAATGTCATTGCAACAAACAGCTTTAGAAGTGTTTTAAAGGCTCCTGCTGACCTCCGGTTGTTCTCCCATTTACGCAGAAAAAATGATGCATTTGCTGAAGTGTCACATCAGGGAGATTCAAGCCTACCTCGAGAATTTTCTTACGCACCGAGAGATTCGCTTCCAGCAGCTGGGCATTTCCACGCTCTGCAGGTTGCAAGCAGGTACGTCCCTGCTGCTGGGCGCTGCCAAACGCTGCCTGCTCCCGTCGGAGGCACACGGGCCCGGCCCCGTCACCGCGTGTCACCTGCACTGCCCTGCGGTGACACTGCTGGGCAGCTGCCGCTGGGGCCGGCCCTGCTCACCAGAAGAAACCTGAGGGTAGCTGCTACCTTGCCTGTTTTAAGATAACTGAGAATATCTGATAGTAAAGGCAGATCTTATTTAGTTATTTATTTATTTATTTATTTTGAACTAAAGGCTTTCAGATCTGAAAGAAACAGAACTCAAATTTTTGCCCAATATGAGGATGCGTGGCACTAGACTCAGCCTAAAAGCTTTTCAGTTTTGAAATTTTAGTTTATTATACTTCAAGTTCTGTTCCTTTTAATATATATAATATATATTTAAGTTGACTAACGATGAGAGAGACAATATGGTGATCATTTATAGTAATATATAGTGTGTATCTTCACAAATGTAGAGCCAGTGCCAAGACCCTGATACATCTTTGTATCTGCTATACAGAAACAGTGCATAAGGCTGAATTTGCCAACTCTGCTTTAGCCGTCTGGATCAGGAGAAGTGAGCAGCAAACATTCTCGAACAGTTGTAAGAATGAAAATTGAACTAGTATCCGCTTTGTGTGGTAGAAAGATATTGTTCTATCTTCTGTATATTTTTACACTGTAATAAGAAACAACAACCTTATCCGACCAAAAATAGAAACATTCTAAGCATCTGCATTAAAATGCAGGGGAAAACACTTGGAGATGACAATTACTGCAGCTTACCTAATGCTTCTTTTTCCTCTTCAGATCCAGAATTCTCGTTAGCATTCAGGAAAAGCCAAATGGCCAAACTCCTTGAGCAAGTCCGCCAACAAACAGAAGAAACACAGGAGCTCCTTAGGGCAGCTCTTTGCCACACAGAGAGTTAGTATTTGAGCTGGATAGCTTATGAAAACTTACCAGATCCAAGAAGTTTTTGTGAGGACAACTCCTTCCATTGGCTCCTGTAGTTAAACTTTTCCTGCTACTTGCAGTTTCACTGTACAAGCAGCAAGTGCACAGCACCTTTATGAAAGGGATGTTCCAATAACAAGAACGGGACCAGGTCAAAAGACAATCCCTCAGATGCTTCATCTGCCTGCTTAAGTGTGCTTCACGACCACGGCTATGCTCCTTCCAGCTGCTCAGAAAACACATGTTATGCTCAGATAATCTTCGCTGTTTTTTTTGTTTGTTTTTCCTTCCAAAAATCAGAAAGAGCTGTATTCATGAGGTTTTATTCAGGCAAAAGGCTGATTCTACTGAAGAGGCACATTTCAAGTATGCAGGCTGCTTTGCATTTGTCTCCATTTTATTTCTGTTCCATGTCTTGTTTCAGAGCACACCCCAGCGACATTAACTGCATTAACACATTCTATAGAAGTAGAAAACTGCCTGCAGGTTACTGCAGAAGGTAACCGTGGAGGGACAACTCTCAGAAAAAATGCAAACAATTTGTAAGAAGCAAGAATAGGGAAGCACTATGGCTGATTCTTGCATACACCGCCAGCACCGCTGTCCAGCACAAGAGCTAAGGCCCACTGAGGTAGGTAAATGTGATGAGCATTGCACAGAGCATGTTCAGAATATAGCAGCTACCACGAAAGGCCTGTGAGATGTGCCTGAGGACAGAAATCTATGTTCTGCAACTGGTACATTATTTCCAAAGGGACCTGCAAAAGGGAAAGTGAACATTTTTGACAAAATTACGAACTGATCTTATATTCTGATATCTCATTTTAAAAGGAGTAAGAGAAGCCAAAAATGTACTAGAATGCTTAGTTTTGAATTCAACTAATTTTTGTATCTGTACACAGGTTACTGAACAGCCTTCCCTTCCCTTTTCTCCAGTGGGAACATAGCTGTCTCATGGTTCTCTTTGCCAATCAAAACAGTGTTTTTAAAAAAAAAAAAAAAAAAAGTTGTAGCAGAGAGCCTTGAACTTATAGGGCACTCATTTTTTAATGTAGCTTTTTATTTCTAGGAAAAAGGTAATCTAATCATAGTCATCTAGTACTACCAATAATTTACTAATAATCTAATTACACCTTCGATCTATACACTTACTGTTTTTAACATTGAGAAACTGGCTGAAGCTTCTTGTTGAACTGACTGGAATACTGAAATTTTGGGATTACTCTTTTATAGTGATTATTGCTCCCAGATGGCATAGTTTCTTATGGAAAACAAAATAGAAAAGTCTTTGGGGGTACTTCTGACTGTGGTACCACTGTACCAGCTGTGGTACCAGCTGTAGACCTGCTACTGGGTACAAATATGGAATAAATGTTGAGGCAGATCTCGAAAAATCATTCTGCCAAGTAAGAGCTCACCATTTTACAGCGGCCCAAATCTCTAAGCTTTGGTTTGGTGCTTAGGGCAGGCCTTTTTTGTTTTGTTTTGTTTTGTTTTAGGTTAATGTTTAATTTCAGTAACTGCAAGTTCTCTCCAATTATAAGGTTAAAAACAAAACAAAACAAACAAACAAACAAACCAAACAAACATTTAAAAGCCTCTCTACAGCACAGCAAAAAGCCCTGTTGAAGAACAGGGTAGACAAATCTCAGATAAAGCAGTACAGAATTATCAATATTCAATGGGACAGACAGGAATTTTCTTCTGAAATTTCATGTGAGAGACCCATGCACTCACCCCCAGGCAGTAGGGCTCACTGAAGCAGAAGACTAAACAGAGCTGAATGACACAGCTACGAATGAAACCCAAAGATCTCAAACTTCAGGCCACCTCCTTAGGTGATTTTAGATCATTTACCAGAAAGAAAATCAGTGCAATATTTTATGTCCAGTGGGATACGTAATGACATTAGAGTCTGTCCTCTATCTAATTTTCTTAGATATTTAATTGCAAACATTACTTCAAGGTCGTAGCAAGAAAGAAAATAACAAAGCAGTCTTCCTCAGGAATAAGGAGGTAAGAGAGATGTAAATCAAACAAGCTAGTGGTGGATAGCCCAGGAGTTGTGCTGTAATGACCAATGTTGCCCACTCCCTGAATGTCACCCACAGAAGTATCCGTTTTGTTGTTCAGATGTGAGCAAGGAGCTGAGTCTCACCAAAGCACACGGTCCTGTTGCTGTGAAAAGTTCCTACTATCACCTATCTTCAGAAAAAGCTGTAACTTCTACACTTGCTCATTCTACCTCACTGAATAATTAAGTGTTGTCTTTGATAGCACGAGTAACAAAGAGAGATGCAATCGCAGGCCAAAAAGCTGGCCTTCATTTGTTACTGTATTTTATTACCAGAAACAATATTCAAAGGAAAAGAAACTTTTTCCCTGCATTTAAAGAAAAGGGGGTTGAACCCAAGACTTAAAATTAATTTTTTTTTTTTTTTGACACACACCTAATTCTACACTCATTCCCTAGCCTTTAGTTTTACATTGGGTCCTTGAAAGAAAGAATTTTTTTCTTCTCTTATTTGAAGTGCAAGCCTGGAATAAATATTCATTATTATAATATACATTTATATATAATATACATTATTTTTACTACAACCCAGTTCAAAAAACATACGAGAAATGAATCAGACTCTTCTCCATACTGCAAACAACAAACCAAATGTTGTAAAGTCTCACAAAAGTAATCAAGATCAACATAGCTTAAGCCTGAGCCTAAATGAACCCTCAGACATAAAACTGAAGCTAAGTCTTACTGACTACATCTTTGTTCTGTCCATAGTTGTGTAAGTGACCCTGCACTGGTTTTTCTTCTAGTAAAGAGATCAGAGGAAACTTAAAAAAAAGAAACCTAAGACCAGGAATAGCGAGAAGAGTTTTCCATCACAGATTGACTCCTGCTCCACCTATGCGAGAAAATCAAAATATAAATAGAAGTAAATATTTCAAACAAGTTTTATTTGGTACTTACATGCTAAACATCGGTTTAAAGAAAAACTACAGATTTTGGTCACTTTATAATATTGTGGCTATGTACATGGAAAACTAAAGAAAGCAAGAAAGGATCCCAATTAATTTTACTGTGTCACAAGCCGTTATTCAAAGTTATTCTGACTGAATGGCTGTTTTTCCCATCCGGGTATTCTGGCAGATGGTCTCTTTTTGCTTTCCCATTGCTTTTATCCCATCTCCTGTGTAAGACAAACACTTGGCAGCAGCAGAACTTCAGAAGTTCTTCAGCTTCTGTCTCAGAAGATTTCTTTTGCTAGCACAGACTTTCTGCACAGCCTGAGAGCCTAGCGCAGTGCTCACTAAAGGAGAGTGCAAGAATCTTTCTGGTCCATCCTCCATTAGCATGAACTGAAGCCTCATAACTCCCATTTCCACCAGCCAAGGACGTACTCGTGGACTTCAGTGAGCGACACATCAAGCCCTAGTGGGTGTTTCCAACAGAAGTATCTAGTGAGCTCTGCCTGCAACAGCATTGGTTATCAAAGCATAAAAAGGTGCACGATTTTAGCGTTCTACCCAACAGCAACCAAAAGTGAGGGATGGTAGCAATCAGCATCAGACTAAAGAGAAAGCAACCTGTGTTGCTCCTCCTATCAGTCAAACTGTAGTGCATTATGAAAATCACAGGCTGCATAAAAAGCACAAACAACAACCATTTGCCATTTGCTCTGAAACGAGCAAAACCAAAAAAATCCCCAAACCTGCTTTATCATCCAAAAATCAAATATTTCAGGTTTCACACAGTCTTCAATAGTCCGATAAGGCAAAGGAAATGTCTTCCATCATTGGGAACAGCAGCAATTTACAGGACTCGGAACAAGGTACTTCCCTGTGTGGGTGTATGTGCATGCGTGTGCGTACACATCCTTTATAGGATTGTGAACATGAATGTAACTAAAAAAAAAAATAAATCAAGTTTGCAGTATCATTTTAGCACATTTTTCTAATTTATTCAATTATACAATTTACTTCTTTACTGAACAAAAATTCATAAATACATCATCTAGGAGAACAATAGTTTTTCCTCTTGTCCGTGAAAAAATAACGCTTTCAAATTTTCACATTTTAAAACCTGCCTTGTTTTGTGTTTTTAGAGAAAATGTGAGAAGATCATAGTGATTCTCAATTTACAGAATGTCCCTGTAGGAATTACATTTACAAGAACCTGATACAGAAGCCTATACTCTGCCCCCATAATTAGAGTTCTCTGCAATAATATTTAAACCAACAGGTTTAAATAAAACACCTCATTAACTCTACTTGTAGAGCAATGAGGTATTTATTTTTCAAGTATTAGAACCACAAAGTGTAAAAGATTCGTTGCCAATTTTACAATTATGCCTTTTAAACCAACACCAATCTTTTTTAAAAAAGAATCAGTCCCACCACCCAAATCAGCCCATTGCTTCCAGATTCCAGTGTCTTGTATCTTAAGGAATGCAGAAATATCCATTGACTAACAGAAAAAAGCTTGTTGGAAAAAGCCATATTAAGTAATGCACGTGAAGCATGATTTTTCTAGTGATGAAAACTATTGGAAAGGTGATCGAAGTCTATTCCCATCATTTCTTCTGCTGGTTTTGCTAAAGTCCTTCCAAAAAAAAAAAAGATACTCAAGAAATCTTTAAAAAACCGGAGAGAAAAATAAAACACTCCTTCATAGCATGGAAGAAACTCCACTGACTGCAGAGATGCTTACATCACCTTTGGTTCTTCAGAAGAAATATTCAGATCACTTCTACAACAGAAGGCATCAAAAATGACAGGTCAGCAAACAGGAGCAGTGCTTACTTCACAACGCTATGCACTTACACAACTATTTTATTACAAGATGATTTTTTTCTTATATTTTCCACCCACAGAAAAAGAAAATAAATGAGGGTAGTCCAATTTAATTTTCTATATGGACATGTTTACTTAACATCCTTTAAAAGTCATGCTTAAATTCAGAAAAATCTGTTGTGCTGCAAACCTTCCATCAGTATTCACGTCAGCAAGAACTTGATAAGGGAAGTACCCTCAGAATTGTACATAAAAGGCAGCAGCTACCTGTTCCCCATCTGCATGAGCATATCAGATATTACATCTGCAGAACTGGAACATGAGTGCAGATCATAAGCTAAGAACAGCAGCTGTCATTGTTATCATTTCCACTTCTAAGCACAGGGCAAACATTTTCAAACAATTTCAAAAGGCAAACGGTGCAGTGCAACTGAGAGCCCCTTTCCAGCAAAAAATGAGGGCCCATCAAAATTCACGCAGCATCTGTCTGTACCTGGCACGCCCAGCTTTACAAAGAGAAGACATGCTCCCTTCCCCAGAGAATCGAGGGTGTACAGTGCTTGATCAACCTTTATCAATTAGAAGCTATAGGGACTCTGTCAATTACAACATATTACTAATTTTAATGAGCTAATGCAAACCTACCTGCTGTTTGATGTGTTTGAACACTATCTACCTGAGGCAAAAGAGTCCCCTTATCTTCAAAAGCTAAAATTGGATTCAAAGGAATTCCAGGACTATTGCTTCCATCATTGTTCATGGCATCCAGCCGGGGAGGTTTAGAACCAATGGGTAGGTTTATGATCTCTTCAAAGTTAGCATTCTGCACAGACATTCCGTTTTCATTCGTATTTTTCTCTGGATTGAGATTGCTGAAAGAGAAACAGATATTTCTTCATATACTTAATTTAGAACAGAAATTTAGTCCTCATCAAAGCAACATTGCAGAAATTTAAATTAATCCAGAGCATTTGTTTAGCCATTAAAAACAAAATTATGTTATTACCACAGCAGACTAACTTTTTTTACAGCAAGGCACTAGATATGCGTTCCCTCAACATTTACATCACATACATTTGGCTACGCTATACCCAGAACAACAGAGACCCTCAGCAACGCTGCAGTTCTGAGAAGTGACTGGAATGGGAAGCAGTAAATAAGCAACCTCTCCAGAACAACAACTGCTCTCCTGAGCCACCCACCTAATGCAGTTTATGGCCTTTCTCAGCTTTCAAAACCTTTGCTGTATTTGAATGCTACAAGACCCCTCTCCTCTTACTGCAAATCAATGTAATTGTGCTTAGATAAGGTCATTGTCATTTTTGTGACTCTTTGGATCACCACCTGCCTCCAGTTTTTGAGGACCCTGTTCTACCTGCCACTTACCCAGAGAAAACACTCCCTTTACCAAGTCAGTTCTCCTTTCAGTTCCTCACCTTGTCCAAGTTCCTGCAGCTTATTTACCAGATGCTACTCAACTCTGTGCTTCTCCCATTGCTCATGCCCAAACCAAAAGCAGCACCTCCCAGCATCCCTCACATCACCCATTTTCCCATCTCCCATTTGACAGAGGTGCCTTTAGGAGCGAGCTCTTACACACCTCCTCCAGTCATGAGGGTTACAAGCACAGGTACACTCTCCAGTTACACACACACTCCTGAGGAAACACAGTCGTGTCTCAGTCTTGCCCTCCTCTCCCAGCCCGTTCATTAGCTGTTGTGTTGTCAGACCCTGCTGTCTCTTCACACAGCATGCACTGCCTTGCCACGCAGGAGGAACTAAGGGGCTGCTTGGTGAACAGGATGGCAGTAACAGGACCCAAAGCTACTCCACAAGAGCAAGCACCCAACTATCACTTACAAATCATGATCTTTCACAGGTGCTTCTCAAGGCCCAAAGTAGTTAGATCCCGGCAATTTGGGGTGTATGTTCCCTGTTTGGACACCACCCCTGTTCAAGCTGTTTGGAAATGCTTCAGCCACAAAGGCTCAGATGCAGTTTTCCTATATTTAAACAAGGCTATCAGCTTCCTCGGGCCATTTCTGAGTAGGTGGCATGGTTTCACAGGCTAATTTTTTCTTGACAGTACAGTTAGCAGTTGTTTTTTTTTGTAATTGGCTTGTAATTGGCATATGGTTTATTTTCATCTACTGGCTTCTTTGGTCACCAACTCTTTGCAAACAATTGCAGAAATGTTTTACAGTACTTCCCAAGAGACAGAATAATTATTGCACTTTAAAGGTGGTAACACTTTATCCAAAGCCCAAATTCCAGATTTCCTGTGAGAATGGGAAAGATTTGGTATGAAAACCAGCATGTCAGTCTTTCCAACCATCATCAGTTCTTTGTCAGAAAGTCAATTCCCCTTTTTTTAATCTGTGGGTGTGCTGAGTAAACTTCAAAATGAAAAGCATGATTCACTGCCTGTGTTTGAAAGCAGACACAGAAACCCTGCTGGCTGCCGGGGAGAGACCACAAGTCACATCCCCCTTCTGTGCCAGAGTTTCACATCTATGAGATGAAGAACAGAATCTGTGAAATGCTTTAGGACCAAAAAAACTGCTCTATCATGTGTAGGTATTAGGTTATTATTCACTATAAGGTGTCTTATTACTCATTTCATGCCTGTGTACGGCCAATAACCTTACCAGAGGTAAAATAACACAGTATTGGGAAGTCTGATGGATAGGTCAGGAATGAGGGATAAGAAGGGAACTGCTCGTGCCTGTAAATTAAGCAGTGTAAGTACCTCAGCAAGTACTGGGACAATAAGGAGAAGTCTCTTGCTTTTGCAAAGAGATACTAGTTCTTCTACCTGATTGATCAGCTAACTTTACAGATAAATAGTTCATCGTACCTATTAGTCATTGCACTGCCATTACACGCTGAGTTAGACCAGGACTCACATTGAAAGATGTCTTTCAAGGCAGGAGTCTATACAATCACAAAGGGGGCACAGAAGAGGAAGCCATGACTGGATATTTTCTATTATTTATTTATTTATTTATTTGCTATAAGCAGGTGGCGCTCCCAACAAATTATTAGGGAGCATGTTTAGAAAAAACGAAGAAAAAATCTGAACCGTGGAATTCATTTCCACTGGACATCTTAGAGGCCCTAAGCTCAGAAGCAGCTTACACAAATTCCTAGGAGATTGGTATACCCTCCAGCTTCTGATAATTAAGAGCTTAGGGACTACCTGAGCCTATGCATTTGGACCACAATACATAGCAACCCTTTATTAGGCAGAGGATCTCTTGGTATTTATCTCTTTCCCTAAGTGACTGCTACTGTTCACTGAAACAAAGAACACAAGAAAGTAATGGATTTTTGACATGCAACAACTATTTTTACTGTCTTGTATTCCACCCTTAGCAACGTCTCAGTGTCCTGGCTACTATTTCTAATAGCCAGGTAATTTTGGCATTTTAACAGATACCATAACTGTGCTTGAAGCAAGATAACTACATAATAAAAAAAAAAGTTGGCTGAATTTTTTGCAGAGCATTTCCAAACGTCACAGTCTTGCAAGCATCTGAAGGACAGATTCATTTTAAGGGAGCTTAAAAAAAAAAGCATTTGTGCAGTTTCGCATTTTGATCTTAATGCATCCATACTAATAAGATAAACTGGAGGGATTTGAGAGGAGAGCAGTTAATATAATAAAAAAGGAACTGGAAAATCCCAAAAGTTTAAAAAACTACTGAAAAATTACATTTGATGTGTTTAATTTCAGACCAAGACCTGTATAGATACAACCCATACCTACAGACTTTGAAGAGAGAAGATGAGAATAAAAAGAGATCAGAATTTAGTACGTCCTTCTGATCATCCATCTGGAATTGACACTAAAAAAATAAAAAAACTGATTTACAATCCTTTGAAACGTGCCAAAGTATTTCTGTACCTGTTATTCCTGATCTGAAAGACAGTATCAGTCTCCTCTTTAATTGACATGATTTAGCAGAGCTGTCAGGAGTAGACATTAACAGCGGAATGGCCCCCCAGCTTTGGATGGTTAAAATAAAGCAGCATTTATTTTTAACTCTCTGAGACAATGGCACCGAAAACAGCCAATTGTGAGAAGCTGGAGTCCTAAAGAGGGGAACGCTGCGCTAAAGCAGATTTGAAGTGTGCCAACCTACAGACTGAACTGTGAATACATAACAATTTGAACCTGGTAACATTTTGATTTTTTTTTTTTTTTCAAGGACAAGAGATCGAGGCAATCATCTTGTCTAACTGAATATTTCTAACAATTAGTTATCTAACCTACCAACTGCCTTTATATGGGATGGAGAGAGACAGATGAGATAAAAAGCTCTCACTGAGGCCCAGTGTAGGCATTTATTATGAAGAACCAAAAAAAGAAAAAGAAAAAAATAAAAAGAGTAATTAATTAAACGAGAAAAGCACGTAAAGTATTATCAGTATCAATCACTGTACTTAAACAGCTTTCTGAGATGTAGCAGGCAGAATGCAACTTTGGCAAATAATTTGAAAGTGGAGAATCACACAGAATCACAGAATTTCTAGGTTGGAAGAGACCTCAAGATCATCGAGTCCAACCTCTGACCTAACGCTAGCAGTCCCCACTAAACCATATCCCTAAGCTCTACATCTAAACGTCTTTTGAAGACTTCCAGGGATGGTGACTCCACCACTTCCCTGGGCAGCCTGTTCCAGTGCCTCACAACCCTTTCAGTGAAGAAGTTCTTCCTAACATCTAACCTAAAACTCCCCTGGCTCAACTTAAGCCCATTCCCCCTCGTCCTGTCACCAGGCACGTGGGAGAACAGACCAACCCCCACCTCGCTACAGCCTCCTTTAAGGTATCTGTAAAGAGCAATAAGGTCGCCCCTGAGCCTCTTTCTCCTGAGAAGAAACAGAAGTCTCCACATGAGAAATGACTTAAGTAGCTGTACTGGTTATTCAACTCCAACTTGTACCGTTGCATTTCTTCCAGTATTCTGCTGTTCAGTATACATGTAGTACATAAAAAACTAGAATCTGGAAGAAATTTTGTTGGAACTTTTTTATAGTTTATGAGAAGCTTGAAAATACTTTAACATAATGTATTATTTTCAAATTAATGTTTCAAATTCACTTTTTCCAGTTGCTGGGGGACAAAACCCACACAAAAAAAACAGAATCAACACAGAAGTTAACAAACCATTAATAATATTGTAACATCTCCATGAGCTACCAGTTTTCTTGGTAATTCTGGATACTTCACTATCTACTTGGAAAATTTCCACAGTACACTCCATTTTAATATATATTTAGTGTTGCCTTTTCCACCACAATACACTTGGATTAAAAAAAAAATATCTTTCTTGTTCTTTCTCCCCCTCCTGAATAGTAATTCACTATTCTTCATTAGTATTCTAGCATTAAATTGTTTATCTGGATTTCCCCCTGTTGGGTGTGATAGATGATAGCACCAAGGTATCATCTGCAATAAACATTTATTGATAAAACTAGTACTTGTTGATAATAGATGTCTGGTAAATAATATCACAGATTACAGCATTTGCATTAGGATTTATGAAGAATAATGAAGGCTAATGTAGTTCCAGTACAATGAGATCTACATTGCTAATCAAAAGCAGCAACAGAAGATAGTGAATTACTGAAATAAATTGCCTTAGCTCCACCAAAATCGTTATTTTTTTCTCACCTACACTGTATGCACGAACACAGAAGGAGGCATGCTATTCCTAATCGGATCCTAGCCACACAGCTGGCATGACATGATGGGGAAGAATTGGGGACGAAGGTTTACCACAGCAAACAGCGCAGAACTTGTTACCTTCACATAGACCTCTACTAGCCTTCACAGTCACCCTCCTCCTGTACTGCTGCTGCCTGCATCGGGCAGAGCACCTGCAGCATCTGAGGAGTGACCCCAAGTACAGGTACTCTGTGCTCGGTCACTTAACAACAAAAAACATCAGTCCTGTCCAAAGACACGCACCCAGGCTGGACCCCAGAGCTGCACCAAACAGACACACCAACACATACACTCCCTCTGTCCCAGGCCCAGTGAAACAGCGATTGCAGCCTGGGACTTGCCATACAAAACACCTCAGGAGGAGCAATGAGACTCATGGTTGCTTTAGACCTTACCTCTCCTTCGCTCTCTCCTTTTGCCCATGCACACATTTCCAGAAGTCCCCCAAGCAAACCCTTTTCAAGTTCTGGTCACAAATCTGAGCTATCTTGCCCTTAAAACATGCTCAGGGCTTTTCCAGACACAAGTCAAATCTTTTGTAGGGCTGGAGTGAGGTGCTCACACAGACCATCTCTATCTGTTGCATGTGCAGGTGTTTCTACATGCCAGACACCTGTGAAACACAAGATGCAGTAGCAACGTTGTTGGCACCTGTGGCTTTTTACCATGCGATAAAATCTGTGCTGCTATGTCTTCCTTCCAACAGTTTATCAAGCCACCTGGGCTAAGCTAACACCAGGATGCTACCAAGTGCTTCAGCCCTTGCCTTACCATTCAGTGCGGATGCACCTCCAAAGCAGAGTCCCTCTGCGCTCTGTCCTGGCATATCAGTTTCTCCTTTCACATGCACTTCCTCACATACACTTCCCCTTTTTGTTCCTGCTCTTCAGCCTCATCTATTCATTCTTCGCTTTGGCTATTCAGATGCTCCTTCCATAGCAAATCTAATGCTACACGACAGCATTCATTAGTGTGGCACGCCTGATACTACAAATATCAAGGTGCATCTAAGGTTAGGAGTGATTAACATTTAATAGTTGCCTGAGATAATTATAAGACGGCTCTGTGCAGCTCATCTAATGCAGTCCAGTGCTCAGTGTCACTGACAGAACTTATCTCAGCAGGAGCATCTTTGCTGGCATGACAGCAGGCTAAGATCCCCCAGGCATATGGAAGGACAGAGAGAGGGCAAATTCCCCCTTCAATTAGTGTCAATCACACCCTGAAGCATACCGCTCATTACAGACTGTCTGATGGCTTTCCACATTCAAGTTTTTCCATGCATATTCTGACATTACCTGCATAAAACATGAAAGGACTATGGGATTATTTGGCTTTCTGTGTTACTGGAATTGAAGTAACTGACAGCTCATGCCTATGGAACAGATTTGATTTGGTTTAACACAGAGGTTTCAAGCACTTCAAATATTTCTCAAAATCTCAGTGACTAGCCTCATGACTACAAAGAGCTCCTAATGTTAAATATCTGCCTCCCCAAACTCTCCTTTATAGAGGACAAAGGTTTTTTAAAATACAAAGTCAAAATGAGGAGCTCTGTATCTCATATGAAGGACTTTTGCTTAGTGTTCAAAACTTGCTAATACTTCGAGCAGTTCGAAAATCCACGCATCTAGGCTGAAAGCACAGTGTTCATTATCTGAACCAAGAAAACTAACCCTGCAAATCCAGAGTAGTTTTTATGAAGCTTAATTCAAGGAACACACACAAAACAATGCCCTTTCCGTTAAGTTTCAGTTTATGTAGTAATTCCCAGCAACACATTCTTCCAAACACTGCAAAGAATGCACTGGATTTTTGCAAAATTCTTCACTTGGCAAAAATAGGTTGCTGCGAAGTGAAAGATGACAAAGTTCTTTCCTGAACACAGGAAAAGATACAAAAAAAAATAAACAGGAAATGAGGCAAATTGAACAGCTGTGCTTCATATTTACTTAATGAATACCTGGATCTGAAAAAATATTTTTTTACTCTAGTATTTCCCATCCTGTAAACACCCTCTAATACTTAGCAATGCTCTTACCTGTCCATATTTATGGGGGGTTGATGTGAAGTAATCATGTGCGTGCAGGTGACGTGTTTCCCATTGTGTGGAGATTGTGTTGCATGCTGAAGCTGAGGCCCTCCTGAAAGGTCCAAGAGAGATACAGGACTTGTTATGATTAGAGAGAGAAAGTAGAAAAAAGCAACATCCTCTACCTGCAAAGTAGGATAAAGTGTTTCCTACAAAAAAAACAAACAAACAAACCACAGTCATGGCAAGCTACAATTTTTAAATACTGTTAATTCCTCTGCTTCCTTTGTCATTTTTTTGGGGCACCTCAACCCTGTTTCAGGTCTGAAATTTCAAAGATTTCAAAACTAAAGCTTTATGGACAGGACTAGTCGGTTTACAATGATATAAACAATTCTAACACATAAGCCGTAGGTCACAATAGGCTGATATCTGACAGAATATTATGCTGGCACTTTTCAAGATGCAACAGAGAATGGAATAGAAGAACTTTGGGACATCAGCGATTTCACAGTGGTATTTCTCAGCTCCTAAGTTGATCACTGACTGTGAACAAAAAGGAAATAAAGAGGGAACACCTCCATGGGAAGGATATTTCTTTCAACAAGTATTAAATCACAACTATAAAAGGCTACAAAGAGCAGCATAAAAGGAGACTACATAACAAAGACCATGTGATGTCCCTGGCCTGCCTCAAGATGTTCTGTTAAAGTACAACTACAGCTTTCTGTGTTGTATCTACAGTCATACTCATTCATATACAGCTGAGAAAAAGGAAGCAGTTGCACCCAAGCATCTGTTACAATAATCACGAGAACAATTCAGTATACACAGGCTTGGGTGCATTTATCTAGATCACCTGAGGATCCTCCATCAGCTGCTCCTGGTTTTGCTATGCTCTAAATGCTTGGACCAAAGTCTTCTAAACTGAGTGACTTAGCCTGATTTATCGCAAGTTTTTATATGGAAGATATTAGCAATATAGGTTTTAGCGCTTCTACAAACAGACCAAGAGGAATTTACATTGATTTTGACATTTAAGACTGAGACTGTTTTTTCTGTTTTAGGAAGGCAGAATTATCTCCTGTTCTGAAGCAGAGGTCAAGTAAATGACAAAAAGGTGATGGATTTTGTTTCATTGTGTGATTTGGCCAGTCCTATATAGGCTTCCTTATGTTTTGTCCAAACCGTATGACTGAAAATAAGAGAAAAAAAATCACAATTTGCATATGGTCAGAAAAAGTATGTTACAATGTAATACGGAAAGTTAGAGTTGGCTGAAATATGTCCATTAATTTGTATCTTTAACTCAACAGCATATCTAGATAAAGCAAAGCCAAACAGTAGAGCATCCCTGGGGGTGAGAGCAGTTTTCTGTTTATCCAGTCACTGAATGATTCCAGCTTTCCCTTGGCACTGGGGAAATGGAGGTCCAAATTCTCCTCTGCCTTAGAGGACTGACTAATCATTTTCTGCTTCTGGAAGGAAAGCACTAGCCACAGGTTACAGAGCTATTTTTCCTTTCAAGAATTATTTAAATGGTTTATAGCAACTTCAGCAGTGCCTGCAGCAACAGATGGCATTCCAGACACATTCTGTATTAGCAGTTTCCAAACTGTTTTTTATTTACAAGGATAACATGTAAACAAGTAACTACCGAATATACATAATGAAATCTGTGTCAAAAGGTGTCCTGGCAGTGCTAATTAGTGTGTTCACTTTAAGCACCAAGCAAAAAAGCAGTACCAGCAGCCAGTGTTTTTATTTGTCCTGTCTGTTACTCAACGTGAATACTAAAGAGAAATAAAGATTACCATCGTTTAGCATGTTATGTTACAATAAGATAAGCTATTTGATAGATTGGCTTCAGTATATTTCAACTCTGCTAATTCACACTTGCTTATTGTTGAATATAAGCTGAATTTTTGCTTCTTTTATTGTGAGTATTAAAGCTTTAGATAAAACTTTACCTAAAAAGACTGGAAACACACACAGAAACAGAGGCAACAGAAGAGAAGGAAAGACTAAGAGTGTGGGTATGACGGGGAGACTCTGAGGTTTTGTAAGTGCTGAATTTTGAAAGAAAAGAAACAGAAATTAAGACCAAGTGACTAAAGACTGTGGAAGAGAGACATCACAGGGGAATGTTTAGGGTTATGAACAATTTTTGATGACTGATCGCACTTCTAATACTATGCAAAAGAATCTGAAAAATCAGTGATTTTGTCAAAGCTAACTTGGTCAACTTGTTTCTTTTTACTTTACAATTTATTAAACTTGGTAAACTACTCCCTCTTGTTAAACAACAATGTAATGAAATTTCTGAAACAGTTGACTCATTTAGTAATGGCTAACTACCCATACAGAATTATTAACTCATTAATGTTTGCCGAGACTTCAGATATACTCTTTTAATGGTTTTCTTCATCACAAATGACTGTGCCAAGTTTCAGAACTGTATCTCAAGTCACTGTGCTTAATAGGTATTTATTCACCTGCTGTGCTCACGGCACAGTTGAGTACAATACCTGCTTCTCCAGTAATATTTGCTTTTGATATGTGTCCATTTTGCTGGTCATTGGGTTTCTACAAAGGAAGCACAGCTTTGTAAATTTAAAATGGCACTAGAGGGAAGAATTGAAATGTGCCCAATATTTACGTATGTCAAGTTAGCAGCACTGACCTTATCTACAGCTTCTACACGCCTAGTTCTCTTCATGATCTCCTCAAGCCTCTGCAAAAAAACGTAAAGGAGTAAAATAATGTTTGCTGGTAGTACATCAAAATTATCCCTCCCAAACCATAACTGCCTGTCATTTATCAAAGTTGTGTTTAATAACATTGCATTTGCAAAAAGATTAATTATTTATTACTGTTGGCAACATTCTCTTCACTTTCACGTCAGGCTACACAGAAGAGGACCTCAACTTTTCTGAGGGCACATTAATATCATGAGTAACTTTCTACAGTTGAGGTGGAAGCAAACTGCTAAGACAAGATGAAGTAGTTTCTCAGCATGTACTGTTACCTTCTTCCTTTCCAAGCGCTCTTGCTCTTCTCTTTGGAAATGCTTTTCACGTTCTAAGCGAATCCGCTCTGCCTCTTCCCGTAGGCGAGCTTCCTCTTCTTTCTGAGTTGATAGTAAGACAAAGAAGCAGGGAAAAATTTATTTTTTAAGGACAGAATAACATTGACAGCTGCTCATCTATATGTATCTACAACACCCTGGAAAAACACTATTGGGGTTTAAAAGTTGCCAACAACCTTTTCAGGCTGAATTGTACATTTCTTGATTGACCTCCATGATTTACATAAGAGGAAAAGATGAATAATTAGATACTGGACATCTTATTTGGTTGTGTGCCTGTTCTGTGTGGTATGTGCTGACAGCAGATAAGATGACAAACACATTTCCTAATCTTCAGCATTAGAACAGCAGCCAGGAAAGCATTCAAGAGATTCATGTATTGAGTGCGGGATGTTTTTGGAAGTCAAACAAAAGAAGTAGAATGCTTTATTTGTCCAACAGTCATTGCTTAATGAGACCAAGAACAAACCACCACAGGTACATTTGCATAAACTTTCCATTCCCATCTTTTTTTTTTTTTTTTAAACTACTTCACTGGAATATACTGCTGAAAGGCTTTGCTCCACAAACGTGGCAGTGTTGTAGGATGGAACTCCTACAACAGTTCATTAGTTAAGGCTGTATCATTCAGATAAACTTGGTCGTCCTTTATTTCTGAGTGCTACATTGTGGATGTAGCTTAATTTAACATTTCAAAGAGGCATTACAGATCTGAAAATCAAAACTTGTTTTTAAGTTATGTTCACCTGAACACAATCCTTAAAACATTTCCTTTTCAGAGGCATACATTTAAGTACGCACCAGAAGAAGAAGCCTAGTATCTATGAGGCAGATTGAAGTGCTGAACTTTTTTTGGGGAAAGGGTATTTGCAAAAAGTAGAAGATCGTGTAAAATGAAAAGATTCCTATCCAAAGCACTTACCATGGTCCCTCCAAAAGCAGGTAAAACAACATTATGCCCATCATAAAAGAAATGAAAGCACATTGAAAAATTGTCTTCTGATTCATTTAACTCTCATGTCTTCTGAGTAGCTGTACTGATGTTAGCAGAAATACACCAGGTAAAAGGTGCTCCGTGGCTCGAGTAAAGTGATAAAAACCTACCCTTTCCTGCCAGCCCTCCAAAAGCAGTATTGCACATAGAATTAGAAATCAGCGGTGCTATGTTTTCAACTGAATATTTAGTTATCTTGGCCTCTAGACTTTCTATAACTGTATGGGCAAATAGCTCTCTGGTACACCACCATTCATTAAATTCCCCCAGTACAACTCTACAGCATTTTTTTAATCACATTTTATCAGTATTAAGAAAGGGTTTGTTCTAAAATAAGTAAGTTCTACAAGAAAAAAATCACTTCCTACCACATGTTTCTGCCAAGAAACTGCATCTTTACTGTTTGAACCACTCCATGAAATGAAGTCAGCCACAATCCTATTAACCCTATATAGAATTTAAATTTTAGATATCCCTCCTTGAGGTACTGCTCAAGAAGTGTTGCTTCATTTACTCTATTGCCAACCAGACTGGCACAGAAATTCCAGGAGGGGAGCATACTTGTTTCTGAATACGCTCCATCTCTTCTCTCTCCTTCTGTTCTCTCTCTTCTGCCTGTCGGCGCAGCCGTTCCTCCCTTTCCCGCTCCTCCTCTGCATCCTTTCGCTTCCTTTCCGCTTCCTGTCTGCGAGCTTCTTCTTCTTCTCGGCGGGCTCTTTCTTCAGCTATCCTCTGGGACAGCTCCTCCTTCTTCTGCCTGCAATCATGAAACAAGTATAAGGAGAAGAAAAAGGAAAGAAAGAAAGTTAAAAGCAGTGCCCTGGCCCAAGACACCAGCACTGCAGAACAGCTGGATGAAAGCTGCGCTGCTGTTTCATTCATGAGAACAACAAAACATCCGAAGGGGGTCAGGCTAAGCCATCTGTTCTGATTCCTGCAGGTGCCACAGGTGAAGCCCTGTGGAACAATCTGAAAACTTTGCAAGGCAATACCATTACTTCTCTGGTATATGCTGGGCTTCCACTAATCCATGACTCAGGTACTTTCTGATTCAGAAGCAGTACCGTTGACTTAAACGCATCTTAAGAGACACTTCCTTGTGTTACTTCATTTAATCATATTTCGAAATAGTGTACTGTTTCAGAACCCAATTGATGTTGCAGCCATGACTCTTGAATTTAAATAAAAACTCTCTAATCTTGCTAATTTTTAAGCATGTTACCTCCTAATCTCATTTGAAACCCCCCAATCCTGGCTCCCATTATGGGAACAAATACTTTTTCCCCTTCCCCTCTGATGTTATCCCAAACTATTCTGTACTTTGTAACTTATCATATCTTCACTCAGAAGCAGAGGGCAGGTGGTCTTCCCAGTTGAAGAATCCTCACCAATTTAGGTGTGGGTATAATCTACAAGAGTCCCCACAGAATCACAGAATATGCCAGGTTGGAAGGGACCCATTCTAATGCCCAACCACCCTCTCAGTTGCAGAACCTTTTCCTAATACCCAACCTGAACCACCCCGATGCAGCTTCATGCCGTTCCCTCAGAGCTGTTTTATACTTCCATGTGGGAGCTGTTCTGTACTTCTGATCATCCTCGATGTCTTTCTTTACTTATTTTTCTAGTTTTACTCTCTCAAGAATACAAAATTCAAGAGGGAGATTCACCATGGATATTTCGTAATAACTTTTTCTATTTTGTTATCCTTCTCTAGTAACTCACAACAGTTCACATATTTTCTTGACTATGACTCATCTGATGCTTTCATATACTCATCTCCACACAAGGTCTCTTCCATGAGAAATAATTTAGCCCAGAGACCACCACTACATAAGTAGTGATTATTTCCTTACATGCATTCCTTTATGTAAGCAATGTCTTCCTTTATGTAAGATATGTCTGAAACTCTTCCTGACTGGCTTTCATCTCACTAAAGAGCAGCATTATCTCATTGGCCACAAGTCCTTTCAGGTTCATTTATGAAGACACTGAATAGAATAGATGGTGAAAACTCCTTTCACTGAGAAAGATTATTATTCTTTAACTTTTGTTTTCTATCCTTCAGACTTAGTGCTTGTTCACTCTATTATGCTTACACCACAGCAGCTTATTTTCTTTTGAGAGGGACAGCATCGTGAGCCTTTTGGGAATCCAGTCTATTTTAACTGACTTTGCTTTGTTCCTGCATTCAGCAATGCTCTTAGGAAACCCCACCAAATCCCAGAGGCATGGCACCCCTCTAAAAATGTGCTCAACTTGTGTTGTGGTATATCCACGGTCACAAGCATCCAAGTGGGCTGCTCATTTGCTAGTAGAAAATGAGACACCACATCGCTTACCCCCAAGACTGTTGGATGTCCTGATTTTAAGTTAGAAAACAGAAAGCTTTAAGTCACAGATGTTAGACATCTAAACACCATCCATGGCAGAGATTTTAGGGCTCAAAGAGAAATTGGCACTCTCACAAAGTTGACAACAGCCAAGCAGAGTTACCTTGTTGGAATAAACAAGTACAGCTTTGTTAATCTCTGGGGAAACAATGAACCACTACACTGAGGATCTGCTCTCTACTGCTGTCCTATTTCAAACTGCCAATAAAGTACATATCTATTTGGGATAGCTTTTAACCTTACAGATCTGCTTAGGTGTATATTGCTCCTATGAAGAAATCCAACTGAAAACAAGTCTTTTGGGGGAGGAACTTGAGTCTCCTGCAGTTCAGTAGTGTGCTGAATATATTACAATATAACAACAAAATATACACAAGCAGCTGATAGGAAGCTGCTAAAAACATTTCTTCTCCACTGCAGAAGTCTAGGATCACCTTTCAAGCTCTTCTCTCTCCCTCCTCTCTTGCTCCTCCCGTTCCCGCTGCTCACGGGCAAGGCGCCTCTTCTCGGACAGCAGCCTCGTTGCTTCTTCAGGATCAGTTGTACCTGCAGAGGTCTTCGCGGGGGCTGGCGGCGGAGAAAGTGCTGGTGGAGCAGGAGATAGGGATGGGCTGGCTGCTGAAACAGATGGGATGGAAAAGTGGTTTGCACAGACACAGTAGCCAAGATGACACACTTTTCACGCACTCACTTTTCACGTGCACATACACACTTCTCTTGAAGGGAACAGAAAATAGTTTCAAAATTGATTGTAAAGTATCTTCAAGCTTACACGGTTTTGTAAATGATTCAGAGGGAAAAAATCTAGATGCTAAGGATACATATTGCTCAAGGGAAGTATGTTTTTGCAGAACATGTGAAAGCAGCTTCAGTTGAAAGGCTAAGCTAACTTTGTCATCAGAAGAATAAAGTCTGAGAGGGTCTCAGTAGGAGATAAGCTGTCTCAGAAAGTCCCTGCCATCACATTTGCTAATTTTCTCCTGATTCTATTCAAAGACCAGAAATGAAACATAAAAATATATTTTCCTCTGTTTGATAGTCTATATCTGAATACTAGGGCCTGACTTTTTCATGATAGGCCAATCCCTCTTGGTGACTTTGTGATCTCAAGCATCAGCTGCCTGAAGTAACCTTAAGTAACATTAAGACACAAACTGGCACCAATTTTGCAGTTATTCCAACCTTTACCAGCCCAACAGGATTCCTGCAGGTGCTTTCGACATATGCTGGGGATGATGACCCACAAGACAACACACAGGACCAGAGCATGCCTTCTTACAAGTTTTGCTGCTATTGGCAAACTATAGCTTGCGTTCAAACTTTATTAGGCTTTGCTGTCACTAAGTCATTAAAATTATTCTCATTGAGGTATTTTTCCTCCCTCTTTTATTTTATTTTTTTTATTATTATTATTTTTTTTTTTTACAATGGTGAGGCAAGCACCTGCCTTTATAATAATTCTTTAACCAGGACCAGCTTTAGCTGCCTTTATCTACCTGATAGAGAAGGTGTTACAGATTTTTCTCAAGTTCACATTTCTGCAAGTTCGCCTGTCATTTTCTAGCACAGGTACAAATCACCTAAACTACATGTTTTCTCTAGAGGCCAGGGACCATTAACAACACACAAGCTAACTGCAGGAAGCACTCTCAGGGTAATCACATCTGGCAGTGCAGACAAAAATGTATCAGGATGTGTTTGAACTGGCAAGGAAATCAGAGCCCAAGAAAATACATGTGAAGTAAGTCATCAGGAATGACAAGGAGATGACAGATCTACATTTTTAGCCACTCTTCAGAATGTTATTTTTCTCACCTCACCAACAACTTCCAATAGGGGTTTCCTCTTTGATGCCCCCTCCTACACCTCATTATACACAAACACAAATTCAGCTGCCTTCTGTGTGTTTGGTGCTCATATCTACTGAATTTTCTTCTGCCTTCTGTTATCAAGTACAATAAGGCACTACTTCTGGGCCTTCATCTTGAATTCAAAGGCTATGGGCACACCATGACACCATCTGAAGAGTACCAGGGTCTCTTCCCTAGCCCTGAGGTGAAGTGGCACAGTTTAGCCTCACGCTGCAAAAGCAGGTATTTGGTCCACCCCTAGGGAACAGACTTGGCTTGGGCTAACCCTCAAGACAAAGTGGGGACCTCAGAAAACCCTGGGATGGTCAGATAGAAAAAAAAAAAAAAAAAAAAAAAAGTAACTTATCACTCCTAAAGCTTGGGAGTCCTTTAAAGCTATGCTCTTAGTAGCCTTGGGGACAGAAGAAAACATGGGGTTGCAGTTACAACCTAGACCAGAAAGGTACCAGAGACTACTTGTAATAGTTTAACAGTAGAAATGACAGAGTTCCTGCACCTCAGTTGTTTTTCATTTACTGACATGGACCAAGGCAGGGCTGTCACTCCTGAAGGGAGCACAGCTTTGCACTGCCTGGGGTTCACCTCTTCCCTCAGGTGATGCATCTGGCAGCGTAACAAGTAGCTCATTCAGTGCGCACCTGGCCTGCTGACAGAAAGGATGATGACAGCGTGCAAAGGCACACCCAAAATACCATTAAAACTGTAATGAAATTGGGAAAATCATGACATTTGACTGCAAAAGCTTGAATAGCTCAATCAGTGATCATTACCAGCTGACCTCCAGGCTCCTGTGTCTACCCATCCAGCAGGTATCTGAGCCAGATAATTTAAGGGGCAGTTCAGGCTGAGGCTGAAAGCAGCTCTTTTTCACCTGCAGCTCAGATGCAGGAGACATCAGCAATGTCCCTCTAGACACAAATGCTGCATTTGCTCCCCTCTAGATTCTTGGATTCAACCAGGTTGTTGTGGCAGTCTGGGCCTCCCCGTGCAGTACAAGGCCTGTCCTCTAGCCTCAGATGTAAAATGCCTGACGTCTCAGTCACAGGGTTCCAGCCACTTGTGGTTTGGTCCTCTGGTTTTGATAAAATACATCCAATTTGAAATGCTGCTTGCCACTTCTCCTCTACCTGCCCCTCTCCACTACCTGTTTCTCTGCTGAAATACAAACTACTCTCTGAATACAAACTACTTGACTTTCAAATTCCTTTATCACAGATAACCTATTTCCATGCTAAGTAACCTTTTTACAAACTCAAATATTGACCGACTGCAGAGAAGTTGAGCCTCTCTTCCTCCTGAGCTAAGCAGGCAATCAAGCATTGCTGTGTTTCTCTGGCCTGTACTTTGGACCTTGGGAAGTCCAGCCTGTACACATTTGCAAAGTTACCTTAGCTGTATCCCTGAAATACTTTGAAAGGGAAATGTTTTCCTTTTCTGTGACATTACAAAAAGGCTATCAGAAAAGCAGTGAAAGCCCACACCATCATCCCAATTATCTTAAACCTTATTCACATGCCCGTTACCAACAGATCTGTTACCATAGCATCCATTTATTATTTGCATCCATCCTGTAAGCTGCTTGTGGGATTGCACCTTGTGTGGTAGGACCTAGGTACCAGACTGCAACTACTGTAACAGAACTTACTAAAAACAAATCAATTCACAACAGGTTTTCTTGCAGAAGATCAGCATGCAACTACGCACCCTGCAGTTAAATACAGCATTACTAATACTTAAAACTGTTTTCTGAAGAACAGTTACAAGAGAATCTATGAGCTTTAAATTAAGACCCCAGGTAACCCATCCTGGGAATCACAGTGGTCACAGTGGCCATTCTATCCCATCCTTGAGACAGTTTATATAACTTGCAATGGTCTAAAATTTCTGTTAGAACAAACCTATATTTTTCAATTTAAGATTTAACTTTTCCTTTTCATATACTTTATGATCACTATTTTAGGTTGTATCTACTTTTTTTTTTTTTTTTTTCCTGCCTTGCTGCTTTTCAGGGTTTGTAGATGTGTTGATTTTTTTTTTTTTTTTTTTTTTTTTAAATAACTTTTTCCCTGAAAAATTTTTCATGCTCCTATTTGCTCCTCTCTCTGGTTCTCCTCTGCATTCTACTTTGTCCTGCCAATCTTCCCCATGATGCGGTACTCTTTCAATATTATAGGTAAGCTGGTACAGTTTAATGCTGTCAGTACCTCTGTACTGAGTGCCTAGCACAGCTGGGGCATTCTGACCACACATCTCGCCCTTACGTGATGGCTCCCTGCATTGTTAGCTTTCAGACCACTGTTCTTCTACTTCAGAGTCTGAGAAATTGCATATTGTTGTGAGGGACAAAGTCCTTGGTCCAAAAGGTCAGAGAAGAGGGATGTGAAGCCACACTGTGCGAGGCTTGCCTGCCTGTTGTTCTGTCTGATACAAACACAAGGGCTTCAGCCAGCTTATACTTCTGTCATAATGAACATACACCTGCAGGAACGTTCTGAAGAATGTAGATTAACACTTGATAGAAAACTATTTAAAGCTACTTTCAGAGAAAGTGAAAAAAGAACATGAAAGATGTGCAGGCATTCCTTAATCTGAAGGGGAACTTCTCCTTACCTTGACCAACCTCTGTGTGGACAGCAAGCTCTTCTTGATTTGCAGATTCTTCAGCACCTGCTGATGTTCCTTTACTCTCTTCTGTCCTCTCTTCAGTGACCTTTTCATCTGCCTTTTCTGGTCTTTTCTTCTCACTCTCAGGTTTGACCTCTTTTTTGACAGGCCGGATATTGCCAGGAGAAGGAGGACGTGCCTGAGCAGAGGACACTTTGGAGGAACCAGGTGAAGTTACCTGCTTGGGTGTGCCAGGCAAAGAAGGCAAAGACTTTGATGCATGCCTGTGTAACCACAAAGAGTGACAATCACCATGAGACACGCTCTGCTGGACACCACCTACATATCACCTCTACAAGTGCAATAGCTAAATACAGAACGACCTCTCTATTTCTCTGCTATCAAGCAGAACTCCTGGAGCAAGCAATTAGCTTTCATGCAAAATGCTTCTCTTTGCAACTCTCCAGAAGTGTGAGCACTGACCCAGCCAAGAGGGAATAAAACAAGTACATTCCTCATTTTACCCCATTCTTAAAGCAACAGCAATTTCTTTTTCTAAAAGCAGTACCATCTTTCTTCTGTTGCAGAGAGAAAAAATCTATACCACCAAATAAGTTTGCATTGATTTTCCTGTGGAGACTAACATGTAATTAATACAACAATTAGAGCTGCCTATAGCTCAACCTCTAGCTAAGCATGTACTTGGCTTACCAAACTGGAGAGGGAGCTGGTGATCTAGTTTTGGGGTTGGAAGAAAAATGACCTCCTTTAAAGCTGGCTGAGAAGGTAGATGACAAATGGTCTCTCTCCTTTTCTTTTTTGTCAGTCTATAGTTCAGCAAACAAAAAGACAAAGTCAAGCCAGAGTTCACATGGCTAAAGAAAGCAAAGCAAACTCAGTTAAGGATGAGGGTGTTAGGGGGCTGAGAAAAAGTAGTGCTGAGTCAGAAGTTTCTACAGCCTGTTTGACAAGTTCATTAATAAGCTTCCATAGTCTGACACTGTCTGTCAGTAAATATGCAATCGACAACAAGAATCCTTCTTAAGCATGCACTCTACTGTCTTTATACGTAAGGCACTAATTTTTACAGAGGCAAAAAGTTACCTTCTAAATTTTGATCTATGCTGTTTGCCACACAGTGTCTTCCTCTGCTTCTTAAGTCTTATTTGTCATAAAGACCGGATTTCAAAAAAAAACACAACAAACCACTCCCCAGACTCCCACTTAGGCGCAGTCCCTATACAGCACAGACTTTTTGTTTTCATGGTTATGCATCAACACCACAGATGCCCTGCAGCCCTGAAATATGGTACAACAGTTATCCTATTCTCTTTTTTCTTGGATGATTTGCCAGCACTTTTTTTTTTTCCCCATTGGTTTTTATGTGTCGTAGTGATTTCATCTTTTTCATTCCTGATTTTTTATCTCATGATGAGAACTACAAAAGATCGTTCTATTTAAAAACAAATAAACATGTTTGGAGTTGCAGCATGCAGCACTAGTTGAGAGCTCTATAACAATTCTCTCTCCTGAAATGAAAATCAGTTTAACAACTGCAAAAGAACGACGGAAAACAACTTCATGAGCACATAAACCTTTGGTTTATCTTCATAAGTCCAAGAGTGTTTTTTTTTTTTTTTTGATGTTATGGATACAATTAGTTATTTTAAATTGCCAAAAACATCACTTAATATTAGCAACAGGTGGTCCTTCAATCCAGAAGTTGTTACTTGAGAGTAATTAGCCAGCTATTTGCCAATATCATTTACTAGAGTTGTACTGATTAATATGATGATAATCACCCAAGTCATCTGAGCGTACAGAGCCAGAATAAATGAATTAAAATGAAAAATAATTTTGACTCACTAGCAAAAACTGTCTAAATAGGATCTACCTCATTGGTCCTGAAAACACAGCATCAGCAGGTTTATTCTCAATAAAGCCAAAAACCTGAATTCCTACATAAGTTTACCAATAAAATAAAAGGTTCTCCATAACATACAAGCTACTGAAAATAGCTCTTAACTCTGTCATTCGGTATTAACGATATTCTTACATCATCTCCTTCACCAAAACGTATCAACCTTCCTTCTTGTTAATTTAAAAACAAAACGATAAGAAAGACCTGAGAGGTGCCAAACTGATAGCCCTGGAGCTTACAATGTTCTCTTCACATAGTGTGAGGTTTCTCTACACATATACCCCAAAGCTATGCCTCAGCCTCAACTTCAATAGACTGTCATCTGCCTCAAAGATTAATACTGGCTATGATTCATGCTACTTTCATCTAACACTGCTTCCAACAAAGATATTAATAGCAGCACTGCCTCCTGCTGTTTTGCCCATCAGACCAAATGAAAACAGAAGCTCCGCTTACACAAATCATTTGCAGAGATGACTTCACACTTATCATACTCTAAAACTCAGGCCGCAGAGTACAAGAAAAATTATAACTACCTAGGTTCAGAAAATAGTATTTTAAATGAAACTGACTGCATCCTATTGGCTTGGAGTGCAGTCAATATGAATTTGGTCTGCCTGTATAACAGGTGAAAACAGGTGGCTGGGAAAAAGATTCCTGTTGGGGGAAAGTTGCAACGCCTCCTTGGGTCTTAAAATCAGAGAATCCACAAGTAAAAAGGACAACACTGTGTGGCAGCCTCTGTGCCTCATCAGAAGCTGAGGTACCTGCTCTACAAACATGGGTGTTTTTTCCAAGCAGATTCTTTAGTGTGTTATCAGGCTATGTCACCAGATAATGTAATAAACACAGTTAAAATCCAACCAACAATGGAACAAACTGGGGGCTGTGGGGACCTGCAGAGTGGAGTATCAGATTCGTAACTATTCCTATTCCAGCAAGCAATTCAATCAGGTGGTTATGGCTTGAGACACCAACTTACATACAACCGGCATGCTTACCCCTGCAAGGTGTGGTGTTCTCCTGCGTCCAATAGCATCGGTAGAGGCAAAAAGTTTTGCTCGTTCTGCTGTATTCCTACAGCTCATGCTCTTGTAGGACAGAGGGCTGATGGGGCTGCAAGATGCTGAACGGGGACAAATGGGGATAACTACGGTGTTGGTTGTTTTTGTTAATTATTAATTTTAATTAGAGAGCAGCAGTGGAGAATTGACAGAGGAAAGCCAGCAGGAAAAGAAACAATAGAGAAAGAGAAAAGAAAGAAGGTATTAATAAATAGAGGAATGACTAATTCTCAAATCAGAACCATATCTTGATACCTTAGCTTAGCCATGTGTATAGTAATGACTTTTCCATTTGTAAACCAATAATTTCTTTTAAATAAATTAAGATGTATGTCACATAACTGGGTAGTGGAAAATATTTTTCTGTTAAGCTTTTACACAGCTGGTTGTTCTGAAAAAGCACTGGACAAAACAGCCTGTCTGAAATTGATTAGCTTAGTATATGCATTGACATGAATTTCAACTACATTGGGAATAGAAAACAATCAAACTAAAATTGAATTCCTATTAATTGGCCTTGGAAGTAGAGGAAAATAAAAGGAGACACACAAAGATCAAAACACACTAAGAGAAAACAGTTTCATCTGGGAAATCAGTGATATTGATCGTTTTCTATAAGTTTTAACAAGTGATGTGCTTTTTTAAAAAATCCCTTTTAAAGAATATCTGAAGCCTAGAAAAGAACTTTTAATATTTCTTGATAATGGTACAATAACAGCCATCTTGAACACATTCTTGACAGCACAGTATTTTACATGTTACAAAAAGCAGAACGAAGACAATAAATCAGCCTGGAAATAAATACCTGAAAGAATAACCAGGAAGGCAGTTTCCTTTGGTTTGCACAAGGACAAAGACTATTACCAACAGATCTCTTGCCAATGGCAAATTATTAGGTTTATGGTGTTCTGATGGCAGTCTCAAAGAGAAATGTGACACTGCAAGATGCATCATTGGAAACTTGCGGTGAGGTATTCTCAGACTTTCTCTTGATTTCCCTGAAAATTATATTACCACTGCAAAGTTTTATTTGTCTGTTTCTGATTGTCTCTCTCCTGGTCATTTAGTATAGTCTTAGCATAATTATTATTCGGGACATTACTTGAAGGAAAAGAGTAGAGCTTCTAGAGGATAGCTTCTCTACCCACCACCCCTTAAAAAGAAATAATTAAAAAATGACATCCTCATTTTCCTAAATAGAAAACATTTCTTGCCTTTAGATCCCTCTGAGCACACTTGAAAGAACACACAGTTCTACACAGTTATTTCTTCCAGTCTTACTGCAGTACAGCTGCTGTTACAGCTCATGGACTTAACAGTACTTCATGGACTTAACAGTCCTAACTCTGCAAATTCTCCCACACTGGGAGATTAATGTTATGAATAAAGGAAGTCTCATGTAAATGTTATAGCAAGGGCACTCATGCTTGCCTTATTTATAGGGATTTACATTTAATGAGGTATTAAAAGGTGACTGACTTGTAAAAATTGAAAAACAAGAAAACATCTTTTTTTTTTTTTTTCAGTTGAGCATATCTAACCAGACAGGAGGCAGTGGCAAAACATATACTTAAACAGCTTATAATTTATGCATTTTTCACCCTCTGTGAATCAATTCTGTTGCTGCACGCTGATTATCTGAAGTTACCACAGAGGATGACATCATAAATGCTGAAAGACAAGCAGTTCATTTTCATTTGCAAGGTTGCCAAACAATGCTATATGAGACACTCCCAGTGAATCAGGATATACCAACAGGATTACATACAGAGAGGAGCTTTTGGAGAGTTATTTAAAAAAACATTTTGGTTTTGGAGCTTTGTTTAAAAAAAGATCCAGATGGACTCTTATGCTGGATGTCCCTAATAGTTCACTTAACTTCATTTTTAAGGCTATGAATCCACATTTAATTTGATTTTGATTTTTTTTTTTCACTGTAATTCATCTTTACAGCCAAAGGGCAGGGTAATTTTCTAGGGCATAATGATAGGCTGGGACGAGTGGAGTGCTCAGAGCACAGCTGTGAGCCATTACCACCACCTGATCATTAATCTCCAGGAAGTGTCCTGCATGAAGGAACTGCAATTATTGCTCCTAGAGAATAATACCTGGAAAACAATGAAAAGATGGATTATTTTTCCGGGTGGTACAGTTCCAGTTAGTGTAGACAAGGCATTTCTGGGGAGTTACCTCAAAGTGATGACTGTGCTATTTGCAATCTTTCTCAATATTCTCTTCAGTTTAGAGCTTATTGTTCAGTATAAAACAATAGCAGTCACAGAAAAGTCTTCACACTTGCTTCAGTTAAGTAACCACTAACAAAATCAAGACACTTTCCTCAGCTATTCCCTAGTGAAGAGATGAATTTCCAATATCCTGCTTGGTAGATGACGTTAAATTTTCATTTTAGAAGCTGTTGCTTTAAAAGACATGAAGCTCTAAAAGAAATTTCTACTTGTTAATTCCACTGTTTGAAGAATATCATCCACATTTTTACTCCTCCAGTGCTACCCCCAATGGAAACGTACTGCAGCCTAATTAGTGATAAGAGTTCTTAAGTGAAAGCTTCTTTAAAAGTAATCTTAGCAGATCTCTATTCCCTCTTACCTTCTATGCCCTTTAATTAAAATAAAGATCTACCCATATTAAACAGGAAAGACTTGCCTAGACTTAAACATTCGGCATGTGCAGTAGCATACTCCTGCTATGGTAAAATCCCTAGTGCATGATCATAAAACAACCTGTGATAATAAAAAAGGCAGTTGTCATGTGCCTAAAATACATAATAAACCAGTATGTCCTGGTTGTCTTTGAAATACAGTTTTGCCTGGGCCCTCAGTTATCACCTTGCAGTATTTACATATTTTTGTGTGCTAATTTTCCTCTCGGTGGCATATCAAAGAGCTGTTCTGGGGTTGGCACAGAACTTTACAATTACTGAAACCTCACTAAACCTGCACATTTAACTTTACATGCTATTAAATCCACTGCAACCAGGGCCTACCACTTTGCAAGTCCAACATGTTCCCTGTGGGAAGTGCCCCGCTGCAGAAGGCAACTTCTTTGCAGAAAGCAGCTCACAGCATTGGCAGTGGGTGTGCTGAAACCGCTCCTTACAGCACTGCAAGCATGCTTAAACAGCCACTGACAGCATGACACTGTTGCCCTGTGTGTGTTATATTATTCTGTTACACTGATGAAGAAGTAAAAGATAAATTAAGAGAGAGCTGGGGGGAGAAAGAGAAAGAGGCATAGCAAACAAGAAAGTGTAGCAGAAGTTTTCATGCTGTCAGGCCATCTAGTCCAGGTTTTTCAAGCTCATTCTGGGATGCTACCATACACGCTTGATTAGATAGGTAACTTTACAGCATCCCACAGGGAACCTGGAAAAGTAAGTGGCTGAGACATGAAGTCTCTGCTCTTGGAAGTTTACCTGCATCTCCAGACAATGCAGCTGTGCTTTTACTTCGTGCCAGGAATGAGTGAGTGGGCGTCAGGAGCCTGCTAACGATGCTGCTCTCCCATGGACTGAGCTGTAGACGGCGAGCTGAACGTGCATCATACAAGCAAGATGTTAGATCAGACACTGCAAAGGACTTCGCGTTGCAGAAGTATTAGTATTGCAACTTCATTGCTACATACCCATGGAAATTTTTAAACCGTGCTTTAGAGACCCAAACCATACAATCACTCTGTTTTGCATTTTATTCTTATTCAATTTTAGTAGAGGAATTCCTATGGAACACAGTGCTGAATGTTTATTTTGTGCTACTGCCTGTAACATTAGGCTAAATTGTTCAGGTTAATATTGCTATTTTTCACCCATCCCACATTCCCTACTATCAAGAATGGGATGATAACTTCTGTATTAGGAGAGCTATTGCCATTCCGAAATATAGACTCTGAAAAAGTTTGTGTCCCAAACTCTTTCTACATATTACATGCAAATAAATCAGATCAATTTCTAAAACAAATTCTGCCGTCTTCCAGCCTAGAAAAAACAAAGAGTGTTTTTTATTAATATACAGATTTGTGCCATTGAAAGAGGCTTTGTCAAAGCATCACAAAAGGATACAGTGTGCCTGAGCTGAAGATACCAGGCTCAGCAGCTACAGTCATCTCAGTTATACATGGTGTGCATTTGATCACAAATTCTGTGAGAAATCCCCCTAACGACAATTTTTTTTGATTTACAACAGTAACAAGACCCAACTTTTTGCATTGTTAGTCTGTTCTGAAAACACTTTAGGCATGCTGATCTAGCTGCAAACACTCCCTCATCTTGCTTTTCCCAACACTGCATAATACAAATTTAGCTTACCAGTATTTTCCCTTTGCCTTGTAAAAATTCTTTTTTTTTTTCTTTTTTTTTTTTTCTTTCTCTTTTTAATACTACTTAAACATTAATTACAGCAAAGGAGTATCCAAAAGAATCCTATAAATTATTGTTCAATATAACTGGATGGTTCTTGGATATTCTGATGCAATAAATAAAGGGTGTTATTAGGAGCATAACAGAACAAAACATTCAACTAGTTCCCAGAGTTCATTGTAGTAAACTTAGGCCATAGCAATGATCTCAGTGTTGGGGGTGAAATCATGTCTTCTTACACCTCAGCATTCCTTGCCCTAAGTTTGGTGTCTGTGGCAAGAAACCTGCCACTTGAATTTAGGAGGTGTAGTCTCTAAAACATTAATTGACATGACTGGCTGTAACAAAGCTGAGACTAAATTGCATTTTTAACACGGGAGATTCATCACTTCTAATAGCTGTAAACTTGGAATCTGTCTTCACTCCACAGTGAGCCCCATGAAAAGAGGAGCTGATCTCGATAATCTCGTCCTATGAGAACACAATGGCCTAATCTGCCCTCGGTGCTGTTTTTTCATCTCTCAAACTGCTCCCCTAAATACTCCTAACTCAGTAAGTGTCATTAATAGAGAAATATAGCACTCTCCGACACAGCAGGCTCTCTGGATAAGTGTCCTTACATAACGTACTACTGCCAGTGCTCTCTGGGATTAATAGCTCCTTTGTGTGTTGGTACAGATTATACAGAGACACAAAATACACCAAAGAGACCTCCATTACAGCACACACATCATCATTAAACTTCCTATTTAACAATGAAGAAAAAAAATCAAAGGACTTCCATTAAACTGTATACAACAGTGGCAATATCTTTGCTTCCTTTCTTCACTGTGCTTAGTATGATCATTTTTAAGCCTACTGTTGCAGGACAGCACCTTCCTTTTTGTCATCTCAGGCTTTACTGGGTGCTGAGTCTGGAGAAATTCTTCCACCACCGTTAACAAAGACCATACAACTCATCAGAAGAGTAAGAATGCTACACAGAAATTGGCTCCACACCTTAGAAAGTGATCCCTGAAATTTTAGGCCAATAAGTCATCACCGTACATACCGAGAACTTATTGGAGTTTGTTTGTATAGCTGCAAAAAGCTGATAAGTAAATGCCACAACACAATCTGGTCCTGGGGGCCAGCTGCAGGTCTTACATGTGAGGCCCCACAGCACAAGTGCTGTGAAGAGGCCGTACCTTACTCACACTCCCTGCTCCAACAGGGAGCTAAGAGACAGGCACGGGGTTTTGTTGGCCTATTTCAAGCAGTGGTCTGAAGGTGTCAAAATAGTTTCAGCCAGGAGCTTGGAGGTGAATCTCCCTAAATCTCTAAAATGGGTTTAGGTCAGAGTTCTTTTAAACACGTGTAGGTTTTGTAGATCGCCATCATCGCTTAGGGAATTTTCCCAATGCACAGCTCCCTGAAAACACCACTCTTGACACTTAAAATACGTACTCTGCCAGTCCTTAGCATTACCATCAACCCAGAACAGCCAGAGAAACTTGGGCTCAGCGAGTTCCAAGTACAAGAGCATTAATAACTAAATTCTTTGAACAACTGGGCTTTGGTGTAAGTTCACACTGAAGCAAGCTGAATACAAAACAAAGAGTGTCCCAAAATACTAAGAAAATAATAACAGCTTTAAAATATTGAAGTCATTTTGTTTTTTTCCTTGCTGCTCTTGTTTTTAAAGCCTTGGGGTGATGTTTTCAAGCTTTAATACTTCAAAACACCTGACAGAGAAGGGGAAAAGGTTTTTTTGATTGTTTGGTTTTGGTTTTGTTTTTTCCTCTCATGGTATGCTAGGCTACTACTCTCAGGGCTATTTGCTTCTTGGTCCTACGTTGGAAACACATTCCTGGCAGAGCTGCTGGTGGAAGTTCCCCTACCTCCAGCTACTAACAGGCTAGTTTAAACATATTAATGAAGGTCCTTGTTGCCTAACTTGTGACTAGAAAAAAAAAAAAGAAAAAAGAAAAGTCCATCACCAACAAAACAAAACAAAACAAAACTAACAACAACATCCCACAAAGTGTCAGGGAGCTGGCAACAGTGACTTGCTTACAGTCATCTATATTTATCTTCAATATGTACCACCTGAACACTGGAAAGTTGTCTTAGCAGCAGCAGAATATGTTCTAAGTAAGCAAACAACAGCATCTGATTATTTCTAGCAACAGATGGGAGGCATGGATTTAACAGGTCTCCTGATGAGCACCGCAAAAGAAAGACTCTCACTGATACGTGGTGGTTGCTCACAGAGAGACGCAAAAGTGCTGAGGAGCAGATGGGAAAAACTATTCTGTCCTTAGGTTCTCCTTCAGCAGGAAACAACCCTGGAGCCCTTGAACTTCTTCTATACACATGGCAGACAAAGGTGATGCAGTGATCAAGACCACCACATGTTTTGAAACTCTCTCACTGCAGAGGAAGAAGAACATAACTACAGTGCAGGTTTTGCTTTTCAAAACTAAGAAAGTCATACTTTATCTGCAACAGTATCCACTTGCTAAGTTTTCCTTACAAAGCACCATTACCAAAATTCATTGGTTGACTGCAGCTTTCTCCAACTGAATGTGTTTCTTCTTATTTTATTATAAAGTTTGAACTATTCAGACCTGTACCACTCACATAGAAGCCTGTTTGAGCTGCTGATCATAAAATTCTCATAAAGAGCTATGTAGCAGTACTGTATTTAATAGAAATTAACCAGGCAATTCATTAATGAAAACTGTTGTCTTCGGCTGGGCCATAATAAATCCCGTCCTTCAAACAATAATAAATAAATAAATAAAAACAATAAACTACTGCTTAACAGAAGACATGTTCTTGATGACAGCTGTAAGCCACTTAGGGTAAGCTTATCATCCTCATCTCCAGCTCCCTCTTTTGTGGGTAGGAGTATGTGTTACAAGACAAAACATGATTGGGTGCCCTCTGGAAGGTGAAAAGGGGAGCAGACAGGCAGATCATTCCTTTAAGCACATGTCTTAAGATGCTGAGGCCACCTGGGCTGCCAGCAGCACTTACCCTGTGTGCTCAGCTAGACCAGGGTATGTGACTGCACAAGCAAGAGGGCATTTATAGCATTTGGGTTTGCTTTCTGTCTTGTAGTCTGCAAAAGACATGAGACTTCTGAGGAGTCCTGTGCTGGTTTTAATGGAGATGCCCAGCAAGGAATGCTTTGGCATTTGAAGTATTTTATGTATGGCCCTCACTTCTTTATTCCTTCCCTTTCCCCGTCATTAGACTGTCTAGTACTGTCTAACTTCTCCAGAAATTGAAATTGGTGGTGAAAACTACAGCACCTCAAGCTACAACCCCTAGGAGACTACCCTTCATATTTAATGCCTGCTGCTGTTCCCTCTTCCTCCCGAGATCCTTCCTCAAAGAATCAACCCTGGCAAAGGACCACCTGGAAACAATATATATATATATATTTACATACACACCTTAAAAGGTAACAAAATTAAAACTATTTGGGTTTCCACATTTAGAGTGAAAAAGCATTGGAGCTTTGGAATAAATTATTTCCTGAAAAAACTTATTTTCCACAGGTTACCAGACTCTACAACTGTGTTAACCCACAAGGATTAACATGGTTAAATCAATCTGAAACAAACATACGAGCATGCATGTAAAACGTGGCACCTAAAACATACAAATCATGATGCCTACCAATCGGTTTTGCAATACAACTGAAGCTCCATTCTAAAAATTGTTTTTGTAAATATGCACTTATCTGGATTGAAATGGGACAGAACTTCTCATTCTCGGTAGAGGACAAAAAATCCCTGCCGAGTACTTTACTACAAAGCCGTTTGCACAAGTTATACAAGAGACATTCTTTTATTAAACTCCTTTTGGCTCAGTGCTTCAAAACCCCATAAATCCCCAGAACAGAGGCAGCAATTCAGCTACCTTAACTTATAAAAGCCTGATTGTTTATCAGTTGTGCAGAGTTGTAAACATCAAAAACATACACCAAAGTAAAGCAATCTTTGAAAAGACAAAGTCAATAAACAGACACCGTATGAAAAATCCCCATATCCCTGCATTAAAAGAAAAAATCAGAAGTGGTAATAAAATAACTGCTTTAAAGCTTCATGCAACATGTTCTAAGATATTCAAGAACAACTACCAAAGTAAAAGAAAAGCAAAATAATGACAAAATGGCCTAATGTAAATAAAAGGTCATAAATGATTGCATGCGGTATGGAGAGATGCATTCTTTCAGTTGCTGTACCTCATTTACTAAAAACCTGACAGAAGCACCGCTTTTATCATTTGCTGAAGGAAGATTGTGTAGGTAAATTCTCTTGGTTTTAAAAATGAGAAACACATTTTTCTTCTCACAGGAAAAGAGATGTTCAACCATTTACTTTTCACATTTGGAGTCTTTTCACTCCGTTTAGATAAAGTACAGAAAATGACTTCAGAAACTTGTTTTACGTGCAAAGCCATACATCAGTATAGAACATTTTATTTCTCGCTTTTTTTTTTTTTTTTTTTCCTCTTTGAAACTGTACCTCTGTCTGAAGAATTTAGTAATGTTGCAGATGAGGAGGAGAGCCGCTTGTTAATGACTGGATCAACATGTTTCGAAAGGTTCATTGTTGAAACAGACCGCCTGTCTGGATCTAAAACAAATGGAGATAATGCTAATTGACAGCCCACATGCAGTAATGCCAGTTCCTAGCTCACTAGTGGGAGGAGGAAAACATGACTAGGTCATTCCTGCTCTACCACAACTTTCAAAATAGAAAGGGCTTCTCAGCAGACGTTGTACAGGTGACTCAAAGACTGGGCACAAAACCGAACAATTTAAATGTAAAATGTTTGAAATATTCTGTTCACTGACTGTCAGTCAGGTTGCAATCCAAGGACCTTAATGGAAGAGCTGAAGTAGATACCAGTAGCTAAGATGGTATTTCCATGTTCCTTTCAATATTGTCAGAAACCCCTCGCTCATGACTCAAAATAGAGAGCTTCAGGGAAAGAACTTGGAAACATGAGGTTGTTCGGATAAAACCCTTGAATCAAAAGGGTGACATTGGGCAAGGCAGCGTTATTAGGCAGATGGCCAGCATTGCAATAAAATCATACTGAAAGATTATGGGAAGACTAGTCCACATGGGAGGCAATGGTAAGTACAAAAGGAATTCAGAAGACATCACTCCCATAGTCCTGTGAAAGTGGTGAGTTTCCCACTAGAGTCATTTCCTACCTGCTGTGAAGTTGCAGTTTTGGATTGACTAACTACACACAGATAAAGAAAATGAATCTCTGTAGGCTACAGACTTCTTGTGATGCACACTTGGTATATAATGCTAAAGGGGGTTATTTTGCTTTTCGTCTCTCTGCATTTTAGAGCAGCATTACAGCATTTGCCTGTGCAATTGCTGCAGAGTCAGCATCTGCACCCTATTGGGAGGATGGTGGCTCCTTCGAGAATGCAGATCATACGTGCTTTGTGCATGTGTGTATGTGCCATGGAAAGTTGTCAGAAAGGGCCAAAGAGGAAGAAGGAGCTGAACAGTCCAGCTACATGCTTTCTCTTCTCCCTCAAAAAAGAGCTAATTGCATCCACTAAATATCTTCTACTGCAAATGTCTATTCAGAAATATGGCAACTGGAAGATGCTGGGAGAGCTCATTCTCCTTTTGCTTACATTTTTGCATGTACTGAGCCTCAGTGGTACTCAACAAAGCATTTAACCACGCTGAAATCCAGTGAGGCTTGAGCACGTGCCTAAATGCTCCGCTGATTCATATTCTGGGTGTCCACAGATACATCCACATACTCTTTTGGAAGCAGACACAAGAGCAGGGCACCGATAACATTAAGGAGGAGGACGCTGAAGGATTATCTGCAATAGTTTATGACAAGTACATCGATATTTTATTTAACTGTTTGATCTAGTGGATTAAAGTGTATTCACTGTAGGTAGAGAAAAATGCATAGAAATACAGTGCATGAAAACTGCCTTTACTCTCCCCAGGTCTATGAACTACATAGGACTCACTGTAACTGGCTGGGGGAAAGAAAGAACGATTCTCCCCTATCCCATGTGATCATTTACTCACTTTATCTAATGTTAGGATGACTCAGTGAGTGTTCAGAACTAGCAAAGTAGGTAACGGAAGGGGGGATGAAAATTCAGAAATGGGTTTTAAAAGGAAAAACATAATTATTATGGATATGAACAAGACCTCTGTAGGCTGGCAAGTTTATTTTGCATTGATCTATGAGTGTTGTGTGTTGTTCAGTACTGGAGACAGGATACACAGTCCTCACATGTCACAGAACTTGGTCAAAACTGTATTTGTGAGAAATGGGATTTATATTTTGATCTCTGATACCTAATCTATATCCGAGAGGATATAGAGTAGATCACTACAGGAGAAAAAATTTTCTACATTTGGCTTAGAGGATATACTGCATAAAACAACTTTCAGAAGCTGACAAATGACTGTGTGAAAATCAGCACTTGCATTTGGCATGCCGACATTTCTCTTGGATTATGAGCACTGTTCAAGTGAACGAAATTCAGCACGAGGATTCGCGTGTACTTGTTGGCAACAGGACACCTAGGAATGTAGAACAGGCCAAATGCAGCCTATTGCCTAGAAGACTGCTGGTTTCTTGTTATTAAAAAACTGAGCAATGTATGCATCAAAGCAGCTGGTTTTATGTCTTCACGTGCAGAGTAAGCATGACGTGTAGTATGCCAAAAACATTTTAGAGGAAAAAAAAAAACAAAAACACAAAAGATTTAAGTCGGGTCTCCTTGAATTGCAGTAGACAGAATATTACATATCATGTTGGTGAATTGTGCCAGATCTTTAGAGTCAGCCATTAATAACTCTCCATATTAAAAATGAATAGTAACAACAACAAAATCTGGGACTAACAACAGTTCTAGTCTATCGACATGATGTTAAGCATGCATCGCAACTACATGAGGGTGGTTTAGTTACTGATGATCTCATTTCCTGAGAACTAGCTATGGGTAAAGGAATCAACAAACCACAGTGATTATGTACCAGGTTTTCTAGCACCACCCAGAGATCTGAAGTGGTGCTCCAGGCCTGCTAAATCGAGAAAGGTGAATGATGATTCAAAAAAATAACCTAGGGACAGAATGCAAGACAATGATTTTCCAAGTAAAGAAAATAAAAATCAAGTTATACAGAGTTAAGCAAAAAAAAAAAAATACTTTTTATGAAAACAACTGTTTATTGAGCTTATATATGACAAATTAGATTTCAGACTATTCTTTTCTCAGCATTTTCCCCCTCCTTAATGAAAGGCTGCATGCATTTAAATGTACATGTTAGAGTAGGAAGAGAAGAGTTCTTTTTTCTTTTTAAGTATTACTTTCTGGTGAAAGAAATATAGGATGTTCTCTCTTTTGGGCTAGTCTTACTTAATAGGGCATATATAAATTAATGACTGGCAGATTCAGTTACAGAAGATAATTGAGGAATGAAGCATACAGCAAAAATTCACTTAATTTGCCCATCTAAGCTTTTCTAGGGAAAAGGGTGCCTTTTCCAGTCTCCTCGAATATCTGTACAAGGCACAGATAGCTTATCACAAAGAATAAATTTTCTTCTTTGGCTTGTATTAATATCAGTATTTGGTCATTTCCAGCAGAACTATTTTTGAGCCATGATATTTAACATTGGCACACAGTAGCTCATATCACAAAACTGACATAGTACAAGCACACCAACACAGATACACACAAACAACAGCAAAGCAGCAGAAGCGAGAAGCTGTAGCAAAGTAGAATTATGGAATTAGTCAAATCCTGAAACAAACTTTTAAGTTATGTTCAGATTTCTCCTTGTTATGTTTTTACTACACAAGAATCTCAGAAACATGCCATTGCTAGCGATAATAAAATCAAGAGTGGAGAATTAAAACTAGCATACACTGAATCATCCGTCTTTTTAAAAGAAGCAAAGTAAATTCCTTTTAACTGGCAGGGCAGGGAAACTGGCTAACAAACCAGGCCTCCCTCTTTACCTGTGTTATTAATGCGGCTATGTAGCGCTCCTCCCCAGGACCACCTGTTTTGCTTTTGTTTTGGCTTCTGGCTTCTTTCAATTGTGCGACGTACAACAGCTTCATGTCGTTCCTTGAGTACAACAGGATAATACATTTGGATACCACTGGGTTTTAAAATTCATCCTCTCAAACGCTGCTACCCTCCCCACGGACTAAACTTAGCAGGCATCTTGGAGTTGTGCTCAAGCTCATGCGCTGTCTGGTAAGACACACACTCAGATGAACCAACCTAATTCTAGAACAGGATTAAGCAGTAATTAAGCCATAAATAAATTGAACTATTAACTGTAATTTTGAAAATGTAAGGTGTGTCGCCAACTTAAGTAGAATTGCAGAGAAAAAACAGTGGCCCTATTATGGCAACTGCTGCACAAACACACACCAGGGTTACTTCCCACCTTGAATCTCTCACCAACTACTAGCACAGTGAGAGAGAAGGAACAAAAAATGCAAGGATGAGCTGACTTACCTAAGATCACACCGCAAGCAGTTCCCTGCTTAATTGGAACAAATCAGACAATAGTCTATTTTATACACACACTCACTGTCTTGAAGGATCTGTTTGTTAGAAGGTCACTAAGACATAAGTACCCGTATACCAAGTGGCTACAAATTAGCCCACAACCATACAGGAACCACATAATTTGTATTTTTCTGTGGAAGTTTTGAGTAGTGCCACACGCTACAACCCAGATACGCTCAACTAAGCTGCAACAGATTCACAAAGGGCACTTGAAAAAGCGGTATCTGTGCCTGTAAGGCTTAATAAAATCCTCTTCTGAGTTCTCTCTCATACTGACCACGGCTTACATTACATTCTTGCTGTTAAGTTTAAAAGAAAAATTTTGATGGTACCATATCTTACAATGAAAGCAAGTTGAAAAGTGTTCTCATGATGTTCCTTTTTACCTTATCTTCTTCTAATCTCTGTCTTCGCTTTTCTTCTACGGCAGCTCGCCTTCTCTCTTCCTTTAATCTCTGCTCTTCTAGCTTCTTTTTGCGCTCCTCTAGGTGTTTTTCATAATGTTGCCGAGCTCTCTCTTCTCTTTCTAACCAGATGGATTCTCTTGCAGCTACGAGAAAAATCAGAAATAAAAATATTAACATGCAGTATGTGATGATATCTTTAATAAAATCTGAATAACTTTTGAAGAAAAAAGCTTTGAACTCCTTTTCTTAAGACATACTTAATTTCCTAAACTATTTTCATGTGTTAAAAATTCATTTACACTGATCACACTTTCATTTAATTCAATTTAAATTTAATTACTATGAAGTACCTCCAGAAACGGTCAAATTATTTAAGCATACAGTTTCTGTGTGCAAGCAAGGATGTCTTAAAATACATAAGTACTTAAGTCAGATATATGTGAACACACTTCTATTGTACAAACCATGCTACTTTGCTGTAATCTTTCACTGTATAAAGAAAGATAAAACCCTAGCACCACTATATACCTTTAGTGATCAATGCAGATCTCTTTTGATAGAAGTGGTTGGGGTGATAATTGCAATACCTGGACTCTTACCTGTACCAACAGCTAGCCAGAAGGAAACTTCAACAGCCAAAGAAATCAGACTAAAAGTGAGCTTTAATCTGTTACACTGCTGCAGAGCTCTAGACAACATTGCAGAAGCACAAATCAAGATAAATCAAGATGCACTATACATGAGGACTTTTACTCCCCATCGGGCTCTGAATTTTTGTGAAGGTATGACTCCTCATGGAACTCATGCTCAAATTGTAGTGCACATTAAAGCAGTTACATATGGTACACTGGACCTCTCTCTGCCCTGAAAGCTTTAGGTCCCAGAAATTACTGTTTTTAAAAATTCTTGCCTTTTTTTTTTTTTTTTTTAAATGGCATACTTCTTGATCTTCACAAACTGACAGATGGGAACACAGGAATACATGTAAATGCATGTAAAGAAATACATTTTTCACAAGAAAAAGAAAAAAAAAGAAAAGAAAAGAAAACAAAACAAAAACACCAAGAACCCCAAGAGAAAATAATGCAAAGGAATTCATTGATAATGCAGCAGAATCAGGAAATCAGGAAAGCAGTTTCAAAAAACCTTTCAATTACCAAGGTAAGGATTTTTTTTTTCCTTAGATTGAGGCAGTATTTTTTAAATTCAGTCTTGAAAAAGGAGCCTATTTTTACAATCCTATACTCTAGGACAGCAACTCTAGCCTTTACTTAGCAGAGCTTTGTGTTGTTTAACAGCATACCAAAACCAAACAAAACAAACAAACTGATTCTAGGTGTTCAGAACAGACATTGCTATCAATTCTTATAAGTCCAGCAGTTGTCTTCACCAAATTCCTCTAATGCGTGTTCCTGCCTCCTCAAACACATCCCATCTCACCTGATAAAGAACTTAGACTATACTCTAAACCTCACGTACACAGTCTCTTGAAAATCTCCATCCTGGGAAGACAAGTTCATATTTTGAAAATATCTCTTTTAACATTTCAGATTTCAAATGCTTTCCTGAGAAAAGCAGATAGCATGAGCAATACAGGCTGGCAAAGAGATGTCTGTGCAACAGCTACCGTCAGACAGAAGACATCCCCTAGGCAAGATGAATGAAAGTTCAGACAGATGTTTGCAGGCAATTTAATAAACGAACATAGCCAGAATTATCACAGATAAAGAAACATCGCAGTTGCTTAGATAATTACTAAAAATAGTTGAGAAAATTGACACCTACAGATGCGAAATGCTGATGCAAGAGCCAGTAGAAGATTTATAGAAGTAATTTTCTATGCTAACTTAGTGAAGTGGTTTGGAGTGGCAATCTGAACAGCCAGCTAAGGCTGAAAATAGGAGAGCACGGCAGAAAAGCAGTTTCAAGTCCAACTGAAACCTGCAAAAGCTCTTCCTTCTATATTAAAGCCTTCCAACATAACAAAATAGACCCAAAATCAGTGCTCCAAATGTAGGATTAACCTGCTTGCATCTGCTGCCCTTATCTTGCCCAGTAGCTCATCAAGAGATTGGGTGGACAAAGGGGTGGCCTCGTTATGGTTTATCCTTCTCCTTGGACTACATGAGCTGTAATGATGCTTTCTATTGCCCGGAAAAGGTCCGGAGAAGACTGAGCAAAGGGACACAGCCCACCTTTTCCAACAGTTTGGGCTACATCCTGAAGAACTGAAGTGTAAGAGTTGTCACCTCGGAGGTAGTCTCCTCTTTCTGTCTTTACCTTCTGCGTAACAGCCTGACTTAGCTAGCCAACGTCTTGGGCAGAACGGCTGTGACCCTGTCACCAGGGTGCAGAGATTTTTGAAAGCTTCCTCTGCCGATTAGTCTCTGCACGACTGGATTGTATAAGAGGGTCAGTCCAAGAACAGGCAGCTGCATCAGAATTGTACTGTTATATTCATGTAATCCACGTGCATTTATCTTGTTTTCTTCAGAAAATCAGGAAAAGATTCACTACAAGTGGTGACCGAGTTCAACTGACTACACTTCTTCAAAAAATAAAACTAAACCCAACCACTTGCCATTAATACCATTTACGAGGTGGCAAAAGACATTTCTAAAGAGGTTACATTTAGAAGGAAAAAGAAAGAAGAATAAAACTAAAGCTGTGAACACTGCGCTGTAAACATCGTAAGTGAACTCTTTCTTTCTCCTGAACCTTTGATGAAAATTTCAGAGAAATTAACACCAACTATTACTACCTGAGATCTCCCTACTGAATACCTTTTAAAATAGTATTTACTTGTAATTTTTTTTCCGGTGAGGCTTCATGACCATTTTAACTTAACTGTTGGCAGCAGTCGCCCTCCCTCAGGCTGACAGTGTTGCTCATGGGACTGAGATCAGATGGGCCACGGAAACAACCTGGTTAAAGCCGGGTTTCTTCCAAGTCTTTTTCATTCCGCCAGTTTTAATTGTGGCTGGTACAGAGCTGTCGGCCAGGGCAGACGTACTGTCAAAGGGGTTTGCTGGGCTCTGCTGTCACAGGACGCCTCAGGCAAGCAGTGGGGCTGCGGGGCAGCACAGCCCACCCGAGCTCCCCTCACCCCAGCCACAGCTCTGGCAGTTTGCCGAATTTAACAGCAGGCCAGTGCAGTAAGTGCAGAGACAGAGCTCATCGATGCCGACACCAGGCTAATGCAAACCGACCTAAAAGGAACGTTGTGAAATATGGCTTCTGGCAGCATATGCTGAGATCACGAACACATGCAGATGTTGTCAAAGTCTACGTAGCTGCAGCGTGTTGGCTTTTACCCAGGAGTCCCAGAAGTCCAGCGAGCATATCAAGACAACACAATCCTGTGGGCCAAACTTCCACAGCTTCTGAGATCATCCTGAACCTTCCATGCCTGGAATCTGCTTACGATGGCAACACAGCAGGGAAAGGCTCCTTGGTTATCTACAGAAAATAAAGCTCTTCCTGAAGGATATGAGAAATTAAGGGAAGCAAAGATAAACTTCTTAAATGATGCCACTGGAACACAGATTCGCCTGATAAAAACGTGGAGATTATTTGCTCCATCTGTCACTAATGTCAGACCTTCCTGGGATACTATTTATGATTGTTTCTGTAGGCTTCGGCCTGTCATGTCGTTTAGAGAAAGTAATGAAATTAGCATACTTGAGCTTTCAGGAAGTAATTCAGGAAGAGAAAGGCTTCAAATACTTTTTATGTCTTAGTATGTAAAAGAGTTAACTTTTACACACACTCTTACTGCTGGGAAGACAATCAGAACACCAAACCTCTGGATAGTAACACTCCTCTTTGACTCTCTGCCCCTAGCAGAAGAGGTAATAAACTCATGCTTTTTGATAAGGAAAAACTGCTCAATAACAGAACCATAAATCAGTGATGGATTACCAAAACAAATTGAAATTTTAGGCTGGAATAAATTATAACAGAAAAAAAATAAATTCAAACAAACCTCCAAGACACAGGCAAAAGGCAACAGACAATATATACGTCCAGCTGTTAACATGAGGACACTGCGAATTTTATGCTCGGACAAAGTGTTTAGCTGGTACATATAACCATGATTTATGACACAAACACACCTGTTTTCTGATAGAAAATATAACCTCTATTTTCAATAATTTACCTTTTTCACAGATATAGAAACAGAGTCTTGTTTTTATTCTTTTGAGGTATTAATTCCTAATTTTCTCTTATTAGAGCCAGAAAAACACATCTCTCATTTTCACTGCTTCCTGGTTGCACTGCTGTTATTCCTGCATAAACTTAAGACCCAGTTGTTGCCATCTACAAGGCAGGTACATACAGTAACAAATTAATATCCTGAGGTGTTTGATGATTACTTCAGGGAAAAATGAAGGAAAACTGAGTTCAAAATATATTTTTTATTTCATTCTCATGAACCTATATATGAATTTGCAGAAACTTTTGTCCAGCTACCCAAGACAGAAATTAAAAAAAAATAAAAATAAAAAATAAAAAAAAAGGAAGCCTATTCTAGGACAAACAATGTTAAGTCCTATTCTGAATGCACAGGTGTGCTTCTGTGTTTCATGGATAGGGACACATATATCATATATCTTGCTGGCAGATAGAAGCAGTGGATGAGCCTAGAGGAAACAGAAGGTATCTCTAAAAGGTCCAACCAACTTGGAAGAGCAGCTGATTTCCAGCGTGTGGAAGGGGAAAATACCCAGTTTTATGGTCACTCTTAAAGAAGTTGCACTAAGAGCCAATCCTGGACTCCAGCAAGGGACACAGTCCAAAGAAAAGGCTTCTTCTTGGGGCTGAGCCCTATATCAACATGCTTTGACAACATGCAAGAATCATTTAAAGGAAGCTCAGTCGTCATTCAAATAGTATCTGTGTGCTGAAAGCTTAAATAGTAGAGGAGCATTAATCAGTTAAAGCTGGAAAGTAGAAAAGAGAATTCACACCTTGGCTTTCTCTCTTTACTCAGTGCAATCTATAGCTTGGAATGCAGTCGTGCGATACAAGGACATAAAATTAGAGCATAAAAACAGGATTTAGAAATTGAGCCCTAGACATGTGGTTAATACCTGCTGCTTGTTTGCAAACGAGTACTGCTGGATTAGACTACAAGGGAACATAATGAGACCACGCTTCTGGCACCTCATTCTGAAGTAGCAAAATAACTGAGCAAAAGAAAAACAAGATTAATCCTGAAAGAAATATTTCAATAGTAAAAGACATGCAAGACTTGAAACCAGTCAACTTTACACTGTAATTAACTAATTTAATGCAGGAGATGCTCAGTTAACTACAAACCACATGCATTTCTTTTGTGTAACACATTCTGTAGCACCTTTCCCTGATCCAGTTTCAGGCATGCAGTGTGCCGTGCTTTGCAGGGCTTTAGACTGCGAGGGAAAGAGGAGCATGCATGAGGTGTCAAAGCCTCTATTTTCTGCTTGTCCATGTGGAACAACTGGACGTCCTCCCAGCTCCCCTTGTGCCGGCCCTTCTGCTGTCTCTCGCTTCAGCCCTTTTTCTTCTGGTTACTGCCTATAACGAGGGCAGATCAGCACTGCCCCTTCCCAGCCTGCCTTTTGCACTCACCTTGGACGAACAGCTTACCTGACTAGAGAGCTCATAGTCCTTGCCAAGCTTTCCAGCCTTCTTTCCTGACTTCACAACACTCACCTCAGCAGTAGCTTTTTCCTCTGACCACTGCTTCACCTTTCCTGGCTGCCCGCTCCGCGCTGCCTGAGACTGTGATCCCCTCCTTGCTGCCTTAGCAGAAAAATGGATCGGTGTTGCTTTAACCCTACCCAAAAACGGGAATGTCCCAGCGGTCCACAGAAATGGCTGACTGACTGAATTAAAAGGTGAACTTCAGAACTGTAATTACAGCTGAAGTTAGTGTCACATTCGCTAAGCCAGCCTCTCCCCGGTAGCCACGCTCGGAGGGACATACAGCACAGAAATTTTTAAACTAATCTTCCTTAAAAATAGTGTTGTTCTTTTTTTTTTTTTTTTATTGTCTTATCAACCCTTCTGGCACTCTCAGAACCTCTGAGGACATCCCAAAATGATTCAGATGCTAACTAATGCCACTGCCTCCCAGTTTCTGTGGGGCTTCTGATTGTGGAAACTGGGAGAAAGTTTTGTCCCTCACCATCAGAGAACAAAACAAGCCAAGAGGAATTCACCAACAGATTTATAATTTTTACTGATGTGATATTGTGCCAATGATCATTTTCAATTGGGACAAGAACACATAGCATAGCATGATCCTTTAAATATTATTTCAGTGCTTATACACTGTTGGTATTATGATTGCAATGGATCTAGCCAACCTGAAGCTCAAACACATTCTAAAACCTAAGATGAATACAACTTTTCCTTAGGTGAAAAGTTAACTTGGGTGGCATGATTACCTTCTTTTGTTCCCAGAGCCAGAAACTAAACCAGCCATATGTCCTTGTTAGGATTACAATTGTGATGAAAAGGGTCAGCGTCTAAGCAGGATTAGTGTAGATAAAATATGCATAGATGTAAGACTTAAAACAGTTTGCTCAAGAATCGGGGACTAAGATACTGTACAACATTATTTCAGGCTGTCAGAATTAAAACCATTTTAAAATCCCAGTAACTTTCCCTGTAGAAAAATATTTTCCTTTATTTCTTTTCCAGTTATTAAGAACCAGGTCTAGGCTAATAAATGTGCCCAAAGACCAACCAGCATGGAGTAACTCATCCCTGCTACTAAACCTTTACCTTCCAAATTGGTGACAATACTCAAGATACATTAGGAAAAGCCCAGGGACTTTCTCTGCCAATTCCCAAACCTTGTCTGGGAATCAGCTAGAAGAGTTGGCTGGAACCAAAACCCTGCCAGGAACAAACAGTTTAGAAGCATGAGCAACTAAGTTTTAAAGCTGGGGAATGCTCTTCACCACTGTTCAGTTTGCCAGTAAGATGCAGCCAATGTGGCAACGTCAAGAGTGAGGCTCTCTGTGAAAAGAAGCATTAGCTTTTAGTAAAATTTTGACCACTTTGACCAGGCTCGCTACTATAATTTGTTCCACAAAACAGCCCTGACAAGTGTCAGGCACAGCCAAGAGTGGCAAGCACAGCCTGACACTGATCTAAAGCAAGGATGAAACCATCGTGCTGGGCTGGAGCCAAGCTGAGCACGACAGCTCCCCTCGCCCTGCCCTCTACGAACAGCCCCATTTGGCAGGTCGTGCCCTTACCGACCACAGCTCCTCCTGGCATTCCCATCTCGCCTGACCCAAGAGGGTTGGTGTCACACAGATGCAGTATTTGTATTTTAAAGGGTGGGTGTTAACTTTGTGCACAAACACTGTGGGAAGGAGTACTAGCAGAAACAGCGCAGAGTGAAAATATGGCTTCTGAAGAGCCTGGGTCACAGTGAAAGCATTATTTATATAATCATGTAAAGATTAACCTAACAGTCTTTTAAAGGTCTGTATTTGCATATCAACAAGTAATACAAACATTACCACATGGTCAGGGGAATAAAAAAATTAAAGTAGTGGCTTAGCAGCCATGCTTCATTTCTGCCCACGTGAAAAGGCAATTCTCAGAGGGAAAATAGCTGAAAAAAATGATACAGCTTATTAGTCATGGGAAACATGAGTCACACACAGAAAAAGCCAAGGCAGTCACCTTTTGAAAGTTTGGGGATGGCTTTTCAAAAGCAGTGCATACCCTACAGTGAAGTAATTATATATATATATATATATACACACACACACAATTATTATATGTATATATGCTGCACGTACATGGACAACAAAGATGACAGAACTCATTTTTTCTACTCTCTTAACTTTAACTGAAAAGAAAACAGGTACTCAGACCCCCAGGTGCGATAAGTGAAATAACACAGCTAAAATACATGCAAGCAAATCCTCAAGAGTGCAGAGCATGTTGACCCGCTACACCATGGTGAAAGCCACATCAACAACTGTACAGCAGAACTTGAACAAAAATTAAATGTAGACAGTAAGCAAGAGTGGAAATAAGGCTCAAATCAACCCCCCTTCTCCCATAATATCAGAATATTGCCCAGTAAACAAACACCAAACCAATAAAACTAGTACTCCATATGATATTGCCAGGAGGAGCGAGCAAGTTAATTTTCAAGAGAAGATAAATGATACAATTCCCTGCTGCTCAAGCTGCTGAAACAAATGTCTTACAGATCACTACCATCACTTATAAAAGTGAACACAAATTATTTTTATTCCCCAAAGAAGAGGAATAATTTCTCTTGAGGTGACTCAAAATCTCAACTTTGGCTAAACTTGGCAGATCCCCTGAATAAAAAAAAATGAATTAAGTTTAAATTCAACTTCTAATTCTATAGAAAAAAAAATCCTTTCTTTCCTATGTTTTACTGTTGTATGGCAAATGTTCAAATATTAACAAAATCCAACTCTATTCTTTCAGCAAGACACACATTTATACAACTTCAGGAAACCTGATATTTAACGTAGCGTAGATTTTTCTTTGCTATGGTTCACATGACATGAATGACTGATTATCTAGGCTCTGCACTGAAAAATGAAGCTTGCATGCCATTGTAAAGATCTCTGCTTCGCCGTACTAGAATACAAATCTCAAGAGACAGCTCCTAAATCATGTTTGCAGACAAGTATACAGATGAAAGTACAACACAACTTTCAATTTTCTTGTTAGTTCAAGAGAATTCTTCACGCGAGGACACAAGACACTCATACATCATGGGGATGTGCAGAACCAAAAATCCTTTTTGGAATGAAGGATTCCACATAAAAAAAATCCCTACAGTTTAATGTTGCTTTTATGTGACACAAAATGAAATGTTTCTCACGAGAAGTCACATCATTCCAGTAACAAATGTTCATTTGTCAGTAGATAGGAAATCAGAGGTCAGGAAAACTAAAGAAAAGCATCTCTCCCAATCCTACAGCAAAACATCATTACAACACGAGAAACAAACCTGAGGGGGGAAAAAAATCAAGGCATGGAAGTATCATCTATGATAAATTAATTAAAATGGGCCAGTAACCTTCATTTGTTTTGGAACCTGAAGGGTCTAAGCCTATATATATACACCACCAACCTCAACTCCAGGAGCAGATTTTTAGGACATCCTGTCCTAAACATCTTGTCATATTACCCACTCGAGCAAGCCAGAAACAAAGATTTCCTCTGCCCTCCAAAAACAAGCCTAGCAATGCATGCATGGCTAGTACAAAGTTAAAACATGTCCCAGAGGAAGGTCATCACTGCTATTCTGATGTAGATGGCAATAAACCAGGGCTCTCCAGGTTTGAAAAAGAAGCATAATTATGGCTGGTGTTACAGTACAGTTCTACAAAATTACAGAAGCTAGAAAATGGGAATAAAGACATTCTGTTTCTCAAGAAAGGCCACCCAGAATATGACTATTTATTTATTTTTAAATCCTGGACCATGAGACTGATGGCATTTTAATACAAGACCTCAGAAGTATACGGTGGGGAAGGGTCTAAACAGTGCTTGTGCAGTGCACCCCATCATAAAGTGATGCTTTTGCATGTCCAACTACGCAGTATTTGCAACCTCTTAAAGGACACTGCTAATTAACATCTTTGTGTGTGACATGGACAGTAGGATTGAGGGCACCCTCAACAAGTCGGCCACTGACACCAAGCTGTGTGGTGCAGTCGACACACTGGAGGGAAGGGATGCCATCCAGAGGGACCTAGGCAGGCCGAAGAGGTGGACCTGTGTGAACCTCATGGAGTTCAACAAGGCCAAGTGCAAGGTCTTGCATCTGGGTTGAGGCAATCCCAGGCAGAAATACAGGCTGGGTGGAGAATGGATTGAGAGCAGCCCTGAGGAGAAGGACCTGGGGGTGTTGGTTGATGAGCTCAACATGAGCCAGCAAGGTACGCTTGCTGCCCAGAAAGCCAACCATATCCTGGGCTGCATCAAAAGAAGTGTGGCCAGCAGGGTGAGGGAGGTGATTGTCCCCCTCTGCTCTGGTCTTGTGAGGCCCCACCTGGAGCATTGTGTTCAGCTCTGGGGCCCCAGCACAAGAAGGACGTGGAAGGATTAGAGCGAGTTCAGAAGAGGGTCATGCGGATGATCCGAGGGCTGGAGTGCCTCTCCTGTGAAGGCAGGCTGAGGGAGTTGGGGTTGTTCAGCCTGGAGGAGAGAAGGCTCCAGAGAGACCTTACAGAGACCTTCCAGCACCTAAAGGGGGGTCCTACAGGAAAGCAGGGGAGGGACTCTGTCAGGGAGTGCAGTGATAGGACGAGGAGTAATGGCTTTAAATTAAATGAGGGTAGGATTAGATCAGATATTAGGAAAATAATCTTCACTGTGAGGCTGGTGAGGCCCTAGCACAGACTGCCCAGAGAAGCTGTGGGTCCCCCATCCCTGGAGGTGTTCAGGGCCAGGCTGGATGGGGCTTTGGGCAGCCTGGTCTGGTGGGAGGTCAGGTGGCAGGGGGTTGGAATTAGATAGTCTTTGAGGTCCCTTCCAACCCAAACCATTCTGTGGTTCTATGGTTCTAACTGGAAAAAAAGAATCACATCAGCACAAGAATGAAAAATGACATCTGAAGAGTACTGTATATAGAGTGAGGTATTCTTTCTATGCTTATATTTTAGGACAAAAAAGCTCAGCTATTTCAAGGTTATTGTATGTGCCTTTAAAAATGATTCAAGCCACAATCCAGTAGGTGGAGGAAGGTGGGTCCTGACAGCTGTTCCCATACTGGAAAGCCCAGCATGTAAAAATAAATAAATAAAAATTACAACACGATTACCTTACAGGGTATCATCATTACCTACATCATTTGGGCTGACTCAGCGCGGTTACTCACATATGCATTATTTGAGAACTGTTTTCATTCTCCTCTGATGCAAATCAATTTGAAGAGACTGGGAAAAAATATATGTTGTTTGAATTTCCCACTGACCGTAACATCAAATATTACTTGATTTGCAACATGGAAATGTTCTCTATACTGCCACATTTTGCTGCTGTGTAGCTAAGGGGCAGCAGCCTCTCTTCGTTTTATCATTTTACAAGATTTATACTTTCAGTGCACCAGGGTGGGCGTGCTCTCAGTGCTACTGAGCAACTGCTTGCTTAATCCTCCGTTACGCTGCTGACAAGCTGACTAATCCCAGTATCTGAAGTTCCAAGCAAGCTCTCTCCAGATGTATTAACCAGCCATAATGAAACAGGATCTAACACATACACAAACTAAGCAAAAGATAAGAAGTCTGGAGAAAGGTCTCAGCACCTAGGTATTTCTGACATCATTGCCAAAAAGAAATCCAAGTAACTCTAATAGCAGCTCTTCTGAGAGTCTGATCCCTGCACACATTATCACATGTTAAAAGAGAAACTGGATGTTTTGAAGTATGGCCAGTTCCTCTGGAGCATTAAATAACCCTTCTTTTCCTTTGCAGCTTTCCTGAAGCTGCTTCTAGCTCACCCTAGATGTATTGCTAGGGAAAGACTGCACGGAGCAGGCAAGACCCTGTTGCCAAGCGAACTCATCAGCATTGTTACTTATAAGGATGACTAAGAATGTAAGCAACAGTTCCGTGTATTTTTTCCTGCAATGCCATAAAGTCAGTGCATTAAGCAGTGTGACTAATTTCTGTCCCCTGGATATATGTCTCATCCTCTCCCATCGGCTGGGATACGAGTATGTTACTGCTTCAGACAATATAGGAAATCTTATGGCAGAATAGTCTGAGTTGGTTATTAGTGCATGATAGAAAGGTAATAACAATGAAAAGCGATTTGTACCTTGAATGAATGTTGAGATAAGGGAGTGAATTCCCACACTGGCCTCAGAGAAAGATGACTTGGGCCGAGGGGAACTTTTCCCTTATTGAAGAGTACCTCACTGTGTCAAAAGAGCACTGAAGTTGCCAACACTATTCACTTTCAATAGCCAGCAGGCTTTCCAGTATCTGGTGCCCAGGCTCCTTTGGACTTCTAGTGCCTCACAGTCATCATCCAGAAGGTCAGTAGCTTGTGCAAGGTGAGACATGCTTACATTGGCCAGTTCTGCAATTTTAGTAAAGCATGCAACACAGCGCTGCTATCAGTTAACCCAGCAACAACACGGTCCTGCTTGGAGCTAAGGCCTTGGCTCATCTTCTGCAACTCCTGCTGTTCACATGCAGAAGTACACACTTCCTGGTTAAATTCTGTTTGTTTTCCTGGTTGTATCAGGGATGCCAATGAGGAAAATCAGGTGTTTAACAGCTACTGAATATTTAACTCTTGGGCTGACTCTGGCTGAAGCCTGCTCTTGAATATCTTTAAATCTCAAACAATGAGAAATGAAGGTGTGCCATGATACTTAAAATCAAATTATTTTGAGGAGGGGAGAAGCACCACTCTATTAAGTTGTGGGGAAAATGGTTTGGTTGGAAGGGATCTTAAAGATTGTCTAGTTCCCACCCCCTGCCATGGGCAGGGACACCTCCCACCAGACCAGGCTGCCCAAAGCCCCATCCAGCCTGGCCTTGAACACCTCCAGGGATGGGGCATCCACAGCTTCTCTGGGCAGCCTGTGCCAGGGCCTCACCACCCTCACAGTGAAGAATTTAATCCTAATACCTGACCTAAACCTACCCTCTTCTAGTTTAAAGCCATTACTCCTTGTCCTATCACTACACTCCCTGACAAAGAGTCCCTCTCTCATATTCATAAAGATTCAGATTAAGTAACAGCTGTAAAAAAGGTACAGCAACAATGAATCCCGAGATGTGCATGAATTACAAGATCTACTTTAAAGATGTAATAGTCCCTCTGGAATGATACTGCCTATCTAGCATGATCGATTTTCTGAATGCTACTAAATGCAAACTGGCAAAAACATGGAATGTAAATGATAGTTAATAAGAAAAGCAACAGCAAAACAACACAATAGGCCTTACCTAGCTGTTTTTCTCGTTCTTCTCTCCTTTCTCTAGCAAGCCGTTGCCTGTCATCGACCTTTAGTATTGGTGAGTAGTCTGCAAATGGAAGGAGAGGAATATTAATCATACAGTACGAAATCCAATACCAACATAAACAAGTTTTTAGGGGAATGAATATTAAGCACCTATAATCATTCTACTTTCAAAATAGATCCCATTTTCAGAAATCCCTCTTATGTAAAAAAAATATAGAACAATTAAGAAACTACGAATGTTCTCTAATCATCAAGATGTAAAACACTCCCCCAAAATGGACTAAGTTGTAACCCTGAATGTTCCAAGCAAGACTACTGCCTGTGAAAACTCATGAGGAAAATGTTTGATTCTTTTTTTCCTAGCTTAAAACAACTTGGCTGCTTGAAAGCACTCTGACTAAATATTGTTCATTATTCCACAACCTCCTTCCAAAATGCATTCAGAGGAAATTCTCCAATTATAATGCAGCACCCTCTTCCCACCAGGATTGCCTCAAAAAACAAGTCAGTCCTATTCCACACGGCTGGAGAAGCTCAGTGTGCATGCAAAACAGGTCGGCTCAAAACACTGTAGCAGTTCTGGTTGAAGTTCTGAAGAGTGAGAACTCAGACAGCAGGATACTGATCTCCTACAGATGTTGTTTGTGCACACATGTGTTAAAAGCTCTGGCTGACATGGTAAGATGGTGCAGCATGTACATGGAATGGTGCAATACCAGTAAAGAACAAGATAATTTCCTCAACCATCTTTTTAAGTTGTGACTTAGCCCCGCAATTTGTTTAAAAATACCTGCCACTGGACGCTTGTATCACAGCAGTAAGACCAAGGGTACTATGAAAAATCTGTGTCAGAGCCATTCTTGACTACAAAATTCACATTTGATTGGAAAGTATCATGTGCTCAGTGCCACAAAATAAGTTATCTGGAAAACAACAAAATGCTAAACAGCTAACATCCTACTTCCAGTCTCAGCAACCAAAGACCAAACAGGAACAAAATCTGAGCTCCTTATTCATCTCAGCATGCTGCCAAAACTAATTTCCTACTCATCCTTAGCTTCTTCTGTTATGCTTGGAAAGCTGTTGATTTTTTGCTTTTTCACTAGCACTGAAAAAGTCCGCTTTGAACAAAAACAAGCAAAGAAACAAACAAACAAAAAGTCACAGAAAATAGAAAAGCTTTCAGTGTATAATGAAGCAGTACGATTTATTTTAATATGGATGTGAATTCTATTTTTTAATATTTCATGTTAAAGTAAAGAAGTATGTGGAACTTCCTGTCGCCATGGAAGTGCACATAAAAACAGAGATATCTATAACTGAGATGCTTTTCATTATTCAGTAGGAATACATAAATAAGCAGTCTGCACAAACACGTAAGGTCAGCCTATTCGTGTGTGCAGACTGCATACCTATGAAAAAAATTACTAGCAAAACAATGTCATAAAAATTAGGTTTAAAAATATGTATGTGCAGAAATAAATCCCTGAAGTAGGGATGTTAGACTGACTTTTACACAGTTATTTGAATTAGACCAAAGTCAGCAGTGTGTATTTCATACTCCAGCAGAAGTTTCTGCATCAGGATGACTTCTTGAATGAAAGACTCCACTGGCAGCTAGCTTCAGTTTAGCTACTCTTAAATTCTTTTCAGTGAAAAATGTCCATCTCAACAATGGCCAGAGAATACGGCTTCAATTAATGGTGTCAGTACTGATGAAAAGAGCAGCTGGGAGAAATCCCACTGCACAGCGGGTAGGAAGAAGAACATTCAAACATTATAGCTCCGATGAAAGGTACAAGAAGTGAACAAGTCACCAAAGCCAAAGAAAATCCATCACCCAGCTACAGATCAAACCTTTAACGCTGGTTAAATAGCACACAGTGCTGCCATTTAGGGAACTCCATCTAGCCATGCCGTTGCACAGATTTGCCCAGCGTACGGTGGAAATTAACATTAGGTTGATATTGAGAAACGCGCTGACTTGCATGCAGCCTCTTCAGCATGCAGACGCAGGTCAAAAGGGTAATAATATTCCTTCTCTCTTGTGGCTGGCACACAGAAGTCACAAAACATGAATTTCTATATCATGAGTAATTAGTGCTACTGGAATAATGCACACCCAATACGAATTCCCCTGGAAAACAAGGGTTCCCTTCAGGGGCTGTCAGCAAAGTCAGTGTAACATTGAGTTGACAGAGTGATGAGACCCTGGGGAATAATATGAAATCCCACTTCTTTCAGAACGTCCTACTTTCCTTCAGTTTTTTTCCTACTTTCTTGAGAGGAGATTTCCCAATCAGGGGAGAGGAAGCAAGTCTTCAAAGAGGCAGTAGGGTTATATGGACAGGCAAACTGAAGAGGTCTCCCTTAAGGATTCCTAATTACAAGCCATAGGAGGAATAAAATAAATTTTTAAAACTGCCCTCTGACATTCTGTTTCAAGATATCCAATTATTTTTTCTGTATCACACACCTGACAGTGTCCACACCACCCCCCCTCCCAGCAACCCAGGCTGTTAGAACAATCCCAAGGAGTTCATGCGAAGTTGCAGGCTATGCAGAATGTGAGCATGTTTTCAGTACAAGAAATATATACATTTAATACATTTGGGGGCACAAAAGAGTAGGTCAATATTGGCACAAGGACACCACGTTTGTAGCATACCAGCCATCACGCTGCCTTTCCTCTACTGGTAGTTGGACCAAGTTTTACAGTATTAGTTAAAACATCTTTCCCAGGCCTTGATGACAATTTTTCATAGTTGGGCTACAAGCTCAACCTCAAACAATTGCATTACGAGATGCTGAGACCCCAAGTACATAGCTTCAGATTGCTGCAACATAGGAAGTTCACTGGGACTGCTCCCCATTTCATTTCCCCGGCCTCTGTTAAGAACCCACCGGGCAAATACCAGGGGACTGGCATTTTAGTGGGAATACCAGGACATACATACAAGTTCATCGAGCTCAGATTCATCATCATGCAGTAGCTTTATGTTGCTGCATGAGGAAGTGGGAAATGTCATGTGTAACAAGTCCCGTCAGAATTCCTAAATTCTTACAGAAAGGGTTGATAGCTGGGCGAGTGCAAAGGACACTCCAGGACGACCATGCTGCTGCAACAAGTTGCAGTCTGGTTATGATGCGAAGCATGGAAACTCATGCTCAGAAACCTGTTCCGCTACGCTTCACTAGGTCTGTCATAAGCAGAGCTGTAAGACAGAGCGTACAAATACTTAACATTATGCCAGAGAGGGACATTTGGAGATTAAATAAGCTATAGTTCTACTAAGGGAAAATTAATTTTGTACCTATTGCTGAAATTCCGTGCCTGAATAGCACTTTTTGTGAACTTGTAGTGCTTACCATGAGTTCATTTTTTTTAATTTTTTTTTTTTTTTTTACCAGTCCACTTAAGTAGCTTAGGTGCCATAGTTTTACTGTTGTTGGTTTGTTTGTTTGTTTGTTTGTTTTTCTCCTCACCCCTCAGAAATTCAGCATTGAAATGCCAGTCTTTTTTTGGTCCTCCATTGTATTAAGAAAAGGAAAACGTGGTCTTTTCAAAGCTTCCAGATAATTAACACTGAACTCTCAAACTCAGTTGGCATTTGTAGAAATTACAACCTTTGAAAAATTCCAACCTAGCTATCATATGTAAGAATTATATATGGCCAGTCTCTACAGCTCGAGTGACTACCAGCTGCACTCAGTGTCACTTCAAAACTACCTCAGACTACTACCAGTCTTCACATACATCTATAATCCTCTCAGCCTCTTCTCACAAATGGCTACTTCCTTTCTGTCCTCGACTCCTAGGGTTCCAATTTCTCGCACTACTGAAACTAAAAGAAACAGAGTGGAAAACAACAGCCACCTTGTTTGCTAGTTCAGGGGGGAGCTGCCGGGAGAAATATGTAAGCCACAGCATTATTTGAAAAGATACATGCTTGGATCTCAAAAACCCTTCCCTCTGTCTAGCTCCCTGCCCACTCCCACACACACATTCAGAGTTGCCTGTGTTTCCCTTGAATCCTAATATTTGTTCAGCCTGTAGACACCTTCCAGACAATGACTTCCTTTACAATGACAGCTGTCACTCCTGCTGCAAACAGTCTCTCCTTTCTGACTCAATGTTTGGCATACAATTCTCATGCAGCCTAAAGGACAAGAACAGCTCTCAGGAATCCTCTCTTCAAGGCAGGGACTCTGATCAGCTGGGTGCAGAGCTGAACCCTGTGCCCAGGAGTTTGCACCCCCTCCTACACAGCAGCACAGATGAAGGGAGCATGGGAGCATCTAGGACACCCGCCTCAGAAGTCAGGGATGGGGATTAAACTACTGCAGGATAAAATGGGTATTAAACACTGTACAACTCCAGGAGCTGTGTTTTCATCATAAAAGTGGGTCACGTTAATGTATTCTCTCCTGCTCTTCCCACTGCCTGACCGAGAGCAGTCAGCTCCTGGTGCTGCAGCCAGCGCTGCCTGACATGGGGTAAGCTGAACTCAGGCAGCACCGAGACTGCTTCCCTGCAGGGACAGAGGCCAAAGGCACCCAGACTGGGGACTGGGAAGATTCTGTCAGGGTGAAGCAGCCACTGAGCTGCCAGGCTGCCCAGGAGTTGAAGCGGGGGTCCTTACAGCATGCTGAGCCCTCAATAGCACAGACACCTGTGCTGCAACACGGGCAAAACGCAGGTATCTCAGTGGTGATCTGGATCTTGGTCTAAGCATGCAAACGGAACAGACACATGGCATCAAGGATTACAGTAAGCATTTTTGTACATCGTCTTAACTGTGTAAGTGCAGCATTAGTGAACTCTGAATTAAATCCACACAATATACCCGTCAGGTGGGGTGTGGAAATGACAAACATCTGCCTGCTGCACAGAGTACACTACAGAAGATGGCATACATTGTGATGAGCGAGGAAGAGCCTAACAGAAGCATTTTTAGAAAGTCCACAACAGATTCCAGTGCAAGCCCAGATGCAAGTACAGTGGCTTCTGTAACCTTATCTCACTACCCAGCTTGCATTCCTGAGCTGCACTAAACCACAAGGAGCTTTTTTAGTTTTGCTTCTTTGTGAACAGAGACTCCAGCCTAACTAAATATGAACAGTCACAGTTTTGACTGAAACATTAAGAGAGGTATAAGAGCATAAAATGCCTTAAATGTCCTTAAAAGGAAGACCTCTGATTTTAAAGTACCATTGAGGCAAATAGCTGTACAATGTGAAACATGCAGAAGGGCATACCTGTTTTAGTACCAGTGTTGCTTTGTCCTGAAGTGAATTTCTTGTCTTGTGTTTTAGAACCTTCAGCTGCTAAAATAAGGAAAAAAAGAAAAAAGATTTAATTAACCATATTGCTAGACAATACCTCTCTTTTTCCCTTCTCAGTGATGCTTTGGAAACCACTACTTCCAAAGAACAGATCTTTTTTAAAATTTTATTTTTAAATTAAAATTTCCCTCCTGAAGCAGCTGAATGGATCACAATGATAAAAACAAGTTAGTGGAAATAACTGAATGAAACCGCAGGCTAACTTGGAAGGAGCAAACATATTGCAATGCAGGGCGAGAAAACTGTGTTGGTACGGGTGACTCACATACCCTAGGTTTCTGAAGGTATGGTACAAGATACCAGTAAGAACTTCACAGACTTCACAATTACTAATGCACCCATTACCCAGAATTGAACAGAGAGCAATTTATGACCTAAATGAAGTCTCAGTGAGGAGAGATTTCTTAATATTTTTATTAGATGTTTAATCAGGCCCTAGGAAGAGAGAATTCTAGTGCTCTGAGTGCCCTTTCAGTGACTGTTTATAAAGAAAAATGAAAAGATTCATTATCATACTTCAGATCACCACCATATCCTTGGCTTAGCATCTACTTACTTGAAAACTAAGGCAGGAAATTCGATGCCACGATTTTCTCAGCTTACGATGCATCTTCAAGAGCTCCACTACAGGAGCATTTGATTCCAGAGCACTACAATCTGGGATGAGTGCACAGACAGACTGTAATAACTCTAAAAACCCCTCCACAGACAGCTAGGAAGTATTTGCAAGCAAGGATAAAAAGAAAGTTACACTGATATAGCTGAGAGGAGGAAAAAACAAAACAAAACACTCAATTAAATGAAAATCTCTCTAGGAATGAGAGTTGGAAAAAAACGTTTAGCTTTAAAAAACTAAACCAGCATTCCTGCATTAGTTTCACTTTAAAAAGTGAAATTTTAAATTGTACAAAAAAGACAATCCTCTTCTATATTGGAGGGAACAGCTACATTAAGTCTCTTTTAATCCATACAAGAAACTGCTGTTGAACCTAATGAATACTGAATCCAGCTCAGAATGAGAACAGGCATAACATGGCATAACAGGCAGCCAAACAAAAGATTTTAGCACTTCGCTGTTTTAAAAGGCCTCATGCTTAGGATTCATTCTACCAATAAGTAAGGCCACTGATTTTTGTGAAACAACCTGAGCAGCACTGAACACTGGCACTTCTAAACTTAGTAGGATCTGCCATTATCAAAAAACATACTTTTTCCTTTCACTGTTCCAAATGGGTGGAATTACACCTGAAAATGAGTGTTTTATTCATCAGAGTAAGTGCATTTATATATAAATATACATATATAATATCTTACTAAGAAAGCACCACCTTAGTTTGGGGGAAGAAACTGACTGTGCTCCTGCCTGAAACAGCTATTTAGAATATTCTCAGAGAAAGACCCGCTGTCATGCTTGAGGAATCTACGTCATGAGCTCATTTACCTTTGAATAGTGCATCATGTGATAGAAGAGGAAACTGCTGTAAATATTAAAAATACTGTTTCTGAGCATTAGTGAGAGCACTGATCTTCTAAAAGCTTTAACACAAGACTCTCTGCATGCCTCCAACAGGGCATGTGCATTATTTTTCTCAAACACTGCACTGTAGGATTATGCGATACTACTTTAATTTCAAAGCAATGGTTTAAGTGTACAGATAATCCAGATAATACACTTGTAGCAGAGCCTAGCTACACAGAGCAATATTTCTTCCATATTTCCTTTCCTCTGACTCTTCCTTGGAATATTTTGACATAGTTTCGGTACATAGGCACAGGACCACAACAAGCGATGAAGAAAAGAACAGATGGCACAGCCATGAATTTTAATGACGCTGGATATCGAATAAGAACTGGCACGAGTATTAAGAAGCCAGTGCATGTGTACTCCCACACAAAATACTTCTTGGTCTAAAGACACAAACAGACGATCAGAGAGACAACTAAGCATCTAAAACCCAAATTTACATATTGACAAAATTGTTTCCAGCAAGACTCAATAACCTAACACGTGCCAGGAGAGACACCATTCAACTACCTAGTATTTCCTCTGTTGCTCATTTTGAACTACTCTCTTCCCAAGGAGGGAAAATTATTATTAACAGAAGCATTAGAAATAAGAGGATATTTTTCTATGCAGCATACTGGAAACATAAAATGTTGAAGACAGACTGAGTAATAGTGTAGATACATTGGGGAAAACAATTACAGAACCAGAGTTGTTGAGGCTGGAAGGGATGACGAAGCCTATCCCTCTGCTCAAAGTGGGGTTGCCTACAGCGGGCCATGCCTCATTCAGTTTATGAACATTGCCAAGGATGGAGACTCCACAGCTTCTCTGGGCAACCTGTGCCACTGTTTGGCCACTCTTCACAGCAGAAAAGTTTTAATTATGTCTGAATGGTATCTCCTGTATTTCAGTTTTGTGCCTCTGGTCTTGTCTCTGTGTGTCACAGAGAGGAGTCTGGCTCTGCCTTCTTCACTCCACCCCACCAGGCATTTTGTGATGTTTCTTCTGATTTTTTTTTCCCCTAATGCTTGCCTCGCTTCTCCCCTCTGAGGCATACAACCCTGATGTGCTTGCCCTATCACATTGGCAAGGGTCTGAGGCTCTGGTCCTCTGAGGAAGGCCGCCAGCCACAGCACAGAGGCAGCTCTGCTATGGGGCCTCTACCTCCAGAAGCAGCACCCTGAAGAGATGACATGCGGTGTGAGGGGGCACTTGGAGACCACAAACAAAAGATGGTGCTTGGACCAGTGACAGGTTCAGGACACACCCAGCACCCCTCACCCTGTGGGTGTCAGAAATGGGGAACCAAACTAGGGCTGCAGCAGTGGGAACGAGCACACGCATGGGTTAGCCCAAGGCACGCGGCCACCACACGTCCGCCATTTCAGACACCTCAGGGCAAAGGGTGCGCTGTGCGGTGAAGTGGGCACGGCCTTCCACTGCGTGCTCTAATTCCACGAGTGTGAGGCAGAAGCAGTGAAAAACAGCCAGAAGAAAAGACATAACTAGGACTGAGGAGGAGGGACTAAAGGGAATCTGTCCCCTGAACCCATGGCTGGCTGGCACTTCGACCAGTTCACAAATATCGCTGTGTTGGGAGAGCTACATTGGGAGAGCTGTGCAGATACAGCTCAGGGCTGACAAAGTTTTCTAGCTTGGATGCCAAACCACGTTAGCACCTAACTCCCAAACACCTGACTTGGCCTAAAAGTCTGAGCATTCGGCACCCAGCTGTTCTGTTTGAAAGCAACAGCACCAAGTTTTAAGACTAAAGAGTTAAGTTTGGATGTGAAATTCCCTCTAATGGCAAAACTGGAATGTTTATCCTACTAACAAATCCATGTGAGCCAGGATCCTGGCGGTGGATACAGAGGCAACAAAGTCCAACACAACTGAAAGCTTTCCTACTGCTCTTGACTTTTGTCTTTCTGACATCCACAGATGATGAACGTGACCTCGCTGACATGTACACATGTAAATACCGCTCTTCATATTTACAGTAAAACATCTTTCAAATCTTTAGCGTTTCTTATTCCTTGCATCATCAATAGCATCCATGTATATACTTGGCAAAGCAATATATTAAGCAATGCCTTAATGCTGTTTATTGCTCTGCGTTCATTCCATACCTGCACTCCAGGCTGATCTTCTACTTGTATTTTAAGATTGGAAACCTAGGAACAGAGGACAGTGATCTCTCTAGAGATGTAGGTCAGAAAGATCTATGGTTGGCCAAAACATTTATAAGATGCATGCAGCTTGGTTGATAGATAAAAGGTAAAATCATGCCACTGGATGTCTAATACCAAAGCCTTCAGAGTAAGTCTGGACAAAGTTATGGTCGCTCTCTGCCTCCGAAATTTGGGACACAATAAACCTTCAAAAAAAAAAAACAACAAACAAAAGCATCAAAAACAAACAAACAAACAAACACCACCACACATGCATGCTTGTTAAAGATAATAGTTCTCACAAAATCCACTTGTCAGTAACAAGACGAGCTTGGGGAGAAGTGGGCCCGGCAATCTGCTTCAGCACAGCTGGAGACAAACATTTCCTAGCACCTCTGCACGGTGCTGGGGGTCGGGCTGACCCTGGACACAAGCACCTCCTGACAGACCTTCTTCCTCCAGCTGTGCCTCAGCTGAACACCGAGCCAAGGCTGCTCCTTGATTTCATTTATTTGCTTTATGCAGCTAGCACACGGTGCAGCCCACGCAGCTCAGGACCTGTACGTGCTTTTTCATAAGATTATTTGCTGAGTGTAAAAAAAGGACACCGACAGTCAGTGTCCATTTTGCTTTTGTAAGCTCTCATACACATATACAGAACAGTTATCAGAGTCCTTCAAAACAAGATAGCAAAAAAATTCTTTTACTTTCAAACACCACAAGCTATAGGAGGGCCCTGTTGAGGAGCACGAAGATGGGTCAAGCAGAGAGACCCAACCACAAAAGTCTGAACACAAAACCAAACCCTCTCATCACTGAAATTCATTTGTATGTACTATTCACAACAGCTGTGTCTAAGGGGTTTGCTCTGACACTTGAACTGTGCAGAAGCACAGGTACTGAGCATCAGCATTTTTGCATATATAAAGTATCTTCTTCTCCCCACCACGGATAAAAAAAAAAAAAAAAAAAAAAAAAAAAAAAAAAAAAAGGAACTTAAAGCTTCCATTCCCTTCAGGGAGCAATACCTGATGGCTTGTAGGTTGCTGCCAGCCTCCAAAGAGAAGGCTCAGCTTGGAGCAGCACTGGGGGTGAGCTCAAACCTGAGATTTTTTCACACAACAGGATGGGAAAGCAATCATTTGCTTCCAGAGAAAAGAGGACTGTAGGACTGAGGAAGAGGTTGCAGAAGGGACAAGAGTGTGTGCTGTTGATGTGAATTTTGCAGCAGCTCAGTCCAGGCGGTGTGAGCCCATTGTGGGGCCAGTGGTGCCAAGGCAGCAGCGGGTGGCACAGTGCTGCCATCCTTTCAGGTTACACCCCTGGGGGCAGAGCAGGACTGAAGCACCAGGGAGGAAAACCTATGCCCTGCACACTTACTGTCAAGCCCCCTCTCCTCCATCCAAACCCAGAAGCCCTCTTAAGAGCCCTGGTTTATATGGTTCATAAATGGAGGCTAGAAAAACTTTCATAACAGACCTACCACTTCAGAGGAAAAACTGAAACACTTCCAAACCAATATCCTCAGGCTTCTTAATCCAAATGCTACAGAAAACTGTTAATAAACAGGGTCTGCTTAAACCATTAGAGCTTCAAGCGAAATCCTTTTGTAACAAAGTGTTCTCATTAGCAACACCCTTCATAAAATTATTTTTAAAAGAAAAAGAGAAAAGATTTACAAGGGTCTGCCCATTACCACAGCACTAAGGCTGTAAAAACTGTGACACTTGAATTCACAAAAAAAGCTTAAATGTAACACATTTAAATGATTCCAAACTAAGACCTCTACTTCCATTTTGAAAGAAGAGATGCACCTAATTTTGGTTGGATGTCAACACTTCAATTCTCTTGTTAAGGGAGGTAGGTTGATGGAACTGTTGAAGGAACTGGGGTAAAATGAAGAGCACTTGCAGACAATAGACCGGTTTGCTATTTTAAATATAGTTAATATGTGCCTTCACAGTTTAAGACATAAGCTTTTTGAAATTTATAACATTAGCAAATGGAAAATACCCATTCTTTTAAAGTCTAAACTGCAGTATTTGCATAGTACATTCACAAATATAGGTTTGACTCAAAGGAGTGATAGAGTAATTAGAATTTATTTTTACTCACTGAAACAGTAAAGCAAAGTTTATACCTCACTTAAATGTGCCTAGAATTAATTTTACATGCATTAAAATAATTTCTATTCTTAGAAGCTTGAAGCTGGAATACATCTTCTCATAATTCCAGTGCTGAGGAACTTAATGTCTGGTTTGCAAATATAAGTTAAAAGATACCAAGCTACAGTGACTATTCCGAATTTCTTTCCTCTGGCACTTATCACAGAAGTCTACCATCAGAGCTGCTATACAAACACAGTCACTGACACACCTCAGTCTCTACTGTCCTGGCTGAGCTAAGCAGAAATGAAAACTTCTCAGCATTGCTGTTTACTACTCATGAAGTAGTATAGAAGTTGCTGTTGTCTTCATCGTATTGTAGACTCGGAAGATAGATAATTTTAAATTGTCACAGCTAATTCATCACTAAGTTGTAAAACACTTAAAAATGGAAGCATAAACAGATTTATTTGGAAACAATCCACAGATAAAATTGGATATCACAAGTATCTACAAGAAAAGGGATACATGGGGATTCTTTTTAAGTTAAAACTGTGTAACTGCTCTACTGGGAGATGCCTATTCCTAAAAAATTACTTTTGGCTTACTATATTGGCTTTTTAAAGTACTGCATTCTGAAATATTAAATACCATAGGACAACACAGCAAACCGAGTGCCTTTGCAGGGAGAAGCCTTATGCTGCTTAGGCTCTCAAAGAAAGAAGAAACACAAAGCCAAATGTAATGGCATTTATAAAAATGTGAACGTTCACAATATTTGTTCTGGATAATTGTATCAGGTCATTATACTGCAATATAGAACAGCAATATCAACATTAGAGGAACACCGGAAAAAAAGGTCCCTGTTAGCTACTGAAGAAGCCTGTGCTGCCAAGCAGGGATTCTGGCTGGCAAGTCTGGCCAGATCCAGATGAGACACATGAAAGGAAGCTTTTGAATTACACATCACCAAAATAAAAGCCAAGATGCTACCTGCTGAGGGTTAGCAGAGCAAGCTCATTTCCATACACCCAACCCCAACATCACGTGCTCTGCAGCCTGTCCCAGGCAGTGTACAAACACTGGGCAATATCAGACTTACAGCTGTTAGTTCGTGATTCTTTTGCTCAAGGACAAAACACTTTCACCCCAGGTGCAAGAGTAGCAGCAGCTCTCCTCCTGACTTGGAAGTGCTGTGGGCAGCACTGGCTCCTGCTACGGCAGACAGACCCCCATGGCCAGGACCTGCTCCTGCGAGCTGCCCTAATGGCTGTGTGTTTAAGGCTGCCCCAGAGGACGAAAGGGAACACCTGTACATTTCACTGGGTGAAAGTCACTTTTCTGGACTTTGACCAGCGAGCTTGCTCCAGACAATGAGGTAATTCCTGTGAGAGCGTCCAAGTCACGAGGAAGCTGACACCTACCCCCGGGAACTGGAGAATTAGGCACAGACCTGTCTGCTTTCACCGTCGCGCTGATCCCAAGGTCGAGCCAGTGGAGCCGGGGACAGCACCTTGAGCGTGCATTATTTGATACCCCCTCGCTCAGAGGGCACGGCGACCGCTGCACGGCAACCGCTGCACGGCGAAAGCCTTTGCTTTCGACAGCAACACAGACAGCAATTCCAGTAACAGCAATATGGGGATGGAAAGATGGGAAAAATGGATACTTTGCTATAGATCGTTCTGTTAAGCAATTTGATCCCGAGAGCTAAGTATTTTTGGAAACAAAGCAACCTCTTTAGTCTCGGCTTTGCAATAAGAGAAGGAAATGGCTTCTCTGCCTCTCCCCCCAAAAAAGTAAACACAGAAATAAACCAACAAAACCAAATCAACAATCATCAAAACAAAACAAAAAACACCAGTATTTTGATACAATACATATTTTTAATTAAAAATAATATTCCATAAAGTGAACTGTACCTAAGGTTAGTTCAGGAGACTCCCACGAGCTCACAGCCTGACGCTGTGCTTTCGGTGGCAAGAAGCCAGCCCGCTGACATACACAGGCCATCACACCCCTGCTGAACTCGGTGCATAACTATGCTCTCCTCTGTGCTTTCAGCTCTTCCCAAATTTGTCCGGGCCGCCGTGGCCTGACAGGACGTGGCGCCATGAGGTGAACAGCTTCCAGCCGCCCACTCCGCCACCCTGACACAGCGCAGGCCTGTGGCGGGCGGTGGCACTTCTGCCATGGCAACGCCACCAGAAGCCAGGCACAACTGTTTGTGCGTCTCGTGGTAATTAATCCCTTCCTACACCAGCTGTTGCCATATGGGGACATCCCCCGACGGGCACACCATATCCAGGCAGGGGGGTTTACCCCACGTGAGGATGAGCTCTGCTGTCTGCGTAATAAACTGGTAACTGCACTCAGTAAGAGGATGCTTCTGGCATTTTTCACCCCAAAAAAGGTTGCAAGAATTTTAAAGAAGCACAAAACACTGAAAAAATATAGTAAAATGAAGTGACACAAACCTTGCAAGCAGAAGAAAGGAGGTTCAAACCAGCACAATTCCCTTTCAAAGCCTTCTTTCTAGTAAAGTTGTCTCCTCACACAAGGATACAAAAGAGGCCTATAACACAGCTCTCCTTCTGACCACTTCTGACCACAAAATGCTTTTAAGACACATCCACCAGCTCTCTGACCTTCCGAGTACCCCAAAGAGCTTCTTCCAGCAGCTCTCTGTACTCCTAGTTGCAAGCCTGTCCCACAAAAGCCAGTTCCCTTTGTGTTCCACCCCTAACAAAAGCCACCTACAATACAGAGATCTCCATTAGCCAAGATTTCACCTCCTTTTCTTTAAATTACCTTAAACTCAAAATCACCGTGCCTGCCAAACTAAGCGGGCTCCTGGCCTTCATCCCGTAATAGCTTTAAACAGCTCTTCAGCCTCATCCTGTTGCCTCTGTGAAGAGGACTGTGTTGCAAGGGAAGGCTCATTTGGGGAGAATAAATGAGGGCTCATTGCAAGGGAAACAGGGCATCAGCCTAGCCTGTAGAATTAACGATACGTTCAGCTTACCGTCAGCAATGACAAAAACACATCTGCAAAAACAGACAAGTGACTTGGAGACGGAGAAGTGTTTTACTCCCAAAGGAACAGGGGCCGACAACTGGCTTTCGGGAGACCCTCTCAAACCTTTTACTAAAGAATCACTAGAAACAAGGATGCTCAAAGCACAAGAAAGGGGGATAGGGGGCAGCGGGGAGGAAGTAGTGTTGTTTAATGCTAACATCTAGGACATTTAGTGCTCCTTGCAGAGGACGGTGGGGTAATACTGAAGCTGACTGTAATTGCCTATGGAAGCTGCAGAGATTTCTGCAAGATGCAGCTTCTTAAATATCCAAGTACCACGACTTTGTTTGCTAAGGAAAAAGTTAATTGCCATGTGGGTTTCATCTACTGCCTCAGCATGCTGAGCTAGCTCAGGTACTGACAGCAGGAGAGCTGGGTCAGCACCAGGCCAACACGAGAGCTCCTCTTGGCCGAGTAGCAAAGTTGAGCATTACCCTGAGACCGCCACACCGCTTCTGGCACCTAATTATCTTCACACAGCACCACGTTAGGCCATTTAGATTAATGTCTGGGACATCCACTGGGATTTCTCTCCTAAAGGTAAGTTTTGGACCACCTACAAGTTGGTGAGATCAGTGCAAGCATTGTGGGGAACTGGTCCAGTGCTGCAGAGCTTCCTGGGCAAGGTTCATGCATTTTGCATGGATGTCCAGACTTACCCTTCCAGCCTTAATAAAACAAAGCATGAATTATGACTGCCAGTCTCTATAGCAACAACCTGCCTCAGCTAAAGACAGCAGGAAGAGGTGCACAGAAGCCTGGCTTTGTTTACACATCCTGTTCTGTGCAGACAGTGATTTCTGAAACATTTAAAGCTGCAAAGACTGCATGCTGTTCTTCAGCAGCTAAGTTCCCGGACCCGTGCGTCCAAGCCATTGCCCTCATCAAACCACACTTGCCTGAGGAAAAGAGGCAATTTTCTGCACGCCTGCCTCTTCCTGCAGTGAAAGGTCACTGGAATGGACGCTGTAACTGCTTAGGGAAAGAGCAACACTCAAGTTTTCTCACTCTTCTCCTGCTCCTTATATAAAAGGTATTTCCTATAACTGTAAGCTACATAGAACAAGCATTTAATATGATGCAAAATGCATATATTCTGAAACAGCAAAGCAAAAAGGAATGCTTCCTACCATTGCTGGGCAGAGAACAAAGCTGAAACATTGACTCAAAAAAATAATAATGTATTTCTATTGCATGACTGAGCCTTAATCACCTCATTCACCATCAAAAATAAAAAATGTACCAGAACCAGGCCATCACACCTAAGGAGGCTCAAGATGAATGCAGCCACAACCAGTCAAGAGATTAAATAAATTATCAAGACACCATTTACTGAAAAAATTGTCTTTCAAGGTGACCATCACATCAATTCAGGGGCCAGTTCTTTCCTGTAATCTTCGTTGTGATTTTTTCCTCACTCAGCTGACCGTAAGCAGGACTTCCTGGAAGGAGGCATTGCTTCACATACGAGCAGCAGGACCTCATAATTAAGTACATCACTGCATACATAGAATTGAGGCTGCACAAACCAACCTAATTATTTCTGAGCTCTACATCTTTGGCTTTATAAACACACCATTCATTTGTAAAGTTTTTCTGAAATTACATGTTTAACACTGCATATACCTGCATGCAATCCTCAAATAACACTAACATTTATTTTTAAGCCTCTCTAGTATGAACACATCAAGAGGTTATTAGAGCTCTTCTTTGGCTTTCTTGTTATGATAATAATTCATTATTTCAGGTACACTGATAAAACCAAAGTGTATCTTTCCCTGGGTTCTTCCTGGGATCTTAGGATGAGTACCAGAGTACTTGGCAGTAGATCTTATCTTTACATGCTGCCCCCAAATGTACATAACCTTTATCAGAAAGAAGATTTTGTTGCTCTACAGAAACTGTGCAGCTGATTTCTTAGAGACAGCCACAGACTACTCTAGCAGCAACACAAACGTTTGTCATATGAAACTATTAATTCATAGCAAAGACATGAAACATTTGAATTTCATGCATGTTTCCGTTTAGTTCGTTAATTACTGTGTCTGTTGCTTTCCAAGAATTTGCTTGTTAGCTGTTTTGGTACTTACACTGCCTGACTGCCATAATTTGCAGCTCTTACCCTTAGGAGGCATAAAATTCACCTTTTTTCACCCCCTCTGGTCTTCAGGGAAACCTTTTCTCTCTGACTAGCCAGCTTTTATTTTAGAAGTGTTCCATGATTTCAAAACCAGTCTGAAAGGATTCAGCAGTACTCAGGTGTTAACAACCCCTGAAAACTAAATCTTCCAGAGAAGTAACATGAGTAAAAATTGGTTGCTACAGAGAATAGATCAAACCCAACAATTCTTAGTCTGCTTTCCTAAGGGAGCAAAAACGACAAAAAATCTTCCATTGGCTCCTCACAGTTCTTCTACTTGGATATATGTAGGTAGTGCAGCTATCCAACAAGTCAAAGGTGGTGTTAAAAAAGTATTATTGTCATTTCATTTGGTACCTTCCTTACCTGGGAAACCCCCACCATAGTGCTGGCTGGTTTGTATGTAGTGGACAGGACAGAGAATATAAGTGTTAAACTTAGTGCTTTGTTCTTCAGATCTTCTTTTATGCTATATTACAAGAGTGAAGTCACAGCATTTGTAAAGTAAAATGTCTAAGTGCTGTATCTTGCACTAATCAAGATCTATTTAACACCAAGTTGTAAACATTCAAGAATAAAAATCAGAAGTAATTTTAAACCAAACCCTTCAAGTGTTCGGTATTTTGCAATGAATGCCTAGAAGTTGTGACTAGAAGTTGCACAGACCTTTGTATTTGGACTAATAACTAAACTACAAACTGTTTACAATCCCAAAAGGTTTGTAGACACTGACCTAGAAAACAGTTTGCAATGCAGTTTCCATTAAGCTGTTCCTTCACCACTTTACATAAGCAGTACAGCTGAGACAGGTCAAAGCCTGACTTCATTCACCGTAGAGTAGCCTTACTGATGAGAGAGCTGCTAACTTCCAAGAATACAATCACATACTTAAAATAAATAAATAAATAAATCTGTAGTATGTATAGGGGATATTAAATCGAGTTGCACAGGCAAGTTTTGTGAGATTTCCTGACTTTTCACTGATTGGACTTGGAATCTTCAGTGTGAACAAGCAGACTGCATTATGTACTGGTACATAGTAGTCACCTAAAACTGAAAACAAAACCACACAAAAATGCACAAAAAAATACCATAAACATAAAAATACATAGTTAATTTTATAGCCTCCCGCCAACAGATTACGGAAGCAGTTTAGGAAACCTAAATGCTGCATTCTCTGACAAAGCTGATTTGGCAGACCAAGCTGCCCTATCACCAGATGGGGAAAATGACATGTTTTGCCAATATTTTCCTTTCCTTTTTGCCAGCTGCACTCCTCCTCCCCCTTCTCTACTGAACTGCATCCTTTGCTCTTTTCCTGATCTTACTGCCTCCTCCTCTCGTTCCTGAACCTGCTACACCTTGCACTTCTCCCACCTTTCTACTTTTTCCCCTTGTAGCTTTCTGGCCAGCTGCATTCCAACCCAAACACCTCCTCCCCACCTCTCCCTCGTGGCCTCAGATCACCTTCTCCTGCAGGTCGGTCCAGCAGTGGAGGAGAGCAAACCTCTCTGCTCAGTGTCTTAGGCGCAGGAGCAGCCTGCGGAGATGGGAAGGAGCCCGGGAAAAGTCCTGCTCAGCCCTGGCAGCTCCGGGGAGGAGCGTGCTTGCTCGATCTGTGGGCACGGCAAATCATGCGAACGCTGATGAGCCCAAAGCTTTGGTGACAAAGGGTGCGGCCTCAGTTCAACCAAAAAAAAAAAATGGACAAAAATTTAGCACTCTTATGTTTAATATGGCCCTTTTAGCTATGAGCTGACTGTGACTTGTGTTGCCAGTTTGCATAGCTTTTCATGGAGATAGGAGGAAGCATCGCTATAAAATCAAATCTCTCCTCGAAGCTTGGTGGCTTTAAACCAGCCCTGAGACTGCTATGAAGATTTTTTTCAAGAAGAAAAAAAAAAAAAAAGGCATTATTTTGTCAAGTCTCATTCTTCAGATATTGGTCCAGTTGCTGAAGATGAGAGAAATAAAGAAGTAAAAGAAGAACAGGACTTAGAAAAAGTGAAACCGGGGCTGAACCATTTAAATCTTGCAGAGGTGTAAAGAGCCTGAAGTGAGCCTCCTTCAACGGGAAATGTTATGCAACCTTAATTATTTGCCATCTGCCTTGTAAAATTCAAATCAAGCATAAGAAGGATAAAATTCTCACCCAGTTATTTTACCATGCAAAACATCTTGGTTTTACAACACCACCAGGAAAACGCTGCACAGCATTACAGCTCTTTAGCCCACAGAGGCTCTGTCTTTATTCTGGATGGAGAGGCAAGACTTTACACCTCTGAGTCTCCTACCTCCTCGCAGCAGCTTAACGGTGATGGACTGGTCAAAATAAAAATGAAGCAAAACTCTGCTATCACCAGGAGTGGAATAAATGCTGCATTTCACGAAGGGCGTCTGAGTTGTCCTTCAGAGACAATGAGAACGCGTTAACAGTAATTTATACAGTGGTTGGGTCTCTGTCTTTAATGTTTTACAAGGATTGCTAGACTAAACCACAGCATACCGTGTGTATCTTCAGAACTTTTTATAGAATATGTTCTTGGCACGGATTCTCTTGTTTGGTCAACAAAAATGGAGAAAAATGTGATTGTCAAGTGAGAGCATTCGTTGCAAGCGGCTCAACTGTGCCACCAGAATATGCCCAAACTTTATCTAATCCTTTGTAATGAGCATTAAGTGCTCCATTTCAGCATCACATAAAGATGTATAGATTACAAAATGGTACCAAAAAGAGAAGAGATGCGCAACATAACGCTGCAATCTGAGTCCAGAGAGCAATGCACCCTCCACCACACTCAGTCACACTGAGTGCCCAGGCAGCCTGCTCCAGGGCCTGGCAGCCAGGGGCAACAGATCCAGTGGCTTCAGCAGGGGCGATCAGACCTCCCCTCTGTGCCCTTGGAGGGGATGGACAAGCACTGACGACTGCTTCCCCTTTGGGCAAGTCACTCGGCCGCTGTCCTCCAGCTCTTCCCTGTCCGCAGGGATAGGAGGCAGCGAGGCTGGCTGCCAGAGCCATGATGTCTTCACGTGTGCAACCACCAAACTGATCTGGCTGTGTACCAACAACAAAATAGTTCTCACAAATTACCCCCCGGATCCCCAAACAGACAACTTTGGGGCTTAACTAGATACGATCGAGTTTTTGCTTATGTGGGAGGCAGACGCCAAGGCTTGGTTACGCCGGGCCACAGAGCTGAGTCACCGCTGGCACCAGGCCAGGCGCTAGCTGCTGCCCAGGCTCCCTGCTTTGGGGTGGTGGAAGTGATCTCCAAAATGGCCTTTCCTAGAAGGCTGCCCTGCCTGAGCCATGCCCTTCTGACTCCCCTTCCACAGGGAGCCAGAGGCTATCGATGGTGCTCCAGGACGCAGACTCAAAGTGACCGACCCACAGAGGTTAAACACCAGCAAGGCCTCACTGCAATTCCAGATAGGGCCTTTGCAATTAACAGAGCCTCACCGACAGACAAGCCAGCACTGACAGCCCCTGCCTTCCTGCTGACCCAGACGAGCATTAAGTTGTAATCGTTCATTTCCTCTGCCTGCCTGTCCTTTAATCAAACTCCTCTTTCTGTATGCATACCTGCTGCACCACCCAACCAGACCTGGACGTTTGTGCTGGGAGCAGAATGATTTCCTCCGGAGCAGACAAGATTTGTCGCCACTTTAACCCTGGACGTCCCTTCTTGGTTAACTCATGTCTTGTCCATTTTGTCTGTGAGAGAACAGGATTTCCATGGGACCGGGCAGGCAAGAGCTTACCATTAATGAGGTCCTGAACTCCTAAACGATGAAAGCACTTGGGAATGTGACTGAAATAATATGGTACATTACCTTGTTGTTTTGTCTTTGCTCACACAACCTATGTTTTAAAGTCAATCACTAGCATATCCACACAGGCTGCAGCTGCGTAAGACAGATCACCTGGCTCTACAGCCCCCTGACAGCACAGCCAGGGAACTCAAGAACATTTTTGCCTATGCTCTGAGCAATTAGGCTTCATATCACAGACACACAACAGAGGCCGCAACAACAAGATGCACCTTGTTTCTGTCCAATACACTTTAAAACATTAGCTCCAAAAATTGAAGTGCGAGTTAGCGTAGGTTCGTAAGTGCTTACCTACTGCTGTGCCAGCTTTGCAATTAAAAAAAAAAAATCAAACTCGTCAGCACTTTTTACTTCCAATAAGCATCTCTCTTCCTCTTAATGGAATATCAGTGCCAGAAGCTGATGCAACTAGAGAGAAGCAGTCTGCAAAGCCAAGCTTTGCAAGACAGCAGTTTAAATGTTCCCTCAACCTTTACATAACCCACCCGCTCGTCTGTGAGTAGTCCAGCAGAGCATCTCCCCATGCCAATTCACTGATCACCTGCAGCAAGAACTCTCCTGGAATGCCCTGAAGCCATCTCCCAGTTCCTAGCACCAGCTGCATTGCCCGAAAGCGGCTGAAGACACCCACGAGTCCCACAGCCTGTGACTGGGGGGCTTCCTCCGGCTGCGACATGCCAGCAGCATCTCCCCTTCTCGATCAGGAGGGCTGCAGCAGACACTATTTTTTCTTCTGAAGAGACTGCACCCACACACTGCAGCACTCCGAGCCTGCAAGCTGCCTCATTCTGTCTTTGCAAATCCAGTGAGGCCACAGCTCTGCAGCTGCCTGTGGACTTCTAATTGCTCCTCACGCTGCACACATTTGTGCACGGGCATTCGAGATGCACCCCAATTCATGTCGTTTTTACAGGGAAGGTGTGAAATCCCTGGTTTGCTGAGCCCATCCTTGTGTGTTCTCTAAGCATCCCCGTGCAATCTCGAGCAGGAGTGCTGGGCCCCAGCCCAGGCCCAAGGTCACCAAAAGCAGCTCTCAGCAGAACTGGATGCAGAAGCCAGAGCTGCTGCAGAAATTGAGCGTGCCAAGCTCAAATAGCAGCCCAAATGCACCCGATATGAAGTCGGCCCCACAAGCTGCTGAGCAGTTCGCAACACTGGGCTGCTGCGGTCCCGAAGTTAAATAGCAAATGGGAAACTGCACAGGTTTCCAACGCCAGGGGGACACTTCCACCACCCTGGCCCTACCCAGTCAAATACCCAGCAGGTAAGCAGGTATCTGACTAGTTTAAATAATCTATATTTAGCAAACTCAAAAAAAAAAAAGAAAAAAACAACAACAACAACAAAAAAAAAACACACCACCTTAATAAGGAAAATTACAATAGCTAACCTCTTTTTACATAGCTTTAAGAAGAAACTGGGAAATGTTATCTGAGGGCCTAGAAAGCAGAGAAATAAGAGTATGAAAAAATAAAGCCACAAAGACGCAAGGCCTACTGATTTCTTGGTCTGGTGCCGCTGCAAAGCTGAGTAAAAATGCTAGCATCAGACACGTCCTTGGGATCTTCAGCGAGGTTGCAGGAAACAAGTGCTTGAGGAACTGGTTGTAGCTGTCAAGGTAGGACAAAGTGCTGGCCTTTCTTGCTAAATTATAGTTCTCTTCAGGACTCTCATACAATGCCAACTAATTGGGGCTGGGATTATGCTGTGTGCAATGAATGAAGTGCCCTGGCCACCATGGCTCTCCAGCAGGCTGTTGTTTAAGTTATTTTTCTACGGAAACACAATCCTTTGGCAGCTGTTGAGCATCCTGACAGCTTTAAACTGTCAGATCTTTGGGCACGGGGATCTTCGTTTGGCACCTCCAGAGCCTTGAACAACGGCCCTTGATTCCAGATGGGGCCGCATCAGTGCCATGGTGCTAAGCCAGCAAGAAAGGGTTTCGTTGCCCTTATTTTTTTTGAAATTCCAGAAGGGTCTAAGATAAAACAATCCCAAAGCCACGTGCTTTCAAACTACAAGTAATTAATAGCAATTAATATAACAGTGAACTGATATCAGTGAACTGATAATCATACCTGCATAATTAGCCGTAGGTAGTTCCTAGCGGTCACCTCCCCCTAAACAACTGTTAATTAAGAGCAGGCTAAATTTAGCTATACTAATGAACCCTCCCACTTCTGCTACAGCTAGAGAATAAAGTGACTGTAAGTAATATTCTCTAATCTGAGGTTGTAGGGAGAAAACGGACAAATCTGCATCCTACACACAAGCTTTACTTTGTCTACATTTCATTTTATGTTGATGAGACCAATAATCTCAAATCAGTGAGACTGGATCCTGAGCTGGGAGTTAGTTTTGAGACTTTTCTTCCTGAGTAAAAGTCTCCCTGATCTTTTATTTTTCCAATAAATAATGTGAAATAACAAAGTGAATTACAGCAGTCCATTTTTTCCCCGTCTTACCAGAAATTAATAAGGTGACTTTAATTTTGGTAGAACTAAAACCAGACTGGTAGAGCTTGTTCTGATTTGCAGGATGTCCATCACTTCGTTCTCCTCCCCCTTTACAGCGGAATAAAGGGGTGTATTTACGTTGCCAAAACAGTACTGTACCACCCCAAAAGTACCTAAATTGTAGAGAATGCCACAGACTGCTTGTCAGATCCCTGTTTGGCAGAAACGCAGGTAGCATGCAGCATTGCACACTCCAAAGGATGTGATTATAGGAGAAGATAACTCTGGTAATATTGTAAACTTGTAAAACATTCTAGGGACTTGTGTTATCTTCCCCTTGGAAGAGTTACTGTTATATCTGGAGGATGTGAATTTGTCTGTGATGCTCCCAGCAGATCAGTGCTAGAAGAATAATCCTCTGCGTATGTTCCAAGCGCATCTCTTAAAGACCCGTCAGTGAGTCATTTGGCCAGGAGCTAATGAACATCACAACTGGCTTTGGAAACTGTTCCTTGTCCTCAACGCCTAATCTGTGATTAGATATTGTAATGATTATTAAGGGACTGCAAGCAACCTGGGAGAAGGACACTGCACTCCAGGTTGTCCATGCATTGCACTGTACTACCGTGGGTCAGGCTCTAAGATGTATTCAATAGGGAGGTAAATAGCTTATGTACTTCCATATGTTAAATAATTTCGTCATAGCAGCAGCAAGCAAAGCTCCCACCCTACCAGCACCCCTTCCTATACCTAGCACCTGAATCTGCTTGAAGCCGAGGCACCACTCTGTGTGACTCAAGCACGTTCAGACTATTCCCCAGAGCTGGGGCTGATCTGGCTGGGGATCTGTAACTGCTGCAGAGCAGATTTCCACTTCATTCCTGTCCGATGCAATAAGACAGTAAAGTAAGTCACGAGGGCAGAAAGACAGGCAACAACTATGGCCTCCTCTGGGCTTATTAGCTACAATCAGAAGAAACTACAACAGTTAAATGGAAACAAAACCCCCCTTGAATTTCAGTAGCATCATCCAGAAAGTCCTGAATACGTACCAAGCTCACTACTGGCTAAGCATCACTGCTTAGGACTAGTTAACATTTTTCCCCAGAAAAACTTTCAAAACAAATCTTATGAGAGCTTAGTTGCCTAAACACATGCAACACCAGACAAATAATTAACTAGAAAGTGCTCATTCTTCATATTTATTTGTAAACTACTTTCAAAAGAATCCTGCCTTTTTTAACAGATACTTTGCGTGCCTGATGAGATCCAAAGCTCACCGCATTCCACTGATCGCGAGCCAGAAATGATCCCTACCACAAAACAAGCTGGGTAGGACAAAAAGCAGCGGCCACGATGCCCTTAACCCAACCCCAAAGACATGACAGCCCTTCCCCTACAGCCGCAGCAGGAGCAGCCAAGAAGCCAGCTGCATTTATGCTCCACCACCGACAGGGAACATGCCGCCAGAACTTACTGTACCGCAGCAGGCGACCCAGGTTGTCCTGCTCCATCCCACCCTTACGAGCAAATGGCTGAAAACATTTGCATTTTTGCTCCTCACCCCTCTTCTGCCTAAGCCGTGCAAGTGACCTGAAGTAATGAGCGCGGGCTGATTAATCGCTGGATGTGTTCTCTCCTGCAGCGCTGAGAGGTCAGCTGGGGTGAAAGCGGAGGGTGACACGACGCGCAACACGAAACAGCCCTGCTTTTAAGCAGCCACCTTGTTCGCTGAACCAGCCACAAACCAAGGAAGATTTCTTTTCAGTGCATGCACTCAGGCTTACACGGACTGGTTGGGAAACAGTTGCTGAGCAGAACTGACTCAGAAGATGGAGAAAAAGCCTTTTGCGGGCCTCCCCTCCCTAAGGCTAAGTGCTTAACAGCGTATTAAAAATGCAGACATCTTAGTGCAGATTTCTAAGGATTTCTCTCCATTTACGTAACAGCTGGCAGCTCGCTCCTCGGTGGCTGAGGGCTTGCTTGTTTTGGTTGATTTTTCTAGCCTTCATTAAACCATCTGCAAGAGCTCCTGCCTTTACAGCTTTGGGTGTGGAGGAAGGACGAGCAAACGCAGCTCCCCCTAACAGCCACAGACATCGTCAGCAAACTGCAGGGGATGGGGCCAGCGACGTAGCAAACTGCAGCAACCATCCCAAGATGGTTTCGTCTGAGACTGCATTTCAAAAATGCAGATTTCTATGCTTCCAACAGTTTGATTTTGTTACGGGACAACTGAAGCTCTCATTATTTAAAATATATATATTAATGATGATAAGCAAATGGAGTACCACTGTACCACTAATTTCAGTGTGAGATTTCCAGGAGCACTTCATGTTATGCTGATGTTGACGAGCTGGAGACTAAACCCAATAGGAACAGAGTAAGGCATCACTGAGTTAAATCAGAAAACTTACAGTTTTTAACCAACAACCAATAAATATTTTCTTCTCCTACCCCAAAGCAGGTCCCCCTTGCTTCCACGTGGTAGAAAAAATTTATTGTCAAGAGATTTCAGCTCCGACAGTCCCTAACGGACTGCCCAAAGTCCCAAAAGCTAACGCTGAATTCATTTCTAGTTTTGCCATCAGTAATATCATACCTTGTCTTACCATAAAACTAGCTACAGAGTGAGTAGGAGAGCTTTGAATCCAGCAAGGTGATTATACAATCGAGTTTTTCCAAGGTATATAATTACCAAATTCTTAAATCACTTATTTAGGAGGCTGTAACAAGAGAAGGCATGCAGGCAGGCAGAGTTGTGTAGATGAAGCAATGTAAATGTTAATTAAAAGCGCTGGAGAAGGAAATCACACAATCACTCTGCATTAGCATGTGAGCCCCAGGCCTAATCACCATGTGGCAGGGAAAAGAGAGCGGAAAGCAGAGCCCAGGCTTGGGAAAGGGACAAGAGAGGGTCAGGTTTTTTACTGCTGTTTCCTGTCCTCACCCCTTCCACATCCTCCTCCGTGCCCAGGAGACAGGAATAGCGGCCTTTAACAAAAAAAGGGCAGAAGCTGATGCACATTTTACGCTACAGCAGCCTCGGGAGGCTCTGTGGCCACTGTGCCAGCCAGCTGCGAGGCTGAAGCAGCAAGGAAAGACCCCGATGGACATAACCTCTGCTTCCCTGTCTTGTGTTTTTATTTAACAGATGCTTCTATTATTGCAAATGAACATATTTCACCACGACTCGAATGCACGAAGAGCTTTGTCCCAGGACAGACGAGCAGGCTTTGCAGACCGTGGTCACAGACCCTGCTCCAGGCTGACAAGCGGAACGAGGCCACGCTCCTGCCTGTAAGTTTGCAGGCCCTGCGGTGTCCGGGGGCACACCTTCATGAAGCACCAGGAGTTCGGGGACGCTGGCTACGAGGCTTGTAGGACCGGGTGTCTCTCAGCAACTGTGTGAAAGCTGCAGAAAGTGACTACCTGGAGCCTCAGCCTTGCTTACAGGTCATGTTTAGGCGTATCGTTTCGAAGCCTGCTGCAGTCATACGGAATGTCGTCTGTGCTTCCCCGCGGATGCATTCAGGCTATTAAAGTCTGCAAGATTAAGAGCTATATTTGCATTCAGTACAGCTGAAGGAAAGACTTGGTTATGATTTAATTAAAGGTAATAAATTCCCCCATCCAAATCTGTCCTCGTGAGACTACCAGCACTCCTGTACCTTTGCATAAGCATAGGCTAAAGCAGCAGAGATTTATTTTTTTTTTTAATAACCACACAAAACAAAAACACTCTTCAGCACAAACACACTTTATTTTCATCAGCTAAAAGAACACAAATCAACCGTGGCTGTAGCAGTATCAAGTCATTTCACGAGAACCCAGTTTCCGAACTACTCGTTGGGCAGGCCCAGCAGCAATCCTTCTTGTTCAGGATGTTCCTGGGGGCTGTAAGAGCACCAGGGCTCCCACTCCCTGCCCCACATCCCTCCTAATGCGCTCCGTGCTTGCTCTGCAGTTCGCTGCAGCTGTCAGCTGAAGCTGCATTAAGAAATGGAGAGCAGGGCACGTCACCAAGTTGAAAAGCTCCCTCTCGGTAAAACGAGCGGAGAGAAAAACATTGTGTCACATCACCAGCTTTTGGGAGATTAAATCTAGCATGTGCCAACGCGCCTAACAGCAACCTGTCACTGAAGTCCAGAGAAACTCAGCTTCCCAAGTGAATGCATCTCCAAGATCAGCTCACACCTCCCACACGCCCTCCTATGAGCTGCCCGGTTATCCTACATTTTAACCAGAACGCAGAAACACTCCCAGCACACTAAGGCATGTTTTCATGTAGGTCTCGCTAAGAAGACACCAAACAAAATGTAATGTGTCATCAATAAGCTCGGTATTTATACGCTTGCTGCTTTTTCCAAGCACTATTTGTAGGTCTGAGAACAATAAACTAAGAACACTAAAGCAGGCTTTGCAGTAAGAGCCTTAGAAGCACCAGATACTGTGAGCTGCCAGTTTCAAGGACTTCTTCAGCTTTCCGTAAAGAATCCGACATCTCTTGAAGAACTTCCACATTCTAGTATACATTTTGTGCTTCAGCTCCTCGAGTGCTGCAGCTGGTAGGAAGGTTGGTGAGAAGGCAGGCACAAGCACTGGGCATCCCCACGGAGAGCTGGCAGCAGCACAGCAGAGGGACACACGCATCCTCGGAGCAGCTGGGCTGTGCCCAGCGGGGCTGCAGGGCAGGATGCGCCCCTTTGAAACGTACACACCACGAGGATGGAGAGCAGAACAGCCAAAGCAGATCCTTGTAGCTGTGGCATTTTGTGGCAAGCTGGGCAAAGGCAGTTAGTTTTGCATTTGGATGGGGCAGGGCAACCTCTGGTTAACTGCTGGGATCCACCTGGGATACATTTTAGCCACTGAGTGACTGTGCTGTGAAAACTGAAGTGTGTGTCAACACTTTGACTTCCCATTCGCTTGCATCCTTTTACCATTAAAAAAGCAGGAAGCAAGCACACTGAAATAGTATGCCCTTTCTCTATTAATCACCAACTGCGTTAAATTACTTCCAGTTATCTGGACAAGAACACCACCACTTTGTCACCATCTCTGGAGACATTACAGTACTTCTAGTCCTATAGACAGCCGAAGGACAGATGGCTTTTTTTTTTCAAAAAATAAAAAACCAGTATGCTCCGAAACCAACACCGACACCTTCCTCCTCACCTCAGCCCTGTCCCCCAGACCCTGCCTGGGTTATCCTTGCATTTACCTCAAACAATAACTTGAGTTTGAATCCTGCCTTCACTTAGGCAGCTCAAGTGATTACAGGATTTGAAGTTAAAGAAAGACCTGAGCTTCCTGTCTTTCTTCCTGCACATGAAAGAAGTTCAGGGATGGTTAGTTACCACTAACTTCCATATTCCAGCGTAGCACAGAAAAGGATGAGATAGTGCACGAACTACAAGAAATAAAATTAACAGACAAATCAAAATCCAGAGGCATCCACAGCTCTCACACGTAAATACTGAAGACTTTTTTGTTGTTAAATCAGGAAAGCAAACTGTTGCATAAGTCCACGTGCTTTGTGCTTTTACATTACTTTTTTTTAAATACAAGTCTGAAATAGGTTGTCACCTGCAGGTCAGTGATGCATCCCTTTGTCATGACATTGGTTTCGACATCAGGTAGAAGCCCAAATCCTAGCGTGGGATTTTAACTCACTGTAGCCATCTGTTTCAAGAGGATTATATGGATTTTTTTAAAGTGCTAGACACGTTAAAAATAGCAGACAGTGGTTTCAAATGCTTTTTCAGCTTCCTTGTGTTAAAAATACCACCTAAGCTTGAAAGTCAAAGATACATGACCCTATTAATCTGCCGTGCCCATTGATGTCCTGTGATATCTTAAAAACCCACAAACATAATATTCTAAAAATAGATATGTACAAGTAGCAGCCATTTATTAAGACCTTTACATTTGTTTTTCTTGCCTACAGGAAGCATATAAAATCACCAGCTAAGCTTCAGCTATGCACAGGATTTCATTTAAGAGCATAATTTCTAAAATGGTACAATTTAAAAGACCGGATTTTTTTTTTTTTTTTCCAGGTAGCTTAATGCTGAAGTTTTCCAAAGAACATTTGTTACCAAATCTCAACGTGTCGTTTTGCTTCATGCACTTACCGCACACTTCTGAGGAACAACAAGCTGCACACTCATTTCATTCAGGTGCCTGAATAAATAACTTTTTCTCTAATACGTTCTGCTGCTGAGCAACATGAGTATTTCAAGTCTTCTGTTGCTTAGAGAAGAAAAAAAAAAATCCATGCAGGAAGACTAATTTTGGTTCCTTTGCTTCAGATGCCTGAAACAGATCTGAGTTGGCGCCTGTTCTGCATACATTGGAAAAAAATGTCTTTCATCCTATTTCTATGACAGAGAAAAGAGCAACGAACTACACCACTCATATTCTGATCTACAGATTCTTATTTTATTTTACTTACTTTTTGAGCAAGGAACCTGTACATCTTTTTGTAGGAAAACGAGAAGGAAGGAAAGAAGCATTGTCATTCCCACTTGATCAAACAGTTTGTTCAGTTATTTGGGGTGCACAGTGGGCTTCTCACCCTCCTAACATCACCTTACTCTAACCCCAACCAAGAATGCTACAAGGGAAGCTAGACTCCACGACACAATTCCTCATTTTGAGAGGTAACAACAAAGAGACAAACCTTCTATTTCATAGTAATGGCACCTTCAGCTGCCCCTGCTCAATGCCATCTTTCTGCTTATATGGATCTGCTTTGCAGCTGTGCGGCAGGAAGAAATGAGGGAAAGGAGGAGAAACTCTAGGAAATACATTCACAAGAACGTTACTATGTGCAAATCTATTCCAAGTCTTTTCTTTTTTCCCCTCCTTCCTGCATAATCTCGACCCCTGCTTTTATATCCCATTTACAAATTTTGGTCCCTGTACATACATTTTACAAACTGTAGCAAGTCTGGTTTTATACCACTGCTTACAAGTACATCACAGCAGTGGATAATAGCAAGAGAAGTCTAACGCCTCACTTGGTAGTATTTTCTTACAAGAAACACTGAAGAAATTGATACCAGCCCCATATTTATCTTTCGTAATAAAAAAAGCCCCCCCAAACAGGAATTTCCTGTTTAATTAGGTAATTTGACAATTATGTTCCAGTTTATTTTGAAAAATAACCAGTTAAAGGAATTATATCAACGTAAGCCCTAACAGCCTACAGGCTTGCTCTGTTTTCTATCAATTCTCCGATCAAAGCCCTGTAACAAAATCCTGTCTCTGTTTACATCCTTCAATTTTTTTTTTTTATTACACCAGACTTCCCTATCTGTATTGCAACATCATCTGATTGCTGCAGAATTCCACTGCTTTTGCAACCTACATTAGTAACTCCGACAAACTCATTTTCCAAAGACTTTGGCAGTGATACAACAGATTGAAGCCTTTCCCACCTGAAGGTCCTACTTACATTGCAGTGTGGGTGGTGGTCTCAGCTTGCAGCCACAGTTTGTTCACCTCCCAGCTACTCCACAGCCCAGCACCCCCTTGTTTCCCTGCCTAAATCCTCCATTCCCAAGAGGAAAGGGCTACAACCTAAGCTCAAGAATGAAAACAGGAGACTCTTATAGCCGTCAAGGCAAAAAGCCAAGTGTATGCGTACACTAATGAGTTATTAGATAGTGCTAGCAATCCTTTATTTCCAGGAGCACTAAGTTTCACCACCCTCCCTTAACCAAACGCATCCAAAAAACCCTCCAGATGATTCACTGCCGTAATTTGATTTGGAGGTTATTAAGGAACTTTCCACTCAATCCACTTTCAGAACAAGGCTGATATGACAGCCATGATTTACGCAGATGGCGGTGGCAGACATCAGATCAGGCACCACGACACGAGGCTACACCTGGAGCTGCTGCCCCCTCCATCTCCACCTCTCCACATCAGCTCCAGAGCCCTGCATGCCAGGCACCAATGGACAAAAACAAACAAAAAGCCACGGCTGCATCTGGCACCAGGGGTACAGAGGGCAACACCACAAAGGGAAATAAGGGCCCAGTGATGATGTCATACATATAAAGCATGACAGCATCAAGCCAACATTAAATATCAGGATACTCTTAGGTATGTTAAGTAGCACTTGCCATAGCACAGGAAAAAAGAAATTTTTTTTAATTCATATTAATGAATCAAATGCATTTTCTTTTATTATTTCAGAGACAGCTGTCAGCAAACAAAACAGACACCATCATGGCACGGCCCACAGTTTATGGCAGAACAGCTCTGCCTGAGAGCTTACAGAGTAAACACACCAGGCGACCACTGAAGAGGAAAACAGGCATGCTGCACGACCAAATGAGACAGCAAAAAAAAGCATCTTCATCTCAGAGAGCAAATTTACTAATTTTTAAATAATTTTGCTAGGCTTAGTCACCAGAAAATAAGCTAAGTGCTAATAAATGGAAAAACACAAAATAATACTCTTGCTTCCATGCTCTGCATGTACAAACTTGAATAACTAAAAAGATTAAGAGTCGTGAGTTGCAAAAAGCTCTGCTAATTCCTCATGGGAAGTAACTCCTCTCACAGAGCTTTCTCACCACAGAACATCCTTCTCCAGTTGTCTTGCCCAGGGCAGCTGAAGAAAAGGAAATGTTCTCATGCCAAAGTTACTACAACACAATATCCCAACCCCAAAAAACAGTAGCTGTTTTTGCAACCACAGTCCTTCACTTATATAAAAGATTTCATTACAGATAGGCAGGTCCCTTCCTGTTTTGCATATTACCATCCTCTATATCCAGCAGTCTCACAAATTTGACATTAAAATTAATTAAACTGACTGAACGGTGTTGTGCAAAAGTAGATATCTACACTATATATCCAGAGTATACCTACTTAGAGTCCAGAGTTGACTAAAAGAAGCCTGGTGCTTTGGAAAACAATCAGTATTGTGTAGACAGTTATACAAAGCAGGTACTAAAGAAGGCAGCAATTCAAGTTTCTCATGCTTTTAAAGCAGAATAGCGACATATCATCAAAACAGTCCCTTTTGAGCTATAAAACATCCCAAAATAACTTTGCTGCTTGCTGTTATCATTGACTGCATAAACCTCCCATTAGATAATGTATCCTGGAAAATCAAAATCAAAAGATCACTGCACTCGGATTACTCTTCCCCAGCCCCCTTATCACATCAGACTCTTTAAAAATTAATCAGAAATTAAAGTAAATAGGGAAAAAGACTAAATGTACTCCCTGGCTAGAGATAACTGAGTTTTCTCTTCAAAAATTCTAATTGGGAAGCCATCTGAAAGGATTATTTCTGGAAATACGAAGGGTGAGCTGCTTACCTATTTCATCCATTATATTCAGCACTGTACATTCGCTAGCACTGCAGAGGTCTACTGCGAGTCCATAGCATGATCCGTATCACCTCATCCGCACGGCTTCGCTCAGCCTCCTACCCTACATTTAAAAAAATTCAGGCTGGCAATTATGCAAGCTGGGAGGAGAAAGAAGGAGACTTCACGGAAAGAAAAGGTGCAGCCTCAGGAACCGTGAAGGCGCATACCATCAAAACAGCCCTTTGAGGTCAAATCTGACCCGCTCTCACCATTTCTGGCCCAACAACTGATCAAAACGGAGTTTGCCACATCCACAGCATCATGAGATTATATACGAGGGCAGGGAGGGGGAGAAGTCTGCTGAGTACTTCCCTGTGCTCTGCGTCAGTAGATTTGGGCTTAGCCCCTGCTAAGCAGCTCAAGCCGCCGGTTATTGGTGCCGGCAGCTGCCTACCACACTGCCCCACTTCCATCGCGCCGCACGCCGCCGGGAGGGAGGCCTCGGCCAGCCAGCTCCAGCCTGCCCCCACGTAACACGGAGAAGTAGGGCAGCAGAGCCTCCACGTCTGCCTTGGACGGGCCTTCATCCTTTTAAAATGACTCCCTGAAAATTTCAGACAGCTTCCTGCAAGGATCACCTCACAGCAATACTAAGAAATACTAAGAAACCCACGACGCATTTCAAGATAAACAAAATAAATAAAGATGGAATCTTGCGTTAGCGAAGGATTTTTGCACATGTACACATGCAGACTGCTCTCCTAGGTATGTCCAAGATTTTAGTATTGAAGCTTTATGGCACCTGGCATTTTGTGGGCATTGGCAATTCTTGATGTGCTTCTATTGGCTCGATAACAAATGAGCCTTTTCAACGTGCCCAGTGCGATCACTGATGGCAATACTTTGTCCACTGCCTAGCAAGTCAGTTACTAGCAACTTGACAATGGCTACATTACTTTCTTCATCCTCAGGAAAAATAAATAAATAAATAAATAAGTTAAAAAAAAAGTATTCAAACTAAAAGAAATACCTCTGAAAGAATGTCACGTTTTTTTATATGATGTTTTACATATGAGTATTTCACACCTTACAGTGCGAAGTATTATGGCTAAACATAATTCTCTTATGAAATTCCCTTATCATGAAAATTCAAGTACGTAACAAAGTAATAAAGATTGGATTCGGATCTTTAGCCCTCCCATTTCAACACCTCCAGCGTTACAAACACTCTGGCTCCACATCATGAGTTTGTTAAACCAAACCAGTGGCACACGAGGGCTACCTCCTGCGGGTGCTGTGCCTGCTGCCCCACGGCCGTACCCTCAGGAAGGCCTCAGCGGTCAGAGCTCTGCCCTGTCAGCCCAACCAAGGGCCTGGCGAGGGGCTGGGGGCCTGATCCTGCCACAGCCTTCCCACCTACCCATCGCCAGTGGCAGCCCCTGGAGCTCTAACCCCACCTCACCTCTCACTGCTTGGATCCAGGCCTTTTCCTGAAAGCGCTTCTGTCCTCAGCCCTTTGTAGCATCTCGTTTATTCAAATTGCTGGCTCTCTGGTGCAAATCTGCTTCTTCAGCCCTGCAATTGGTACAACTGGGCCTCAGATTTGGCTGGAGGACCTGGTTACCCCATGGCCAAAAGGAGAACTGAGGCTCCAGAGCCCTTCCTGTGAAATTCAGAGCCTGAAGCCGCTTGGTTTTGTGGAACATTAGGGAGGCAGATTGCTAAACACTCTTGTCTTCAGCTTGCAACTCAAATTACAGAGTGTAAGCATCAATTATCTTTGATTATTAATAGTGAAGTTTAATTATAATTAATTATACCATCCTTGTTCTGATGACGAGCAGGTAACTTGCTCTGCAAGAGGTCCCCTTGAGGTACAGCACATATTAAAGGATGGGAAGCAAACAAACAAAAACACTTTAAAGAAAACACAACAAGCTCACTCAGAACATGTCCAAAAACAAAAAAAAACAACCACCACAACCCATTGATAGTGACTGTAAAACAGAACTGAAAATCTGAAGAGAGAACAGGTTAAACCAAGCTCTTTGCTACAGTGATTCTAAAAATAAAAACCAGTGTTTGTGTATTCTGATAGATTCACATTGCTGTTTGGATCATAAGGCCTGAGGACGTAAAAGCTATTCTCTTACGGACACATAGGGTAAATTAACTTGCTAATTCACCCCCTAATGCACAATCCACTGAGCACACAATTACATAAAAAAGGAAAATGAAATTTCATGCAGTCAGGCAGATTAATTTGTTTGCTTTGTAACATTACGTAGAGAGCTTTTTTTTTTTTTTTTTTAATACTGATAAGTACATCTACTTTTTTTTATTATTATATATATTTTTTAAACCAAACTGCATCATTCATCCTTAAATGAGTCACATGCCCAGCATGTATGCACGGAGCATATGCCATCCTTCCCTAGCACTGCCAGACAAAAGCTACATTGCCAAAAATAGCCACACAGCGTGCTAGAGCTGCTGCAGGATGCCCTAGATACATTTAGGGCAGGAAGACTGAGCAGCCCTGCCTCAAGGAAGGGTTAGACGCTAGCCTTCATAATGGGCCAGGACTGGAAAGAGGGAAGAAGCTGAATTTATACCTCTGAAGTTAATTTTTAATAAACATGATTTAGTTGAGGTTAAAAGCGACGGTCATCTGAAAGCTATTTCCATGCAGAGCTAAAATACACATGTATATGCACCAAACATAAGGGGAAAAGGGTGCATTCAAATACTTAGAATGTGCTGTTTTTATAAAAAGGCCAGGTAAAGACAAGGGTACTTGTTTGTTTCTTTTAATATTATACAGAGTTGACTCTACAGGAGTACAGTCCCAAGATTTGATGGGTGTTTTCTTTATTCGGTTTCATAATTTTTTATTTTTAATTTTTAATGTGGTTTCCTCCTACTTTTCTCTTTCTGCAGAGATTAGGAAAAGCTAACGGCTGATGTATTTCCACTTCAGGTAAGACCAGGTAAGAAGCTGGATGAGCTGAATAAGTCAGGACCAGTGTGGTAAGTGTTCAGAGGGACCAAAGATGGGTCACGCACCTTGGAGTGCCAGACCGGCCCCTCGTCAAACATCAGGCTAACTCGTGTTTTGTCTTCTCCAGCACCTCAGTGCTCTGCCAAGTGCACTGGAGGCAGCCCCTGGAGCTGAGGAGAGGAGAGCCCCAGCTCTGCAGCGAGACGCGCAGGGCAGAGGACAGCAGCCGGTGGCTCTGGCGCTACCCCCGCCTCACCTCCTGGAGGCAGGGAGCGCAGGCCGGGCGCGGAGATCGCTGCCTGTATCAAGTGACCGAGACAAAATGGATTTCCCCGGATTAGCAGGGGATTGCCCTCCACGGGCAGGCAAGGCTTCACCTTCAGGTGAAGCAGGAGGAGAAGGAGCGCAGCCTCCAGCCGCAGCATGGCTAAGCGGCAGGCCTTGCCACGGGCCTGTCACTCGAAGGGCTACCGGCCTCTCCTCCTCTCTGGAGGCTGCGCCCTCCGGGCTGCCTGGGATCACTGCAAACAGGAACAGGAGGGATTCGACTTCTCTTCAGCTCCCCAAGACAGTCTAGGGCTCCCCTGGGCTAAAGTTCAGCCCTTACAGTGTAAACATTAACCTACATTATCACAGCTTTTATCCTGCCCTCATAAAAGCTGCGGTACGATGGCGGCACTGTATTTGCTTAGTGGGCAAGCTACCGTTTTAACTCCATGCTTAACTTTCTAGACTTAACTTCCATGAAGGTTCAGCACAGAAAGTGTTGAACAGACATGAAGAGAAAGAACGGGAAATCATTCACAGGAGCTGCCGCTCCTGTTGGCCTGCATTTCTGACACAGCTACCAGGTGCCTAGGGCAGCACTGATGGAGGAGGAGGAAGCTGCTTCGGCACAAACCTGTCTACACAAAGAAAGAGAAAGGGGGCTGGCGAAAAGATGTAAAATATCAGAAAACCTGAGAATACCTGAAAAATTCAAGGATAAATTTCGATATCTTTCACTTCATCTCCCTTTAAAGCAGTACAAAATATTCTAGAGATAGCGTCTTAAAAACATTGTAAATAAGGAAATCTATTTGTCCTTGTGGTTTCCTTCACATTTCAGTCTATCAGTATTCATCAGAAGATGTTGATAAAGCATTATTTAACACAGTATTTAGGAACTTGGTCTCCCATTTCCTAAGCCTAAACCTCCTATTTGTGAGGAACAGCCTAATCCTGTGGAATTAATTAAAAACCGAAGTGTCACCACTTCCTTTGTGTCTATAAATATCTCCATAATAAAATAGCCAATCAAAAATAAAATAACTTGTATCTATCATACAAGTACAGGTTTATTATATTTTTTTTCATTGTTTGCTTATCAAAACATGAATGGATGGGTATTTTTTCATTGCTTAATTTCTGTTGATTAGCAGGCAGTCAAATTTGCAGGACTGGAAACTCCCTTGACAAGGCACATGCTCCCACTGTAGGTCCTCACCAAACTCTTTAGTGCGTTAACAGAAAAAGCTCCTGAAAACCTGAACAAATTACTCCCCCTCCCCAGCACTACCCAACCCTTACAAGTAAGAACACAACGTATTTATTTTCTGCAAAAGTCAGTATTCACTGTAGGATGAGAATAAGTGGAAGTCAGGGCTTCTTGACTGTACTGACTGTACTGTTAGCTTTGCTCCTGGCTTATTATGTGAGTTCTGCCCTTTTATCCTATTCCCTAGAAGAAAAATAATAAAGTTTTTGTTCCTGCTGCTTTTTAAAAGAGACTTTGTGAAACTCTCTCTCTTGATAGATTTATCCGGTGGTAAAAGTCACCCTTCTGGGGATCACACAGGTCTGCAACTGCATGGGTGATGTCCTAGCTCTCAGCAGCAAGCTAGTATGTAAAACACCAAGGAGCTCAATTAAATCACAGCACGGGGACTCTCAAAGCCGATATCATATGTTAAATCACTCCCCTAACCCCAAAGAACATTTTCAGAAAAGAGCTGAGTGTGATGACACAAGACCAAAAAGAACAATGTAAAGATCCCTTCTGCCCTTTTCAGTTAAATCACTTCAAGGGCTGTCCTGGAACAACCTGCTCAAGACATGCTATAGCTAGAACAACAGAACAGCAGAATAATTGGCTGGCAGAAGTGCTCCACAGTTCCTATTCCAGGAAGATGAATAATACATCTTTCTTCTAGTCCTCACAAACCATTTCCCAGGAACAAGGCTTGTATGTGACCCAGGCAGTCTGAGAAGATTCATCAGATGCTCAAGTGAGGTTATGGAATCTCCACTCCTTGGAGACCTTCAAACAGCCCTCTGTGCCCAACAGTGTGATCCAGCTGTGCAAAATAACCATCTTTACCCACAATTACACATTCAGAACTTTTAGCAAGGGGACCTGCCTCAACTATTATGAGTTATCCCAAAAATGTATGTACCTAAACAACAATGCCGGTTACACTGCTCAGTAGGAAGCTGTCAGGATAGTCACGGCTTCCACTGTTGAGCAAAATTAGGAAACTTTTAGTTGCAAGAAGTTTGCATTAAGCAGTAGAGTATTTATGATTCATTAGTAAGAATGAAACAGGGACAGAATGCAGAAGCTTGAGGCGCTGTAATTTGCAGTTAAGTAGTGTTAACAAATTAAAAATATTTCCATTTTATTACCACCACTTTGTAGTTCCTACAAATTCAGGCTAAAGAAATAAAAAGTTACTTTCACTAGTATGTTATTACAGGAAAGACCCAAGAACTTCAGCTAGCCATTCAGTAGGTAGGCTCTTTTCTTTACAAAATGAACACATTTTGAAAAATAACTACTCAGTGCAGTGTCACAAAATGTTATATGTTCACTACAGGGCAGTAACCACAAGCCCTGCTGAAGCACTACCACTCAATGTTTGTTACAATCACCTCTGCAACTACGTGTGACTACACATCCACGGGTTTTACCAGGAGGACGATCAGGAACTGCACCTCGGGTGCTGGTGTGACTTCCTTCAAGAAATTCTCCTTTCTCCTAGGAGACAAAATGCTGCAGAAAGAAGTCTCTTCTGCATTTAGCAACGCTGTGTGTTTGCCAACTCTTTGAGGAAAGAGCTCTGAACTGAGGAACAAGAACAAGAATTTTGGTAGATAAATTTTAGAAAACACATACTATCAAACACAGCAATTACTAGACCTGTGAAAAGAGCCCGAATAACCATGGGACAGTTAATTATTATTTGATTCAATAGCAGAAGCAGGCACCTCATTACTCTCCAAGACGTTTTTTCAGACAGCGAGGACCCTGCAGCCAAAGCCTCGTCTTAGAGCAGTGCCTCATTAGCACAAGTTAGAGTGCTTGCACCAAAAAAAAACAAACAAACAAAAGAAAAACTCCCAAGCCTTCAAAGCTCGCCAATGACTTTGGAGATGGGTTCATTATTAAATAATTAAAACTTCAGAAGCCACACACCAAAGAACTGAGTGTACCACTGTTTTTGTGATGCCATCTCTAAGGCGCAGGCCAATGGCACCAGCACAATCGCTTCTAGCTTCTGTGTTTGAAAGTGCCAGCTTTATACATGCTGGATGACATCCAAAACCCATCATTTTTAACACCTCCCTCTCTGACTCATGATACACTGCTCGCAGTAAAGTAAACGCGGTAGAGTCAAATTGAGTCTACTCAACGCCACCACAGCTCAAAAAGCGCAATACCCTGATAGTCGGGCTGCAAAGCAGTCCATTTCATTCAGAAGATAACAAGACTGATGAGAAGCTAAAGGTTAGATTAGATGATCCTAGAGGTCTTTTCCGACCTAAATGATTCTGATCCTGTGATTGCACCAGTTTGTTGAAGGCAGCTTCAGGTACTAGAGATACACCCGCCCTTGGAAGTTTTCTGTTCTTTGAGATGGATACTGCACAGTTACTTTCTTTCAAGCAACAATTAGACAGCTAATTATTTACTTGCCAAATGTGGTTCAGGTCAATAAATAAGCCAGAGAGACCAAATAAGCAGCATTAAGCTCTTTCAGCCCATTACCATGAGAAAAACTAAGTGCCCTAAGCCTGAAAACAGGAGGTCAAATTCAATACTTCAGAAGAATTACAACGGGGACAAAGTTAGCTGAGTTTTTTTAGTGGTTTTGCACAAGACTTATGTTAAACTTTCTTGCCAAAACAGACTTCTCTACAATTAACATTCCCCAAAGGTAGCACCCCTTCTTATGACAGACTTAACACTACTCTAGCCATAAGTTACACCTAAAAAGGACAGGATGACAGCTCTGCAAGTCATTTGTGGCTTGGAGAAGAGCAGCCTATTTGGTTACAATCATCCCGTGCAATATGTTAAAATCTCCAAGGTCACTAAGTCTTGTTTTTCCACACACCATTTTTTTAATTCTCAGCTTCAACTCTCATTCAGATAGGGCTTTATTAGAAGACCTTTGGAAAAAGGTTTTAAGGACTGTGGAAAGCAGCCTAAATTTTTAAATGCTAATAAACTGAAGTGCTTTAGGGGAGCCATAGTGGGTGCCATCTGATACCACTGGAAGTCTTCTCAGCTGTGACAGCAGACTACAAAATTCAGTGCTTACCTAGGTGTTAACTACTACAGACAGTGCTCTAACAGGTTTTTTTCCCCGCTGTCTTAGAAGAAAAGTACTTGACTTCTAACAGAGCAAGAAGAGGATCTAGGATCTTGGTCTGCACACTGTGTGTTTCATTTTGCCAAAGCTCGTCATATGAGGGAGAGAGAAAGAGAGAAGGAGACCCTCTCATTGTCCCAGTATGTAAGTGTTCCTACTTTGCTTACCTAGAGGGAAAAAAATTGCCTTTGCAATGCTTATCTATTTTCTTCCTCAAATAATCAGATTTCAGGTACTGGAATATTTGTCCATGGTGGCTTGCAAAGCACCTCTGTCACAGTGTGTGGTTGATTTGCTCAACTAAAGTATAAAACGTTATCCAGCATTGCACTACTTAACAGCAGCATAAAGTAAAGGCATTTGGAAGGCAACTTCAGCATGTGGAACTGGGCAGCAGTATCTGCTACATAACAGGAAAGCCGGATCCCATTGGATTTCCCCATTTAATGATCCCAGAGCGCAAAGCAGAATGAAAGTCTAATCTATGCCTACAGGGATTTCCCAACAGCTTTTAATACTTGCACGTAGAAAAGTCTTCTCAGAAGGTTTACAGGCAAAGCACCATGTTCTCCTTTTGTGAAAAGCATTTTGTGTTAGATATATACACATATATATGTTATGCTATGTTACATATGAAGCACGCAATCTAATTTAAATACCAGAGCAAAACGACAACCAGATAGGTTGGGTCAAAAGAAAAGGAGAAAGTGCTGTGTAGAAAATGGGAAGTCAGCGCACTGTTGCTCAGCCACAAGTAATTAAAGCTTCCCTGTCTGGCTGTTTTTCAGAGTAATATTCAATAATCCCTACTCAGGCTGAAATACTGCAGTCAGATGGGAAAGCTCTTATTGTAATCACTGTTGTTAGGAAGTCCTGCAGAAATGAATTTCCCATCCCCAGAGAGGGAAAGAGAGATTGTTCCTGTAAAATGTTATTAGACGTGATATTTGTCACAGGAACTTTGATGTGAAAAGGCACAAAAGGCAGTCATGGCAGCACAGCTCTCTGAAGGACTGTTAATCAATACCTGACTTTCCAGCAACCAGTCTCAGAAGACAGTTGCTTTATAACTAAAAACACGCCTCCCCCAAGCGAAGAACATGCTTCTGTATGATGCACTGGAGAAAAAAAAATCAGAACTCTTACTTTGAATTACAGCTGTTGGATCCTGCTGACTCCACAGAGCATCCCATTTATTAGCGTGCAGTAACTCTACCAACCCACTTCAGATACTCCACAGCATCATTATTATAAAAAAAAACACTTCAAAATCAAGGTCTAGAGAAAAGCCGAAGGACAGCACTTTACTGAAAATTTAAGCTAAATCTTCACCGAGTGCTAAAGAGAGCTTCTAGTAGCAGCACGGCACACCGCACTCCTGCTTCTGCCAAGCAATAGCAGGGCCTGTTTGCAGCATAAATCCCTTCTGTGGAAACCTTGGGATCGGGAGCTGATTCAGAAACACACTGCGACCATGGACATGCTGCCTTCGTTTCACAGGAGTTGAAGATGAGTCCTGCATACCTTGACCTTAAAAGCTCCAGCCTTGGAGTGTTGCTCACTATGCAGATGCTGCAAACGAGTGAAACCTGTAAGGATGGTGATCAAACAAAGCCTAACAGAAAGAGGAGGTGACCATAAACGTCACCATGGTATGAGAACACTTTGGCTAACGTGGGTCAGAGCAGCAATCCAGGTAACTCACGGGGAGAGCGATGCTCACAAGAACTCCCTGAACACAAACTGACAGTCATTTTGTTACCTCAGTGCGAGACTAACTCGGTGAATAAAAAGCCTGGCGCAGAAGTAAATAGATGCATGATGTAATATTTCAGAAAAAGCCAGTTGGAAGCGCAAGAACACACCGAAATGCTGATAACCCAGGCGCAGTGTCAGGCACGTGCTGCTTGGTCTGCAGCCTGGTTTTACTGCCAGTACCTCGCTCAGCAGCTGGTTGTTGCTGTCCTTTCTGGTTTACAGATGGCAGCTGCCATCTGCTTTTTCTTCACCCCACTCCTCTCTTACTTTGCAGTTCAGACTGCAACTAAACACAGTTGGGCACTGTAGCTAGATGGCTGCAAAAGCATTTTTCGCAAACTTTAAGCGTTCTTCCTCTACTGAGGGAATGAGAGCGAGGGAAACATTTTTATTTTTTTTTCCCCTAACAAAAGGGAATGCACATAAAATGTGAAAGTAGCATTGTCTGGAGTTTGTGTGGACTGAAGGCCTCAGATGGGGTGCACCTTCCTCACCTGACGTTTCTCAGCGAACTAGCACTTGCAGTTAAGGAGCAATGGCAAGCAAGAGAGTTCAGCGGTTGGTTTTCCACCACACTGCCACTGACATCACACCTATGTGTCCTCCAAAACAGCTCAGACATGTTTGATCTCATTCACGGTGCCTCAGCATACGAGCCAAAATTTCGTAGTGTAATATTCATTACTGCATTAGTCAGCACGCAGATAATGAGGAAACTGAAAAGGAAAAAAAAAAAAAAAAAAACACTAAAATTGGCTGCAGAAATGAGTGATTCCTCATGTCAAGGGTGGGTAACTGGATAAACCTGAACTTCCAAAACCGCTGTCTGAAAAGCTTTCTGAAACAGAATTGAGAAACAGGAGCTTTGTGTGCTCGGATACAACGGTGTGAGCCAAGCTCAGCCAGCCGCTCTGTAATAAAACTTGCTCGTGCAGGAGTTTAAAGCAAAGCTGAAAAAGATTTGGAACTCAAGAAAGGAAAACCAAGCCTTCCAGCAAACCTAATGATAGGTTTTAGGATGTTAGGAGATTTTTCATCAGTTGAAAACAGGACTCTTCACTGGAGTTTTTACTAGTCAGATGGGCTCACCTCAAGCAATCATATTCCCAACAATCACATCAAAATTCAGAAATGTTACTTTTAAAAGTATGTTATTCTGCTTCCTCACTCCTTTTCCTCATCTCCTCTCGCTACACAGGCAATAAAATTTCTCCACTGCACTCGGATCCCTCAGAGGCATCCCGTTGCTGACAAGGAGAGGACGAGCACATCGCCAGTACCTCACGCCACGCAGCAGCTGGTGGCTACGGCACAGGGCTGCAACAGGGCTCTTCTGAACACAAAGCCCCTCCAGCTGGAGTATTTTTCCTAGCTGCAGGGGACTGCAATGGCCCTAAAGCTTGTTCTACAACACTCCAGTGCTAAACTAAAGTCATCACCAGATCACGGGAGAGATTTGTGAGCAGTTGTACCTGGCATGGCAGATTATAGGACAGGCCTCCCTACATCTGCTCCAGATGTAAGAAGAAAGGTGATTGTGAAAGTCGACTGCCATGTGAGGGATCAGGCCAATTAATAGGCACGACTGGAGGTTCAGACTGCAGCAGTACCAGAAGAATAAAAATAAAGACTGGTTGTCATTCACCTGGCCTTCGGACCATGAATTAGCTCTGTAAGTGCATTAACCAGTTCCTTCTGGGACTTTGAGCACCTTGGGTATTTCTCTGGGGTTGCTGAGGTTTTGGGGTAACTCAGCTCCTCAGCAAGCTGACTCTTTGCTTCCTCTTCCAGGCTGATTTTAAACCCAGCCTCCAAAAGACACTACTGGAAACAATTCACTGAGGTTAAGGAAAAACTGTAAATCCCCAACCCGTTCCTGCAGCTGTAAAAATTGCTTAATCCCAACGAGAGACCAAGCAGCAAGGGGAATAAGAGCTTCATCTGCTGTTCCTCTGACGAGGCCCACAGTCCCTGTGACTTGTCACGGGAGACTCCTGCCTCCCCCGCAGCCAGCTGTACGGGCACCAGCACCAGAAAAGGAGCTATCCTCTGCTATCCTGAAGCGAAGGACGTACCAGCTGCAGGATTCCTGCCCCTCGCAGTCTGCTGCTTTCCACGTGTTGCTTCCCAGCAGTCTCAGACACCTGTGCTTGGTTTGCTCAAACTCTTGATTTCGAGCCCACTTTCTTTCCCTTGCTGGCACCTGCACAGGTCAGGACGCCCCTGACACGAACTGGAAGCTGGTCCCTGCAGAATAACGTGTTGCCTCTACAAAGCTAAAGGGCGACCTAGGAAGGCCAGAAGGAAGGCAGAAATACTTCAAGGCACAAACACTCAACCTGTCTTCCTGCTTTTGGAGACATGGCCATGAGGCTGACGTGCCTTGTTATAAAAGCATCAGCAGATCTGACACAATGGGGAGATAATCTACTTGCCAGCGTTAACAATAGGGAACAAGTATTATTTTCTAAATGTATCTGGCAAACAATGAGGATCCCACTGAAGCCACAGAAGGTGTGTTCTGGCCCAAACCCACTAATCAGCTCCCCAGCCCAAACAAACCGTGACACAGGGCAGCTACATGCGGCTGCCAGCCCCGGCGCAGCAGCTCGGGATTCATTCCACCACACAGCCTGCCCCAAACCCCAGGAGAAACCCGCATCCAGGTGAGGGTGATGCGCCTACAGGAGCATCATGTTGCCTGCTCGAGCCATCAGCAGCAAGTTAATCATGTAAAGGAGAAACAGGAGCGAGCATTCAAGGGCTTATCTTCCAAAACTGCCAGCATAAAACAAAAATTTCATCAATCTGCTTGATACCCTGAGTAATTCCTACCTCGAGCTTGCCTAAGTGGTTCCATTACATCTCCACGTGCAGACCATTAAAGATGGGTTTGGGACAATGTGGATGTTCAGTGGCTGTCACACTCAAACCTACAAACCAGCGGGACGGGACATTTTTGTGGAATTCAGCAAACCAGATTCCACTCCTCTGAACGAGAGGAATGCTTGGCCTCAAGCGATGAGGTGTGAAAGCCCACATTTTAGAATATTCCCTAATTTCATTGCTGACGTTTAACAAGCAAATAAATGCAGATGAAACGTTGCCCATAGCCTCCCTCACTGTCATTATACGCCTTACCCACAGCCATTAACATCCACTCCATGCTTCAGTGCAGGTGAAACTCAGGTGTGTGAGTTTCAAGGAGCATCTGGCTGCAGAAACAGCACATTGTGAAACGCACCTTCCCAGGGAGCAAGGGTTGTTTGTCAAAATAGACCAACTTGCATCGATCATCATGGCACCTGTCCTCCAGACACCCCACTGTTGTGGCCTGGGGTTGGGCAGGCTGGGCTAAACGATTCCTTTGTGTAGCTTTAAAGTGCAGCTCATTTCTGAGGAGACGTCTGGCAATGACACAAGGCTCTCTGTCGGGACACTTTCACGCAGATCTCTTCATTCTCAAATACCAGAAAAACAAGTTCTCCAGTTGTAGAGCACAGGCTGAATTTAAAGAAGCGTGGAAGAAAAAAAAAAAAAAACAACAAAAAAAAAAACCAAAAAAACAAAAGAACAAAAAGTTCTCCGTGGGTAGCTGAGTAAGCAGAGAATGCATACGTGTGAGTTTGTGCAGGGGAAACGACGTGCTCCCAGTGACTCTGCTGAGCCCAGCAGCGGGAGGAGGTCCAGCATCACTTGCTCACAGCCAGTCTGTGCCAGCTCTCCTGGAGCTCTCCGCAGGGCGATACGGCAAGCAAAGGTTTCTGTTAAAAATAAAGCCAGGCTTCTGCCTGGATACAAAGGTGAGTTCGAAGCAGCGAATGGATGCAGCGGTTTCTGAGCAAGCTCGCAAAACAGCAGGAGTGCCAGGAGACTCTTGACAACACTACAGTCACAAAGCCACCAGGGGATCTTACTGTAACATTTCTTCACCTTTTGTGTGCTTAGCTATTGTCCCATTTTCCCACTATACATGCAAGCACGGGAGCACCCAGGCTTGGTACCCCAGGCTTTGTACTGCAGCACAGACAGGCACAGAGGTCTGCTTCTTCTTGGTGTCGTCTCATTCCAACTGCATATTACCATAGTGACACCTTGAAAAACTGTTATATGTGTGTTTGCAGGGAAAAAAAAAAGAATGCTATGAGACCACAGAGAACTTCAAGATCCTTGGGTGGATCTACCACTTCCCAGGTTTCTTTCCCTCAGATAAGAAATGACCATAAAACTTTCACATGCACCTCCCCCTGAATTGCATTCCCAATTCAGGATTTTTAAAACAACTAGTTTTACAGCGATAACAACAAATAAGGAAAAAACTCGGCTGTTTGCTATTAGCCTTGTGTGTGTCTCTTATTGTACAGAACTTTCAGAGTGGTCTGAATTAAGTTGATCTCAGATCTGTTGGTCCCTCCGACGAGCGTTCCCTCCTGCATGTACAGTGACCAAGCGCTGCACCCTGTTCTCACCTGGACAGCTCTGACGAATGCTCTGCCACCCTTTATATCTTGTTTGCAATAAGCCTGGTGACTTACAGAAGTTGCTTTGCAGAACTCAGTCTTTTCACTAATTAGGATTATCCTCAGTTCGCATGCCAAGTCCAGCTGGATTCTTTTTAACAAGTATCTTGTTAAACTTTAAAGACAACCAACGCTGCCCATTTTTGGGTTTTCGCCATCCGCACACTCGGTGTCAGGTACGCTCCCTGAACGCATGAATAATCACAGGCTGCTTGCCCCACAAAATCAGCTGACAAAATATACGGACACGGCTGTCCAGAGTGAGCAGTGGGAGCCTGTTCTGGGGGAGCTGAGCTAGAAGTAAGATGATTCCTGCCCAGCACAGATAAGCGCTCAGCAATCCCCACGCACCCTTTGATAAACGGGCTGGGTTACAACACACGCCGAGTCCTCAGACCTGGGACTTTCACTCCGAGAGCCAGGGAGACCGAACAAATCAGATTTGCTCCGCTGGCCTGCAGACACGCTCCCTACTGCCCCTGAGACTTCCAGCGTGGTCACGTTACATTATTACAAATAAATTACTTAATGCTAGGATCTGCTTGCCTTTATTACAAACATGTTGTCTCACGGTATCCAGCACCTACAGCTATGAACGATGAAGTCCTTTGAGGAGACAGCTTTGTAGCAGCTTTCAGAAATAACACAACATCCTTCTGGACCCCCAAGGGCTACAAATCCAGCTGTGAATGTACATTTTTTTGGTTGTTTTTTAACATCCATGAAAATGACAGATAGTTTGGATTCTCACCTTCTGGTGTTGGCTAGCAGAAAGGAAGGAGTAAATGCATAGAAACATGAGCAAAATCCACTAGCAGGTGCAGGCTCACAGACCACATCATCCTGGTTTCTCAGCCCTACCCCTGCACCTATCCTGTACTGTAATGACCCCTCGTACCTTTCCTTCCACCCCTTCCCCTAACTTTACCTCAAATGCAGACGGGCAAGATAAGGCTACCAATTGCCCCCAAAACCTCTGAGAGCCGATTTTGGTGAGCCAGCTCAGCGGCCCGTAGCCGCTGCTTGCTGTCCTGCCCCCAATGAACCCAAGGCCAGCCTTCTGACTGGTGCCGTGAGGCCCCGTTTGGAGAGCCCCCACCCCGTGCAGCTGTGCTGATGTGAAGCGGGGTGGAAGCCAGAGACCAAGCCGTCACTCCGGATCCAGCCCGAGGCAGAGACTCCACAGCGTGGGATAAGATTGTGCTTCCACACCCCGTGCAGTACCTGTTTTGTAGGTATACGGTTTCAGTTTCCAGGACTATCAGTTTAATGCCCTTGAAGATGCCGAATCCCCTCCTCTTTCTGGCCTCTTACGTTTGGGTATAAACACACGGGTACAAATTAACAACTGAATTCAAAGTTAGCCGATCTGAGTTTAAGAAGGCATTGCTATTCCCCTTATACAGGCAGAAGACAAATTAAGCGTGTGAGCAGTCATCTTGAAAGCAATCTCCCTCGTCTCCCTGGATGAGCAAAGCTTCCAGCTCAAGCACGCGTTACACAAAAACACTGCCGTCCGGGCAACAGCAGCAGAATCTGCTGGTGATCACAGACATCACTGCCATGCACCAAAGGGCTGGAAAAAGCCCTTCTCTTGCTTGTTTCCGAGATGACAAAGAACCAGCGTGACTGTCCAGAGACCAAAAGCACAGCTGTCTGGCTTTCTATTTGCAGCAGTACTTGCTCGGCAGGTTAGAGGTACGTCCCCTCCCTCAGTTTCAAATCAGCAGACAGGTGAAGGGTTTGACTGTTAGGTTTGCTGAGACTTCCTTTTCCTTCATTTACCCTAAGTATTTCCTAATAAGGTAGATGTTTCAGTCATTAATTATGCAAATGTGTAACCCAGAATTATGAGCATCACTTTTCTATGCTCTTCACACGATAGTTTCAGAAACTTAACACAAACAATTGTCAGAGGTCTCCCCAGCAAAGGAGGAAGGGGAGCAGGCGTCACTTAAAAATTTCATAAAGCTGAGTAATTGCTGAGACTACAGCCCAGGTGCACAAAATCAGCACGGCAGGAGAGGGAAATGCTCAGGTGAACTGAGCTGTTTGTGCCTGCAGCCACAGTTCACACACGCACAGGGATGGATGCATTTCATTTACCACTATCTATCTAGATATGCTGTGATCTACATAAAAAAAAAAAAACCACCCACGCCATCTTCAGTCACAGAAACCAGATTTGTTCCACAACACAAGCTTTATGGGAATATTGATGCTGATGTAAATACGGGGCCTAAATAAAGCAAATAGTCACGCATGACATATATTCCATATGTGGTATATTTTGGGAAGGAAACAGATGAGGAAAATCACATTACTTTATCCAGACACTTCGAATTACTGCAGAAGTGAGGCTTTTGCAGCAAGAGGTACAGATTTCAGCCTTTTTTTTTTTTTTTTTTCCTAGGAAATGACACTGAAAAATGTGCTGTAGATGCCAATGCTGCACTGAGAAGCACGGCTCTAACAATTGAAAATGCAAGTGCCAATGTTAAAATGTCAAAAAGGTCACTTTGGAGACGCTACCATACCACTTTGCTGTGGATTGATTTCTAAGGCTGCTTAACACAACAAAACCAGACATGCCTGCAAGATTTGTTTTAGGTAGATGCTAATCCCAGTAGGAAGTTGAGCCTTAATTCAAGTTCAGACTTCACCCAACAAGCAGCACACAGGATTTATTACCTGGAAGTCACCGGTCTGTGTAACTACCACACAGCTTGGGTGCCTATGCCAAGTCTCACCACTCTGGGCTTACAAACAAGACACAGATTTTGCTTGAACTAGTGTTTTGGAAAAAGGAGAAAGGCAACTTTCAGGACTTTCAAGGAGCAGATTTAGCAGCAGAACTTTTAGTTAGCTACTAAAATGTATCAAGGGAATGCCCCCGTCACACACCCCCTTGCAACCAACAGCTACGGCCAGCAATCCCATCAAACCTATCAGAGTATTAAGAATATTGTCTTAATAGACGCAGGCTCAAATGGAATTTGCATTCAGGCTTGTAGAAAGTTCTCAGGCATGGACTGAAGGAAAACAAAATAGAGTTCTTTTACCTTTCTAACTATCAGTTAGCTAATTGATACACAGAGGCAAGTAGCAACATTATTCAGAATCCAGAAGTCAAATGCTGCCTCTTTCTGCCCTCCTAAAATACACATTTAACTGCTAGGAAGGGGCGGGGGAAAAGAAGAGAGGAGAGGAAGTTAAAACATTTGGTGAAAAAGCACTGAAAACAATTCACATCAAAGGAAAGGAAGTATTAGGGGCATGTGGCTACAGAGACTGCTTTTAATATCTCCAGATAAAAAATAAAATCCCTGACAAACACTTTCATGTCATTATTTGTTTACACTGGAAGAACAAACTCGGTGTGCACCTGACTTCCCAGATTACAGCAGGGACAGCCAAAGATGAGAAAAGAAATGGCTGATACTGAAATCCATTTACAGAAAATCTCACAACTGTTAACCAGTTTACGATCCCCACAAATATTTATTTCCCAGCTGACAAAAACAACCCTCATATGAGCTGTAAAGCAAGACTTAGTATTCTGAAAAGACCTGAACTACCCAAAATGGGGAACATTTTAAAACCTGGGATGATATTCAAATATCCTTAATGGAGGAAGGAACTGCCCTATTACTTCGGAATATCAGACCATTAAAGGCCTCTTGGGTCTTGAACTGCTGTAAAAGGAGAGGCTCAGCACGATTCTAGGCAGCAGAGATGACATCCTACCTCCTAGGGACATGGCACTGACTCCGTTTGTGCTAGGAATGAAGAGAACGAAGAAAAATCTCAGCAGCTGCAGAAGTGGCTGAGCATACAGCAAACGAGAGGTCGAGAACTGAGATGAAGCAGACAAGGTAGAGGAGCAACCTCCGACCTCCAGCACCTGCAGCCCACGTGTGCGGGGCTCCTGCCCGCACCCACAGACGGGTGAACAACTGCGTGCATCAGCATGTGAGGGCTGGTCTGGAGATGGTGAGAGCCATTCTATTAACTACTAAAAGAAAATCAAGTGAGTGTGCTTCCAGAAGATTTTGTATAACCTGCTGTGCTATTTCTCACTAAAAGCATCCAAGGTAGGTCACCGATTTACTACCTTACTAAAACATCATGCACGTGCTAGGAGCACAGAGAGCAAACCACGTACTACCACGTCTACTTACAACTCACAGCAATAAAAGAAAAAAAGACAGATCAAAAATGGGATCTCAGTTTTAACAAGAGAAGCAAAGGATAATCACATCTATATAATTGCTGCAAGCAGAAAACAGCAGCCAAGTCAACAAGAACTTTTACCCTGGGAAACTAAACTATCTGTGCCATTGAACAAAACCAGGAAAATTATTGATTCTTTGCTTTGTGGACTGTTGACTCTGGAAGTCACCCAGAGGGTGATAATGGAAACTCAAATCCTTCTTAAAACATTAAAAAACTTGACCTCATACTAGAGTTTGCATCTCCATTTTATATGGGCAGTTTCAAATGTACGGAAGAGTAAGTAACTATGTACACAAGGCCTAACACAATGGGCACGTTAACAATGACTGGCAATATGATGTTATCATGACGCTCAAATCTGTGGAGTTCTTTACGATGATGAAGAAAAGCAGAGGCTGCAAACCCAGGCAAATTCAAAACTCCGGAATTTTGTTAGAGCTACCAAGCTACCTTTTTACTTCAAGGAAAAGAAAACAGCTTGTTAGCTGTAATAAATATACATACTATAAATTTGCTATTCAAATGCTTGCTTGCTAGCCTCTTCTGTTACATGTAGAATGGTAATGTCTCAAATTCGAAACACTATCTTGAGGCTACAAACTGGCAGATGTTTTGTAAACAAGCAAACAAAAAATCTGGTGCAATTTTTTTCCTCCCCTGAATAAGACAATGGAAAGGAGTGGTTATGTAAATCTAATCACTTGATCACTGAAAAAAGAATCAGAATTTTGATGGTTCAAACTTAAAATTCCAGTCACAACTCTGAGGCAGCATCCCTGCCAGACCAACAGAATTTAAGCACTAGGATTCAGGTGGAAAGCATTAATTACATGGTGCAAGGCAGTCAGTGGCTACACAGGCTTGACAGACCTCTGATATAAATCCATGACCATCAGCATCCCTCCACCACCACCACTCACTTACATTAAACACCACAAATAATTTTTCTTCAGCAGCTACAATTTGTTAGCGAGCCCTGTCTTTAGTCAGGCTTACCAAAGTCAGCATATCTGAACATGTATATATAATTTTTATACTCTGCCAAAGGCACACTGCCCCTTATGCACATGCACGGAAGTAGAGCTAATTTTATCTTGTCTGTGGCAAAGCTGTCTTCTCTATCAGGCTGCTATTCTGTCCTGTATTCCCCAAGCCTACCACCAGCTCTGTTTACAGGTATTTATCCAGGCTGCACACACAAATTCACTGATGTATTTGTGATGCAGGCCCCTTATCTCTGCCTGAAAACAAGCTTAATAACTAAAAAGTATTCTTTCTCTCTCACATCCAAAGCAGGCGATTGCATAACAATCGGGGTGGCTTAAACACATACATCTGTCACACGCGGGGCATTTGCGGGTGCCAGTATGCACCGCCAAACTGCGCCAGTCGCTGTCAGGCTCTCGGTGGCACACACGGGAGCCAGCAAGGCACTGTGGCGGCTGCGCTCCCAGCCCAGCCCAGCCCAGGCTGCAGAGCCATGGCATACCTTTCAGCCTCTTGGAGCTGCCGTTCTTTTGCTGCTCGTCCTCTTCGTTAATGGTGAATAAACCCAGGGGATTTGGCCTGGCACTTGTCTTCTTCAATCGCTCTTGACGGAGGACAGTAGTTGAACCAGGCATGTTGCCGCTGCCTCTTGCTTATTCCAAAAAAGAAAAAAAAAGTAAGCCACCGCAGCCCCTGCCCAGCAGCTAGCTGCAACGCTGCCTGTTCATTTGAGCACTTCTGATGGATCCCCTACGGACGAGCGGTATGCAAACAGCTGACAGACGCCAACATCCACTCGGCGGCGAAGGGCTCGCAGTCTTCCCCCCACCTCCAGGAGAAGCCCGAACTAAAGGCACGTCGGTTCAGATGCTGCTCCTTGTCGCTGCCTTCCCCTGCCTCAGCCGGACCCCAGCCCGCAGCTCAGGGCTCCTCGCCGCAGCACCTCCTTCCCCGCGACCCTCTGCCAGCTTCGGCACGCTGAAATATTCAGCAGGCAAGGCAAGAGGAGCAAACACGATACGCCGCTGCTGCTAGCAGTTGCCCTGACAACACTGACACCTCCTAACCAAGGGAGGTCTCCCCGACACGCTGGTGGCCGTGGGCAGCCCCTCGCTGCCTGCAGAGGTTGGGGCCGCGCTTGCACAAGCCGATGAGCAGCGGGTGAGAAGACGCCCGGAAGGCCCCGGGCATGGACCTGCCTCTTGCCAGCTGCTCTGTTAGTCGTGTTTAGAGTTTAAGCCTAATCTAAATGAAAACAAGGAGGATGAGTCTTCTCCCATATATGCGTGTGTTGTCTCCCCTCCCCTCGACTTAATCACCTTCCCCTGCGCGGCACACCTCTTGCATTAGGAATGCACACGCCCACAGTTACCGGCAGGTGTTGGAAAATTCTCTTCCGTGTGTGGAAACTCAGCGATCAGGATCTCTGGCTTGTACAGGTAACACAGGGCAGCGACAGGACTTTGGGAGTTAATATTCAGCACCTCAGCAGCGGCTTTACAGCACCAACTGTTAACGTCCGCTTTGCAAAACGAGCAAAGTACAGCCAACCAGCTAACTAAAACGCCACGAGGTTTACTTTATATGTTGGCACTCCGGACTTTCTTCAGCCGCTTATGACAGAGTTATGACTTGCGAGCGCTTGCTCACAAGTTTCGCAGCCTGCGTGCTCCGCTACTCACAGCTCCAGCGCCGCTACGCAACACCCCGTGCCTTTCACATGTGATACCCAGGTCTTTACCCGCTTCAAACCTCTCCAGCTGAATGTGTGCCCACTGTTTGAGAAAGCCACGGGGCAAAAGAAGCACCCTGTGCTTGGGCACCAGTCCTGCCCCCGGCCCGCAGCCCACCTCTGTCTCCTGTGGCCCTGTCTCCTCCCAGCCATGCCCTGCCACCGGGCTCCACCTCAGCTTCTCTGGGCGTACACAGAAGCTGTACACGATGACATCTGCCCACGGGTAAAGACGCTCTGTGCTGCAGGGTGTGGGCAAAAAGAAAAAAAAAATAATAAAAAAATCACCTCTCTAAAACAAGCTGTTCTGCAGCTCAGCAATTTACCTTCCAGGGTTTATACCGCCTACCACAGTGTGCCATGAGAGAAACAGCTCCATTCCTCAAATCCCATCCCCTTACCTGCCTGCCACAAATACCACACAACCACAGAAAGTGGGATGTAGTTAGTATCATGAATACTTTTCACATGTGCCTGAGTGTTCCTGCAAAAGAAAAGTACCAGAAACCAGCAGCTACACGACAGCTCAGCTGAGTGTAACTCCCCTCCCTCGTGCTGCCTTAAGCCAGGGAGAAAGGACTCCTGAAAGGACACCCATTTAAACATTTTGCCCTGTGGTTATTTTTGAAACGACATCAGTTGTTCACCTTTAGTTGCCAAGCCATGTAAATAGTTGCTCTAAATGGTGTAAGAAGTATCCAGCACCCCAGAAGGCACCTGTCTGGAGGGGCTTCCAAGCTGACAGGTACGACAGGAGGGAAATGGAGCTGCTGAAACAGGGGTCCTCCTCAGGAGGTGCTCTGAGGAACCACGGAGGACAGCTACAAGGCTGCCTTCCCTGGTCCTTGCAGGACCCCTGCGCCCATACGAGGGGCTCGCTCCAAGCGTGGAGTTCTTCTAACATAGGCTAGAGGCCTACCAAGGCCGGTGTGTGCTAAGAGGCGCAGGTGGCTGAGGCACTGGTGCGTGTTCCCTTCTGCTGACTTACTGACGCTGAGGTGAATTCTGACAGGAATATGATCGACAGCAGATCTGACCCCTGCAGCACGATTTTACTTCAAAGGCCCTGTGGCGAAAAGCTATGCCAGCCCCACAACGTGTTCCTGAACGCCTCACAGTATTGCACCCAAACCACCTGCAACCGATAACAAGAGTACCTCCTGGAAGACACCACATAACTTCAGGTGGTTTTTAAAAAACAAGCCATTTGTTTATATATCCCCTCTTACCCATTTCTTCCCGTCCCTCACTAACCCTTAGGCACAGTGCACACCACCACAAGCATGGCAGAGCCCGTACTGACGCTCTCAGGAGATGGAGCCAGGACAACTCCAGGGCAACTCTTACCTTGAGGGCAAGAGAGATATTTTTCCTTTTTACAACACTGTCAAAGTCATTATCAGCTGAACCACTACACTTAAACACAGCCACTTTCACCTGCTGGATTTGATAGGTATAATTTCCTGCACGAGGAATTATCTGATACGCAACAGTCTCAAACAGCAGTTTGAACAAAGACTATTAGGATAATTATATTGTGATCTGGGACATATAAATATTTATAACAACGTGCTAATGGATGTGTCTGCTTTAACACCATACATTAACGCCTGATATCTCAACCTATTAAACACGAAGCAGGTTGAAGCCAGTCACTGTGACACCTATTGCAGTCTACTATGGGTAATCTGATCATTTCCAATGGCTGAACTCCAGATTTCTATCTTTCATTCAGAGGATTGTCTCAATCCCTGTAACTATCCACACGCTACATGAAGCTCATTACTGTGACATGAAGTATAACGAGCCACATGCAACGCCCTGAGGAGCAGCACCCTGCCAGCCCAAGGCCTTCTGCTCTGCTTGGCAGGGTGAGCCTTCCTACTCTTTTGGAGAGGGCAAAGACAAAAGGCTGTGTCCAGCACAAGTTCACTATCTGACAGAAAGGGAAATCCTTGTGAAGACAAGACAGAGATGGTGCTAACTCGGACTGTGTACATCTTCAATAGAAAGACCATGCCAAGCCTACAATCTAGAAGCCACCCTGTATCACTGGGCACGTCGGGTTACACTACAGAAAATGAAGCCAGTTGAACGCAAGATCATATACTGTTACAAAAGGAAGAAGAGGTCAACTTATAGACAAATCGCCTATGAAAAGCCCTGCATACAGAAGCACCCATAAGGCGCTGCTGTATCTCAATATGCAGATTTTTCCTCCACTCCACAAGACACTCACTGTACATTCAAAAAGTTGCGTTTTCCAGGAATTTCACATCTTTCTCCTTCTGTTTTCTTAGGATAAGAGCAGATATAATATAAAAATTCTCCCGTCTGGCACTATTGTGCAACCCAGACACGACCATCCATTGAGTAGACCATTAGATAACCTCCAGCCTTCAAGCTCCCCCTTCCTTCCCACTGCCAGTCAGGACAGTAAAACAACCAACCAACCCCAAAACAGAAAGACCCCAAAGATGCAGATGTTTCAATCCAGTTCCAGAAGCCAGGGCAGCCTGCTCTCCCCTTCCTTCTGACACTTGCACACCCCGAAGCCTGAGGCAACTGGAGAGAAACAGAACGTTCAGAAGGATCCTGAAAAGGCTTCTTGGGAAAGTACTCACTGATTCCTATAAAAGTACTTCATCTCTTTCAAAGTACTTTGCATAAGCTTATTATTATTACCACTCTAAGAGATACTCAGCAACTACTGAAGCAATAAAAAAAAAAAAGTTTGGACTGTGACAAACACAAGCTGAACAGAGAAGTCACATGTACCTTAGTGCTTTTAGAGCATTATCCACAATCCCTTTGCTATCCTGTTCTTCAGTATTACTGAATATAAAATAAAAACAGTTCCATTTCTGCTCTTGGATAACAATTAAAGGCCTTTTAGCAGAAAAAGAAAGTTTTCCCTCACCTTAAATGCATTTGATATCAAAAATATATTGAGTCAACATATTATTTTAATATAAATTCCTTACCAGATTGCAGATATTTCATTGATCTGTTCTTGATTTGCTTTAGTACTAAAGGTCAGGATAAGGTAGGTCCCTATCCTACATGGTAGCATCAAGGAGGGACATGGCATTTTGCATTTATAGACAAGTTCTCCCAGCATGAAACAATGAGATTCCTTTGGGAATTGGGTTCCAATTGGTTCTTTATCCAAAGAAAGATCAGAAAAATCCAAGTATGGTTAAGACTCCCCATGCTGTTCTGCAAAAACAGTACGATGTACCTACCAGCCAAAAACTGTATAAAAATAATCAGTGTGACAAGGGAACACAGCATGCAACCATATTTTGTGTGGACATTTTAAACATTGATAGTCATCATCTCAACAACTTTAAGAAGTCATTAAAACATAACAGACAATGCTAAATATCAGAACATGGGCACACTAACTAAACTCCAAATTTGATATCTCCATAAATTTCTCCATGAGATTCAGGTCCTTGCATTTACTTACTGCTTCCTTCAGTGGGTTTTAAATCAGGCCAAAAACCAAGCAAGTAAGTCTTTTTTTTTTTTTTTTTTTTTTTGGGGGGGGGGGCTGAGAAAACAGCTATTTACTTAGCATCAAAGAACTGGACACTTTCTTTTCAGTGCCATGTAAATCTAGGACAGAGCAATACAGCCTTAAAAAGATGGACAGGATTCCCCCCCCTCATTTGAACCATTTTCTACAAGTGGAAAATTGCAGAAGTATTTCCGACATCAGAAAAATTACTTGCATCTGTTATTCCAACCACTGCCTCAAACATCATGCACATTTCTTTTTTCGACCACTGCTCTTGAATCCTCCCCTTCTTCTACACCTCTTATTGAGAAAAAGGAGAATAACTTCATCTTTACAGAAGTTTCTAAGCTTCTCTTCAAAGACATCTCACTTACACATATAGAAGATAATAAAGAACTAGTAAATTATTTTACAGGAGTTTTTTTTTTTTTTTTTTCTTTTTCGTATTTGGACTATTAAGCATCTGATATAATCATCACTTTCCTTCCTTCCAGGAGAGTGGAAAGAAGGCAGCCACTCGCATTAATCAGTAGCACTGAATATAAAATGCTAGAGAATAAGAAGGTAAAATGACATCTTTCTGACTAATGAGAATCCTTCTGTCAAGAGTTCGGATGCACTCTGAATAGCTTTAAATAAGCAACAAGCTGACTCGCTTCTGGAAGTCAAGGCCATAAAAACACAGCAGTTTCTAGAACTTACTCTTCATTCATTCATTGAATTGGGCGCTTTAACGCCAGAAGGAGCAGAAGCCCTCAGTCTTCCACGTCCTGCCACAGTTTTAATTCAATGGATTTGCATAGTATGACTGCTTACAAGAATTGCACAACGCGTGCCATGACGGATAAAAACACATGAGATCATTCTTAGCCAATGCTTTTTAAATTGCACGTGTAACAGCAGAATACTGGGTCAGGCCCTAGAGTAAAACATATCACACAGCCTCGGTGCCAGCTCAGTTAGACGAGGAAAAGCAGTGAGGAAACGAGGACTTGACAGGGAAGCAGGAAACGGGAACTGAGGACAGAAGTCGTCGGGGCCAGTTACCCTACTCACACTATGGCCTGGGCACGCTCACCGCTGCTTCCTGTCTGTAAAAACAGCGTGTTTTTAAAATACCCAGTTTGCACACACATCAAAAGAACAAAACGCTTGTAAAGCACTCTGAAAACAAAGGGCACTTGCGCATGTATTAAACGTTTTGGTAGAAATGTGAAATACTTCAAAGAAAAGGCAATGCGCCAAGACCAAATTAAAGTTTTCTCCATCGCTGTATTACTGACAGCATCTGGCAGGTGAGATCCTGTGAAATACTTGGTGCTGTGCTGATTACCAGCACTCTCCTGGCATCTTCCCAGTGTGCTTGTTGGAAGGTGAACCTGAAACGCCCCGAGTTTTGGGCTACTTCTCCAAGGAGAATACATGAGAGTATCAGACAGATGCGAGAAATATTTGGAGGAATCAGGGCTTGATTTTCCCCCCACAAGCACGTTGCACTTTGACTGTCAACCGAGAGCATAAGTCACTGCACCACCTGCATCTCCGAAGACTCTGAAAGTCAAGAGGGGTCACAGTTGCCAACTCCAGCCATTTGGATAAGACAGCCTGCCCTCTGCACGTCACCTTAATGGACAGCTTCAGGTCACTTCCCTTCAGCTCTGACAAAGCTCCCAAAATTCATATTGTCAGGAATTTTCTCAAAATCCACTGAGGTTATAAATACATCTTTTACTTCTTTTAATGAAAGCAAGGACTCACTTTAATAAAAGCAAATATGACACAACTACATAATCAATACTCAGGAGCATCTGCAGAATTAAATCCAAACCAGTTTTACAGGTGCACCATCTTCTCACAGCCTTTTTCACCTTACACACATGCAACATGCACGTGGCTTGTTGTGCTGAAGTTCCTAGCAGCACGCTGCATTTGTGCAGCAGAAGTCATTCTCAGGAGGTCTCCTTCCTGCAGGAAAGGTGGGCATGCAGAGAGCCACCACAGCATTAGCAGCATGCTGTGGCTTGTTGTGTGTCTAGACCTGTACACATTTTTCAAGTGGAAAAGAAGATTGTTGCAAGATTATACAATATTTACATAATTGAGGAAATTATTGTGCTGATCACATTTAATTACATTTAACACCACAAATAACTCCAAGCTGCTAAGTATTAAACTTATTTACCTGTGCTAGTAATTAACCAATCGTCACTAAAATAAAACAGCAGCAGTCTCAGACTATTGCAGATTCTGATTTTTAAAGTTTGAAGTAACACACGGGAAAGAACATCCATTCTCAATATGAAGCCAAAGTGAAATGATGGCGCACACAAATGTAGCAACATCAGCAGAGACCTTCTGCCTATAGAGGCAGCATCACGAAGGCCAGTTGTTCCAGCATGCTTTAGCAGGACGGATTATTCTGTGAAATCCGGACTATTTTGGTTTATGTCTTTTTTAACACTGGCAGTGCTGGGAGGAAGTGGGTGGGGAAAAGCAGCCTGGCTCACGTTAATCACTGTGAATATCCAAAGGCTTGCTCCAGGGTGCGTAGCCCTTGCACAGACACTACCTGACCAGTGAGAGATGCTAAGGAGCAGTATGTTACTGGCTTTCTAAAGCCGAGGGGTGGCTTCTATAGGGGTTTTTATACCCCCACCCACGCTTTCATATTTAATTTAGCTGCATCGTTTTCATTCCACAAGCTGCTGATAAATCAGTTTCTATGTCAGAGCACTCAGAGCTACAGCATCAAGTAGCGAGCCTGAATTTTAAGACTCACTGCAGTACTCCAGTGTTTGAACAGCCTTTAACCGGAGAGGGCTTGCAGAAGAGTAACAAACCCTTGACTTCGTTTTTGTATAAAGAGGCAGGAAATGCCCCATACAGCTGGCTGAGGCCAGGTGAGGCAGAGTAGCACTGGGTGGCGGTGCCCTCGCAGCTCTCTCTGCACCAAGGGCTCTGCCAAAGGCCTGTTAAAACCCACACACATATAAAATATTCTTCTTTCAGCTCATCTCCAGCTTCGATAGACAAAAGAGCCTGACGACACAGTTAACAAAACCACCGCATTAACAAGGCAAGGTAAAGAGTTTGAAAACAATTTGCTAAAAGCAGCTTTAAAACAATGCACCGGCAGCCTGCTTTTCCTGTGGAAAGTGAAGCTGGCGTGGTTGCTAACCCCGAAACCAAAGAGGTGCATCCTTTCTGAAGGGGAATTTTAGAGGGATGGCTGTGATTTGCCTTTTTGCTGTATGCCTTTATTAACGCAAAGCAGCTCTTGGACGGGGCTGCCCGCAGTTGCTGCTAGTTACTGCGCTACCACCAGATTATATAAGATGGGTATTAGAATATCGCATTGTGGAAACGCGCTCGATCAACCAACAGCCGTACGGCCTGCTCAGATGTTGTTTTGATGGGAATCCTCGCTCGGCGACTCAGCGATGAACCCGGGTGCGTGCCAGGGCAGCAAAGGGACCAGCAAAGGGCGAGGGGAACTGTGCTGTGCAAGGAGGGGAAAAGAAAGGAGCGCTGCAAGCTGGAGCAGGGCTTCACAGCCCAACAAGCAGCACCTGCAGCCAGCGTGCCAGCAGGGCAACCCCTCCACCGCTCCCCAAAGCGAGCAGCACCTGCGCCCACAGCGGCGATGCAGCAGCTGATTGCTGGTGCGAGCCCAGACCTCCTCCCTGCACCCTCCTCGCCCTTGGGCTGACACGAGCCGGTCCCACAACGCCCTGGCAGCAGGGCACAGGGCCACCCCCTCGCTGCGGGCTCGCTTCAAGGCCCGGGCTGTTGCAGGGCGCGGGCCCCCGCCCGGGTTTGCCCAATTCTCGCCTCCGTTACCCGGCTCCCGCAGGCGTTCACCCCGCCTGGCAGAGCACGGGTTGACCTAGCGCCCCAACGGCTCGGGTTGACCTGGCGGCCCCACGGCCCGGGTTGACCTGGCGGCCGGCTCTCGGCTCCCCGCACCGGCCCCGGGCGCAGACACCGCAGCGCTCCGGGCCGGCCGGCAGAGCCCCGGGCAGGCCGCCCGAGGGGCCGGGGGGTGTCAGCCCAGCTCTGCTCGGCCGGGCCGGGCTGCGGAGCCCCTTGGGGGCCCGGCTCCGGTCTGCGGCCGCGGCTTGCGGCGAGAGCCGGGGGAAGCCCGCGGCGGGGCGGCCGCGCACCTGTTGCGGGAGGAGGCCGCTGGGCCCCGCAGCCGGCGAGCCGAGCCCTCAGCCCCGAGCCCTCAGCCCCGAGCCCCGAGCCCTCAGCCCCGATCCGCGCCTCACCTGCGGGGCGCCGGCAGCCGCCGCTCCTGCCCGCGGCCTCCGCCATGTCAGCTCCTCGGCGAGCGCCGCCCCGCCACGCCGCGCCCCGGGCAGGTGAGGGCGCCGCGGCCCCGCGGGGCAGGTGAGGGCGGAGAGCGGCCGCCGGCCCCTCCTCAGGCGGGGACGAGGCGGGGGCTGGCGGCTCCCTCCCTCCCTCCCCGGCCCGGCTGGGGTTGCCCTCTCTGTGTTTTCACAGCGTTTCTGGTTTTGTTTTTCTCCCCCCCTCACAGGGGCCCCCGCGGCAGCGGTGCTGTGGTGGTCCCGGGGCTCCTCAGGTGGCCGCAGAAAGTCGTCCTCCCTTAGAGAGCTGAGTTCAGGGCATGAGGTGTCTTACATGGGCAGAAAGGATGGATGCTCTGCTGCACCAGGAGTCGCTGGCTCGCTAAATCAAGAGTTGGGGATAAACATGCCCTGCTGGCTGTGGGCAGGGGCATGGTGCTGCCGTACAAGCACCGGCTGGGCTTGATGCTGAAAGCTACAAGAAACTCCCAAACTAGTAGCTGATGGCCAAGAGGCTACTAAGCTCAAAGGGAGCAGCATGTCCCATAATCAAAAGGTTCCCTCCTGCACATACCATGTCATCAGAGCATAACCTCACGTCTCTCACGTGTGGTCAGTAGGTATGCGCTTGTAGGTATACTCAGGGCTCCCAGGCTGACCTGTCTGATACACTCTGTCCCAAAGTGTTTGTGCATTATGTCCAAGGATAACAACAACTACCAAGTGTCTGAAACAATGGACAGGAGGGGGCCTGAAGCACACAGTAGGGATAGTACCTATACTTTCCTGATTATGCACAGCTCTAGCACACAGATGGATAAGCTACATTGTTCAGGGAAGCACAGTCCCTCAAGCAGGATGAGAGTAGGATGGCTCAGGATAGCCAGGCATCAGACTCAATAAAGCCTTACAGTAGAGAGTACAAAACTGATCATCAGCTGAGCAGCTCTGCAGGTCCGGTGAGGCCAGCAGCAAACCACAGGAATTTATTCCCAGCTGGTGCCAGGCTAGGTCTCGTGGAGACATTAAAATGATCACACTCCCTTCTCTTATACATAGCTGGCATTGCTGAGCATCCTGAGTCATAGATAATAGAGAACAGGCTACATGCTTTCAAACCCCAAACACAAATAAAGTAATGCTTATGCTATTTATGCTGCATAAAATCAGAGGTATTCAAGCTGCAATAGTCACGGGCTGATACTGTGTCATATCTTTTTACTGTGTCATGCTTTTCCTGTTTTCTATTATTATTATTATTACACATAATTGTTTTTCAGAAGACAATTGACCCTAGGAAAATTAACTACATACAAGTCAGGACAGCATGTTCACGTTTAGAAAAAGTACTCAATTTTCTTTTAAAATACTTGTTAGACATGAAACATTCAGGGCCTAAGCTGTTCACCAGTTACCAAGGCTTATGAAGAAAGAAGCTGTTTCTGTCCAGACAAGTCCTACTTAGAACTGCCCCGGAAGGATCCGATGTTAACCCAGTGCTGGAATGCCAGAGCGATGATCAGCGTTGATGGATACAGAATATCCACACTCCCTTTTTATGATGCACGAGAAGAGGCAAATCACAAAGAAGAAAACAAGATGATTATTCCACACACTGAGGGTGGATGGCTATTTAATAAATTGAGCACCCAGAGAATTATGTTTTGCTGGGAAGTGTCAGGTTTCCTGTTCAATCTAATTGCAGTATTGAGAGAACATTCAATACTATGACTATCAAAATCAAATCACAATAACTAATGTGTCAGAAAGGTTCCCTTGATACTCAGTGTGATTTTTTTTTTATTCCAACATTTTCCAGTTCTACACCTTTATTTTAAAAGTTCAAAAATATAGCAAAAAGCAACTCGGAGGTTCTTTTATTTTCATCTGTGTATGTCAGATAGCTTTAGAACAAGCTAACATTACTATGGTCGAGGTGTATGCAACTGGTACAGTTCAGTAGTACATAAACAACTAAAACAAATGCACCATAGAACTTAAGTTACCAAAAATAAACAATATTAAACTATGTAGGGCAATAGGTAAAAACAATTACTTTTAGGTCTTGCACACTAAAAGAAAAATATCTAATTATGATTGAAATTATGAATTTCTACTACAGATTACCGAGATGCGTTACAAAGAAAAAAAACTTGAGAAGTTGTCACATTTTGGTTTTGTTCCAGTGATCCACAGTCACATGAAATCTTACATCAGTTTTCCGTGAAATTAACATCTGGTTACATTAAGTACAATATTTTGTGAGTTAATTTTTGTTTTTCCTTAGCTTTTGAAAAACTTGCATGTATAAACAGTTAAAGTAAAATAATGTTGCAGGTTGTTTACAGATTCCTTATGGATTATAGGCGTAAAAGCAGTCAGGAAGCTGCAGTGTTTTTAACATTGGTAAACAAATACTGGATTAAAGTGCAACAGTCCTTCTGACAGCACACCTGCTCTGTGCTGAAAAGAAACCTTTCCCTCTCTGCAGAGAAGCGAAGAAAGATTTCAGTGTCAGGCATGTTTCTCTCGAAAGTCAGTAATGGCCTTCCAGAGGGTGCATAGCATTCCTCCTCTGTAAAGAAAAAAAACAAAATCATAAAGATGCTCAGGTAAAAGAACACTCTCCAGCCCAAAAGCATTCCATTCCAATTCAGGTGCATTCTGATTTTCTTGTTCTAGTTTCAAACCAATGAAATTCTGCTACTACTACTCAGTACAAAAGCTGATCAAAGGTGAAATTCAACACACACTCGAAGACAGAACAGAGTCCTTTTCTGATTATACAGTACAGGGAAATATTTTGACTTTTCAGATGCCTGCTTTCAGGAATTCAGACTTCTCATCTAAAGGACCTGCATAAACCACAGCAGACTTCCAACATTATGGAAGTGTCAATATCTTACCACCTACCCATTTTAATTTTTAATTTATTTTCAAGCTGCCTGGGAACACTCAGTGTTTGATACATTATATAATTTCCACTTAAACTGGTCCTGCAGTGACATACACACCTGGTATGACTAGCTGAAATCTAGTGTTAGTTGTAGTCCATGAATGTTTCTACAGTTTTTTGAGGATGATAAATTACAGCAAGTTTTGCTCTCAACCTTTTAAAATAAAAGCAAGCCTTTAGTGGGACTTTCAGCGTGTCCAGGTGCAAGGCAAAAGCTTCACTTTAAAAATTCCCTTTGCTTGCCTTTAATGTAAAAGCTTATTTCTAAAATGTAACCACTATCAGCTGTTTATCAGAAATGCATCAAGATACAAAAGATATTGTCAAGCGTTATTTTAAATTTATGCTGAACAATCCAACATAGGGTTAGCATCAGTTATTTTCTTTTGTAACAAAGCACACTCCAGCTCAGTGCAGTTCACTTAACTGTGATAGTCAGCTGAATATGAGCCAGCAGTGTGCTCAGGTGGCCAAGAAGGCCAACAGCATCCTGGCTTGTATAAGAAGCAGTGTGGCCAGCAGGGCTAGGGAAGTGATTTTCCCCCTGTACTCGGCTCTGGTGAGGCCGCACCTCGAGTACTGTGTTCAGTTTTGGGCCCCTCACTACAAGAAGGACATCGAGGTGCTTGAGCGGGTCCAGAGAAGGGCGACGAAGCTGGTGAGGGGCCTGGAGAACAAGTCCTACGAGGAGCGGCTGAGGGAGCTGGGCTTGTTCAGCCTGGAGAAAAGGAGGCTCAGGGGCGACCTTATCGCTCTTTACAGATACCTCAAGGGAGGCTGTAGTGAGGTGGGGGTTGGCCTGTTCTCCCATGTGCCTGGTGACAGGACGAGGGGGAATGGGCTAAAGTTGAGCCAGGGGAGTTTTAGGTTAGATGTTAGGAAGAACTTCTTCACTGAAAGGGTTGTGAGGCACTGGAACAGGCTGCCCAGGGAAGTGGTGGAGTCACCATCCCTGGAGGTCTTTAAAAGACGTTTAGATGTAGAGCTTAGGGATATGGTTTAGTGGGGACTGTTAGCGTTAGGTCAGAGGTTGGACTCGATGATCTTTTGGTCTCTTCCAACCTAGAAATTCTGTGATTCTGTGAAACATTACCTCAGTCTCAAACATTTCAGATCATCTCGTGTAACATAGCAGAGAACATCCATTAATGTATAGTCTTCAGCCAAGAACTACAAAAACAAGTTTAAATGAACATTTTGTTAGAAAACTAATCCGTCTTTTTAAGTTTTATATACTATCTGCCCTTAAAAATAGGGATCTGGAAGAAATCTAAAATTGGGCCAAAATGTGGTACCTCTAACAGATTAATCCATATTGTTTCTAGAAACACAGTGAAACTGCTTTATTTTGATGCAGCATACTCCACACTGACACACCATACATTACTCTAAATGTGTAATGCTTTCACAGCTACTCAAAACTTTTGTCAGCTGGCATTTCTATTGTCATCACTGGTATCTCAGAATCAAAATTCAATGAATACACATTTGAGCATAACTGTTTGTTTAATTTCCTTACAGGTGAAATGTGGTAAGACCTACCTTTTCAAAAGCATCATCTGAATTTGGTGCATTTTAATTTCCAGCTACCTTTGAACTAATCTACATGAGTGATAATTATATGCAGGACTTCTTAAGTCAGCTGAAATTTGGAGAAGCTCAACACCTCTAAAATTATATATCATTTGCTGCAGAACAGACCTTTCTACTTCAGGAGATTTCACTTAACACATTTGCCTAAGGGTGAACGTGTACCCTGTACCCAGGGAATAATCAGTAGGAACTCCTGCAAGATGTGAAGACTGAAAAAATTATGAACCGAACTAATACCGTCTCTTTAACAGGACGATTTATTCTCCTATTTGTAATCAGTTATAGACATTATGTACACACTTTATTTATTTTTAACAAAGGCCTTCATGTTCATGCCTTATTCTTCTCCTCTGAAAAGAGGCTCATCTCTCAAAATTTGAGAAGTAATTAAAATGATTTGTGATCTTCTTGCACTCAGTCACAAAAACAGTACTTTTTTAAACAGTACTTTTTTTTTTTTTTTAATCATTTTAATGATTTGTGGTGCGTGACAAGGCAAACAGGAAGGACTCTTCTCACCTTGTTTATTGTGGCCTCATCAGCTCCTTGAACACTCAACCAGTTTACGAGATCAGGGTCTTCGGTCCCTGTGCCAGTGGAATGACGATGACAGACAGACAATCCAGGAATATCTAGAACAAGCATTTTTTGAGAAAAGACGATGTCTTGACAAAGCAACCTCTTGTCTTTTTTTGGTTTGTTTAAATGCTAAAGCACTGTCTTCAGTGACTTTTCCCTCCAAGCTTAGAATACCACTATCCCCATGTCTGTCTGTTCCTGTAGCCCATACCCAATTACAGCTCACAGAAAGTTATACAACAATCTCTTTACTTGGTTATGGTTACTTATGTTACTCAAAAGTAATCTTGGACTTCAATGTGAAGGCAGTTAAACTAGTGTGTACATCTGATAGATGCATTTTCTGTCCTCTTCAGCGAATGACTACTACCCAAATCAGCATCATTGTAATTGTGTCTACACTGAGGCTCTTACATATTTAACGAAAACATTCAGTGTAACTCACACAGCTGGTGTGTAGGCAATGCCTTGGACAGGATCAGCTGCTTTTGGAAAGTGACACTTCGTTGAAGCACATAACATTGAAACATCAAACTGCATTAGCACTTCCACCTTCTTCAAGGCAGATACAGATCAAACTCAGTAAGCTTTATATGTTGTACTCATATCTCACCAATTCTATCCTCTTGAACTTTTAATGTAATGATCACAATCAAAAATATTTAAATTACATCATTCATTTTATTGGGAATAAAATACAGTAATTTGTTCCTTCAACATGCACTCTTATTTCAAAGAAAATCCTACCAAAAGCAGTGTAATAAAATACCTTTACTGAGACTGGCTCAATAAACATAACAGAAATTTAGCTGTTACTGTCTTCATCTGTGAAGATGTTAGTGTGAAATTTTTCTTTGAAACCTCCTCTCACTTACCTATTGGCTGTGACCTAAGCCGCAGGTTTTTGATTTCTTGATCTTTTTCTTCTATAGCTTGATGTAGAAGGACTTGAAATTCTCTCTCCTTTTGAACCAATTCCTCCAATAACCTGTGAAGCAATGGGAAGAAACCACACATTTTCTTTAGTCTCAATTTTTTCAGGAAAGCAACACTCTTACTAAACTTAAACTGGAAACCTTCTTGACAGAGACAAGGACAGAATTCTTCATTTCTTCACAGAAACATCCTGTCTCTATAGGTTTATTATAGCATACATACAGTTATAAACATCCACTGGTCTGGTTTCTAAAACTAGAGCTCTTCAAACAACAAAAAATAAGTACCTTGTCTCCATATACACATACACCCACTGAACAGGTGGTATGGTAGAAAATTTCAGTAAAATTTCTACAGCTAGTAGTCAGCTTTAAACAAAAATGTATGTTTGCTCTTCTCAGTTATCAAAGAGTTTCATGAGCCAAGGGCTAAACTTTGTCACATCACCCCACGGAAGGCAAAACGCCAACTCGCATCTCTCCTTCACACATTTTACAAAGTATGGCAAGGATGCAGATATGATTAAAGTGTGGCAAAAACTTATGGTTCCATTTCTTAAATGGGGAAGACACATTGCAATCCACACAAGGACTGTCCTTTCCTCACGTAGTAGAGGGTTTGTACCTATCCCCCTATACTATATGAAGAATAAGAGAAGACGAGGGAAAATACATGTTGTCCTCTCCTAAGCATTACTTTTGAGAAAACAGAAACAAACTGGAACCCATTTTTGACTTCCTTCATAACACAAATCCAGAGAAAAAAGAACAGAGATTCAGTGGCCAACACCAAGTTGATCAAAGGAAAATAATCAGAATACAACAGAAAATTTGTATGTGAAACTGACTGTAGTAATTTGTTATTTTAGAAGAGTTTTTGTTGTTGTTGTTGTTGTTGTTTTTGTTTTTTAGTACAAAGGAGGAATTGTGAACAAAATGTGCTGAGAAACTTGGTTAAAGAAATTAGACCTTGATAACATATGTGCATGTTGTAGCTCATAAACCTACGACCTTCCAGTCTTAGAAAGTTCTGCCTTGAAAGAATCACATCTTCATCCCTTCCTTGAAGTCTGTCAGTCTAAGAACTATGCATAAACTGTTCCAGTTTAGTACTTCTTGTTTTTTTGTTTCAGTGCCATATTCTTTTAAGTTTGTTAAGCAATGCATCTTCCAGGACACTGAAAGACAGGGACGTTTTAGACTTCAGCTGGAGAATGGACTACAGAAGTATCCTGGCTTTGCACAGAAAAACTGTTTCTGACGTAATCACTTTGTAAAAGCATTTATCGCTACTTTTAAGGATATGAGGGGCACATAGGCCTACGAGCAGCATCGCTGCATGAGTGCTTCCACACCTGAGTTAACAATTGTTGAAAAGTCTACCCTGCACGTGAACAGCGCTGCTCCGTCTCTCTCTACACACACCCACAGCTTGGTTAGTCACAAAGCAGTTTAATATTCTGCAGAGAGGAGCGAAGCCAACTTCCAGTTAATTTATTCCTCCTCTACCCATTCTGGTTGAAAAAGGCCTATGGGGCCAATAAAAATAATCAGCCACTTGGTAACTACTTGCTGCTTCTGCCAATAAAGCTTTAATTAATACTTAAACTAAACAACTGCCCATATTATTTACCTCAAGATTTCTGTGTGAATGACAGGATGTGATTATTTGGTCAAAGGCTTTGCATTTAGGAAATTTACAAAAGCAAGGTGCTAGGAAACAACACCTCCACAGATTGATCACTTCTGATGCTATTACTTCCCAAGTCTATGCTGGGGAAAGTGAAGCAATCCAAGCAATTTTTTTGATGTTGGTTTTAAATATATCAGTAAGGTAAACTATTTCTGTGGTCATCGAAAACTAAAAAATGAATTGTAAGGTGAGAATTCAAAAATACTCATACTCTATTAAAAATAGTATATATAACGTAGTACTCTATGGCAAAGTTTCTGGACACATTTAAAAGTAAAGTGCAATTTAGCCTTTCAATTCAAATTGGGTCAATAAGTACGCAGAATGTGCTGGCAGCACATAAGCATAGCAATTGTGTTATTGAAGATATGTTCTCCTATCAAGGTCATATTCAAAATTTACCGAGGTCAGTGAGAAATGCAGTGTCCTAAGTCAGGTGCTGCAAAGACTAAAATATTTGCTCTAAGCAGACTATCTGGTATATTTTAATGAAAAAACAATTACTTATAAAATTATAATTTGTATAAAATAATGGTAATTGTATCTGTCTGTTTTTATTTAAGAAAATAAAAATCCATTCTACCTGAAAGTAGAATATTTATATTTCTGAAATATCCAGTTTCTGGATCACTTACTTTAAAACACACATTTTTTTATTTTTCTTTGATGAACAGATTGGTGTTTGGTTTTCAAAGAAAAATGTAACGCTTGCTTGTAAACACAGATCCTGCTGCAGTGAATTCTGCACACAAAACATCTCAAAATTTCCTTGTTCAGTTCGTGTGCGGCTGTTGACTAGCTTGTGTTTGTTCTCCGAGAATAACTACAGAAAAGAACAGTGAGTTCTGCCATAATGGAAACAAAACATAACACCATTCATCAGCCATATACAGCATATGAAGGAGAGAAAAAGCAGAAACTTGGCAGCAAGCTCAGCTTTTCCAGACCTTCCTTGAAAGGGCACCTGAAATCGAGACTGACTTGATTTCAACTTCCATCACTATGATTCTGAAATTAATGAAGTTAATGTGTAGTTGTGACTGGTCACGTACAATGGCCATCATTTAAAGGAATGAGTTGCAGTGTTATGGAATTGATACCATTGCTACTATTCTAGCATATGTATTTCAAAAGCAAAACAATATGTAGTCTCAAGTAGGTTAGTGTCTCCTGATGTCCAGACTTACCTGTTAGTCTCTAATTTTAGCCTGCCCAGCTGGACACTCAGCGTCCTGTGAGCAGCCTGGGAGTCATGGGATACCGTAGAGCTGAGTGTGCTCACACCTGAGGTAGCTATTGCATCTTCCATGACAATGCAAGGCTGTTGGATAGTTTGATTCTGAGGCTGGTCATCTTGATCTTCTTCAACTTCTATATCATCTTGATCTGCTGCATCACTTTCCGATGCAAGACTAAAATGTGGCCTCAATTCTGTTAGAAACATTAAAATTAAGGAAAAAAACATGAAGGGTAAACATTAAAACAAGAGCACGCCTAAGTGACTATCTAGAGATCGTCCCCAAACTTTCAAATAATATTAATTATGATATTAATATTGTTATTCACCCAATGTAAGGTCACACAGAGCAAAGAACACTGCATTTGATCAGAACTTGCAGTATGAATGCTGTCTGTTGTCTAGTGCAGGATTGATTGAGGACTTGCTGAATTGCATGGGAAATTTACTGCTATTCTCTTATTTTTGGTGAATGGCTGCTACTACATACAGTAGTGAGGACATAACTACCTTACAAATATTTCTATTAATAATACGTATTTATGCCACATTACTGCATTATATTTATGTTATAGCTATCAAGAACAGCTGTTATGTCTTTCAAATAATAACTGCAGCTGACCATGAGTTTGAAAGCTTTAGATTTGAGGATTACCTTGGAAAAAATTCTGTTTTCTGGTACTAAGGTCCATGCAGCACCACAAGTACTCTTGTTTTATTCTATTCTCAGTGGTGTGCTATTTCTCATGTGTCTGACCTTAGTTGTTTTATTAAGTAAATAATCATTATTTATTATATCCAGCTATTCCTGTTGTTGCTGTTTTGGCATATTTAGCAGCCTCTCATTAGAGGAATATCATGCTTACAAAAAAAAAAAAAAAAAAAAAAGAAGTATCCAAATATACAGAGGAAATAAACAGACCTCTTTCCCAGCAATGAAGGTGGCACACTTCCTCCCCCCAGTTATCAGAGAGAACACTACCTATTGTGTAGTGATATACATCCACAAAACCATGGACACAAAGCTACACACACACTCTGTTTTCTCTTATTCCTTGTTAGAACTACCTACGAGAGTTTACCAGCTATGGCAGATGTGCACACAAGGTCTTATATTCCTACAAAATTTATTATTGCAACAACATCTGTTTGTTAATTCTAACCCTTTAATATAAATCCTCCTTCCTTCCTTCAATTGTGGCTCCGTAAAACACTCCCTTTAGTTTCCTCATCAAAACATACTTTTTAAAAAAAATCACATTTGTTTCATAGTTTTTTGTCCTTTCCTTTCTGCTCAAGAACAAGCAAATTTCTCTTCTTTTCAAAAGGGGTATTCACGCTTTGATTCAAATCACCTCTTCATAAGAGAAAGCAGATTTATTATACAGCTGTTCCATGAATATTATTTTTATCCTAGGGAAACAGATCTATGTATGTTTTTAATTTTTACATCACACTACTAGGAACTGAAGTTAATTTTGCCATTGTAGAGCAAGCACCAGTAAGTGTAAGTATAGGACATCTGTTTGTTACTACTCCAAAAGTACCCCACAATTTTTAAAAGTCTTAAACCCAGAGACTAATCTTCACATCATCCATGGAAGAAAAACCACAAAGAAGAGATCAGACAAGCAAGGGGAAGCAGTCAGAAGTATGGTAATGCAATTAGGGAAGAGGTGGATGATCGTCACCTGAAAGCTACTGGGGCACTGGGAATTTTAAGATTGACCTGATACCAATAATGCTGATACTTGGCTGCATGGGGATAAGAGCTCAGCAAGGAGAAATTCTGCAGTGCTCCTATTATACAGCAAAAAAGTACATGTTTTATATGATATTCAGTGTTCTAATCAAAAGCAAGATTTTCCCTTATGACTTAAAAGTCTCACAGAAACCCTTTATGCTTCACTGGTTGTACTGGGGATATGGAAAATAAGCAGAACAGGAAGAGCTGTAACTTATGTTGGAATCTATAGATCCCCTTGTTGACAATTTCAGTCTTTAACCCATCGCAGAAAACAGAAACTGAAGTATTTTTGACTCCAGACTTAGAGCATTAAATCATATATTTGAAAATTTCACCACTAATTCCAGTGCTAGGGAATAAAAATCACAACATTAGAAATTAAGATGCAGCAAAGAAATGAACTCTGCAAATAGGCAAACAATAACAGAATGGTTTACATTTCTTCTATACAGAATTCTCCCCTCAGCTAAGCTATGCATTCTACCTCAACAAAATTCAAAATACAATATTCAGTCTACAGGTTTTGATCTATTATTTTCTTTAGACAACTTCTGATGAGGAGACAGAGATTTTTGAGTATTTAAAATAGCATGCCCTTAACCTGTGCTTTGTAAAACACCTTCTGAAAAGTGGTATGTGCTGGGCAAGTTGTCCATCCTTTGGATTTCAAGAGGCAGTACTGTGCTACTGTGCACCTAAATAAAATAAGGCCCCAGAGTACCTTTGTCTGCTGCTGCTCACTGGGTTGCAGAATTATTTAGAGGACACATCTTGGAAAGGATAACTTTCCAAAATAACTTGGACAACATGCTTATCAGTGTTTAAGTTGCAAAACAGATGGTGAACAGGAAAACGTCACTGCTGGTTTCAAATTCTTAAGTGAAGCATCATAATTGCAGCTTTAAAGCACATTTAAGGAGATAGGTAATTCATACTTGCCGAGTAGTAAGAAACAACTCACCTGGGACCAGAATGGTAATAGCTGTCTGCACAGCTTTTCTAATTATGCTGTCCAGTGCAAACATCCAATGTGGCTTGATGTTATGATTTCGGAGAACTTTATTTACCTAGAAACAGAGAATTCAATTCAGAGATTATATTCTCAACAATCTGAAACTGTAATTTACATCAGAACTGTGTAAAGTGTTTGAACTTAAAGATGCTGTATCAAACAGGTGATTTAAACTATTTCATGTTTACATTAAATGCAGAAAATGTTCATAAAATAGTGGATGTTGGCAATGCTGTATGTCAGACAATATTTTGTGCTTTTTTTTTTTTTTTTTTTCCTAAATAAAATACCAGTTCCTGTATTAGGTGATTTTTGATGACTAATACCAAAGTTTATTTAACCTTCACAGTCATGGACTGAAACCGTAAAAAAAAATGCAACTCCATGACAAAGACCAAGGACCATATTATGAAAGTCTCACAACTTAAGCTAATTAACCTTGTTACTTTTTCGTTACGGTTTTCACTGTTCGCTCTGAGCAATACTTCACTATTTTAAAGGATAATTGTAGGAAATACCAAAGAACAAATGTAATGCTTTTCCCCCTTGATTCAGAAAATAATTTAGATAACCAGGGGATTTCATTTGTATGTTGTGCCATTACCTCTTTCCTTCTATTTTTAACTTTATCTGATGAGATAGGTATCTACACTGGCTTGCTCCTAATTCTCTACAGACCTGCTTTCAAACCATGTTTAGCCATACTCCTGGGTGCCTCTATGGATACTCCATGTTAGACACAGAGTGTGGATACTCCAGATAATTTCCAACTCCCCCGTGACAGGGAAGAAGCAAGTGGGGTGACAGCACTACCATGAAATACCCAGTCGGAGCATCCAGCAATAACACATAACAGCTTAATGCTGTTTTTCAGGCATGGAAGCAGTCGAAAGCACAGATCTGCACGAAAAGAACTCCAGAAGTTACAGAAAGAGACAAATCAAATGGGATTTAGAAAGCAATGAAGCTATTCAAAGCCTTATTGAGAAAACAGTAGCAACTACAGTTTGTTTAAAAAAAAAAGCATCAAGAAGGTGGTTCGTTCTTAAGTCTTCCTGAAAAAAATGATTAATTTATTTCTTTCATATTGTTAAAACCTCTCTGTAAGAAAAGTGAAGTAGCACATATGATAACTTGCATATCTTCTGAAGGCTGGAAATGTTATTAATGATATTATCACTGCCCTAAAGAAACCATGTTCAGTAAGCAGTGATTTATATAGGTAGCTGTACCAGGTTGGCTGGGATGGAGTTATGTTTTCTTCACAGTATCCTGTAGGGTGCGGGTTTACCTGCCGGCCAGGAGCAAAGCCCCACAGTACCCAGGCCTCCTCGGTTCTGTTCCCAGTGGCCACTAGATGGCACTTGGACACTGCAGGAGAGCTGTCAGCATCCCAGGGGAGCCTGCCCTGTGCCGGACACATTGGGCAGAAGCTCCCTAAAACCCCCAAAGGCTTGCCCATGGCCCTCTGAGGCAGCGCGACTCCTGCGTGCAGGCACCCAGCAGCTCCCCAGACTGACTCCTACAAACATCAACAAGTTCAGCTCACTGTAGCGTATTTAAGTACTACGGAAGCATGATGCAACTTTGTCAAGAACAAAAATCCACAATAACATGATTTAGCTATTCAGACTACAGCAGAAAGTACCTTTTCTTGGTTGCCCTGAAGAGGATATCCTGAATATTAACAGGGCAATAATCTCAGGGTAACGTCTAGGTCCTGAGAACAAGGGAAGTACTTCCTCTCACTTCTAGCAATATCCCCAGCCTGTGCAATAATCTGAGGTCTTGATGCAGATCTGGATTTCAGTATTCTATGATGAATATCTAATATATGTCAAAAAATAAGGCTGGACACATACAAAGTGATTTTTTCTTTGACCTTTTTGTAGGTTAATCTTAGTTAAATAATAGGCAAGATACTAAGGGGAGAGAAATTTGTAAGTTAACTTAAAAACATCAACTTAAAATGATTAACAGAAGAGGGTAAAATATTTATGAAAAAGAGCATGAGCTCAAGCAGTTATCACAAAACAACTGATGCACAGCAACGTCTGTCAGAAACCCAACTCAGATATTTGTACTCTTCCCCCCCCAACTGGTCTCTCGACCTTGTACATGTTTATTTCTTCCAACCATCACAGCTGTACTGATATGAAGCTAAACAGAATGGAGAGCTGAAGTGTACTCAAAGCAAAGGCTCAGAAATCCCTCCTTTGGAGAAACCTCTCTTACAGATTAATTTCACATATTAGCTTTTGTTTTGTTACACAGAATCTACTTCTTTGTCAGTGTAGTCTATGCAACAAACAGATTAAATCCTTCCTGACAGCTCTGTTACTTCTCAGAGTACACAAGGTTAAAATGCTGACAAAAGTCATCTATCTCAAAACGCCTACTTGGACTGTCATCTCAGTTTTTACTACAGAACTTCACTCTGGACACACTGATGCCCAGCACAGCTACATCCTCCCATGTCAATTATTCATCTTAATCATTAAGCATAATTCTTTGTGAACTAACTTTGAATACATAACTCAAGAAAAGAACATTTGCTTTTGGTAAACTAGCTATTTAAAGGGTGTTACTGTGTCTGTTTGGGTGCTGCTCACTGTGGGATATCAAAACTTACATTAATTGCTTGAAGAAAGGTATCCTGTTTTTCTTCTTTCTTATCCTGCTTATTATACATTAAAATGAAAAGGGCTAATTTGTAAGAATTCTGCTAACCAAAATTCTAGAATAAGAATATAATACATTATAATGTAGACAGGCTATTACTTGAGGCTATTTAGTGGTTTAATGCATTCGTTTTATAAAAGAAGTTCAAGAGATCTCATTTACATAGGGCAAGCTTGACTATCAGTGTTTATCTTAGTTATCGGAAATCCTTCCAAAAAAAGATATTTTTTCCTGCTTTTATTATTACAAAGTTTATGCAACAGTGATAAATGAAGATTCTTTAATCAACAAAATCTCAACAACTGTGTTCAGGGTTTGCATCCTGCCAAAGGATCACGTGGCAAACAAACTAAATTGTGGTTGTGGACTGTTTTTTTTTGTTTGTTTTGTTTTGGTTTGTTAGTGTTGTTTCATTATTACAAGTTCAAAGTTCTCAAATGTTATTGTTTCAGTATCTCTGGAGGAAAGTTGATGAAGTTATGTTTGCTTCTGGTTTCTAGGTTTCTGCAGTTTTCTTGCATAAAGTATTTACTAAAAATGACAACTTACAGCATCTTGAAAACCGAACAACACAAGTTGCACTTGACTGATACCATGGCTGTCAAAGTCTAACTCCAGTTTCAGTTTTGAAAGAGTGGTTGCGATGATTTTACGATCAGTGGACCGTACAAACTCTCTGAGGCTGGAAACGAGCGTCATAATATGTTCCCATTTTAGCTTCGGCTCTTCAGCTCCCTGGTAGAGGAAGAGAGGAAACAAAGTAGTTTTGATAGCCATCTTTTGAAATGCACACCCAGTGGTCCTTAATCCAATAATGTCAGTTAGCAATATGAATTTTCAGAAACTCTAAAGATATAGTTAAGGCAAAGTGCAACTGCAAGCCAGGTTACAGTGGCTGTGTAACTACAGCTGTAGCACTGAGCTTCCTGCTAATGCAGATTACCCGACTAGCAAAAAAGCTAACTTTATTTTACAGTAGTTGCTGAAGTATACATACACACTATATATGTCTGACTGTACAGGAGCAAAAAGACATGAATTAATATACTCTGAACTAGGTATTACAGACCACTCTGAATTGAAAAAAAACAAACAAACACATACTTTGAAGTGACTCTTTTCAGAGTGCCTCTGAAAGACAACATACAAAGTCCCACTGTAACATTTAAAAGAAGGAATTAGTCAAGGTTATGGAGAAGGCTCAGAAAGAGACTAATTCTTTCCTGCATGACTTCCCCATAACGGAACTTTCACACTCACCTATTGCTAAAGCAGGTCTACAAATCTCATCCTTCTCTATTACAAATACTTGTGCCTATCTTTAAAGCTCACGTGTTTTTGCATGAGCTACAAAAGCAGCAAAAAGCTCAAAAGCTTTCATCCGAATAACCAGCGTGAGTAACTACGAAGCAAAAGACTGTTTACTCTCTGAAGTTATGCCAACTGAACATAAATTTCAATTCCAAATCTCAAAATCAAGTCAGAGATAGAAAACCATACTAGATGTTCAACATGCAATATTAAAACACTTTTTTTTTTTTCTTGAGGGAAGTATTTATAGAGACTAAAGATATCTAGTATCAATTTCCGTAACAGAAGGACATGCTGTGTTTGGTTCTCTTGTATTTGCCAGTTTTATGCCATAATGTTACAGCTGGCTAGGCATCAAGAACTCTGTTTGCCAATAATGTTCAGTTTTTGACTAGTTAATTAATTCTGATCTGGTTGAAACCAAGATCATTTGTTTGTTGGGGGGTGTGAGAGGGAGAAGAGGGATGCTCACAACTAAAGCACCTCTGAGATAAAAATTCTACCTTCTGACCCTGATCTGTTTTGATTTGAAGAATTCATCTGACTACAGTCTATACTGAAGTTGATCCCTCCCTCTGTCCGACAGTATCCGATCTCCTTTCCCTGTAAATAATTAAGCAGCCATTAGGGTAGAGAGGTGGACACAGAACAGATTCGAAGTCCCTCGAATGCATGCTGGGAACAGGGGAACCAGCATGGCTCCCTAATAGGGAACAGAGGTCTATTTTGGGGAAGGTCATTCTCCTCCCCTTGTGTTCACCCATGACCACTTCGCTGAAATCATTCTTATGAAAAAGTTCTTATGACTAAAGTGCTAAGAAAACCTAAACCCTGATAAGGCCCAACAAGCAAGTCAGGCTTCTATCTATTGGTACTTTCTGGCATTTAAGCAGGGCATAATGGGTGGACACCTCAACTGCCCCTTAACTGCAGCTACCACCACTTTCAGGTGGTTTGAGCCAGTTTTCTATTCTCTGACAAGGAATAAAATAACAACTGTCTTTTATAGCAGCACTCTTGCAAAGCATGGATCACTGGCGTATCTCTTGTTGCCTTCTATTTTAATACTTTCTGTAGTTATCAGGACAATTGTTGTGTTTTTCCAAGAATTAGAAGCCTTTTTTTATTATTATTATTATTTGGTATGGCAGCAATTTCCAGTTACTTGAGCTGTGGTACATGCATAAGAATTGTATTGGTTCCATCAGTTTCCCAAACAGTACTATTTTTAGAAGCTGATTTGCCACATTTCACACAAATATGTTTCAGACCAGCAATACTCAGCCTTGAGAATCAAGTGAGTCAATTACCTACTAACACGCGTTACAAACAAGAACAAAAAAATCATGTCATCCAATTTCAGTGTTGCAACATTTAGCAGTGTGGGGATGACCTGTAATTTATTCAGTGTCATTCTGAATTGATACATCATAATGAATCATCGCCACAAAGGAGCACCAAAAGGTCATTCTGCAATTATTTTGCTGTAACTCCCACTACTACTCCATCTTCCCGCCCCTCCATATGTGGCTCCCAGCTGCTGCGAGGAAGAGCGGCAGTTTATTTTCTACCTAGTCCCGTCTCTCCCCTTCTGTGGCTGTTGGCTGGAAGGCAAGGGTTTACCAGTCACTCTACTCTTCTCTATGTAGTACCCTAACTTAAGGCCAGAGCAGGCCAAAAAGACCTAACCCTCTCTGCATCAAACCAGTCACTCAGAAGATGGAACTCTACAAGAAGCTCAACCTCCTGGGCATGACAGACACTACGTGAGTTGATCTGAAGTCCTCAGTTGATACACGAGCAAAACAATATCATGAAATCATGTTTGCCATTGTCCAGCCAGCACTAGTATGCAGGTGTTCATATGGTAGGTGCTAAGAACATAAAATGCATATCTAATGCAGCATAAACATAATTTTAGAGCCTATTTTATTAGCCCCAATAAAATAATAAACTGTGAAAGCTTATATTGCATATATTTTCTAGTTTAATCAAGTGATATTTTTTGATTGCTTTACTATGTGTAAATTTGAAATTTCCAGGTAATTGTAGATAAGTCTTCAAATTCCACTTTTTTTTTTTTTTTTGCTGCCTTTTGAAATTACTTTACCTGAGCCAAAGCTTCCATCAAGTTCCTCACCACCTTCTCTTGGTCCTCAGTTAATATCCTATGAAGGGTGGCTCTCCTTTCGCTATCCTTCTTCAGCATGAAAAACCCAGAATCTTTCTCTTCAGGTGAAGGAGGAGCACTGTGATCCTCAAAATTTTCATCTGGGATACTGAATGAAAGATGCTCAGTGAAAAGGAACTTTATAAAAAAAACAACTGTAATGCACATGTTCCTGATACTGACACAAATGTCAGATAGCCCTTACCTCAGAAAAAGGGACCTGATTCCCTTCCCATCTTTTTCTCCACAGGATTTGGCTCTTGTTTTGAAAGAGAATGGATCGATTTTTAGTTCTGTATCCGGTGAGACTGAACCATATTCACTGCTGCTACTTGTATCTTCCACCAGAACAGGAACAGGTAAGGATATACTCCGAAGATACTCTATTTAAGAACATTTAGAAAGTAGAATTAAATAGCATCAACACAGTTCTGATACAAAAAGGTTATTCATTCAGACGAAACAAATTCTGACTCCTGTCTTTCCCCACACAGACAAAATATTAAAGATAAAATGAACAAAAAGCTCCTAACATTTGTCCTTCAGGAATAGTTACCCTTCAGGTATGCTTTTACTGAAAGTGTTCTTCAGATATTGGAAATCCTGGGCTCTTTGCCTGCTTACTTCCAGAACTTCAACACTGGAGTGAATGTGCATCACACGTTACCAGTATGCACTCTGAGCAATAACAAAATGTTCCTATAGGGTAAGTCATGCATGCACATTCCAATAATTTAGTTTTAAATGTCTCTCTATATAGAGCTTATTTATCTATTAGAATATAAAAAGCATTTTTATATAATATAAATATCTTATTACATATATTTATGTATCAGATTTGTACAAATTTAATTAGTTCATAGGCTTTGATTCATAATAAACGTGAACGTTAAAAGGTGGGGATTTTTTTTTCTATTAATCAAGAGTACGTACAATTACTGTTGCAAGAAACTATCAATACCTCTTTCATATGTCCACATTTCAAAATGTGCTTCTATTCAGCAGGAAGCTAGCTTTTTTTTTTTTTTTTTTTCTCCCCTCTCCCCTCCCCACCTTCCACCCCCATTCTACCTGGACTATTTCCTGAAAAGGGATGTCAGCCAGGCTTGACATGGGGTCCCAAACAAATCCTGCTTCTGCACCACCTCCCTCACAACATTACACAAATTTAACCTAATAAAAATCTGTTTTCTTTCTCCACATACTTTGGCTCTATTGCTACCACACAACAGCCATTTGGTTCCCTGTTCAGAGTTCCACTAAATGGGCCCCATAACAACAACGCAGCTCTTCAAGCCTGTTTTACCCACCTGTATAGACAGTTAAGCCAAGGTAACATTACAAATATTTTTTTTATTAATTAAAATTTGTACAATGAATTAGAGCTTCCTAAGAAACATCATTTATTTTTATAATTATGCCCACTTATCTTTGCAAGAATTTGGTGTGGCAAATTATACCATAGTAAGTGATAGCCACAGTATCTACGCAGTTATGTTTTCATAGAAAAGTATGTTAAAACTCACCATTTGTGTTAGCTGAAAGAACTGTGGGAGACAAGCAAAGAAAAAAAATTAAGTTAATTGTGCTGAAATTAACTGAGGAAAGTAAGCGTAATCTAAAGAATAACTCCCTTCTCATTTTTATGGACCATCTGGACTCTCCTCTGTGCAAGCTCTTATTTTAAATAAGATTTATTGCCATTTAAAATTAAATTGAACCTGTAAAATAGAAGCTAAAAGCTATCATTCAGTGTTATCTCCTTTACCTAGTAGTTTCTTCTTGTAGGTATCATGCTAAAATTATGCAGAATATATATTTAATATATGCACATAAAATGTGTCATTCATACTTTCAAAACTTCTTAGTTAAATTCCATAATTTAAAAACATTGCAGGGAACGTGGCGGGGGAAATAATGCAGTTTGCTATGGGACAAGCATTATTTTGTTCGTATTACTACCTTATACAAAATGCACTCTGTACAAACATTATTTGAATGAAAACATACACACATCTGAAAAAAAAACAAACAACAAAACAAAGACAGAGAAAGACTTTTAGGGGTAGTAGAGAAGGAGATTCTAATCTTTTCTGCCTGGTTTCTAGTAACAGGATGCACGGCAACAGTTCAAATCTACATCAAAGGAGGTTCAGACTAGATATTAGGAAAAATTTCTTTACCAAGGGGGTAGTTAGACACTGGAACAGGCTTCCTAGAGAGGTGGTCAATGCCCTGTGCCTGTCTGTGTTTAAGAGCATCATCCAAATACCCCTTAACGATATACTTTGGATCAGCCCCAAAAAATTCTGACAGCTGAACTATCTTTGTAGGTCCCTTCCAAGCGAAACTATTCTATACTATTCTAAACCTTAATATTTAGTCACCTTAGTGACAACTTGCTAGCAGAATTCTGCTACAACAGTCTTTCTACAGAAAGCCACTGGAACAAAACACTACAACTGAACATTCATCTGGGATGGGGATCTACGTTCTTTGTCTTAAAGAAGAAATGATATTGTTTCCTGAAAATGATGATTTATAAGAGAGAAATTCCAGAGTGAGTTTAGCAACTGTTACCTGAGAGTTTTGAAGGGGACTTTCTTTTTTTGCTTGAAACCTTCAAGAATTCATCTACAAGTAGTTCATGAGCAAAAGCTCGTTTGTCAGGATCTGGTTCAAAGCAACGCAATATGAAAGCCTTGGCTTCTGCAGACATGGATTCAGGAATCTCTGGGTGTATTTTAAACATTCCCACCTGAGACAAAGGGAAAAAAATAAATGTTCTGCACTGTTCTTTTCTCAAATGCTAAATAACAAAAAACATACCAAATGTAGTATATTGTTATAGAAAGGTAATATCGAAACTTGATAACTAGGTCATTAATGCAAAGAACAAAATTATTGTCAACTGCGTAATTATTTGATCAAGTTAAAAAAATACAATTGTAAGGAGAGGCTCTCACAAAGTGGAGAAGTCAGAACTGCTTTTCTTTGCCTTAAAAAAAAAAAAAAGAGAAAAAATGCTAGTGAATAGCTGTTACTGCTCCATTACTCTCTTCAAATACACACAGCACTCCCACTCAATTGAATCAGCTCATTCTTCTTAACATCCTCATTAGTGAAGCATTTCCTTTATCATCTTTTCCTTATAATTCCAGCTTTTCCAAAACAGTCACAAGATTTCCTGTGTTTACAAGTACTGGTCTGAGTTGTACAAGGAAGATGTCTGACCTTAAACATAGCTGCTTGTGGTTCTCCCAGTTCATAAAATGGGGGTTTCCCTGTAGCCATCTCAATGATTGTGCATCCCAAAGACCAGATATCTGCAGCTTTCCCATAGCCACGAGGCCCTTTGTCAATGATTTCCGGTGCCATATACTGAAGGGTACCTGAAGGGTTCCACATGAAAAATGCAATAGATAGTGAAATAACAAGACAAATGAAATAAGTGGGAAGTGAATGGTATCAGGAGAGTTAACAAAAAACACTATTATTCAAAAAAAATTAGAAGTTTCCTCATGCATTAAACAAACTCAAAACACTATTCAAAATTTTATTTGTGCTAAAAGCATCTGATATCATGTACTGGTCTTGTATCTCTTCAATGACTGTGACAATTACTAGAGATTTCAAAGACATTGGATTAGATGTAATTTTTATTTACTGTGTTACATGGTAAGATGAAAATCAGGAAGATTAATCTGAATTGCATTCAGAGTGGAAAAGGAAGTGAAACTTGAACCTAAAATAGTAGATATTAAGGCTTCTTTTCTGATGGGAATCATCCTGATAAAGCATTCTGTTCTATTTAAGCAGAAGTTTAACAGACAAAGGAATTAAAATAAGAGTCACTTCTCATTTTGAGTAATTATTTAATATAGTGCCACTGCGTGATTTCATGATTTAACATCCAAATCAAATTATCAAGCAAAATGAGAACTAAGTTAAGCTTTTTTTTTTGACAAGCTTTGTAGATGATGCCAGGATGCCCAAACCAGTCATGAAAGAAAAAAAGTTAGCTTTAGGTCAGCACAATGAAAAAGTCATGTATACAGAAGAGGCAGACTCAAATGTGACACAGGAAAGACAGTGCTCTTCTACTGTGGAGGACTTTTTTTTGTTTTTATTTTTATTTTTTTGTCTCAAGTGCAACTTCTAAAGCAGCGTTGTCTATGTGTCTTTGAACACCGCATAGCTTAAGAGCAAGTATACCTAAATTAGCTTACACTTCCAGTGACTTTTTACATTGATTTGAAGTCAATATAAGTTATGCAGCTATGAAATATGACCCTATACTGGAAGTTGCAGTAATGAAAGAATCTCCTCTGAGAACATACCAGTAAAGGTTTCAGTACATGGGTTGATTCCTGCAAGTCTCTTTGAAGTTCCAAAGTCTGAAATCTTTAACACTCCACTGTATGTGTTGATAAGCACGTTATCACCCTAAGGAACAGAATATTCAGAGCGATTATTTTTCCTCTGCGTTTTGTCTCACTTGCATTACTTGTATCTCAAATACATCCTTTTGTAAGTAAGAATCACTTCCTGAAGCTCTTTAGCATGGACAAGAAAGAGAAATCAATAGCAGTCCCGCCTTATGTAATCCCATTATCAGAAATTTAATCTCAAAGCAAACTTCTCCATCTACAAGAATTTTAGTTTAAAGACCAAGACAGAGAAACACATCTTAAAAAAATAAAAAGAACTTTTAAAGTCTAGAATCTCATTGGAAAAGAAATTGTTCATATCCCACCCACAGTCTTCTTCACTCCTGATACATTTTAATGAAAGCTTGATCACAACATTGAAAACATAAGTACAAAATATCCGCTTTACCACATCTGATGCAGCTATATGTAATTTTTTCTAAAAAATATTTTGTTACTGTAAATTCAAGTTACAATGGCTCACTTATCTAATGCACACTTCAGAGTAGCATAAAGTCTGCAACAATGAACAGCTTCCAGAAGAAAGTTTAAGTTACAGAACAAATAAATGGGTTATGCAGTTGCATAACACCAGGCTTAATCTCCACAATTTCTCACCTTTATGTCTCGATGCACTATTTGATTATCATGGAGGTATTTTAATCCTTCAAGAATCTGCTTGGTGTAAAAGCCAATTGTCTGCTCATTATTTTTTAATGGTCCCCATTTTGATCGTAGAAGAGCAGAAAGACTGCCTATAATTTTGGAGAGGAAAAAAATGAGAGTGAAACCAAATTAAATTCTACTTTTTCTCCCAAAGGATAAGCAAAGTAACAACAACCAACAATCCCAAACCAAGTGCAGCTACCTCTTGTATAATGAAAGGCCCTCTCTTGGAAATACTTTCTTTCATTTTCAAATTCCTGACTAATTAAAAAGAGTCTCTAAGTGTCTCCACTGGCCTTGGCTGCAGCAGATATATTCTCTCAATCAAACAGATCAGAACCTTTTTAGTCAATGTGCTCATCTCTGTTATGCTTGGAGAGAAGTTGTCCAAGAAGAATGTTGTGAAAGAGTAAAAAAGGGTGGGTATACATACACATGCCTCTGTACATAAACCAAATCCACGGCATCTCAAGAAGCTAAACCCCGCAAGTGGTATTTTCATTATGTCTGGCTGGTGTAACTTCTTTGGTCTCAAGTAGAAACAACAATGGCCAGTCACAATTCTCTTGTGTTAGGTATTTGAAAAGGGCTCAGTCATTGGAGACTAGCTACAGTCTTCCTAGTAGGATGACCACCAACCACCTGGCACAACAACAATCTGAGCTGTATCTGTAGCACATCTTGCATAAATCCTGATGAACCACTTGGAAAACCCTTACAGTTTTTTCCATTAATTTAAGAAAGACATATTAAAGAATGTATTTTTTTTTGCATGAAATACATCGCTCTGCAGTGCTATAGGTCTTACATTTTTAAGAGGTTAAGCAAAAATAATCACCAAACCAGTCTTGACCACTACTTACCACCAGGCACCTGCTCCATGAATATCTTAATGAAACCATCCTCACTAAGAGATCCTAAATACTGGACAATGTTCTTATGTTTGAGATGCTTATGCAAAGCTATTTCTTCATGCAGAGGTTGGGAGTATCTGTAAAGAAAAGAATTTATACAATACTGAGCTTTAGGAATAAAGTCTTGGGTTTACTAGGGTAAAGTTTTATTTCAAGTCCCATGAGACATATTTACAGTGAAGTACTGCATACAGTAATACAATATGATCTGTTAGACAGATTTAACGTCAATGGTTATAACCACCACATAATAAGAAATCATTCACATATGAATATACACAGCATACAAAATAATATGTAATATTGTGTACACACACAAAATGTGGTAAGTGTACATTTATTTACATAGACAGACTAGGCACAATAATTTGTGGAAAAGGAACTACAATCCAGCTCAACAGAAAGAGAATAAATGGTTGTATTTAGACTAGTGTCAAAGTGAACTAGTAAACAATTGAGTTAATGTATAATTAAGATCAGCTGAATAATTAAAACAAATCACCATTTAAGTTTCTACTAATAAAGGAGGAGCCTTTTCTGAAAGCAAGAGTGGATAGCTATCAAAGTAAGAAATCAGGAGTCTTTTCATGGAGACAGATTCGGAAGAACTGATGAGAATAATTTCAAAATTAGTTTAGTCAAAGATCAAGTATTTTTCAGAGATGTACGCTTTTTCTGCAGTCTTTTTTGTCAACATTTCTGAAGTCCAGATCCTTCTGGTGTGGAACAGCACCAGAACTCTACCTCAGAAGCTGACGTGGTCCCCTGAGCAAGCTCTAACACTCTTCTTCCACCCACGGGTGAGTCGCACACACCCTGGCAGGTTAGCTGCCAGATCCTGTGTTTTGTCTGGCAAAATTTAGGTAATACATTCAGAGTCTGGTGGCTAATTCCAACAAAATACTAACGTCTGTAGTCATACTTTCAGGATAGGTGAGATAGATGTTGGACACAGACTTCTCCGTTGAGTTCAAGAAGTAGCTGCAGTGTGTTGAGCGTGTGAAGACATGTTCAGATGCTTATACTGAGGGAGTACTAAATTAAACCACAATCTTAACCTTGCAGCTAACTGTGACCAGAAGAAACATTCTCTCCCCCTTCCTTTTCACCCTTGGCAGGTTGCTCTCAGCACAAATTTTGAGTGATTTTGACTGGTGACATTTTGGCCTCCTGACAAACTGGCAACAACACTTTCACTTATTCATATTTGTGCTGGGGAAATTAGGGGTCAAGAGATGGTTTTCTGCTGCTTCAAGTCTAGGATTTAGTTCTTCCTGGAGCCAGTAAAGTGCCAGTCCCAGGAATGCAACCCAAGTTCTTGGGGTAAAAGCACCTGTGAGCTCCACTCTTTTGGAGCAAGTAGTTACCAGTTCACCCTAACAACAGCCTCAAGCTACAAATGGAGGCTGAACTCTAAAAAGTAGAGGGAAAAAAAAAAGGGGTCATCTCAAAATGCCTCTGGAATATGAATGTTATAGAAAATAAAAAGTATTTCATTAAAGGAAGTGTGACCCTCATGCAGCCCTCAGTCTATGCACTAAAAATAATTCGAGTTTCGTCACACCCCTCTGCACAACAATAAAGATTCCGACTACCCTGTTAGTCATTCAGAAATTCAAAAATCATCTGAGGTTACATTTCTGAGTTGTACCAGAATATTAATTCAGAGTGGCAACAGAAACATGCATGTAATTCTTCCCCCAGAACTGTTAAACTACGCAGTTAATTTAGTCTTGAGCAACTTACATAATTAAGCAAATAAAATAAATCCCTAAGAAAATTCTCTAGAAAGATGTAGGATTTCTTGGAATCATAGAATCTTAGAATTATTTGGATTGGAAGGGAACTTAAAGACCATCTACTTCCAACACCCCATCCACCACAAGCACGGGGACCTCCCACTAAACCAGGTTCTGAAAGCCCCATCCAGCCTGGCCTTGAACACCTCCAGGGATGGGGCATCCACAGCTTCTCTGGGCAACCTGTGCCAGGCCCTCACCACCTTCAGACTGAAGAATTTCCTCCTTATACCTAAACTCAGTCTACCCTCTGTTAGTTTACAGCCACTAACCCTTGTCCTGCCACCATGCTCCCTGACAAAGAGTCCCTCCCCGGCTTTCCTGTAGGCCCCCTTTAGGTACTGGAAGGCTGCCACGTGGTCTCCCTGGAGGCTTTTCTTCTCCAGGCTGAACAACCCTAGGTCCCTCAGCCTGTCCCTCCTCTTCACAGGAGAGGTGCTCCCGCCCTGGGACCATCTTTGTGGCCCTCCTTTGGGCTCATTCTAATACATCCATGCCCTTCTTGTGCTGGGGGCCCCAGGGCTGAACGCAGCATGCTTCTTACAAACATGCTTAAGACAGAGCTTTTCACAAGGTATTTGAGCAAGGTTCTGTATTTCAGCAGTATTTCTTTTGGAAGGAAAAATTATTGTGAACTACTAAGACCAAAACTAGAAAACAAATTCTCAGTAATTGCAATCATAAATCATTCCATAACATGGAAATGTTTCCTTACAAAGAAAGGGAATTACCATGATATAACTGACAATTTATTGACAGCTTTGTGAAAGAGTGATGGGAGCTCTTCCTTCAGATCACTTAATCAGATTTTGGTTCATTAAATTACTTAATAATGAAAGCATATAATGCACAAAGTCTGGAATAAGGCTCAATTACCATACCTGCTATCTCTTTCTGGGATTTCTTTAATAGCAATTCTGACTTGATTGCTCAAATCTCGTCCTGCGTATACAATGCCGTATGTTCCTTTCCCCAGAACTACTCGTTCACCATTTTCATCATATTCATAATCATACTGCAAAACAAAAAACATTTAAATGAAACAGAGGTAAGATGTATTTCATCTGACTCCATGCACACAACCAAGGCATCTAGGACGTTAGCTTCTTTCTTAAGACTACATAGGAGAGGAAAATACTTAAAGATGACAATTTGAGTACTGTGCAGACATGCTCTTGTCACTCCACTGTCTTTACGGAAAGCATTGGCTTCTAAGGTAGCCATCTAAGGTAAGTGTGAAAAGCTAAGCCGGCCTTTATCTGTTCTGTGTAGTTACATTTATATATTTTAACATCACCCGCAATCCTATTGGCAGGAGTAAAGACAGCAAAGGACGACAGAGGGCACTCTGCACCAAACTGAGAACTTCAGCTTCTACCCAGACACACAAAGCAAGTGTGTCTTAATTTATTCCAGATGCTCTCCTGACCTGACCACATCTTCCAAAAACAGCACAACCAACTTTGCCAGTGCCAGGTCAGACAGCAGAGCGTGCCAATGGAGGTTAGTCAGGATTGCAGTGTATTAACCATGGTTTCGGCTGAATTTTAATTTCAAAGAGTTTAAGGCCAGCCCAGAAACGGTCATTAGATTATCTCATCTGTCCGCTTGTGTAACACAGACATGTAATTTCACTTGCTCATTCCCATGCTGAGACCAGTAGCTCAAGACTAAATAAAGCATTTATATTTTCCCTGCAAATGAAGATTGATATCTTTTTAGTAAAAGATTCAGATAAACCACTACTAGCTTTAGTAATATTTCAACAGATTCTCAGGGTGAAGTCATTCCTCTTATTTTTAATTCTTATGTCTTTTGGCATCGCTATATTTAATTGTTGTTTTTTTTTCCTCTACTAAATTAAAGAGCCTACTAACAATTAGCAATTTTCCCTGTAAAGATACACACTATAATCAAGTGACCTACTGCTTTTCTTTTTGCTAAAATAAAACAATTAGATAATCATAGTTTCTCATTATAGGGTATTTTTTTTTAGCCCACATGTCACTCTAGTGGTTTCCATTTGTCCCATCTCCAATTTCAGATATACTATAAAAATTCCAACATCAAAACTGGGACAGAGTACTGGATTTATTATTCAATACTGACTTTTTCAGTTAGTTTCAGATGTCTCCAGAGATCCAGGACACGATCCTAAATATTCCAGCTTGTTTCCTGCCGCCTACAAGAAAATCTAAAGACCTCAAGTATTGCATTGCACTCAGTGGCCTTGCATTCACTTCTCAGCTATGTGTATGTTCAGATAAAAAATCAAGGTGGAAATACAGTGTAATGACATACACATGCAAGCTATAACTCAGCTAACATGGTTGATAGCAGAAGTAAGGCATCCTAGGCTTCACTGAGAGTTAGTAGGCTAAGGGTAGAAAGACTCCCACCCACACCATCATCATCATTTGATTTGAGTTTGCTGCTCATTACGATGCTTGCCTACATATCGTAACTACCATGGACAAGCCTTCCCCAACTACAATTATATCCTTGTTTGTTATGCAGATGACCTGCCAATAATGTAAGTGTACATGACGCCAGTGATGCATGAAATAGACAGTCTATAAATTTAAACAGATGTTAATATTGCCTGACTATGACTAGACTCTGAAGTAACTGTAGCAAGAATTACTTTGCAATGAAGTGCAATTATGAAGAATTTCAGATGAGTACTTTCTCAAGTGGGTATGCTAACTGAAATAAGCAATTAATCTACGTTGGGTATAAAACCTGGATGTGTTACAAAGAATCATTAAATAATAATTAGTAGGGGATAAAGTTTTGTAAACCATAGCTTTCACTTAACTTCTTTTAGAGAAGGGATGAGTAATTTATTCCCTTAGTGAAACTCTACAGTAGAAACCCATAATAGTTGGTGGGTTGAAAATAAGTTTAAAAAAACGACAAAAAACACACTATATACCTCCAGGGAGTCTCCATCACATTCCCCTTCCTCTGTAGTCTTCCCTATTTCTTCAGTGATGCTGTTCACCATGTCAAAAAACCTGTTAAAAGCAAGAAAAAGAAAATTTAAAAAATGCAAACACATATTTGAGACAGCATGGGGACATACAAAGCACTTCTCTCTAAAGTACTGAATGAACTGAAAGATTAGATTTAAGCATAGATTGGGTGTAAAAGCTCATTTGTCAGCAAAAAGGAAAAAGAAGATTTTTTACATGGAGATTTAACAGCAAAACTAGCACCTCCCCTACTTAATTAATGTCCATCTTTTATATGTGATGAGACATCCATGATGTCTGAAATTATCAATAGAATTCGCATTTCAAAAATCTACGTACATATTGGGTGAAATTCTTGTCCTATAACATTGTTCCTTTACATCCAGTGAAAGCACTGAAGCATTTTGTAGAGCAGAAAGACTAGTTTCAGTTTCAATGAAAGGGGGGGGTGGTATTTTTCAAATTCCCATTAAAAAAAATATCACTACATATGACTTACCTCCTTTGAAAAAACATAGGCAAAAATATCATGCCAAGCTACTGCTCACTCATCTTCTGAGAAATATTCACATACAAAGGGAACACGGTAAAAGAACCCGTATTGACTGGAGTTGATGAGACGACGAGCTAAGAATTGAGCTTCAAGGTAGCCACAGCCATTAACATAAAGTAATACAGTAAATTTTGGTAAAGCTGCAGCCTTTTTAAGGACAAGAATACAAGAAATCCTCTCCAGGAACAATTCAAGACCAATTCTGGATCAATTCAAGACCACAGCCCTTAAGCTCAGAGCACAGAAGTGCAGCTTTGAGTAGCTAAAATACCCTTAATTTTGTGCAAACCCTTGCCAAGTTTCTAATAGGGATACTCCTACAGTCATACTTAAGTAACCGCAATGCTAATGTAAAGGACATCAAGTGTGCTTCTCTGTAATCAGAAATAAAAACTTCAACTACACTAAAAGAAAAATCTTAACGAGATCTCCTAGATTATTGTTGTTACTACAAATACTGCTATTTCAGAAAGCCCATTTGTAAGTTTAGAATGTTTTGTTCAATGTGGGGCAGCAAACACTTGTAGTAAGCCTTAACATGGAAAATAGTGAAAAATAATACCACAAAATACATAAAAATGTAAATCTTAATTATGTTTCTAGCATTTGTCTGAGCTTGTTCTCTGACTTTCAAACCTCATGCATCTCTAGGGTAGTACTATGCTTTCATGTAAAAGACTGCGACAACTGAGGATGCTCTCACCATAGTTCTGAAACAGTCAGCCACTGTTGTACACGCAGACAACATTCACCCTAACGCAGATTGTTTTTTGAAATAACTATGACACACCTTCTGCAGTGAAGTTCCGTGCAGAAATAGATTTGAAAGTCATCTGAGTTGTGCAGCACATACAGAAAACAGCACCGTTCTTCAAACTTCGAAATGCTGAAAGAACAGCCAAGTAGAATATGTTATTAGAAGAACACATATGGGCTTCTACCAGCTATGTCAAACCACACCAATCAACATATTTATTGTGAAAAAGCACCAGATTAAACCTAAAAAGCCATAGTCTTTCCTTACTGTAAAATTATATTCTTATATCCTCCAATGTTCATATTCAGTTGTCTGTTATCATTTGTTTTCTCCCCTACGCTGACCAACAAAAAGTAGGAGCAAAGAAGTTAAAAGAATGATTTAAATTGACGAGTCATTTTTGTTTCCAGTGCATTTAGGTAAGGGCCTTAAATGCTAGCCCTAAAGTCAGGATGAAACATTGCTTCAGGATCACGTTAGGAAGCTGGCCTTTGTACTGAAATCATGAATTCTTCCACCTTTAGAAATAAGCCACAGCTCAATCCTGAACACAAAGGTTTCCAATTGGTTCCATAGGAACTGGTAAAGTGATAGTATAATGGAAAAATATTTGTAAATTAAGTCAACGTTAAAAAAAAAGAAGAGGTGAATGACTTGACCAGCCTTGCCCACCCATTCCTTCCTTCAGTTTTGCATTCATAAACAGGAGTACAAATATAACGTAGAAATACGCATGACATTTTCTTATGGATGCATATATGCCTCAGGATAAAAGATGTACAAACTCTGGTGTAATTGCTAGTTTTGTACCCAAAGTAGTTTGCAGCTCTTGCAAAGATAATCATTCACCAGATTTTTTTTTCTATATACATGTCATTACCATGTTCATTAAAGAAAATACTAAACATTATTTGAAAGTGCTCTTTCTGTAATTCTGTCACATGTTGAGGGTCAGGTGTCAAGCTGATTCAGTGTAGTTGATTGCTAGTGTATCAGAAAGAGAAAAAAAAGGTGGCTAGAGCTGTTATGACAATATAATACAGTATTTGAGAAACCAGAACAAATTAACACTTCTTATTAAGATGCTATACAAAATCCACACTGCTAATGAAATCAACCTATTCTAGTTGGATCAAGATATTCATCATGGTTTTGATTAACTTAGAATAATATTCTACTTTATTTTGCTATATCTTGCCAAAGAATTTATGATTTAACATAACAGTTCTTTAAATGTCAGGATATACTTGTAAGTTTCAACATTTAATAGGTGTCTATGGTTGTTGCTTCTTTTTACGATTCCTACCGTAGATCCCTTGCTGTAACTTTTGATAAAGAAACTGCTGTTTAGACAAGCTGGGGATCTGCATTTCATAAAGCTACTTATAAGAAGACAGATTCATTACTACCTGTCATTGGGTGTTGATACTGGCCTATTTTTATCAGGAAAAGTTCATATGTACTAAGTGATACACACATCTAGGAACAGTCACTGCCCCTGGTTTACCAGTCAGCTTTCATTTCATTAATTTTTTCAAGCATACACATGAACTTTCTAGCTGTGGAGTGACTCCAGCTGATATTAACAGAATTACTCATTCATCTAAAGTTCCGTGTGAGTTTAAACATTTTACTAACATGACATGCACAGAAGCCATTAAAATAGCAATGAATAAAAAGGTAAGAATGTAGAGCATACACAGAGGCCAGGTAAATTCATAAATATTTAAGGCCTTTAAGGATGTTTATATCGGTTATATATATTGCTTTCTTCTTCGCCCCCCAAAAAGGAAAGTTAAGGTGGGGAAAAGAAAAGGAAGACTAAAAAATACAAAGTTATAAAAAGAAACTGTAATTTGCTTGGGAAACGCCTCATTTTGAGAGTTATTGAGCATATGTAATACCCACTGACTTCTATGACAGCAGAATTGGAGCTCAATTTGCAAAACTCAAAAGACAAGCAGGGAAGCACAATGCAACGTGGCCACGTGCCCAACTCATGTGCATCCAGAACTCCCATTAGCTAATGACAAATAGTGCAGATGCTGTAACTACTGCTAACTAATAATTCTAGATGAAGCAGCAGATAAAACAGTTAAGCGTTGGCAGAAACCGTAGAAAAGCAGCTTCATGGAATTTTTTATTTGTTTTCCAGAATTGAGAAGGATAGACACCTTCCGCTGTAATAACTAAGCAGTCTGACAAGATTCCAAATTTCATGAACTTGGGATGGAAGATGAACATCCCTGTTAATTCTTTAACTATGAAAAAAATTGATTGCAGATCTGAATCCAATTTTATCACTGTTTCTAACACTACATTTATTGTCATGATCTCTGTGGCATTTTCCCATGGAAACGACACAAGTAGCAGTTATTTCACAATCCAGGGCTTGTAATGAACACCAAGGATATTCCAATTTGTAGTCTACCAACTTTATTCTGCTACTTTATTTTTTATCTTTGAATTAGAAAAATAAATATCTTCTTGCTTATATAATGAATACTCGGGAGTTTTCTGGATAACTTGAGGAAGAGATGCCAAGCACCTTGGGGAAGCAGCTAGGTTCCAAAAGCTCTGATAAAGCCTTTAAGGATTAACAGTACTTTTAGCCTGATTCAATAATAAACATTTGCATTTGAGAGGTCAAGAAGGCATATGATGAAAGCCGAGATATTTACGTTAGTGCACAAACTACTAATCACTGAGTGTTTTTTTTTTTTTTTTTTTTAAGTTAAGCCCAATTACTATGATTTCCTGCACATAGAGTGTGATTCAGCAGTGTGTTCAGGGAGCTCTATACACATTTTCAGGTTCCTGTGCAACTCCTTAGAGTTGAACTCTTACTCATAAAATAAGACGCTGATTACACTGGCTGATAAGGACCACACAGAATAATTGTCCCCTCAAACATTTGCTTGAAGTATTTATCAAAAACATTACTCACTTCAGGGCTAGATGTCTGTTCAGCCCTGCTGCCAAGAGACTCCTCACGTAATGCAGTAAATGTTTATGGAGGCCTTTGCAGAAAAAGCCTCCAAGATCATGTACAAAGACCTCCCTTGTATGTTAAGGCTGCACCTCTAAACCTGGCTCTTACTAGTCTAGAGAGGCAGAGAATCTTTAAGAAGGCTGGGAACTTTCCCTTCCTAGACAGCTTTAAGTCTAGAAGTTTCAGAGGAGCCAAAAATAGTTCAGATACAAAAATAAATTAGAAACAGGCCTGGTTCTGAAGGATGTCCCACCCCGAAGAATATTTATCTTCATAAAGCCAGGAAAAAAAATGAAAAAGAAAAAACAACACTGAAAAAGGAAAAATTAGAAACTTGCATGTTTGAAAACTAGACTTATTCAGTTTTATAATTGTGTAAGACAAAGATTTCCCCCTTCAGCTCTTCACAGAGGCAGCCACTAAGTTTTCTAAAAACTCAGTGGCTCTTGACACTGGCTCATTTTAAAGTTTTCCAAGGGGTTTTGAACATCTGTCCAGATGAACAGATTGGAATTTCGATTGACAAATAATTGACTATTGACAGGTTTAAATAACAAATGAGTATACTAAAAAAGTACTAACCACACTATAGCTTAATAATGCCAAAAAAGTGTTTTTTGTTTTTTGTTGTTTTTTTTTTTTAAAGAAGCACAGCAAAACATACCGTAACCAAAACCCAAACCACACCAAACTAAATGTATCGTTGCAATTTTTGCTAAAAATAAGCTATATCCCACGGGATTGAACTTCTACGTCTATTGACGGTGTTTTGTTTTTAAGTTAGTTGTTGGAAGGAAAAATAATCATCCATCTGTGCAAAAAATGTACTGCAGACATAGCAACAGCTTTGTGTGTATGGAACAGATATTATTAGAACAGAGCAATGGCTATTTAAAAAAAAGTTAGACTTCTGGACTCTTTTTTAAATTACACTAAATACAAACACCAAGTGGAAAGTCACAGGATGCCAAAGTACAGATAAATCCTACAAAAACAAATGAGACTAAGAAGATCTGATCTAAAGGGAGCACAACAATGGTAGAACACTACTTTCGTAGTATCAGCAGGCACAAATTGCAAGGCTGGACCCTCTCAAACAAAAACGTACACTACATTTAAGCTGGGCTAGCAGTGCAGACCCACTGGCTCACAATACAACACAAACATCCCTGCTAAGAAAAACCTGCAACAAATAGTTCTTCCTAGCAGAAAATACTCCCCTGAAGCCAAGCAAAGTTTGCCAAAGATGGCAAAATTTCCTCCTTTGTTTGTATCTCACAGATCAAAGAAAACCTAGAAGGCTTTCAACGTGTAACATTGTACTCCTCTAATCCAGTCTTGCACGTATCAGTCTTGATCCCATGGCTTCTTAGTTCATGTTAACCTACTCCACATTAATCTTTGGGAGGTTATTTATTTACCTTTCCTATTGATTTGCTTTTTCAGTCTCTGAACCAATCTTTGAGCTTTTACTTCATGATCTGTCCACTACTCTGCCACTTTTATCATTATCATCACTGCATTGGCAATCTCCCCTCCCTACTCTCTGAAAGAGTTTTGGTACCATACCAAAAGCAAGCACAGAAAACCCGTACACCAAAACTCAAGAGATAAGCAATTAGGACACTTCAAGACACATTAACCCACCTCCCCATCTTCCCTAGTCAGTTCCTCATATCCTCCTTGTTTCTGCATCCACGCTACTTCCTGGCGTACATATTGTGTTCAACAAGCATCTGTGACAAGGACTACCTTCCTTGTGTTTATCACTTTCCCAGTATGTCAGAATCTCAGGGCACAACCACAGCTTTTGGATGCGATACAACTCAGTCAAGGTGACATGAAATGTTAGCAGTTACTATAATTCAACCTTAATTAGCATAAATTATGAACCTTACAAAAATATTAGTTCTTAAGTTTAACAAATATTGTTTCCTATTTTTGTACATAATGAACCCTGAAGGTGGTCACTCCTGAATCCAGACTAAGATTCCTGGGGCTTCACTAACAGCAGGGCATCTGTGGAAGTACTTGCAACATTCAGCTCCAATTTTGCGTCCATTACTCCACCAAGGTCCACAGCACTAGCTTAATATGATATTCATTCAATTACTCTTTTCATTTCAAAAAATGAAAGGGAAATAACTTACCTTACTCCCCTGATAGAAGCAGCACTGAAGTTCCACTCATGAATACCCTTCTGTAACACAAGAGAGGAAAAAAAGTTAAATAAAAACCCCTTCCTTTTGGAAAATCAAGAGCCAGTATACATATCTTCTAGCCTGGAACTCAAGAGACCAAAAGAGAAACATTTGGATTACAACAGCCTATATTACCTTTTAACAGTTATTCTTCAGGGCATTTCCTACGTAAAAAAACAAGAAAAGTTCTACATAGGTTTGGTTGGTTTGTCTCTTCACTGTTTGCTTTGCAAACACAGTATATATTATTTTAGAAAGTAAGTGAAGCAGCAGATCAGCACCTAGGACAAGCTATATGGGCAGCCCTTCTCAGTTCAGTTTTACTTGCAACCTTCTAAAAGAGGAAAGAAAAACCATCTCTGAGAGTAACACCTTGCTTTACATGCTCAGCGTCCTGAGTGTGTGGGAAGAATCAGCTGAGAACGCTACGAGCAGGGAGTCTGATGCTGGAGAGTGAAATGGAAAATACTTGAAAAGGAGATGAAATTGCTCAGGGAAGGAGCAAATCCAAAGGCCAACTGTCCAAAGAAACAGAAAGCAGACTACTTCCCTAGGAATCCAGAAGGGAGCAGTAAGAACATACCAAAACTCCTATGAGCTGCTGGAGTAGTAAACTAGGCTGGAAGAAAGAAGCCACCCTACAAAAATACAAAGGGGCAGGCCTCATTTATTTTCCTATCTTTTACGTTTAAATCTGTCACACTGAGCACAACCAAGTTCACTCTTCAGTTGTATCAATCTGCGCTTAAGTTTTAATAAAAGTTACTTCAGGAATCTGAAGCCTTTTGTATCTTCTGATGGAAACATTTGCCTTTCAGGGAAATGTGGAACTGCACCAGCTCTAAGTCCTGGCAACCTTGGGATCCCACCACAATAAGCAATGTACTTGAAGGAAATACTCTCTACAGTTAAGCTTCATTTTGCGTTTTAGTCACCTGTGCAATCAGAAGGCATGGAGACAGATCTTGCTGAGAGGTAGTTTATAGCATAAGGGCAGAGTGTCAAACAATCAAATGTATCCAAAATGACAACATGAAGATGTCTAGCATATAAAACATGTCATGAATATTGACATACACAAGAGTCAGAACAGATACACGGCCAAAATAGCTGCACGATGTGCAACAAATAATAGACAAAGTCATTCTCTCAGCTATAGCAGTTTTCTGTAAGGCTTGCTAGATCAGTTTTCTCCTCTGTAATTCTTTTCTTTCTGCTCAAATTGCATTAAAGGTTATGAGGCTACTATAAAATGCTTAACACAACATACTGAGAATACATGCAAACATTTTTCTTGAAGTACAAACTTCACGTTGTTGTAATTGTAAAGTATTATGCAGTAACTACAGAATCTCTTAAATTTTAAATGGGGGCAAGAGTTTCCAGTGGGGCAGAGGGACAGGAAAACAACCTGAGATGAAGAAGTGGGACTGCATCTTGAAGTACCAACTGATGCTAGTATGAAGCGTTGGTACTCATCAAGTTGACTGGTTCTCTTTCATGAAGAAAGATCACCTACTACACCCTCCTTATTAGCAGAGGGTGTTATCTGCACTCGTCTTTTACTCCTCACTCCCTATACAAACTCTACCACTTTCCAGTTTTCCATGCTTGAAAACTCTCTTCAGAGCTTAGCAATTGGTACTTGTCCAATTCCCAGTACTGGGAATAATCTGAAGTCTAAATCTAAAGCAAGCATCCTGACAGGCAGAAATTTTCAAGAAGCATAAGTATTGTGGGCTTTACATGTCATCCACATGCAACTAAACTCTCACAGATTCATACATCTTTCATTAACTGCACGATGTTCTCAGGCAATGAAATAATATGAAAGTTATGTCCCTCAAGATCTTGCCAAGTTTTGAATACATTGGAGTAAACATATCAGGCATGCTATCCAAATCCAGCATCTGTTCTTCAGTTAGGCAAAAAACCACCAACCACCCAAAACAAAACTTAAAATGGTTTCAGAAGCCAACACGAAACAGAGACAGGCTGTTCTACTTCAAACTTGCAAACAGCACTGCTGCATTCCTCTAGCCCCATGTGGAAAGGACTGCTAAAATTAGGGTACTGAGGGCAAAGGTATCATGAATTCTACAAAACACAATGCCATCTGATTTTTATATTCGTTTGTCTATGTAAAACCTGGTATTATTAAGGGCATAAACTACAAGATACGCTGCTAAAAAAAAGCCACAGAAGAGGAAAAGGCCATGTTATTTATCCCGCTATTGATTGTCATTCTCCTATTCATTAGGAAATTGCCAGCTACAAGCTCTGCTGAGTTCCACTTTGAGTTTGAAGCAGAATTTAAATTTCTCGTGCATGAAGGGAAGCTCATAAGCTTAATAACTCACAATCCTTATTCTTAAAGCAATGACTGCATTTTGGAAATCAAGTAGATCTGTTAGTTTTATGATCTGAAACCTGAAGTACAAGGTGCTAAACCTCTAACAGATCTATGCCATGTGGAATAAAATTGTATAGCTGAAGCAGTTTCCAAACCTAGATGTTTCACCTGTCCTTGTAGCCATGATAGCTGGTCTTTATTTGTTAACCAGTCCCTACAAAGCCTATCATCAGCCTAATAAGGACCAAAGTAACAGCATTCTTCAGTGCAGCGGGCTGAAAGATCACAGATTTCCTCTACAAAATCTCTTCCTAAAGACAGTATTAGACTGGTTATATTCATCTGACAAGGAATCCTGTATCTCCAAATTCTTCTAGTCCCTTTTCTCCCTGTAAAGTTTCCAGTGGATTCAAAGGACTTGGGCAAACTTACAAATTCAGCTGTAGAAAGTTTGTAGCTGTTGCAACTACCAAATTGGCCAGTACATTCTTTTGATAAATATTATTGTTTGTAGGGCAGGGATGCCTGCACTCTCTATCAATCAGACCCCAAGCTACTGTAGAAACTCACTACAGTAAGGATTCTGGCCAGAGAAAAAGTACTAGCAAGTGCATCAAAAACTGACCTCATCTAATGCTATCATATAAGTAGGGCAGCAAAGGTAGGTGAACACTAGTGCACAGAAAATACAGATGTACTGTCCAAATCAGGACCACTGCTGAAAATATTGCGAGGTGGGGGTTGGTCTGTTCTCCCACGTGCCTGGTGACAGGACAAGGGGGAATGGGCTTAAGTTGCGCCAGGGGAGGTTTAGGTTAGATTTTAGGAAGAACTTCTTCACTGAAAGGGTTGTGAGGCATTGGAACAGGCTGCCCAGGGAAGTGGTGGAGTCACCATCCCTGGAAGTCTTCAAAAGACGTTTAGATGTAGAGCTTAGGGGTATGGTTTAGTGGGGACTGTTAGCGTTAGGTCAGAGGTTGGACTCGATGATCTTGAGGTCTCTTCCAACCTAGAAATTCTGTGATTCTGTGAAATATTAAGCAAAACGTACCTGTAGCTAAAAGGAACATTTACATGCCATGAAATACCTTTTTAGGAATATGGGTGCACTTGCTCAAGTAAGGTTAACTCAAATTAGAATAGAAGCAGTGATATACTGGTGCAGCCAGTATAGCAAGCCTACTTGTTTTACCTAAATTAAACTCTAAAAGCTACCAGGATTGTCCTCAAAAATACTGTAAGGTAAACAGAGAAGAACCATTTAACAAACAGTGTAAACAACAGAACAAATTAGTATGGAACAGCTACAAACAACTTCCGACTGAACACTAGAAGACCTAAACCAGCACTCTGCTACTTCAGCAGTACTAGTCCACCTCTAGGCTCTTTTACAGGTGCAGTGACATTCTCAAACCGCTTGCCAATACAGAGAGTCATTTGTGAAACCTACACCAGTATTCAGATGGAGCTTTATCACTTTATATGAAACTTTATACAGCAGGGGTTTCTGCAGAGATCAACAGGACTCAATAGCCCAAAACATTCTTTCTGGTCCTATGTTCCTTCTTATACTATAGACAAGCCGCTTAACAGAACGTAACATTTGGAAATGAACTACACGCCAAAAAAAATCCCAGACGTACAAACACAAAACACATACAAGTACAAGTGGTTTCTAAATAGACTAAATTCTAAGTACAGAAACACTTTCAGAACAGATACTTTACAATAGGAAGGTTTACCCTGTCATACTGAAATCGTAATTTGTTATGTGGTAAGCTTTGCTTTTGTCTGGGAACAACATAAATATATTTTTTAATGTTATTCTCATAGGCTGAACCTACCTGAAAATAACATAAGTCAGAATAAAACACAAATAGAAACTCATTGGTCTATGCAAATATTTCAGTTTGTGCTCTAATGTGCTATTTCAGGCACTGTTCATTTACGTTCTCCTCAAACTTGCAACAAAAATTCTAAGCAGTACTGTATCATGTAGTCTGCATACAAAAACATTTCTCCTTTAATGGCAACAAGTACAAAAGCTGAAGTATTGACTACCTGGAAAGTAGGTCTTCACTGTCCTGCCTTGCAAGCAATCAAAATGCTGCCACCGAAGAATGACCAGTGCTATTTCTTAGGAAGCACTTATATCTCATGTTCTGACTCCAGCTGACTCAGCCTTGATTCGTTATTCATGTAACCCTTCCATGTTTCCATGATCCCTTCTTTCTCTGGCGTTCTAAGATGTCCTCCCCATCTTCACTCTTACCAAGATTTTGCTTCCTAAGCAACCCAGAAGGTAATAACCATTCACTGCTTCCTCTCTCTTTACATCTCCAGAGTTTCTAAACTGCTTTCTAAATATATCTGGCTATCTCACACCTTGACTTAAGGAATTCCCTGAATTTCCAATTTCTATACTTTCTGAATGTCTATCTATCCTTCTGCCAAATATTTCTTTGCATCTTGATTGATTCCCCTGCTATTTTAAGACATGAGCCTTTATTATGTTCACATTAAAGGAATATTGACCACAGCTGAAAAGCAATACTAAGGGAAGTTCATTATACAAAATGTGTATAAGGTATATAAGCACGTATCATGCTGTATCTTGTGCTGGGGGCCCCAGAGCAGAACACAGTGCTCCAGGTGGGGACTCACAAGAGCAGAGTAAAGGGGAAGAATCATCTCCCTCACTCTGCTGGCCACATTGCTTTTGATGTAGCCCAGGATACGGTTGGCTTTCTGGCTACAAGTGCACATTACCAGCTCACATTGAGCACCGCATCAACCAACACCTCCACGTCTTTCTCATCAGAGCTTCTTTCAACTCATTCTCTGCCCTGCCTGCATTTGTGCTTGGGACTGCCCTGTCCCAGATGCAGGACCTTGCACTTGGCCTTGTTGAATTTTGGTGAGAATGAGGTCCAGCACAGAGGGAGCCAATAAGGAGAAGCACTATCTCTTGGAGAAAGAAGTTATCATCAATGGATTCATCTGCATAATGACGGTATATTGCAAGTTATTTATGAAGTTTTAAGTATCAGATCTGTTGATATTATACTGGTTATAAATAATCTGAAAGATGCAAATAGTTTTAAAGATAGTGGAGACTGAAGATCTGGAGACCAAAGATCCAGTAAGCAACAGCACAAACTTAAAAGAAAAAACACCTGTCAATGTATGTGCACATTATTTTCATCTATGTTGCTAAGTCACCCTCTCCTTTACAGAAGTTAACATATACAATTTTTTGCGTTATATGCCTTATATTCCATGCATACTTTTAAATTGTGGAAAAAAGTTACAACTGCAGACAACATCATGGTACCTTGTCATCAGGCAGCACATGCCAGATAGACACTGTCTTCTCCTCAGCTTCACTATTGATGGAGAGATATGAGGGTTGATAGATTTTTGTTGGTTCCAATATTAAAACCTTGTAAAAAATAAAATGCAAGAGTTAGTATCAAACATGTAAAATTTGTGAAGTATTAAAGTCCTTTAAAACTATTTTTGTAGTCATCCTAGAGCAAGAAAAACAGGGGAAACAAGATGAATGAGTTTTAGGTACTGGGCTAGTTTAGTGTGGCTCACACTAAATTAAGATAAAAATGCCAATTTTTTAATTAAGATACATGCTATGAGTGACGTGTAATTTTCCAAATGAGTTCTCTGACAGCCATCAGATTTGGAAAAGCTTCTGTCACAAGTCCTTCCATTGCAATGCCATTCGAGAACGTATCTCCCATGTAGACAAGATTCAGGCTGTACCTTAATTATCTTTGGTACAAGCACATTTGGGTAAATTGGAAAACACACATTAGTCTACAGTCAGAATGAACTGCTTTTGATTTAGACCACTGTGAATCACAGTAGCAAGATTAAACGATTTTCTCATAAGCAACGAGCATCACTGCAAGAGGCTGACAGCAAAAGATTATAGAAAACCTCCTAGAATAAAACTAAAACTAGAAACATAATGTAAAAGAGATGGGATACAATGCATCAAGATTGAGTCTAGCATAGCCACTTGGTAAATGAATCCAATCTGCTACTTCAATAATGATCTGCTAGAATTGCTTTCAGATCTATGCCCTTTAAAGGAAAATGTCAGCAAAGCTCAGCTATTTGAAGAAGCATGGTTTCTTATTAAAACCGTTTATGTATTTATTTCAGATTTTCAGAGGTAAAAATCTGATGTCTAAAATGACACATCTATAGTGCCTGTGTGGAAGGTATTCTCATTCTGAATAATGAGAAGTTATATTAATTATATTAATTCAAGATGCTACTCTATCTTCCACCAAACTGATCTTGGGAGTTCAGAGAATTGCTTTAGAAAGTAATGAATGATTGGAAAGAGCCATCAGTCATATCTAAGTCCCAGCAGCTCCTAGAGAGTCAATGAGCACATGGACAAATTGAAAGAAGCACAAGGCCAAATTTTGAAAGGCACTGAGGCATTTAATTCTGTAAATGGATATCCAGTGGAATTTCAAATGTATCTATCTGCATCTCGAGACAGAGTTTTTAAAATCTGGTTTAGACCGTATCATGAAGGGGGGGTCAGTAGGCTACAGCCTACTTGCTGTACAAGCCACATCACTTCTTCCTCTAATTGCTGCAAAGAGAATTACAACACCAATGCTACCAGCTAGGAGACCAACTGCCAGCTAAGTGACTACCAATGCCCCAAATCCTTGAGTTTAAGCTCTGAGACTTTCTAAAAGATTATTTTATTTTTGCAAACATAGTTATTTGTAAGCGTAAAGAAGTTACTATGTTTCGTTTTGCTGACTTGTTGCATGGTATGGTTTTGCTTTTGAATAGGCATGAATATTTTTATTTATTTATTACAAGAGATGACATATGTCTGTCAGCAACACCAGAACAGTTTCCTGTGCAGGTTTTCAAATACAATCAAGCTCTATATTCATTGAGTGTGTCTTTTGGCTCTTGCTATTACTATGAGTATTTTGTCTTTTGATAAGAAAAGAAATTATTTGTCTTGGACAATTCTATAAGTCAGAGGCTATTTTTATTTTAAGTATCTAGTTGTGACATTTTGTCATCAAAATCATAAGACTGGGCTGTGTTCTTTTTAAAAAGAGAGGATTCAGAATATTTTGTTTTTCTGCAAAACTTTAGGTTCTTTCTCCTCAGAGAAGCAGAAAGAGACTCCCTAGAGAGTTCCATGTTGCTTTCATTTCACTGTCTCAGTCCATTGCTGTTCAACACTATGTTCTTCCTTATCACTTATCATCCCATTTACAACCTGAAGCCAGAAGAACTGTGCAAAACAAGTATGTACTACTTCAAGTATCTTGGTGGGTAATAGCAACTTTTTAAAACAAAAAGCTGTATTTGCCAATAGTTAGTTAAAAGGAATATCCAAGATATTATTTTCTCATTGTAGATCATTAACATATAGAGGCAAAGAACTTTTTACAGCACATTGTATAACACTAAGGTATCTAATAACAATATTTCAGCAGAGTATTTGTGGAAGAAATCAGAAATATACACAAATTGTAGTGTAGCATTATTGAAATACGTTGTTTGGTAGCTGAAAAAAAGATTTGTCTGTTTGGTCTGATTTTTACCTCTAATAGATTTTTAAGCTCTAACAGTACACACTTGGTTGGCAACAGGCTATGCAAAGCCTGTTGAGTCAGAGAGAGACTGGAATTAAATGCCTTTTCTTCAAAATGTACCTCAATATAGTATCACCTGGAATATGTTACAAAGTTTTGTTTTAGAAGCATACCATTGGTAGCAAACACTAAATATTTTGACTCTCAGTACTTTATTGGAACACACTGTGCAATCCCATTGTAGCCATGTGAAATCAATTAAGACAGTCTAATATGCAGGCCAAATGCATTTCTTCTGGACAAGCAGTTTATTGTCTGGGAACCTGCAAACAAGCAGTGTTTTGTATTCATTTCCTTCGTGTCACAATTAAAAACAAACAAAAACCACACTTACTGGAAATCTAACTACAGTCACATCTGTCTTTGTGGCTTCAACAAGGAAGTCCATCCAGAAGTCCACGAGTTCCTGTTTGGCCGTATGTTGCTCAGGATTCAGTTTCTTAAAATGCTGATATATCAAAATAGTCTCTACGATAGACTTCAGGTACCTGTGATCATTCAAGCATACACAATAAATAAAATACAGTTTGTAAATAGTAATGTCTACCCTTAGTTATAACTGAAGCACCCACCACTGCAACACCAAGGCAGTCAGTACAATTTCGGTTCTCTAGGACCGCTTTCAATAGTAGCAGTTCCTCATTTAGAGCTGGAAACACAGCAGCTCCATTATTAATCTGAAATACAGATGAGTTCTGGGAATAATGCTTCCTGCATGTATTCCTGGTTGTTTATACTGCCTCCTATCCTAAACCATAAAAGCTTCCTGAAATAGCTAAATCCTCTGCCTATGGACCAAACTGTTCCCGTGTCCAACTTGTTGCTATAGTAGATCAACCTCAAATTATAGTCTAGTATATAAAAGTATATAAAATATAATGTAATAATATGTAAATAGTATATAAAGATAGTAAACCAACCTCAAATGATAGCACAAAAAAATAGTGCACTAGTTCAACTTTCTATACTATTCTGTTTTCTGTATAGCATCTGCGCTGGCAGTTGTCTAACTCAGATTTTTGAGGCACGGCACTTCTGGAATTGATTACCCTATGAAGACAACAACAATTATGCTAAGCAGCCTTTTTGGAATTACTGGGGAAAGGACAACAGCAGCGCTGAATGTCTCTCGAGTGCAGCTCATCCCTCTCTCCAATATTCTCCTTCACAGGGTTAGTTTGTGGGGCTCCTCATCATGTTGTTTTCTTCTGGCATTTTTGAAAAACGTTGCAAACAGCCTCGGGCAATTTTTTTTTAATGAAAACAACTGAAATGAGATATATATGCCTAACGAGGATTTATCATAGCTATCACCTTATTGCTGTTAGACTATTCATGGAAAGCTTATTTACAAGCTATATACAAAGAGATATAATGCATATTCAGAGGGCCTCTTGGGAGCAGTTCCATACCTATACGTTATCCAATTCTCCCTCTTAGATTGTGTGGATATCTTGCATAAGGTACTGTATTTACTTCCCTTTGCACTGGGGCACTCTACTGAACAGCAGGCAACAGACTGAGAAAGAATTGCTCACAGGAGAAATTTTCTGAAGCACAAATGAGCATGCTGTTTTTTTCAGAGTTTAATCCACAGGCTTAAATCCCAAAGGCACTGGGTACATAAAATCCTGACAAACAGGCATTCATAAACTCCAGAAAACTCTACCAGGAGATTCCTAGAGTGCTATCCAGCTCCTCAGTACAACATGCACATAGTAAAAATGGGAAGTGTTGCATATAAGCATGCTCTGAACAGTTTATAACAACGTATTTGGTCAGAAAAGTCAGAGTTCTCCATTTCAACTGTTTCTTATGTTATATCAGTAAGTTCAGGATTTCCATGTCTTAGCATAAATAGATTCCCCTCTGATCAGCTTCTGGAGACAGACTTTCCTACCTTTGTATAAAGGGCAAAAACACATAAAGCTGCAATACACAAAACCTTGATTGGTACAGTGACAACTTGAGTCAGAAAGAAATCTTGGTTCTGCCCAGCTAACAGGCCTGAAGTCTTTGAGTAAGCATCTGGTCCCTACTTGCTGCTCACATCCAAAGCAGAACAGGTGTCAGGAGCCTGCACTGCAGTTAGAACACATCTTTTGGCCTCTGCATAACAGAAATTAAGTCTACAGGGTTGTTGTTTAACCTCTAGATATATAACCTTTCCATTATTTGCAAATAACCTTTCCTATAGCTGCACTTTAATCTTCATTCTTCTCAATTATAATCAGATCAACTTGCACCAGATAGCTCACCCGTATTCAAGTTCTTAAAGTAGCTGATATCTGCAGTAACCATCAAAGTATTCCAAGGTACATCCATTCCACTTTAGCCAAGCTGTCTGCACTCCCAGAAATATTCAGATAATTATGACCAAACCCACAAACCCCTACCACCAGGCCAATGGTGAATCTGTCCTTCTCGGCCACCAAAATAGAGCCATATCATATCTATCCATGAGTGAAGGGAAAAGAGGAAGAGTTCCCCATCTATGTAAAGTGCAAAGAAACTCCACACAGACTAACAAAATCTGTCAGGTAAATACAATGCTGACTGTGATAGCTGAAGGAGTCCAATGTTTTAAAATACAGCAATGTACATGATCTTACTTATCACCTTACCATGCTGGTGCCTTTAGCTTAAACAGCTTTTCTGAAGCCTGGATCACTCTTATGTGGTCATTAGCCAACATACTGGCCCCCAAGAAAGATCCTACTTCCCAATAGCTCTGCAGTTTCTCCAGGCTCCCCTTTTTACCAAGCAGGCTGCTGATCTTTACCCCTGTAGTAAAAAAAATAATAGGTCACAGGAATGTATTAATGTACTTTGTACAAACCATTTCCATGATTTGAAATCTATTTGAAATCTAATGAAATCTATTCATTGCTTAAGTTACTGCAGCCTCTCCATTTCAAACGAAATAAGATGGAAAATATACTTACCAGTTAACATCATATGCCTTCCGAACACCCTAAGCGGTAGAAGATTTTTATTTCCCCTCCCCCTCTTCCTAAAGACATCTCAAGAAAGGAAATTTAAGACATCACTGTCAGGACAAGGCCACAGTCAGATTACCTATGTTCTTGCATGGACCTCATCTGTAAAGGTAAATTGGGGCCTTAGGCTACACAACATAGCTGTAAAAACTTAACAGATGCTGAATAAGGCACCTATTACGTTTTTTTCTGCTGTTGTTGTTTGTGATTTTTTTTTTTTTTTTTGACTTACAAGCCCCAAGCCCCAAACTTACCTTTATAGACAAGGTCCCATGCAGAAGGAACAGATGATCCACTGGCCTTCTTCCAGCAGTGATGTTCTTTTAATTGCCGCAAGTCCTACCCCAATGAAAGACATCTATTAATATTCATAAGTCCCTCAGCAACTCAAGATTATGGAGAGCCTCAGGTCTTACTTTGACTTGCTACGTTTTCTGAAAGCTACAAGTTTCCCTGTAGTCTTCAGGATGATTTTTAGATCACATTAGCTACTGCATATTTATAGCCAACATGAGACAGGCTACACCATCCCCTGCAAACAAAATAATTTCCAGCTTGTTAGACAAGCCTCTTCATCACAGTAGCCCACTTACTCACTTTTCCCACACTACTCAACTCAGTTTCCCTCCCACATCACCTGCCATTGTCCTTGATATTCAGAGTTGAGTATTCTCAACAAGTTTCAATGCAACTGTTGATCTATATTTTTTCCCCTTAACTTTCTTTAAGCAGCTAGCAGACTAAATTTCATTCTAGAAGCAGCAATAAATCTCACCAAAATAGATATTGTTACGTTAACTAGATTTCAGACAACAAAATCTATTTGGTTTTCTGCTGTTGTTTGTATGTTTATGTTCTCAACCCCAGACAATGAACGGATACAGTTTTACACTTTGAATACAAGAGGTCTATAGTCTATTTCATGCCTGTATTTCCCTTTGTGCTCCTTTGCTAACAAGTTGTCATGCCTGAGTAACATACAGAACAAAGTAATACTTCAGTGTAATTAAAAGCATTACTTGTTTGCTTCTTAGGGAAATAAGTTCATTTATTCCTGAGGAGAAAACATGGAATTCCAAGTTTATAGCCTTCTCTTATAATTTCTCTGACTTATTTTGATCTTGTCTTTGAAAGTTTGAGAGAGTAAGAACATCCAAGCAAAGTCAAGACATTCTCTCCTTTTTTGATAAACTTCACATTCACAGTAGCAAAACCAACAACAAAAAAAAGCATCAGCTGAATTCCAGCACGTTTTATCGCAGATACTTTTTTGCCTTAAAAATGAGCAAAAATACAGAAGCCATTAATGCCATGAATACACCCATAGCTGGAAAGAAAATAATACACAGTAACAAGATACTACCAGTTAAACATTACTATGAAGGCTTCATAAACAAACTGCTTTTCTTGCTCAAATATTGACAGAACAATTCATATTGCTGGATCCTTTGTGTATCAAAGTTACAGTCTGCACAGATCATTACTGCCAATGCAAAGCACTGTGTTTAAGTTTTTGTCTCAAATTTCTGCAATTTTATACGGTTAAGAAAACAGCAGTGTCCAGAAAATATACTAATATACAATATTAATGCTTTAGTTGATCATTGCATTTTGAATTATTATTCTGGCAAGTATAGGAAGGAACTTTTAGAAGGCAATTTTTTGATCTGATGCAAATGGATAAAAAGCCTCTTGGTTACTGGAGTTATCCTTAGTTTTACTGGATTTACTAAATTATTGGCACTGTAACCAGATGTGAATTTTCTAATTACAGCCTCATACACCCTCTGAAGTGCTGTGAAGGGCAATATCTTTCCTTAGCCTTTCCCAACCTACCCATATAATTTCCACTGGAACCTGGACTGAACTTCAATTGGCTTGCTCTTACTCACCTCCTTATCTCCCTCCAGAAGACAGCCTTCCTGTAACTTTTATGTGCTATAATAATGCTACAGGTGGACACCAAGCTGAAAACACTGCCAGAAAGATCTAACTGCTACTAGCGAATGGTCTTACACACATAGATCAAGACAAGAAAGTGACCATCAGAAAAATAACATACATGTAGGCATTACAGATCCTTTGGACAGAAAATAAATTGCACTAAACCCTTGATTTTGCTTACTTTTGTTTAAAAACGTTAACACTAGTCCAAGGCAAAGACAACTCAAGTCAACTGACAAACCTCATTATATCAACGTGGACCACAGTCTTAACACCAAGAACTCAATGACCAATGATACACACAGGGTCTATATTATAGATGTATTTGAAATTTTCTTTCAGCACAGCTAGATGAAGCTTATAGTATTTTGACAATATTTCCTATAACAAAATAATAAATATTAGACACTAGCAGATCCCTTACAGCACCTGAAGAGGGTGTTGTAAGAAAGATGGAGAGGGAATCTTTTACTAGGGATTGTAGTGATAGGACAAGGGGTAACAGCTTCAAACCACAAGAGGGTAGGTTTAGATTATATATTAGGAAGACATTATTTACTGTGAGGGTGGTAAGGTGTAAGACCTAGTGGAAGTAAGTGGAAGTAAGGTGGTAAGGCCTAGTGGAAGGTGTCCCTGCCCATGGTGGGTGGAATTAGATGATTTTTAAGGTCCCTTCTAACCCAAACCATTCTATAATCTATTACTCTTATATGATTCTATGATCACAGGAGGGATTTGTCTGCTTTAAGAGTTTTCAGCAGACACCACCTAAGTATTTACATGAGAGACTGGCACACCAACATCTCATTAAAAAACAACAACACATAAACACTTCCAAACACCTACCAGATATTTCTCCTCTAAATCTCAGTCATCAGTCATGGATGGAACCTTAAATAATAAGGAGCCTTAACTTCTGTACCATTCTCCACACGAACAGTAGGGCAAACACTGGATAAACTCACAAGATGACACCAAACATCTGATCCCTACAAATAACGTACTTATGAAATCTGGCTAATCAGCTTGTCCAAATCTAGTTTTCCATAGTCTGTGTGCAACTGAATTTTCTTTAAAAGGGAAGGATTCAAATTAAACCACATTATAAATATAGTCCAGACGCACTACACCATCTGTAATTTAAAATCAAGCCAGTTGAGTGAGTATTTGCAAATATTATGTAGAAAGCAAAATGTATATATTATTTTACCACCTACACTGACATGAATTCAAATTTCAGTGTAGGAGACGAAAGCATTCTATCCAAGACCCCCAAAAATTCACCCACTTACAGAAGGGCAAATATGGTGCTTGGGGCAACTCTACACAGCCCATCACATCTAAAGTAGCTTCATTTAAAAAAATAAAATTCTACTTCTATCATTTATATGGAAGTAACCATCTCTGAACTCCATGCTCAAAAAAATTCTTTATCTAGAACTTTACTTCCAGAGATATACTGCACACCTAACTTCTAAAGAAGTGCAGTTGCTCATTACAGACATCCTGTGGAATGAAGAACATTGCTTCCTTCTGCTTGGGAAACAGAAGGATTAAAAAAAAGAATTTGCAATAAGTCAAGAATTACATAATTTAATGGAGGCAAATGCCAGTTAGAAAGTATATTTTACTACCTATTAGAATTTTCAGTGCTCTCTCTTACGACTTCCTTGACACTTTCCATTCTCCTCAAATACAGTAAAATCACAAACAAAAATCACAAGTAGGACAGACCCCTTAATACAGAGGTTCAGAAAACCTCAAGAGAACATCTGAGCAGAAACATGATTCTTTCTCCTCTTAATCCACCCCAACATCAAGTCAAGTGTATTTTCACCACTGTAAGGATAGGCTCTTTATCTGTATTTCCAAACATTCCATAGGTGGCTTTCTTTGTTATTGTTGTATTTATTCATTCATTTATTTATTTATTTTTAAAGACTGCTACCTAGGACTGGATTTTCCCTTCAACTGTTCCTTCTGGCTAACAAAAAAAGACAGCACTGAAAAGAAGGACAGTCAGTTTTCACTGAGCTCTGGTAACCTGTAGACTTTCAGTCTGGAACCGGGTCTTCGTGACAGTGCACACCATCAATCAGGTGGAATTAATGGTGGTGCGAGAGACTAATTTAGACGTTCACATACTCAATATCAAAGCTTTCATACACAACCATTAGATTTTTTTTTCCCCTTGTGACAGTGGGTGGTGTTATACTTTCACCAGAAAGCAATTTCACTGTGAATTTGCAAGCTATAATTACCAACTTTCCGAAGCTCAAAGGAAGTATCAAAGCAATGTCCAGCTGCCAGGAGGAGAACTGCATAATTGATTCCTGACTGCAATGTTGGCTCTGACTCAAATGCCTTCTTGAACCTGGAAAAAACAAACATGCAAGTTTACTTTCTAAATAATGCAATCTAATAGGTACATAATTATACTTTTAGGTACTTTAAGTACTTATCTTCAGTTTACACAGCAAAAATCCATGGAAGGAAAAATATTTTACTGTTTTCCACACATGATTTTTGTCTATTATTGAGGAGATTGTTGCTTGTTCCTCACACTTCTTTCCTTTCACACAAGTACAGACTACAGCCACCCACCGCAGTAAATTTATAGTCTCCTACTAGATTTGCAATTCTTCCACTAAGTTTAAAAGAGAATATTATCAACTTGTGATAGACCCATTTCACAGTTTTATTTATTAATAGGCTCTTTAATTTGCTCTTAAATATATGGATTTTTAGTAACTTGAAACTTTAGACTGATCTGCTCCAGTGACATACATGCATATCAAAATGCATAAGCATAAAACCACAAAAACACACTTTGCATTCAGCCAGGATTTCAGCTACTCCAAGTTTTATTCTTTACTAGCTGTATCCCCTGTCCTCATTGTCCTCATAAGTCTATTCACATAAGGCATGGACTACACTAGATTTGGTTCTTCTCAAGAGGAGGTGAGCAAGAGAATGAAGGAATGGCAGTGGTATTCATCTAGCTCAAGTCTTGTCTTAAGAGAAGTCCAGGGGTGTCACATAAACAGAGCAGACTTAATCCCCATGCTAGCAATATAAATCCTAGAGGAAATCTATAGTGTTTTAAACTTGTTCTATAGAATATGAACCTAATTTGGTTTTTATACATGCACCTCTGTAAGAAGGCAAACAAAGCTAACATACGTGAGGTAGGGAGCACAAAAGATGCAGTTAACACAACTGCATTATAATAAAAGGAATGAAATTTATAACTACATTCAAAAGGAGAAGAAAAACCCGGGCAAACAAATAGATTATGAAAGTGAAGCATGTTTTAAGATTAATACATAAAGAAGGAAAGAAAAAAAATACATAAAGCCTAAGGATTTGGCTTCCAGACCACACTCTGACATGAAAGCAAAATTATGATATTTGTTCCTAATAGGCCAAAAATATATCTTTCTTTCCCCTGCTCTAAAGGTCTGCTTTCCAAAACTGCAAGAAAGGTTCCTCTTCAATCTGCTACATATATGCTCTTCCTATACTACAGCTCTGCCCACCTCCAATAACTTGATCATTAGACAGGAGTCTAGCACTCCTTTTAAAAAAAGGCATAATGATCTGAGAAGATAACTTCTTTTCTTTCATCATCTGCCTTTCCTCTTCTGCTGTTAGTTACAAGAAAATGAGTAAGAAAGTACATACAAAACATTTGTGATCACTAAAAGAACATACCATCACAAAAAAAAAAAAAACAAAACAATAAAAAGCCACCAACGAAGCAGAAAGACCCTCATTGATTCTAAATACAGTCAGAGTAGACCAGTTGGCTGACATAATTGGTTTGGAGACAGGACAGCTTTGGAAACTGGACTCCCTTTTCTCCCCTAGTGAGCTTTCATGTTGTAATTGTCATGCAGTATCAGGAAAGAGAAGAAAGATTGGCAGAATAATTGACACAAAAGAAGAAAAAAACCCTGAAAATAAGTACTGTTTGTTTCAATACAGGAGACTCCATGCTTCCGCCTATTCATTTTGCCACAAAATGCCTGATTTCTCGCATGACTACACAAATTTCTCTAGTTCTAGGACAGATACATACCTCTTTTGTTTTTAAATTGTGAAGTTTTGTACCTCTAACGCACATCAAGTGGGAACATTTGTGCTATAAACAATGTTAATCATACAGGCAAAAGAAAAAGAGATGACCTTAAGCATACAAAATAGTCACTGCTCGCAGACGCAATTGATGGAACAGCCCCACAAAAAGAATGCCTTTATTTATGCCATGTCATATACAGGCAATGAAAACAGCCATACACCCAAAAAAATATGTGCTGTGACCCTCACAGACTAAGAAACCAATTCATAGGATCATAAGACTGATTTCCTTTATTATGCTCAGTCCTTGGCTTCTTTATACTTAGACTGACAAGTACCATCCTCTAACATAATTTTTGCAACATGCATAAGAAAAAAACAATCAGGAACCAAATATAGACATGATGCTTCTCCCTTCCCCATAGATGAAACTCATCTTCCTAGCTATCTAGATGCTACTTGCACCAAGAAATACCGGTATCTTAGAACTCTGAAGTCTTATTTAAGCCTCCTGAAATCTTATAACCAAAAGCATGATTTTACATTTGTTGTGATCCTGTGCTGATATTCTCAAATCTGCCTTATATCCACATAGTTTGCACAGCACTAATTTACAGACAAAAATAAAAAAATCTGTAATAATTTTGCACAGATGAAAATGTTCACACTTTCAAAATAACTCAAATCATATCTGTTCACTGAACTGACTGAAATTCAGCAGGTGCAATTGGTGTGCTTTGTCAAACTCTAAATATCACTGGAAGCACCTGTGCAGCATTGTGGAAAAGCAGTCAGGTTCAAAAATTTGCCTATAGAGGTTGGCTTAGCTGATGCAATTAAATTGCCATCAAGAAATTGAAAGCTGACATTTGGGAAAATGTTGCAATGTGGACACTAAATTAGAGAGGTAGCAATAAGAAATTCTGAATAAAGACTTGACAGCACTGGCGAGTCTGATTTACATTGTCAGTAAGCAACAAGAAAGTGACAGTTAATAATTAGTTTTCATTTCTCGTCTCATATTTATATAAATGTCTTTTATTCTGCTTTTTAATTGTCATAAAAGCAAACTTACTGCCTTTTTTTTTTTTTTTTTTTTTAATAGGCTGAAGTACCTTCACATCACAGGCTGATGCAAAACCAATGCTTTGGATCTGCTGCCAAATTCTTTTCTTATACAATTCACTATACTTCTCCTGCATCCTCATTTGTCTAAAACAGAGATAAGGACCCTTATCTCAACATAAACTAACACTACCATGGAGGCTTTGTTCCCGTGTGCTCCTTCCTCCTGCCCCTGCTGTAGCACCTGTAGTAGCCCTGCTCCCCCCCAGGAGCCATCAGTTGGGTTACGGCTCAACTCTTTAGCCACACCAAAAGCTGCTGTATGTCTGGCACTAAATTTCAAACCAACATCCTACAAGGTACAAGCTAAAAGCAAGTGACTGGAACCTGTACCAGATGAGCCAAATTCCAGCCTAACTGACACCACCTAGCCCTATGGCAGCAGCCCCACTGAGCAGTCTGCATTGGGTCTTACTTGCCAGAGACTTCAGGGATTATTTTTAGGAGCTGACTTGTCAGCATCCCCACCCCACCGCAGGAGCTGCCAGCCTCCTGTCCTTTCACAAGCTTTTATGCCTGAATGCAATCATTGCACCTTATCAAATAGATGAGCATCATGACTGATATGTGTATCTATTAAAAGCATGTTAAAATGGCTACGTGAAATATCCTAGTAAGTAATTACCCCTATTAAACATATAATCTTTCTTAATTATGTTTGAAAATCTCAGTCTGTTCTTAAACGGATAAATGAAAAGTAAGAATGAGGAAAAAGCAAGATATACAACAGCAAATTTAAGATCTATTTATTCTATTTAGGTCATGGTAATGCCTAGTATTTGTATACACAGCTACTACAGTTTTCTTTTTGCATTAATTCATGACTTTAGCAAAATATTTTTTTAAACAGTATCTCAAAAGTTGCTTATGAGCTTTGTCTTAGAGAAAACACAATTTTTCTTCGAAGTTATGAAATGGGAAGGAGGGAAATAATATGTTGCTTTCCTGTTATTTTGACATCACTTAGAAGTTCAGTAAGCTTTACAAAATTGTAAAGCATGACCAACAGTTAGGAATTGTACTTGCATTCTGAGACCATAAATGGTAAATAATTATATATTATCTTTTACTGAAGACAGTTCTAATCTAAAGATTACTGAAAAGTGATAAATGAGGAAGAGAGAAGCAAGCTTTCAATTCTAAGCATTTACTTCAATAGGCAGCTGATGAGGACAGAACTAGGATCTAATGTGCAGGATATGCACAACTGTAATGGAGAAAAGCAACTCATCCTGACAAAAGTCTAAGATGGCATCCGGGGCTGCCATTTCAAACATGTCTTTCGGGAACTGAAAGCCTGAGGGACAAAATAAGAGAGAAAGAATACTTAAAAAAAAAAAAAAAAAAAAAAAAGAGAGAGAGAGAGAGAAAACTTATTCCACATTAAGTCAGCATTTTTTGTGCATTTCAAAAGCAATAACATGGTACCTGCCTCTAAAATTATAAGAATGTCTAATCTAATGTGTGCTTCTTAGACTCTTGGTGGTACTACAGTCCACTGTGACTTGAAAATATTAAATTGTGGTGATGGGGTAATAAAGCTTTTCCCAGAATGATTTTGGAGCAGTCGTATTTCTCATGAGCAAAGAAGCCAAAAAGGACAAAATGGTACATCCTAAGCATCAGTGCAGATTTATACCTCAGCACCTTTAAGCTCACCTGGTAAATATCTATCAGATTGCAGATACACCAATTGATTCAAGTCTGATTACTGTCTGGCCCAGTTTTGTAAGAATAATACAGAATCACACAGGATCACAGAATTTCTAGGTTGGAAGAGACCTCAAGATCATTGCATCCAAAAGTAAAGAAGTAAAGAAGAGACAGTAAAGAAGAGACTTCATATTTGAGAGAAATCAAGAAAATACATTCTTGTTTAAGGAATATACATTTTTGTTTAAGGAATGCCTTAAGAAAGGGACATAGACCAGGAAAACAGTACTCACCAGAACGTCCCTTTGTCTCTGCATTCTAGATCTATGAATCCAGATTCCAAAAACATGTCCTTGTAAATTCGACCAACCAGGCAGTACATATCTGAAGCTACTTGATCCTCCTGTTCTACCAAAGGAATCATGATTTCTAGAGCTTTCTGTCTGTCTCCAGGCAGATTTCGCCTATTAAAAATAAGTATTTCAATAAAAAACAATGAAGTTATCAAGAAATATGTTTTCATGGCCATATTTGAATATATACTAAATTATATATTTAGAATTTGATAATATTTGTTTGTTTATATGTTTTACCCATGTAAAATGTGCTCCTAGATGCAATGGGCTATTTTATAAACACTATTTTAAACCATGAACACTTAAAAAAAACTACTTCATAAAAGCCTCCCAAGCACGTTTACTCCCGCATGAAGTATCAGCTAAGAGCAAAGCAAGAGTAAGCCTCAACAGCCTCAAAGCAGAAGCAAGCCTCAAGAGCAATCCTTAGAAAGTAATACTTTCTTACAAAATGTAAAGATATAAACCCAGGTTTCATATCTAAACCTTATTTCACAGTAATTCATACTTTAAAGGCAAAAGATTCCTTCTTGTGTTTATGATTTTTAAATATATATTTTGAATGTGAAGCAAAAGAAAAAAAAAAGTACAAAACAGACTGAATTCCCCCATAAGAGAAGGTTAAGAAGTGAAGCCAATAAGGTAGTATTATCAAAAATAATTAATACAAATAAACCACGTAACTGCAAGCATTAGACACTTCCTGGTGACTCAGTTTGGATACATACATCATTCAGTATCAAGAGTTTAGAATTGTTTTTACCTATTTGTGTGCTGAACAAGCAAATGACTCCTTTCTCAGCAAAAACTATTCTGTGGTTTGGGGACGGGTTTTTTGTTTATTGTTTGCTTTTTTTTTTTTTAATTTATTTTATTTTGGACAAGTTGCATGCAGAATTTGAGTAACTATCATTTGAATTGAGGGAATATAAGCACATGTTTTTAGATCTACTGACAGATTCTCATCTGATAGAGAAAAGGCTTTTAAAAAGTCTGTTAAAATCAAAAGTCACAGTTATCTTAAAGCACATACTGCTTGATCAGAGATTCAATAATGGAATTTTCTTCCCTTTGCAGGAACATATCAAATGCATGTCTGCACAGGCAGAGATAATGTCAAATGAGAGGCCAAAGCACGTGTACTCTAAGCAATATGAGCTCATGAACGCAGTTCTGGAAGGAAGTGATGCGGAAGAATAGGCTTAAGTCAAGCTGAACTAGGTAACAGAGGAAGAACGAGTACTTGTATCAACAAAAATAATTAAGAAAACAGAGCAAAAGCACTTCAGCAGATATTATGAACACCTTTCCTGAGGAAAAACAAAACAAAACCAAAACACAATAGACAGTGCAAATCCACGTGCTGGGCCAATCTCTATTGATGTCAGCTTAATAAGAATAAATCAAACCAAGTACCCTTCCTTCCCAACCTTCAGACTAGTCGAGTTCTAAGGAATGAGGGAAGTCTACTCAGACTACAGACTTGCAGTAGGCTCCTCAAGTACTTCCAGAGTGGCACAGCAAGACTGGTACATTTGTCTGAGATGCACTAGTGCTCCCAGTCCCAGGCAGAGCAATCAAGTGCTCTCAGCTAAGCAAATAACCAAGTTCTTCGAGTCTATGCTATTCTGGACTCCCTGCCAAATGATCACTTGACCATTTGTGGAAGGTTAGATTCGTTTTATCTTCTCATTATGATCACTCAAGTAAAGCTGCAGACTGCAGCTTCTTCATGTTTGCCAGCTGACTTTGATTAGAGAATGGCTATTGTCAGAATGGAATTTCAGGTGGATAATCCTTCCAACATCTTGTATTGACTAGCACTAACCCAGATGAAAACACTAGCTAGCTGAACTTAATGACAACGAGAACATTAAGGCACAGCAGTGTTTTGTGTTATGAGCCACTTATACTTTGCTGGTCTCCAGAGACAGAGGTCCCTACCTCTCTTTCTGCTTCCTCTAGCATCATCAGTGCATTCACATACTTTCTTAATTCGGGTCAGACTAATCCTAACTGAGCTGCTCTGTCCTTCTGTACTAGTGACCTAGATTAGAAGCAAGATAAATATTTTCTTCCACAGCAAATATTAACACATGCAGAGTATTTCAGATCTGCTTTAGTTCAGGAAACATCCTCTGTATTCCAGATATGGAGAAAGTTACAATTACCCCAAATAATGTCTTCTTGGCATACATGTTTTTATGGCTGTCATTGACTGTAGACTGTAAATTCAATTTGAAAAGGTGACAGGGAAATCTGATCTGAACTCCTTTGGAGATACTATGTAGACCTTCTGTATGTCAGATACCCTCAAAGGCTACATCTTACAGTTTTCTCTTCAAAAACATGCCTCCTGGTCTGCAAGATGACCCAACAAAACCAGTGGAGTGTAACGATCTGCCTGAAAAGAGTATACTGCAGTTTTGCAACAGAAAATATTTTTAGTGCCCAAGTCAACTAGCCAAATCCTGTTTTCAGAGGTGACTGTTGTAGAAAACAGTGACCTTGGGGGTCTAAACATGTTAGAAACCTGTTTCTGTTTTAAAACTGACTTTACCTTTTCAACTAGTTGCCTATGAGTTATTTTTGACATCACTTTGACACGATACGCAGTTTTCAGCCTCCTTGGCAAACCTGAATTACAATATTCTTTCTGCTTCTCTCACAAATTTTATCTGTGAGACAGTTTCTGTATCTGAGAATTTCAATGCCTGCTGAGACTGGGTCTGCTCTTCTAAATATCAACAGCACAATCTTCACTGTGTCAATACTAAGAGAGCAGAACATCTCTCATTTCCTCTGAAAAATTCCTTTCTTAATGCCTTGCCTGATTGCCAGCATTCTAGAATTTCATTTTTCAAAATATGAAAATATATAGAAAAGTCAGGACACCGCTCCCATTTAAGCCAAGAAAGCAGTGGTTGTTGCTGCATGTGGTACATTTTGTGCATGTTTTCAGAGAACATGAAAAATTGTCTATTACGGTAAAATCCTTTGATTAACACTTGATGAAAGCTTTCCTCCTGACTCTTGACAACAGAAGAACTCAGACTTAAATAAGAGCTTGTCTAAGCCAGCACAAATGCTGCAACACTGCCATTCAAACAGCAACGTTAAGTGTACTTGACAGAGGTAAAACATTGGTAGTATTTGTTTGCTCAGATTTAGGTACTAAAACAGAAACCTCAAATATTGATGCAGACCTATGGAAAGAAAAACCAGACGGTAAAGGAAGAGGAATGTAATTTGACAATATGAAAGGAAAACAAAGCTCAGATTGAACACGAAGCTCAGAGTCCCCAAAATCACTTCAGTGAAAACCCTATACCTGTGTAAAAGGATTCCAGCAGAGACCTTTAACCAGGATTACCAACTATATGTGAAGTTTGGAGTACTGATTTACTAGTCAACAGCAGAAGGAAGGGTAGAGTCTTACCTGTTCAGTGCAAATGCATAATGAAATCTCACGTGGTGGTGGGAAGCCAAGTCAAAAGTAGGCAGTTTTTCTAAGGTTTTCACCAGTTTCACAATGGAATCATAATCCTTCCAAAAGAAGGGAATAATGAAGTTTTAAGTGGCTGTACCAAAGTATACCTATATGAACTCCTCGTTGAGCTACAGACCTGGCATTTCATACTATGATGAATTTTTAGTTTGCTGTAAGTTATATGGATTTCAGTATACTCAGTCTCAACCTGTAAATGGCTTGGCATTCAGAGATGAGAATACACACAGTATTTAGCATAGAAACACAATTTGGCCTCCTGTACTTAAATGTAGATCTATGGAAATTTCAGTACATATATTTCATGACTCAATTTTGCTTCAGGGGCTGAACACATAAGAGTTCTAGAACTCTTTAAAGTAAGCTTGAGACACAGTTAAAGAAAAAAAAACAAAACACTTTAGGATGATTAAGAAGCAACTATTGGATTACAATGTAGAGTGATTACTAGCTCCGCTCAGAGAAACTGCAGTGTATATAAACATGTTCTGTTGCCATGAGAAATATCATAAGCATGGTGACAAAGCACATACACAGTAAGAATACATACGTATCAATAGCAGAATGCTAACATAGCCTTTAAGTAGGAGACACTAAATGCTGCTCATCAAATAGTAACGCTGACATGTGTACAGAAGTGTAAAGGCACACTAGCGTATAGAAGTATAAAGGCGTGCTATAAAACAACGTAACTAAAAGTAAAGTGGAAAGAATCTGAAGATACCGTAAAGGACTTTTACTACTGTAGTAATGTTTAGTAATGTTTACTACTGTAGTAATGTTTACTACTGTAACATGCTACTTTTATTGCTCAGAGTTTCTTAGCAAATCTGTGCAAAATACACTAGAAATTCCACTAATAATTAAATTTAATATATTTTTAGATGATCTTTGAGCATGGGATACATACCTGGATGTCTCTATAGGACAACAGCAGGTTTATTACAATGTCAGCAGACAGAACTTCAATATTATCCACTCGCTGCCGAATCCTTGCCAGCTCTGCCGCAAGCTCTTTGCCTGTGTAGAGGGTACGAGCCTTCCTGATGTCATTCAGAATGGATTCCCGGAAATACTGGCTGGAGAGGAACAACATCACATTAGCAATTTGGGACAGATCCCTTGCATTTGCTTTTCTGGCCCTGCAACTCTACCACAATACTATTATGGAACATTTATGAATAGAGCAGTATCAGTGTGAGGAAAGTTGGTCAAACTAAATTTTCGTTATCAATTTGTCTCAAAAAAAAATTTCATCACCCTGAAGAGCGAGACTGACATTTATACAGCCAGCAGAAACATGAATTTTACAAAGGAGTACAAAAAGACAACTTACCTTGAACTGGCCTGTGCTACCTTCAGGAGCTGAATGAATCGATCCACCAAAGGTAAGCATATAGGCCCAAGCAGCGACTCAAAACTGGGCTGCATCAGCTCTGTTAGTCCCTTCATAAAACTACTATCACAGCAGTACACCTTGTTATGTGGAGTTATCATATAAGGAACAAATGTGTAGTTACCAGTGCACATCTGTAAGAAAACAAGATGCAATGGTTAAGATAGTTATGGTTTAGCAAGCCTAAACATAAAACAACTGCATATACCAAATGCAAAATTACACTTACTTAAGTCCAAAGGACAAAGATTTTACATACGGAGATGTAGGATTACATAAATTCAATTTGCATCTCAAACAATATACATCTGAAATGTTTTTAACATTTCTGATATACAATAACAAACTGATCACAACAGAAAAACTGAGAAAAACTAATGCACACATGAACTGCAAACCAACTCAAATAATTTAGCCTAACAAAGACAAATGAAATTCTCTGCTACACAGCAACCTTAAGCAGGATTTAAAACTATACATATTTCAGAATAATCACTTACAGAATGTCTTAGAATTGCCAAACTGTACCGATTTCCATATATCAGTGTATGACAGATACTTTGCAAAAAAAAAAATCATTTATCTTCCAGGAAAGAGGGAGACAAGGCGTCTGGTGCCTGTGGTATGTGAGTACAGATTTATGCCCATAGAAAGCTTGCTGAACATTTGCGGTTCTGAAAGGTCCCAACTATAAAACAGCATACCATCAGAATCAGGAGGAGTGCTGCCATTTGGTTTTGAAGCTCAGCCTCCACTACTGAAGTGGCAAGCAGCCCAGGAAGAAAAGCGTAAGGAAACGATTCTTGAGATACATTTTGGCACCCCTGAATTATTTCTAAGGCTAACTACTTTCCAGTCAGCTTCTTCTGCTCTCCCAGAAGTCAATACAGCAATCAGCACATCACTTCAGACACTCCTCTGGCAAGCTGGGCTCCATGCAATGAAACAGCAGTGACTGGATAGTTTTCCAAAGCACAAAACCAGCTGCATGCATAAAGCATGCACTTTAACGCGTAATCAGATTTTTAAAATTTGGAAGGATTGAGGTACTCTAGACTGTATAAACGTGTATACATATTTGTCAGCAAAAATTAGCTTGTGTACAGATCTGAGATTAGGTATGAACAGTGTAAGGATGATTTTTTTTTAATTACACCTGTTACACTGTTAGATGCTCTCAAGAGTGAACAAACAAATATCTGACCTGGTAAAGCCTTATGTGCCCCACAGACAAAAGCAGAGAGGCAGCAATGAATTTACTGGAACTGGTTTCTGCGATTACAAGGCAAGGGTGGGCAGTGACCGGCACAGGAGCTGCTATTAAGCACAGGAAGACTATTTTTCAATTTATTTATTTATTTTTAATAATCAAGGAAAGAGGTTGGGAGGTCAGAGCCAAGAGAAGGGTGAAGTAGCTACAGATATCCTGGGGCAAATATTTTACTTCCTAATGTTTATTCAAATAAATTCAAGACTGCTTGCAGGAAGGCTTCTCAGACCTCTGGCATAGTTCTTAAGGAAAAATCAGCTCTGAAGAAGGATGTTTCCAGCTTTCGAAACCCACAGAACCCGAAGTTTATCCTGGTGTAATGGTCAGGCCACCTACAGAGACAGCACTGGAGTCTTCATAAATAATCCTACAAGCAGGAAGACTGCTCCTTCAGAGCTCTTAGAAACTGATCCTGAGTGTACCTTCTCTAGGAAGTAAGTATCCATTTCAGTGGAACAAGAGAGCCAGCAAAACTTAATTTACATGTGCTTTGCCTCTAACCTGAGACCAGAAAAGCTGTTTATGTGCTAGAGCCTGCTGCAGAAGGCAGGAGCCTTCAGAAGCAGAATACAAAAAGAGCAGGGGAAGAACTTAACAGTAAAAGGCAGGAGAAGGCACAACATGGGAATAAAACAGAAGTAAGCTCACTGTTGTCCACATGCCCCCAGGTTTCTCAGGTAATTGTCTGAAGGCACAATGTCACTTGGGTCTCTAGTGGGGTGGAAACAAAGGCCTTTCCCTCAGTCAGGGCACTGATCTGGATGTTAACTTAACCTAGACTGTTATGTTTCTGGGGATCTGTCTGAAATTTTTCAAATTTGGCTGAAATTCATCAGACAGAAACAGGCAGATACAGCAAGAGGGTAGAGGAGAAAAAAAGTACAAGCTCTTAATATTCATTTATTTTGGAAAAAGGCTTGAAGAAAAAACAACAAACCACCAAGACGTGCAGTAAAGTTAACAGCTACATCAAATACTGATCTAATTTTCACTATCTTATCTAAAGGGTAAGCTAGATGTTTAGCAGATGAACCTGACAGAGGCAAAGATGCAGTAGCTCAGGTGACACAAGTAAAAAAAAAAAACCAAACAAGCTATGTATTATTTACCAAGGGCGGGGGGACGAAGAAGATAAGAATGAGGGCAAGACTGCTCTCATATAATAAAGTCCAGAGTCTCCTACTACAGAGAAAAATGTTTTATCACCATCACAAATTCTAAATACAGAGACCCAAATTACACCTGTATTTGGGCAACAACCGTGACAGGAGCCTGTGGGGACCGAGCTGCCAGGCAGCAGCTGAAGAACCGCTCCAGTGGTACCAGTGCCAGGCAGCTCCACACCTTCCTCCCAGAAACAGTCTGAACTTCTTCTCTCCTCATTCCCAGACTACACAACCTCCATCTCTGCTGCTTTTACTTCTTTTCTCCCCATCTTTGCCAAAATGTAGGCTACACCAACTTTAGTGGACTTTCTGACACACGCTTCCTTCCTAGCTGCTCACATATTTCTTCTGATTTTGACTTGTTTACAGCCCATTACTCCACTTGGTATTTTAAACATTTTCCACTTACCCTATTAAAATCTGCCCCTGTAACAATCCACCCCAACTCTGATTTCACAAACTGATATTCTTTCCTAAGCCTAATTAGCTTCGCTCCTGATTTTAAGCTTGCTGAGCACCCGTGACAGAAGTGTTGTTTTCCTTTGATCCATTACTCTGACTCACTGTAAAATGTACAATGCGAGTAATAGCACCGGGTCATTCAAGAAAAACGAGGGAGAACACCTCCAATACAATTGCAATGTCCTTAGTTGCACTTGCACCCTTTTCCAAATTCAAGTAACATAAAATGACTTCAAAAGCATGTGAGAAGAGACCCCAAAATCGACAAGAGGTGCTAGAAGTTTCATTTCCCAGCAATCCTTGCCTATAAACCCATCGTTATTATTTATGGTTCAAAAGCTCACATTACACTAATGAAAGTTACAGTTCCTGGAGGTCACCTGAGCTGCAAGCCTTTACTGAAAGCATCAGGGCTGCGGCAGGCCACCAGCGTGCACAGAGGGTTTCGGTAGCTCAGCCACAAGGAAGCCTCAGGACATTACATGAGGTAAACTCAGCCTTGACTCTCAGAGCAGCTGAACTAGCGGTATCTAGGAGACACCAACACCTAGCTTGAAGGCTTTAGACCCACACACTCAGTGCCTGGCAGCATCAGGTCAGCTTCTGAAATGAAATCTGCATCACGGCCCCATCACCGAATCAGTCAGACTGCTCGGCAAACAGGACTTCTGCTTGGAGCCAGTTATACACACGCAAGTGTTTACCAGCAAGTGACTAAAACTGTAATTCGCTTTTATGGATGTTTTAATTGCTACGTATTTTCCTAGTGTCCCTTTGTAGCTTGCTGTACAAAATTAAACAATTCCAGCCTATGTGTACCTTCAGTTTAAACACAGCCATAAGCTCGTCTAATTAGCTCTGCCATTACAGAATTTGAAACCAAAGTGCTCCCAGGTAGGCCCACTGCTCATTGGAACAATAAGCGCTTCCTTCTCGCTTGGTATCCTTTCTCTGCTTGTGAGAGTAAATGAGCATTTCACCTATTTGTTTTTAAGAGGGATAAGAAAACTACATAGCACGTAGTTTTATTTTGATCACCACAAGAATACAAGCCAGCCAACATCCTTTTTAGTATGGAACTGTTGCTTGTGTAAAGCACAGCCTTTTGGGAAACATAGTTGGGAGACCACATCTTATTAGAAAGCACATTATGCAATAAGGTGAACACTATTCTCTACCCCACAAAGATATCTAGTGTGGTAAAGAAGGTTTTTCTCTGAAAGTGGCATAGACTAAGACATGGTGGTATAAACATTTGAGTTCTGCTCAAATGATTCTCCAATCTTGAATTTTACCTCAAAAGGAGGGAGAAGCTCAGGAGAATCTGAAGAAGTCAATGGTGTCCAGTCCTCTTGACTCCTGAGACTCTATTTTACTCTGTTGTAACCACTTAGCAGCCAAATACCCACAAACAGAAGAAGGCTGCTTTCAAAGACGAGAAGCACTGAAGAAAACAGAAAACCCTGAAAACCAAAACCATGCTCCTTTACTTCTAGATGGGAGAATCTGACAGAATCCCACCTACTTGCCTACCCTTAAGGTCAGCATCCACCAATGTATTTACTTCAAAAATAAAATTATCCACTGTAATAAAAATAACTAGCGTCTCTCACAGTGGGAACAGTTCTTCCTGCTGACTCTCCTTTAATTAAGATCAGCTTTTTCCCCGTTTTTCCCTACCAGTTCTTTTGAGGAATATCTGCTCTTGTTTCAATTCTTTTGATGAGATTTTTATTAAAGGTAATTCTGTGACTGTTCACGGTGTTGCTTGTAGCAGATGGCAAAATCCTAAAACAAGTTATTAAATCTATTCCCTCCATCCCCAAACACACAGTAAATCAACATGTGCTGATGTTTTAATGAATACAGGCTCAGTTTGGGCTTACTGCAAATCCCACTCAAATGAATGACAGCCTTGCTATTGACTTGAAAAGGAACGTAAGTAGGCCTCACACCTCTAAGGAATTAAAGCACACAAAATGGGTCTACTCTTTCAAGTAGTTCCTATTTTCTTTTCATGTCCAGCAATGACAATCTATTGCAGCTATGACACATCCTAAAGGCCCATTAAAAATCAGCATATGCTGTATACATCCTTACATCATATCCAAAGAAGTTCTAACTTTTTTCAAGGGAAGTATGTGCAAAATGTATCAATAAACACAAAATATGAAAGAATGAGCAAGAGATAGTGATGTACCACAAACAACAAATACCACAGCTGTCATTAGCAATGAAATATTTACTGAAGGTTACTGCATCACATTTCTACACACTTGGATACCAAAAACTTCAAACTGTTCCCAACTGATTTGCTAGTGGGCAGTGGGGAGAGGAGTATTAGAAATATTTCTCTCTACTTCTACAGAGAGAGAGACCAACAGCTAAACAAATCCCATGGGATCTGCAGTTTTATAGTGGTACCTATAGGGAGGCCTGGAGCTTAGTGAAGTCTCTGGCATGCCTCAGTCAGGATCACCCATTCTCATACTGCTGCTAAAAGAGCTGTGCTCTAAACAGGAGGCAGTCCCATCATTAGGAAAGGCCATGGAAAACCAGCATTAATTACAAGTTCTGATCCTTTTAAATGACAGAAGACACTAATAAGTGTTCCCAGCCATACAGCATTAATCTTAGTGCTAAATGCTAACCCTGAGCGTCAGCTGCCTAGCAGAGCGGTTCCCCTTCGGTCCTAACCTCTGCTCTGCTTGGGCTGGCAGCTGTCAGGTAGGATCACACCCCTGGCAACTCCTGAGGCCATGCATGGTGCAAGCAGAAAGCCTGAACCAAAAGGTAAACACTGCCAAGGTGTTACAGAGGTTGGCTGCAAACCGTACATATATTGCGAGCACATTAAACTTCCTCAGATTCAGCAAGTATTGGTATTAAAAAATAAAAACCAGTAAATCAACATTTGGAACCTGACCTGCAGCTTTTCTCCGAAGTTAGCAAGATTCAAGCCAGGGAGAATTAAGACAACAACAACAACAACAAAAAAAAAAAGGTGAGCTAAAAACAAGCGAAGTACAACCACGTACTGTAACCTTTATACCAACATCTCTTTATGACTGAAACTCTTTACAAGTAATTTCTAGAATGGCTCTGCTGCTTGGTTGACCTCAAAAATCAGATAACAGCAAAGACTAAACTTAAGCTTTCAAATATCAAAGTAACTGCCTCCTGCCAGAGTATCACTCCCTGTAAAAACGTATGTTTTTTTCTGATATTACTGCAACATTTGGAAAAGGTCCAACCAAACAGCTATAAAACCACATATAACAGGAAATGAGCCTACGTTATCTTTCACTGCTCTGCCCTTACAGGTTTCTCCTAGCTATGCAACGCTGTATTGGCCATTACTGGGAAGAACAAAAATCCAGTCAGAACAAAGAACAAAACAGTTGGTAATGTATTTTTTTTTTCCTCCCCACCACTTTTAGGAAGACAAGGTTCAGGGAAAGCAAACACAAGCCATTTCAGTCAGACAGATCTATATATAGATAAATACACAAACAGACACTTACTTGTTTTGCAGCCTTTTTAATCCACTGGTGCCAGGGATACCATCGTACTGTTATGGTTGGTGTTTGCGTGCTATTAAAACACATTTTCTAGAACTGCATGACTAAAATCCTGTTCTATTTCATATGCCAATTTCGTTTTTCCTGTATTTGCAGCATCACAATCATTCACGTACTTATTTTTAGTAAGGGTGGGGGGATCATCACCATTTGTTATACCAATTTATGCAAGAGTCTGAGGGTTTGTGAACAAACGTGATTTTTATGAAGCTGGAATTATATTCAGTAGACAAGTGCACACCAACGTTTTGAAAAATCTATTTCCAGGTAACTTTTCTGAGGAAATTCATGGATTGGCACGAAACCATGCCAAAAAAAGAGGGGAAAAAATCAGTTGCAGAGTTGCTAAGCCAGTTTTACTGACTTCCCTGTTCTAATCACTGGGAAAATACTTCCTCCCAGAAAACATGTTATGTGGGTGTGCTTGAAAACATCTGAGATTCTCAAGGAACACATTCTTTTTGTGGCATACACTGAAACGTTTCTAAAAGTGATAAGTGACAGTTTCACAGCCACCTATCTAAATTTAAATGGAAAACGGAACAATTCATTCTCAAACAGATAAAGGCCAAGTTATCATACTGCTCCTTGAGCTTGAGGGACTGTCATTTAAAAATAGGACAAGACAACATCTCCCCTTTATTCTACTGCACAAGCCATATCCTGCTGGTTTCCTGCTAAATGAGCTGCTTCCCCTGCTCTCACACAGACAGTATATTAAGTACTCAACATTTTACCTCGATCTCTGTCATTGTGGGTCAAAGCAAGAAAGAAATATGCAATAAATAAATTTACAAGAAACTCGCTGTTCTGTTTAATTTTACATAAAGTCATAACCAATCACCTACCCCATTTTCATTGGGGAACAGCTAGGTATTTTTAGCCTAAACAGCATTTACAGCATTCTGTGGATCTCTGAAAAGCACTTTTTATTAAAGAGATGCACAGAAGTCTATGGAATGTGCTTTGCAGGTTTTTTTTTTTTTTTTTTAAATGAATCTAGAGATACTACACAATTTAAAATGCAACATTAGGGCCAAAGGTCTTCTGGATTTAAGGTCTTCTTTAGGAATTCTATTAGCTACAGTAGATAACCATGTCCTTTTCAAAGGAACTTGTTTCATACTGATAGAAGTCAGTATTTAATCCATGAATTGCCATGTTAAATAAAATACCATAAGAAAACAGAGTATCTCAGTGTTAAAACTGCCATAGAGACTGCATAATAATTTTAGAAATTGGTTGAGCTTTAAATACTTCATATGCCCCTTAAAAAGTTTATTCAAATATATGAATTTTACAGCATGCACAGAACTCTTCAGGATATCTGCAAACCACCGATTAACTGCTACAAAATTATACCCTAAAACCCATGGCTACCAGCACCTCCCCAGGCGAAGCCAAGATCTCTGCATACCAAATGCGTATCCTGATGTGACTGACCCCACTGCTCCTGAACAAACCACACCGAGAAGCACGTGAAAAGATGTTTTCACAGTCTGAAGTCTGTTCACCTTGAACTTAAGGGTAAAAAAGGAAAGGGGGATTTGCAAGGCCAACCTCAGAAACCAACAGGATGCAAGGGTGTAGAAGCCTACAGTTTAGCGACAGGCAGTCACAGCCAGAATACTGGGACCAGCACTGCAGCAGGGCTAGCAGGCTGCAGACCTTTGCTTCTAGAAATAAATACACACACACTCTCTATAAATACAACTATTTTCACAGCTGCAACCATGGGTTTCTAAAATGAGCACCAGTTTGCAAATAACTCCATTTCAATGGAGTTTCAAAAAAAAAAAAAAAAAGCTCTGAAGAACACTGTGCTGAAAAAGACAACAGGAAAAAAATGGACAGATGAAAATTGTGTGTGGAAAAAAAAATGACCAACAAGTAAAGGCAGCAAAGAAAATGCCACCGATAGATAGAAGCAAGGTAAAAAGTGAGCCTGGTACCTAGCAACAAAGTGATGCACACAGACTGGCTGCTAGGAGTTCCAGAATTCTGCATCTAACTCTGTAGAACACAGCAGGAAAGTGTTAAATGATTCAAGTGGAAAACATATGATAAACAACATTGAATGCCACAGAAGTACGGAATGCCTAGAATTCAACTGGCACACGGAAGTCATACTTACATTATTCTTCTGGCAAATAATTTCCTAGAAGAAGAAGAAGAAGAAAAAAAAAGACATTGACAACATTGAACAAGTACTAGGAAAGATATCTGATCAGTGTAACTTGCTAACATTAACATATACTGACATGACAGGAAAAGGCTGGTTGAGAGAAGTTCTCTAAGCCTGTCAAATTGACAGGAATCGAGTATTGTCTCAGGAGAGACAAAAGTTTATAGAACTAAGTAGATACATACATCCTGTAATATATGCACAGCACATGTACTCCTATAAGAGACTGTCAACATATACTCACAATTGTAAAGTTTATCATTGCCATTTTGCTGCCCACAGTAAAACTGTAGACAGTAAAACAGAACAGTGAAAGCAGTGTTTCTAAGAGGTTTAAAACTTTCTCAACTTGCACTGAAAGTCAACCATGAGCTACTCAAATTAGGTGAAATTCATGTTGCTTTAGTAAGTTTGGTGCAAAGAATACATCTTCATTTTTTAAATGCAAAATACAAATAGGAATACAGGAACAAACACTGCCTCAAAGGATGCTCGTGCATGCCGACAACATTTTTTTTTTGAGGAAGTAACTAAATAATAGGGAAGGGGTCTTGTGAATCTCTGGCGATTTTTCTGCAAACAATTAAAGAGCAGAAGCATGGGACCAACTCAAAACTTAAACAAACTATGGGCACAGTTTCCAAGTCTTTCAATGGGCACTGTACCAATGGCAACTGGGACATCCAAGTCTCACAGCACAGGATTCAGATTCCATCGACATCAGTGGGAACCTGGCACGTGACCAGTTTGCAAAGTCCAGCTCAAACTAGTAAAAGTTTTTCCCAAGTGGTGTATCACTCCAAGTGAACTTTCAGTGGGAGTTGGGTATTTGGCTCCTTATGCAATACAATGAAATTCTGCTTTGCTTGTATTCTAGACCATTATACTTGCATAATTACATTCAATCCAAAGATAGCTCTTTTGTTATTAGCAGTTTTATTTTTAGGATTTTTATCTGTATACTCTTTGTGTTGCAAAAAGAAAGGAATTGGATTGCCACCAATTCAGTTGGCCAAGATCATCTGGAGGGAGGTGCGGTGGGCAGAAACCAAGTTCAAGGTGTTTCTCTCCTACATGAGAACCAAGCTGCGAATAGTTGGGCAGAATCAAAAACAAATACCCTGCATTAACCAGAAGCAGTGGAAGCAAATCATTTATGAGAGGCGGCAGTGCCCAGATTGCAGTGACTCACCAAGCTGCTTACTAAAATGCTTCTTTTCAGCAATGCCTAGAGTTTAAGTGCAGTAGTATAAAACACCTCCTGATCACAGCCAATGAATCTGAGGGAGTGGAAGTAATTTAAAATACTTCCATCCAAGTCGTTTGCCCTCCCCCATCCCTGCGGAAGTTAGCAAGCCTTCAGCAGTGGAGGAAGCAAGCATCAACTTGGCTGCCAAAATTCACTCTAGATTACCTTAAACCTCTATCTTGCCTTAAGCCAGCCTACCATACTGTGAACCCTGGTCCTGAGAAATAGGCATAAGTTTTATTTCTATTAACTCTGCTACAGTGTCAATAATCTCCAGCACAAGAATCCCATAGTCTCATCCGGTCAGAGCAGAAAATTCCTACTTCACAAGGGAGCTAAAAAATATAGGAATTATTCTACACACTACCATTCTCAACCAGTTGTTCTTACTGTAACAATTTATTCCAAATGCAAGTAATTCTCTTGAATGACAAAACCACATATTTAAGTTCTCATTTGAGATCTGTCAAAATTATGTTTCCATAAAGAGCTATTTAACATCCAGCTATTTAACTGACCACGGTAAAGTCATCTAAATCTTTCTCTTGGGAAAACTAAACTGAGTTTTTCAGCACTTCACTGTAGACTTGTTTTCCAAGCCTCAAAACATTTTTGCTATTCTTTTGTGAACCACAAGTGGCTTCTGTATTTCCCATGGAAATAGAGAACCTATTGCAAGAGTTAGATAACTGCATCTTTTTTTTTTTCCCCTCTCCATTTTTTCATTTAGAGGTACCTTCAGTGACTGCAGAGACTCAGAATTTGTATCACAGTAGAGGATAATGTTGTTAGCCATACTGAAGCTCTCTCTGACTCCCAGGTGGTAGAACAACGAAGGCTGACGGAAGGCATCACTCATCTCTACAACAGCAATATCTGCAGAAAGAAGTGAAAAATTAATTGTCAATGAATGCCACACTTCTATGCCATTTTAATTGCTTTGATAAAAAGATTAGATTTTAAGTAGGAAAGAGTTCTATAGGGTTTCCTCCATTTAAGTTATGTCTGAATTTTGACTATGTCAGCAGGATGTGGTTTAAATTTTTTCCCCGTCTCCTCTTCCTTCCTCCCCTTTTACTACTGTTCCCCCCCATGAGACCTTCATTTCCACAGTTTTAAGACATTATTAATCAAGAAAAGGCAAAATTTCGTGCCTTAGAGAACAAAATTTGTTTAAAATCTGTTTAGTTAATCTGTATTGTATATGATGATTGATGTCCTTACAGGGGAAAAAAAGATTGTATTTGATGTGCATTTTCATCTTCAATGCAAGTTGCAATAAAAATCCATGTAATTAGGTACATGATTGCATAATAAACTGTATAGATTTTGTATTAGATCTTTGGAAGAGAATGTCAACCAAATTGAAAGCACGGCAAAAGTAAAATTCCAGCATAAATTACCATTCACATCTATCTTGATTCATATAGGAAGACTAGCGAAAAAAGGAGAAGGTACAGAAGAAAGGAAGGAAAGAGGGAGTGAATATGTAAAGCTGTAGAACCCTCCAGATAATTAAATAATTCATTGTGCATTAATTCTGTTCATAGTAGATTGACCTGCGTGAATAAAATTAAGCACAAACATGCATACACACAAAAGCAAATGTAATCTTCTGTGATTTCTCTGGAAAAAAAAAGTTTCACTTTCCCAGAGGAACAACAAGGTAAAACAAGAGGTAATGACAAAATATCAGCAGAGACAGTTGAGACTTTTCTCACAACAGGCAGCATTTTTCCACTGCAAAAGTTTTATTGGATCAGCTGACTCATCTCCACCTCTCCTGCAAAGTGCCCTTCTTCACTCAATTCCAGTAAAAAAAAAGGAAAAGAAAAATGTAGCTCTGCGAAGAGCAGGAAAAAAAAAAAAAAGCCGCCTGGTTTCCAGCCCCGCTTTCTCCTTATGTGAATTCTTTTACAACAAAAGACAGGTAGCAAGACAAGCTCTGCTGGCAAAAAGCTTATTACCCTGAAGTTCATTTACTTGGAATGAATTAAATCTCTAATTAGATGCAAGAGATTCTACCTCTAACCACAACTTTCACCTTGCCTATTTCCTTAGATCTTCAGATGTATAATGAAGATGTTCGATACTAAATACATGTACGCCCTGTGGCCATACCCCAACTGGGAAGGCAACAAGGGAGTCTCCCAAGCTTGTGAAAAAGTAATGTTTTTGAGACATCAACCCTTCGGTCCTATTTTACTGTAATTGGCTTACAGGCTTGGAAATTGTCAAAAACCTAAAGAAGAGATGCACGTGGGGAGAAGAACAGACATCTGCCTATACATGCTTATGTTCTGCAAGAATAAGATTAATGAGAAGCAACTAAATGATATAAAGAAGGGATTTTTCCCCCTCAAAAATCAAATATGAGATTTTGTTCTTTAAGAGTTTCATAAATTGCATTTTAAGAACCTCTGCTCAATTTCACGTATTTGCAGCATGGATTCCACCAACTCCATTTTATTGAAGTAGAAAAGGCAGCACATTGCTAAAACTACACAAAAACTGATTTTTGGAAATGGAAATACCACAAAAGCCAAGTAAGAATGGCAATACTCCTACTATATATTGTTTGGGTAAGAATAGGGCTTTTTTTTAAACAAACAAACAAAAAAAAAACAAAACTCATGCATATGTTTGGGTTGGAAGGCACCTTAAAGACCATCTAATTCCAACCCCTTTCTATGGGTAGGGACACTTCCCACCAGACCAGGTTACCCAAGGCCAGGCTGGATGGGGCTTTGAACACCTCCAGGGATGGGGCACCCACAGCTTCTCTGGGCAACCTGTGCTAGGGCCTCACCACCCTCTGAGTAAATAATTTCTTCCTAATATCTAAAAGAGGGCAGATATAGATTTTGTGGTCCTCCTCTGGACCCACCCTAACAGCCCCACATCCTTGTGCTGGGGGCTCCAAACCTGGATGCAGCACTCCAGGTGGGGCCTCACAAGGGCAGAACCAAGGGGGACAATCACCTCCCTCCACCTGCTGCCCACACCTCTGTTGATGCAGCCCAGGATCCAGTTGGCCTTCCAGACCACAAGCACTCTCTGCTGGCTCATGCTGAGCTTTCTGTCCACCAAAGCCCCTGAGAAGTCCTTCTCCTCAGGGCTGCTCTCAAGGAGTTCCTCTCCACATCTGTGCTCTTCTCTGGGATTGCCCCAACCCAGGTGCAGCACCTTGCACTTGGACTTGTTGAACCTCATTAGGTTCATGTGGGTCCACTTCTCCAGCTTGTCCAGGACCCTGTGGACCCTCTTCCTTCTGTTGTAAGGACTGCAACACTCAGCTTGGTGTCGCCTGCAAACTTGCTGAGGGTGCGCTCCATCCCACTGTCCATGTCACTGGTGAAGATATTAAACAGCACCAGTGCCAAGACAGACCCCTGAGGGGAGGGACACCACTCACCATCGGCCTCCACCTGGACATAGAGCCATTGACCACAACTCTCTGGCTGCAGCCATCTAGCCAAATCCTCGTCCACCACACAGCCCACCTTCAAATCTATCTCTCCCCAATTCAGAGATAAGGATGTGTGGAACCATGTCAAAGGCCTTACAGGAGTCCAGGTAGATGACATTGCTCAATCTTTTCTCGATGACTGCTGCAGTCACTCACTCCATCATGGAAAGCATCTTGTTGTTACACGCTCTATTTTTAACTTCTCTTATTGACATAAAAATCTAATCCTCAGAAACTGCAAGCGTATGGTACATTGCTGTTACCTTGAGCAGGAGGAAAATTTGCGCAACTTTCCATGACTTAATTCTCAAATCTTGCAAGATAACATGTTCTTACTGGAGTTGCAAAACTAACAGTGAAAGAAATATTACTAAAAAACAAAAATTGACAGAGCCTGACCAAAGTCAGTATACAGAAGATACTTGAGAAATCCTATGTTAAGATGGCAAGTTCCCAGGACCACGAATAAGGAAACAATCCTTAAACACAGGCAAATAAACTTACTACTAACAAGATCAGATGGCCAAATGCATTTAATACAATTGTTAGAACCAATCTGACTCAGGATCACACTAAGAAACGTTCTTGAATCCTGTCCAATCCCTCAAATCAGATCAATATACAAAACAAAAAAGCCTTGAGGCCTTTTGCTGTTTAATAAGCACAAGGAAGCACCATGTGATTGAGTCATCACTTGCAAGAAAAAAGACACTAAGATAAAAATATTGTGGCGCTTTTTACCAGTATTTGTTTATTTTTACTGTAAGTAAGTGTGGTTTCTTTCCTTGATATTTTAAGACTTTGTGAAATCCAGGACTTCTGGATAATCTCACTATGAAGCAGTATGTACTTTAGAATACGTCCGACTTCTGTGAAGTTTGCTTTCCATACTAGTGGGTATGTATCTTAAGCAGAAGCTCTCATTTATGACATAAATAAGATTTCTATCATCTAGACTGGTCCTCTGGGGCTGGTATCACAGTTTACAAGGGGAAAAGCCCAGTTTTTATTTGGAAATCTAACAAGCCACAGAAAATGTCTGCACTGTTGAGATTAGATGTCTATCCATTTAAAAAATGAAAATAAAAAAAAAGCCACAACATATACCCTAATCAACCTCCTGCAACAGACCCGTTTCTTACTATCTTCTTTCATAACATCAGAAGAGAAACTCCTCTGACCAAGGCACAGACTAGCATGTAGAAAGTTGGTCAAATTCAGAAGTCAAATGCAGAGGAACAAATTAAGAGCTTATTTTCTGGGAAAACTTTAGCTACTCCACCCATCTTCACCTATCCTTTCCATCTCCTTGTCTGTAAAGCAAGGGCAGTGGCTTCTACAAAGAGCCTGAAAGGTAACGTCAAGTGCACCTAAGGCAGCTGAACACTGAATTCAGTTACATAAAGGAGGATTAGAGGTTTACTGAAGCTGAGTAAGACTGATGTTTTCCAAGCCAAATCTAACTCAAATGAATATCCATAAAAAATCTTACCAGTTCTGTGAAGCCAGAAGTTAACTTAGTGCAAAAAACCTGTTTGGTCATCAAAACTGCTGGAATCCCACTTAGCAGACTCTCACTTCCACCAGATGAAATTAGTCTAACAGACTACTGCAGCAAAAGATCTGTTCCTTACTTATTGGAAAACACGATTTCACAAGTGACAATGTCATTTCAATTAAAGCCGTAGAAGTAACTCTACATTTACAGTGGAATAAGGCAAACCCACTTATGAAGCAGCTTCAGTTTCAAGGCAAGTGAGAGATAGGAAAGTAGAACTACAATTCTTATAACCCTATAGGTTGCAGGAAAGAGTAAGATGTATCCCTTACTTGGGTCTTGGGCATAAGACCAAGTGTCACTTTCTCTGTTTACAGATCACAGATACACCGATGCTATTTAAAGAAAACAGGATCAGGATGCTCTTCCTTGTTAGTTATCTTTGACATCTACAGCTGAAGACCCTTATAAGAAATCTTACGATAAATTGTCGTCTTGCTAGTTTATGAACAATAAAGTAAGTCTAGTCACAGCCTTCTCTTGTCCCTTTAAATAACTGGCATGCCTACACTGATGTGACTGGAATGACATGCACAGGAGAAGGGAGCTGAGCTCTGGCCGAGGTAGCAGAGCAGCATAACTGCAGCAGCACGCTGCAAGCACGCAGCAAGCTCTCAGTGTCCATTTCACAAACCACCCCAAGCTCTAGCTGACAGCCACCAAGCCGTCAGTCACAAAGCTGCCTACTTACAGCCTTGCTTGGATGGCCACACACTGAGCTCAGACATAGCGACAACCACCGAGCAGTCATGCTTCATGTTATTAGGCTAACTAACATCTACACCAGTAATAGCTCAAAACTGTCACACAATATGGGAAAGCAGACGTGTGACAGAATTACAGGCAAGTGACCTGACCCTTCTTGCCTGAGCAGTAGAAGCTCAAGGTCTCACCTCTGTGAAGCTTGGCATATGTTAAAATTGTGTGACCAACATTTCTTACCTGCAGCATAAATCCTCTTTTTTTTTTTAAGCTACATGTACAAGAACATGAACTTCATATATAAAATCTCCAATTGCTCTTTCTTAATAAATTATTAAAACTTAAGATCATGGTCAAGAATGATAAGTGTCTATCTGGTGTATGAGGCCCTTCTCCCTTGGCTATTACCTGTGCCTTTAGTCATCAAGAAACGCGGTGGCCAAAGTTCATCTCCCACTCATTGTTTAAAATCTAACAGGGCAGAGAGGAATGCTTAAATGAATGCTGTGAGGTATTATGCACGCACACCCTACTTTTTGATACTGCCTGCATACAGTAGTGCTGCCAGGAAAAATAATGAATACAAACAGCGCAGTTATAAAACTGATGAATGTTTATGCTTGCTACTATCTTCTGATTAATTGGTGCTAAGCACACAGTTGCTGCCTCGCATTCACTGTTCCACAATTAACTGAGACAAAAGAAAAGCTAATTGCTAATGGCAAATTCTGAGATGGAACAATATTTAGGGTTCTCTTCCACTTGGCGTTAAAAGAAACTCTTGTCAGAGATATATCTGTAGACCAAATTTATGTGAATGCAAGCCTAAGCACAGAGTGCTTTCCATACTGCAGTAGCAGCTCTGCGTTCAGCAGCAATAACGATGGTTTCTACAAGCCGTGATACCATGCTATCAGGTGAGCTTTCAGAAACGAGCAGATCAAGTAGATGAGCACATCTTCTTTGTGTTTCTCTCCGTTCGACATGGACATCTTGCTCTCTGCCCAGAGACTGCCTGCTTTGGCAGAGACCAGCTTTGGAAGTGACAGCACCGCGTCAGTACAGCGTGATGGTTCAGGTCTGGCCGTGCAAACCGCAGCACCACCGACTTGTCAGCGCCGCTGGAATCAAGAACAACTTGTCAGGAGCCGCTCACGTGTCATCCAGAGCGGAAACAATCGACGGGAGGCACTTGGGTGAGCACACCTACACCCCGGGGAACGGCTGGCCGCTCAGGAAACCAGGCCGGCCGAGCCAGTCTGCTGGGAGAGGCGAGCCAGAAAGAGAGCTTCGTAGAGGTGCCTGGGGCTTGGATATGGGGAAGGAAGAGAGGGTACTGACTGCATGAGCAAATTAAACATGCTGGATGTTGGAAAAGCAAAGTATTTGTAGAATCTCCTATTAATGTTTAAAGTATAAGCAAGAGCACTAAGAGACAAGGGATATGGTTTAGTGGGGACTGTTAGTGTTAGGTCAGAGGTTGGACTCGATGATCTTGAGGTCTCTTCCAACCTAGAAATTCTGTGATTCTGTGACACTTGTTAGTTATTTTCCACCACAGACTTCCAGTTTCTAGCACTGCATAGGATAGGGCATTACGGTTCAGGACCCTTATTTCTGCACCTCACATGTCACAAGCCCTAGCAGACAGGATTAACAAAGCACCTGTGACACCAATGCTCCAGAAGGGTTTGGTTTTTAAACACCTGCAATAATCCTGGGTCTGGTAGTCTCATTTTCACAAAATGGAAGAGGAGATCCTGCATCACAAGTACAATTTAGAGCCAGTCCTGGGACCTGCTTGAAGGAGAATTTCTGAGCACTTGCCCCCATCGGAACAGGCACAGCACCCTGGCGAGCATCCCATTCTGTAGAACAAGCCATGGATAGAAGTAACTAGGGCACTTAATACTTACCCCAAAAGCAGCAAGTTACCTTCAAGTACAACAGCACCATGTTTAGCTGTCCTTGGATTGCTAATCTATCTTGGATATCCTTGGATAGCTATTCTTGGATAGCTATCCTTGGACAGCTATACTGAGTCCAGCTTGTCTTGAATTTGGAAGTCAACTTCTACACCTGGACAAACATTAATAAGCAAAGGTGTGATTTCATTTCAGGTAAACTCTAAGAGTTACCTGTTATTAACTGTTAGTATACCACATTTGTATCAGGTCTAGCATGGCTGATACCTGAGGAGATAACTGAGCCAGTCACTCTGTTGAGCACTGGGGTTGGAGGGGCAGACACAGGATCAGTTAGATGATTCTGCACCCCATACAATCACTAGGTCCTATACAGAGGAGGCAAAATGCACCATAAGTGCAGGAATGCAACTGAATACCCTCTGCTTCTGATTAAGATTAAGTCATGTATTGTTCCAGGGGCTAAGGAAATTTTATCCACCATACAGACATGGATGCAGCATCAGCTTGCAACTTCACAGTTAGCAAGCAACTTCACAACCCACAAGTTATGATGTTCTGAAGCACTTCCCAAAACGTTTCATACATGGTATTTGCTCTGCTGCCAAATAAGAGAATTACAAAGCTTGCAGTCCCTCCCACTACGCATCAAGGTGCTTCTTATAAAAGCCTGTACAAATTGATCCCTGCTAACTTTTGCAGCTAATTGGCTGAGATGGTTCTAATAAAAGTAAGTACAAAACATCACAAAGAGCTATCCAGATAAGGAAAAGAGAAAAAAAAGAATGATCATGCAATATTCTAAAACCACAGCCTCCACATGAAATCCTCTGTTGTTGACTGCACTACATTTCAAGGATGCAAAGGGAAAAGCTCTTGATTTTATCCTACAAGGCTGATGGGAGCAAAACAGAGTGTACTTACTGAAAGAAAACAGCAGAAGACGGCAAGTGACTGGTACCACAAAGAAAGTTCATACAGATGTTGGGTAAAGGAATCAAAGGGGGAAATGTAGGAGAAACAAAAGGGGAGCCCGCAGGAACTAACACAGCAAACCACATGGCAGTCTGTCAATGATCTGAAGACAACTGGCAAAGGAAGAAAAAAAGAGAAAGCTTGAGATTGAACAAAATACACTATTATCTTGGCCCAAGACAAAGGACTGTGATGCTATCACGTTTCCAACCCCCAACAATCAAAAAAACACCCTCAGCTTGATGCATGTAGGAGGACCTCAGGATTAGGTAAGAATAAAAGATGACAACCAAACAAAGAGCCATTTATTTAAAAATAACCTCAGTATATTCAGGCTCGCTGCATCTGTATCAATCCCAGTGAAATGGGCTCCCTAGTGCCAAGAACATGAAATACTAAACACAACTCCAAACTTTACATTTAGAAAAAAAATACTCTGAGCTCAGTGAGGTAGCTAATGAGGCTCCACTGAAAGCTTGAGCACATTGCAGGGCTGATAAGTTTTAGGACCTGTACAAAATGTTAACATATTTTTAAACAATTTTCAAAGACAACAGCAGGAAAAGTCACGGGAAGCAATGCAAGCTGCAGCAACTCAGTTTTGTCCTGTAAGTTTTGTCCAGTGGATGTGCATCGCTGCATTTTTTTTCAGCCACCTACACAAATAAGTGATGTGATGGTACCTGTCAGATTATTTTGGTTTATATATTCAAGTTTTGTGCCTTTAAGACGTGATTAAGTGATTAAGCATTCTCTCAAGAGACTGAGACTATGCAGGAAAAAAGTACTTGTGGAATCACAGGTGTGCCAACAAAAGAGCTTAGAGAAGGAAGGAGCAAACAGCCAGACCTCGGAGGTGACGGAAAGAAATCCTCCTAAATTCCTCCAGAACCACTGAATGTGCCACAATTCCAAAAGTGATGAGTTCATTAAAACTGAACCAGGAAACAACAACCCGCCTAGACGGCAGACGGGGCAGGAGTATAGCTAATCAGAAGTTCTTTTTACTTTCGTGTATTCTATTTATTTCTGCCTCAGTGACCTAAATTTTCCCCTATTTATGAAAAGTGTTTTAATTTTTATTTTAATACAATCTATTTTCACCTACAACATAGTATATATTTGGCTTTTTTGAGGACCTCACTGAATGTCTAAGCAGATCCACCTCCATGCTCCAAAATTAATTCTGGGTTTCATCACAACAGCTAGAAGGATCAGATCAAAGCTCTGCTTGGCTCAAAATCTCCCTGCCAGAAGCCAGCCAACACCATGAGGATTGTAAGAATGAGGCAAATAAAGACTGACCTTTTTCAATCAGCAATCCAGAGACATTTTCAGCGAAGTCTTGAGCTAACTAGAAGTCTGAATAGCAACAACTAACTTAGTGCTTAATATTGTGTGCATAATTAGAGCTGCTTTTCTTCATAAGTTGCTCTGCATTCACTATTACTGAACTTCAGCTTTTCTGAACTGCCCATTTGCCTGGTACCAGAAGGCTTTCTACAATTTTATAGTCACTTCTTCAGAGTCTTGACTGGCAAACATCACCAGCACATTGTTGACATGTACTCTGAAAAGTCCAGTTCAAACAAAGTCCAGGGCAATGCTTTCGCCAGCGCATTTTACTACTGGTAACCTTGATTCACTGCAAAACTGATTTTCTCTTCCACTCCTTGAACAAACCATTCATTTGAAGGGAACAATGATCTCAGTTCCAGGCATTTTGGATCTTAAGAGTCTTTGGTCTGGGATCTGGTCAAAAGCTTTCTGACATCCAAATATACAGTCTTAAATGGAACGACAGCCTCTCAAAGGCTTCACAATCTTGAAGTCTGATTTACCTCTACAAAAAATCCAGTCAGCTCTTCCCCACTGTCAGATTTTACTCACGTGTCTACAAAATTTATTTGTATTTTGTCCTACCAATATTACAATATCATCATCCTTTCTTAGTGTGTCAACATCCACTGAAGGCAGAAGTCACACGCCGTAATTAAAAGCTCAGTGTTTTTCAGCTGGAGCTCCTTTAGAACTTGAGACGTCATCACAGGTTTGTATGAGTCATTTCCACTTGTTTTATCAGCTTATTTTAAAGCCTCTTCTCATGGCAACTTAAAACTCAGGCAGTACCTCAGGCTTACCCCCTTAAAGAAAAGGTCTTTCATAAGATTATGGCAGGAAAACTGCATCTTTCTCAAGCCTTCCTTTTCCATGTTGATTGCATAGGACCCTGAGCTTGCTCTCTGATGGTGAAGCATTTGAGAGTACTTTTGTGGTAGTGTAGTCAGCAAGTATTCCTCAAACTCTTCTGGGAACAATCTTAACGCTTATAGTAAGTTTGCCATACTTAATGTTTGTTTTTTTTAAACTTATTTCCCCATTTCAGCAAAAGTGCCTCATTTTCAAAGGGCATCACTTCATTCCGTCATTGTCTCAACAAAGCCACCTGCTGTAGGTTACTTTAAAAGTTCTTTAAATAAGTAGCACGCGCTTTATGGAAGCAATTTTCATTAAGGTGTTTCCCTGCTATCTGAAAGCTGCTCTTCTTTTTAGTCATTCCTTTCAATTTCCTCTTCAGAAGCTTACTCATTTTTTCCACAGGTCCTAGTAGAGATGTGAACTGCACAAAAGGATGGGCCAAGCCAAACTAGAAGGCCAAGCCAGAGTGAGACAGAGTGCGTCTGTCTCTTAAGGGCAGAGCCCTGCCCACTAAGCTCACAACCTGTAGATAAAAAGTCCAGAAGTGTTTCTGATCCAAAGATATAGAATTATTTCTCACAGTATTATTTTCAAGTCATGGGATTTAACATTTCCCAATCTCCGATTGCCAAAAATGGTGTAAACATAAAAAATTCCCAAGCAGTGAGCACAGACTGAAAAATAAATACATAATATTTTAGTAGTATGAAGAACAACAGCTGGAATGCACAAAAACTGGGAGCTTCCCAGGCTTCCAAAAACTTGGAAGAAGCATTCTAACAGATGTAAACATGTTTGTTTAAATGTCTTTACTTCTCAAGAAAGTATTTCTATTATGAGGAGAAAGTATCTGTCATAAATGATACAGTATTTGAGAATTTTAGCCCCAAGCTTCATCTTAACCAAAAGTACAGGGTATGTCTACCATTTCTGGTTCTCACCACCCCTCCCAAAAATCTCCGTGTTTGAAGTTTTCCCAGGAACAGAACGACACTGTCTGAGAAGACCAAATGCCCAAAGGCTTAAGAGTCTCATATGCTATGTTTTCTAACAGAAAACACCATTCTCTCTTAATAACAAAGATTTTATTAATTAGGTTTAATCCAAAAAGTAGTACATGCTCAGTGGTTCTGCTGAAGAGTAATCATAAAAATTCATACACCGTTAAAAAGGAAGTGTAGTTTCATGTGAAGGTATCTGATCATAACTATTAAGCTGGTAACGTGTTGCTTTTGAGGTTAGACTCAGGAATTTAAACTGCTCACTACAATTTTTTGGACTTTCTGTGCTTTTACTAAATTTGGTGTTTATTTTACAATGTTCAAGAACAACTTTCCTTTATAGGATGAGAGTATTTACCAATAATGCACTGTCAGACCGCAGCACTTATCAAAGGATCTGTGCAAGCACATATCTGCATTCCTGATTTGTATGTTGCCACTGATAATATTTTTCTGTAACAATTTGGGAAGCACCCAGAAAGATGGGAGTAGAATTGGAACAGAAGACTGAAAAACTCACCTTTAATGAATTTTTATTATACCCTGTGCTTATAGGTGCTGAAATCAAATGTAAAACTGCCTGGATGGTTTAGACCTTTGGGAGATGTGCACTGGGTTTTGTTATTAATAGAAGTCACAGAATGAATGGGGAGCAACGTATGCTACTGAAAAAAAACAAACCCTACCACATTCTGTACTGCGTAAATGGGAGTTTCAAAGGTAAAACACCAGAGGTCTCTACCTGGCACTCACAAGGCAGCTGAGTCAACTCCCTGGAGCTCAAGGTGGACTAATGAGTTCATGGAACCCCTGCTGACCCTGCATTCTTCTATGATTTGCATTCCCCATGTTTTATTTGCAAACCATGCCACATTCATTTAACAAAAAACATAGTGTGAAGTCAGAAGCAGCAGCACAACTAGGAAGCAAACTTTGTCTGTTTCTTCATGTTTTAAACGCATAACAATTTAAACTATGCATAAACCAAATAAGATAGGAATGCTTCTGTGCCAGTATCTACACTGCAAGTATTCCGAACAGTCTGTGTACATAGGTCTGCTCTAGTACTTTTGGACTAGATGTCAGAGGAGCTTTCATGAAATACAGGAATTAGTATTCACAATAAAGCAGAGAACACCCAGCCTGAAGCCCCCATTTATTTAAAGAAGATGCTCTTACCTGCATCAGACAGATTAAGACAATTTTTGTGAAGCAAAGCAGAAAATGTGCTTAGACCATGATCAGCCATAGCGATTCATTTTAGCACAGAAAGCAAATTACACACTCAAAAAAAAAGATCGACGGAAAATGTTTTTACTCCAGAGTGTTCTAGATTTCTGATGTACTTTCAGTGGTTTTGCATAAATTGAGGATTGCATAATGCTCCTCCACCCCCACCTGGAAGTTCCTGGAGGCACCTTCTGCATAACCTTCCTCATGTGTCCAAGTTACAGGACAGTTATGCTGTAGGAGGTGTGATGAAGGATTTTGCCTTCAGAAGTACTCTGTATCAGCCACTTGAATTTTTCTTTCACTTGAATCAACGATAAGATAGTTACTGAAGGACAGACACATTGGGTTACTGATAAGAACCTTTTAAAACAGACCCCAGTCCCACTGGCTGAAAATGTCCCAGGGCAAGATATCCAGAGATTTATTGCTACAGGTAACGTGATTAGTTTATACCTTTTACTAACAACAGCTGCATCAACAGCACTTTTCCTCACTGCTTTTATCCACCTCCAACAGGCACCGCTTCTAACATAAAGTTGAAGAGGATGTAATTGTCAGAGAGCAGGCTGTGAAAAGCATATCTCCAGGGATGCTTTGGCACATCCTCACTACCGCAGAGCCTAATCACCAGGAGGAAATCAAGCTAAGATGAGCTCAATGCCATCAGAGCCCAGCTTGGCTCAGGTACCTAGGAGATCTCAGCATGTCCTGGGGGGGTCCTTTTGGGTACACCTATGAGTGAATGCCAGCCACCTTCCCCCTGATTCTGCTCTACAGGTTCTTATTCCAAGTTGCAAAACTCTTTATGCTCAAAAAAATGAGCTTAAATACTGAATTCCCTGGCTTCACTTAGAAGGAGATCCACAAATGGAAGAAACTGCTTTTCCAGACAAAAGCATCCTGATGGGAGCCCCTGGAGCTCCATCCAGGTGACAGTGCAATAGTGCCCAGAAAAGGCATACATTAGATAACATGGCACTGCAGCCTTCCTGCTATTTCAGATGCCAGACTGATACCATTTCCTCATCCGGGTTAAACCTGTGTGCTTCTGTGAATTCGGTAACATTATCTGATGACATGCCTCCACCTGTCAAATGATTGGCATTAAGTAGGTCAGTCTTGTTTGCATTTGCATCTACCTCTGGAAAACATCTACAGTTTCATTTGTCTAGCAAATTAGTTAGAAAATTTACTATATAACATCATCTGTGAATGAGCTGCATCAGTTTAGCCCTAAAGATAACCACGTGATGTCAGATCAGGAAGCCCATCTCTGCCACTGTCAACAGCAGTTATTAGGAAAGAAAAAAAGAAACTGAGCAACTGCAGAGCCACAGGGTACATCCTTATGAAGCCCCGAGAGAATTCAACAGTCGAAAGAGCTCCTGAGTCATTTCAGTCATACTGGGTCCAGCATACACAGCAGGTCTCAGCAAACCATCCCTCGGGAATTTTAGTCCTTTTGTGAAACCAATACTTTCCACCTCCACAGCACCTTATGCCTGTAAGATAAACAATTTGCCTCTGTACTCATACAGAAAAGTGTTTTCTAGTTCTTTATCCATTTCTAGTAGACAGTAGCTCCTGGTGTTGTCTTTTCTCCTTCATTACTCCTATGAGGTCTTCAGGAGTATATTCACAATAGCTCTAACCTCTGTAACGCATCCTAACAGATTAGAAAATAAGCATATCCAGCAGCACTCAGTCCCTTTGCATCTTTTGTCCTTTCATTTGCTTTTATAAACTGCCTATAGTGACCACCCGCCTACACTGACCAATATTTCCCAAAAGAAGCCCATATGATCAACTGCTTTATTGCTTACAATTTTGCAGGTAGCAAAGCATGTTCTATACCTAAGGAGGCAAAAATAAATTCACCATCCCTAGCACAGACAATACATAATAATAAATGCATATGTTCTATGTCCTAAATGTTCTATATCCTAAAGATTTATTGTTATAAATACACTAACTAGAACTACACTTAAGTTCCTTTTTCTGCTTTACCTATCTGTAAGTTACAAGCACGACTTCTGCAATTTAGCAAGGAAAAAGCTGAATCCTTTGTACCACCTGCAACACTCACCCATGCAAATCTGTGACTTCAGACAAGAGTGGGAACGTGCAGAGTACACACCACACACCTGATCAAATAATCTGAAAGATCCCCTGGGTTCCACCAAAACCACTGCATAGAAGTATCTACTTCACACAGAAAATACCTCAAATCTAACGACGACTCTGGTTTGAAGTATTCAGAATGCGAAGGGCCAACCCTCCAGCAGAAACCAACATGTATCATTTAATGCAGCATTTGGTACTATTTTTTATTGCAACAATTCACAAAAAGATGTAGTCTGAGTCTGTCTGATTACACGCTACAAAGCCTTTACAGCACAGACTTACGCAATCCTTGCCCTGTGACACAGAAGCCTCAAATCCTTTCGAAAATTTAAACAGCCTTGTTAGTAAGCTATCCAGGAGGAAGCATTTACTGCTGGCAGAAAGAACCAAAGTCCCAACCTTGGATACAGTTTCAGACAGGAGAGATTATAGTGCAAGCATTACTGTTAGCTACAAGGAAGCTTGGAATAGCTGTCCTTTTCCAAAACCCATCTCTCACGGATTCAAGGACAATAATTACAAAGTTTTTGACTTCAATATGAAACATAGTGCTCATCTAGGAAAGACTGGAAAATCTGGAACTTGACACATTTGTGTTTCCTACAAGTTGTAATTTTGATCCAGCTTCTTAACGAAGAAGTTTTCTTTTTGGAACTGGTGGCCTAGCAGCTTTATTAGGACTAGCACAGCTAAGTTCAGAAACGCAGATTCGTCCAGGCCACTTTAATTTGCCTGACAGTCATCTCTCTTTCAGATAGATCAAGTTTGAAATTAGTTTCAGAATTTGAGATACGACCTTTTCTGCTTTAGCCAAGAGGAGCTCAGATCTGCAGATCACAGAGCTACCCATCATGGTCCAAGTCTGTTGGAGGTAAGCATGGTATAATGACAGGTACCAGTAAGGAAGGGGCAGAGGAACAGACATGCCTCATTCTTGCTGACGAGGCCAAAACTGTATGCTAGTTGCACTACCAGAGGAATTTGGGGGGTGGAAGAAATGTATGTGTGTACATGAAATTATTTGGTATTTCAGTTTCTGGATTTCCTACACCCAGATTTCCCATGAAACAACTATTAACTTGCAAACCAGTCTAAAAATCTCAGTAGAAAATACTATATATACACCCAATTAGCACTGCTCTCTCCAGAACACCATCTGCCACTAAGGCAGCACTGGCTGCCCGGCCTCACAAGTAACTGCACTGCTGCATCCCACAGCAGAAAACGGATATGACTCATCTGAGCTGAATTCTTAACACTTGACTTGATGGGTGGTAATTGCAGCAAAACGAGATTAAACAGGTCTGATAAGCAAGCCTGCATTTGGCTTTGTCAGTGGTAACTCCAGACAGCCTCCAATAGCTATGATTTCATTCTCATTCAATTCAGTTGCACACCAAAAAAAGTAACCTTGACTTACTGCTGCTTTGTCACTGTCTATATGACAACACAAATATTCCAACTTTACTTCCAAAGGAAAATAACCTCTGTATATAATTCTAGCACCAAAAGCTGCTTTTGTTCTGTTGCTGACTTAGAATTACTGCAGCAGGCTCTAATATTGAACCGTTCCATAAGAGTTTTTAAAACTTTTTTCTCCTGATTTGACATTAGAAACCATAGATGCTTGCATTTTCTTAACAGAAATAAGTCATATCTAGGTCACCGATCACACTGGCAGCACATGTGATCTAGCAGACAGCTTACGAACTCCAGAAATCTAAGTGCCATCCTCAACCTATCTGTGGTAGACTGCCAAACCTCAGCAATCATCAAATCACAGAACCCCAGAGCATCCTGAGTTGGAAGGAACCCACGAGGATCACCAAACCCAGCTCCTGGCTCCACAGAGGACCACCCAAAAATCAGACCTTATGTCTGAGAGCGTTGTCCAAATGCTTCTTGAACTTGAGCAGGCTTGGTGCCGTGACCACTTCCCTGGGAAGCTGTTCCAGGCTAGTCACATTACTCTCTATCCCTCTGGTTTCACCATCCTACTTTATGAAGTGCTTTGGGATTTATAGATGAAATCCACAAGTTTTACCCACACATAGGAATAACCAGCACTGTAGCTGACAGAGGCAACTTTGAGGTAAGAAACTCAAAGTACCGTAAGTGTTGAATTTGATTCCAAAGCATTACCACATGGACATTCACCAGCCTAGCACAGTGGCAAACTCAATGTTTAGAAAAAAAACGTGTTGTTCAAGCAGAAGTTTCTGAAACAGAACTAACACCACTGGCCTGGTACCAATCAACCAGAAGAAATCTGTACGCAAGATCTAACTGCAAGATTCAACCTAGGCTTCAAGCTACATTCAACTTGAATTGATGAACTGGTAAGATAACAATCGTTTATGCTTAAAATAGAATTCTTTTTTCCTACAACAATTACTGACATGAATAGGAAAGCTACATAGATGCAAGTCTTTGAATAATTGCCAGCAAAATAGAAATTTATACAAGCTAAGTAACTGGCAAAGCTGGCAAGAAAAGCGTTTTAGTTTGCATTTGTAAAATACCAACACGTGAATTCCTATGTCAGCTTCCTCTTAAACTTCTAAAGAGAAGAAAGAATTATTTAGGCTTAAGAAACATTAGAGACACTGGAAAAAAAAAGAAAAAGTGACAACCACCACCTACTCGCACGTTCACTTTGAGCACCCTTTCACTTCCAGGAATGCTGAGATTTGTCCAAAAATGCACACTGCAGAGTCCAGCTCATTAATCCATGCAACCTACAAAGCATTTTTGCTAGCACTGAATAAAACATTGATAACAGCAGGAGTCCAAATTAAGCTCCCAAACTTCATTTTTCACCCCTCCCCCAGCAGTCAAGCCTCTTCATTTTCCACACTGAAGGCTTGCCAATATAACCGTAGTAACGCGGAGCGGCGACATTATGCTGAAATCAAACACTGCAAAATATGGTACCTCTCGTCAAAACGGGGACAGGGAGGTGTGCTCTCAGTACAACCGTAAGGTGTAACTGAGGGTCCAAATGTACTAAAATGGAAACCAGAAGTTTTACTTTGTATTCAGTCTTGATTTATATATATATTTTTTTGCATGTTGCATACAGATATTAACTACTTTATGATCCATGCTGGAAACGATACAAATGCTGTACTTGCAATGTAGTTCTCTCAGGTGGTTTAGGGTTTGGGTTGTTTTTTTTTGGAAGGACTCCTTTCCTACAGGCAGCACATATTAGCAGATTATTTGCTTGATGACTACTGAGAACTCCCAATAGCTGCTCACTGCCCTTCACACAGCTTAAGCATTATAAGAAGAAATGTGAATTTGTAAGCCAAGGTAGCTGCTGGAGTCCTGAGTTCACAAGGGCGATAGCATTAACCCACCCCCAGGGAATACACAGGGCACAGCAACTCCGCGTGGCCTCAGCCACCAACACAAGCTTCACATCTCCTCGAGGGAGCACACTTGTTGCTCCTAGACTAGAAAATGAGCGAAGCACAGCTGATTAAACGTGCCCCAGAGCGCAGTACTGCATGGTGTGGCCTACATCCTTCAGTTCCCCTCGCCTCAGGGTGCTGCCTCCAGGCCGGCGACCAGGAGAGCTGCTGAGCGGTAGCTGCCTCAGGCCACAAGCACAGAGGAAGCCTTCCAGCAGCACAAGTGCTGGTGCCCAGGGATGTTCTTGTTTGTTAGCCACCAGTTTCAGCTGGGGTGCCTGAAACTTTGAACTTTCAGGCAATTGGAACGAGAGCGTCAGCATGTGCCAGCTAGACCAAAACCCGAACTAAATTTTTGGTCTTTTCTGTGAACTGAAGGTTTCTGAAAAACATCGGGCTGAAAGCAAAAAACAGCTGGCACAGCCAGCACGAAATACACCCCTCCTTCGCCACCCCTACCGGAAGGGGAAAGGATATGAGGCAACCCACAACCAGACAGGATCAAGAATAACACAAAACCACACCTTTAGGCAATCTTAACTCAGGTTGCTGCAGCCCTGCTCTTGGCCTGTCCTCTGGAAGTCGTGTTGTAACACAGTACGTCAGCTCAGAGAACTTATTCAACTGAAAGCTAACTAAGAAGAAAGGACGAGTTAATATATCATCATTCGTGCCAGCTCCCTGACCCACCGACCATGAAACTGTACGAGCACTAAAAGCAGCGCAAGCAAGAAGCGTGTTAATCCAATGCTTCATCCACTTAAACTGCTATAGGATTGCACCTCAGAGGATGACAATACATCCATCTGTTCTAATTTATTGAGATTAGAGTCCATACGAAACTGGATTTTACATGTATGCTAATCTTCCCCTGCTTATCACTGCACCAACTGGGAAGCATCAATAAGGACGATAACCTTTCCAACACTGATGTGCATATCACAGGGATTGCTGCCTTACTTGTACATATTTCCTTATCACCTCTAAGGATCACCTGAAAATATGCCACGTTATCCAGGCATTTTAGCAGCAGCCATCTGATACAGTTCTACTGCAAAAATACTGCTGGAAGTTACTATAGTGGTAGCTCTAAAGCAACAGCTTCAATCCGGAATACATACAGAAAATGTAATTTCCTGTAAACAGAACCAAATCCTGAAGGCATGCACCTGACACTTTGCAACCAGTCACAGCAGAAACTGAAATCCACCGAGCAGGCTTGGAAAGTCTGCCTCCCAGGAAATCTTCCCATTGGAGCTGTTCTTAAAGTATGTGAACAGAGAAGAAATAAAGGCAAAATATCAGGTTGTCGACACACTGATCATTCAAAGCAGAGACACTTCTGGGACACTGCAGGCAACAGAGCAAAATGCAAGCAGTTAACCAACAAAAGGGACTGGAAGTCTTCCAGTTACACACCCATCTGGCACGGTGTGCTACAGAAGCTCTCACTTTATGCTTAGTCCATTTTCCTAGTGCTTTTATTGCATTTTGGCCCCCTTGCATCAGCTGGAAAAGGGAGATCATGGGCTGTGGTAACGGAATTACTGGCAAGAACCCTTATTTTCTTTCTTCTTTTGTGGAACATTTTCAGAATGTATACTTCAAACACTTTCTCCATTTTCCTCAAAATTGTGAAATACACTCAACTGTGTTGAGGTATTCAAACCAAGTTAAAACTGCTTCACGCTTAGTGATCTCCAAGAACTCCAGTTATTAAGCCTCAAAGAAATAAATGCAATGGAGTAAAGCTTCAACACAAGTCTTTGAGCAGTAGCTACATCCAGCCCATGAGATGCTGACAACTTGCCTGCAAACAGCAAATTCTGCCATATACCTGGAGACTGATCCAGCCAAAAGCTACAGCAGGACTGGGCTGCACCACGCAGCCTGGCCCTGAACACTGCTGTCTGTATCAGTCCCAGGCTGGGAGAAGGATGTCCCAGATCCCAGCACACACCACTCACTGCCAGCTCTAACCCATGCCAGAGGGTTCAGAAGTCACAGGCTGTCTCCCTCCTTCTTCAGTTAGGAGTCTGGATGTGAAGTTACAGACCAAGGCCACGTCAAGTTCAGACATCAGCACTAGAGATGGCTTTCTGTGGCTGTAATAATACCCCCACTGCCCTCAGTCTGTGAGAGTGAATGGAATAGGAACAAAGAGCCCTCTGCTCACTCTATGGGTAAGGAAGAGCATAATCCCTCATGAACAAACCAGAAACAGGTGATGCTGCAAGATCCGAGCACTTTCTTAAAAGATAATAGCACTGACTGCATCAGCCTACTCTCAAGAAAAGGATAATAATGCCTTAAAACCTTTCCTTTCCTCCTCCCTTTAGAGCTGCAGCTCTAGGGAATGCATTCTTCCTCCTCTCCTCCTGCCCTCCCTCCCTAAGTGCCTATGGAGTCGCTTAAAAAAAAAAAAAAAAAAACAACAGTAAGATAATAATCCTGCTTTGTACAGCAATGCTGTAATTCCACAAGATGCTTTGGAAGCATCAATTTTGCTGTTTGTCCTGTAATGTTTCATATGCACCATACTACATCCAGAGCTGTTACTCCTGGTTAATATATCAGGAAAATTCTCAACTTCAGTGACAACCCTGAAAGACATAAGAATAAAAAAAAGCTCCAAAAAAAAGAAGCTGTCAAACTTTTGAGTTATGCAGTCTCAAAGTAAATAAATAGGTACATGTTTATGAAGCTCTGTTCCTCTCTGTAGGTATGAGCATACACCCATAAAATCGATTGTGGAAGGTAGAGTGGCATGGGCTTTCAACTATGGTAAACTAATGCAGTTTTGAAATATAATATACAAATATTGAATAAAATTAATCAGGGAACTTTGCCCCCTTCAATATGTAACATCACCGTAAGCCAAAGCAAGTACTTGTATCACAGCAAATTGCATGATTTGCAAGGTCACAGAAAACCCCTGTAAGAGACCGCACATTAAGGGACTCCAGCTACCTTATTAATTATATTTATTACTGTATGAATAACCAGTGGACTTCAGCTCTGCAGAAAACAAAGGAAACAGATAACATAAACACACAGGACTTCAGTTTATTTACACAGATAACAACCAATTATTTTCTAGTAGAAGCGACCAGGACAGTGTCGCCAATCCTTTTGCAGTTGCACTTGCCCCAGGAATTCTGACGGTGTTTGGAACTGACCTAATCCTGCTCCAAAGGAGACCTGGAGGGGTGCCCAGTTCTTCCCACTTCCAACTGGGATCTGGAAGGCAAGGCTGTGCTCAGGAAGCAAATAGCTTCTGCCCTTCCCTACGGATGCCACATGTCGCTCTATCGACTGTGCAAGCTGCAAGGGGCAAGAGAAGATGGAGCACAGCCAAAATCCCAGCTTTTACCAGCACGCCACGCTACTGCTAGTACGTAGAAGCAGAAGCAGTGATGACCATACATACATCCAGATTAAAGACAATTTGTTTTCATATGAATCACCTGTATTCAGCCTTCCTGCAGTAACCTTATCATAAATACTGCATTGAAATGCAGTAATAAACCAATAAAACAAACAAACAAAAAAAGCCATATATCTAGCATAAGTATATTTTCTAAAGGGACAGAACAGCACCATCACGCTTTTAAAAGCCTGTGTAGCTGCAAAAATTGAATTGAAGGTGGAACAGCAGAAGCAGGAATTTTTAATCTATGGGTGTGCCTCTACAGTGGAGTTAAATGAAGCACTCTGCTCCTGTGTCAACATAACTGGATGAGGTTATCCCAGGCATGAGGGCCAGAATCACAAATGAATTCCTGCAGTCTTACAGATGTTCCTTTCCTTTTGGTACATCACTGGATCTTCCTCATTCATTCCCCAGAGTTTTCTGTGCTATGCTCACAAAAGTGATTTGATGTGCTTCTGACAGAAGAGCAGCTCTACAAAATTGTCAGTGCTCAAGACCATGAGAGGGTGATGAAGAACATCAAGCTCTTGGTAATTATTTAACCTGTACCTTTACACTCCAGACTACAGGTTTCAGTCTCTAGACCCCAGTGAGCCAGAAAGACTGTACTGAAAGCACCATTACACCTGCGTCAGGCAGGCATTGCATAAAGGGGAAAAGATCACAGGAAACTCTCTGCAGGAGCTGCGTGTAACTCTTTTGTGAAGACATCACTGGGAAGCTGTTGTCGCCGCTAAAAGCAGCAGCTGCTTACTCACCCAAAGCACACTCCGCAAGAGACATCCACGGATGCCATCAGCAAGGAAGCCCCAGAGCAACTCATTTACTTTATTACGTAAGGAAGAAACGCAGAGCCAAATTTTCACATGGGCATCTCGTACCTACATTAAAGTGTACGCTTCTTGTGGGATCTGAGAGAGCACCGATTCCCACCGATTTCAAATGAGCCCATCTGTGGGAAATCTCTAAGCCCCACGCTGCATCTAAACATATCCTAAAGGTTATTCATGAAAGCGGACATGATTTTGGACAGAATTCAGCTCTGGCTTGCCATTGTTATGGGCTGATCAGCAGCTCTTCATAACCGAACCGAGGATTACAGCCACTCCAATCAAGGAGTGAATTCAGTTCTCAGGGGAAAAAAAAGTAATATACAACAAAAAGAAGCAGCCTGTGCTTGTATCTCAAGCTTAGCCCGAGGATCATTTTCTCTTGGAATACAAACAATTCAAGCTTCTTACAGGTATTTACCTGTCAGTGGTTATTGGAAGATTCCCCAGTTATCAAAACAGATTGCACTGTCAGCTGTCACACACATGTTCTGCTGCACAAAAAGCCTTCACTGACTGCTTATGCCATCTCCTGCTAATAAATGTATTTCTGAGTCTATCTGTAGCACTCAAAATAAACCCCCAGAGAGGCCATACAAAATAAGCTGCAGGAGACCACAGCGAACAGGAGATGTTCTGGGACAATGTGAAGCGGGGAGCCTATTATGAAAGGCAAGAATCCCAGCCAACAATTTCATTTTTATTTAACGTAGATGTGCAAAATCCATATCGTTGCTGAGCCTTTGAGGCTTTTTACTTTCTTTGGTTATAGCATACAAATACGACTGGCAGATCACCTACGCGTGAGAATCCAGCAGTGCTAAACAGCGACAGTTCCAAGGGTCTGGAAATAAAAGGAACAAGTTTTGAACAACCAGCACCACAGAATAATCTTAAAACTCGTCTCTTCTCTACTGGGGGACAGAAGAAAACTAAGTGACAAAACTGAAGCTTTCCCTTCATTAACTTAATTTGATTTTTCCTGCCCATTATGCTCTTAAATTGCTGAGATAATGGCATTAAATGATGTATTAGGGTCTCTTCCATTTTTAGTTAGTCCTTTAGTTTTTTAGACAACTTGTTTCGCTCTGCTTTAGCTTGTTCCATGTATGACTTTTTGGTACAGCGCTGCTGAGGTGCTCCAGCCAGAGGAGGAGCTTTACAGGGCCTGTTGCTTCCTGACACAGACATGGGCCAGGCAGAGCAGAGTTAAGGCCTTTGGGTTTAGGAAAGCAAACTTTCACCTGGTTAAGGAACTGGTGAATGCAGTCCAGTGGCAAACTGCCTTCAATGACATGGGACCTGGAAAGCATTGCCTCTGAAGAGAGGCTGAAAGAGCTGGGTTTGTTTAGCCTGGAGAAGAGGTGGCTCCGGGGAGACCTCACTGCAGGCTTTCAGTACTTGAAGAGGACTTTCAGGAAAGAGGGTAGAAGACTTTTCACTGAGGCCTACAGTGAGAGGTCAAGGGATAATAGTTTCATGTTGAAAGAGGACAGATTTAAATAGGATATTATTTGGTTTTGTTTGTTTTTGTTTTGTTTGTTTAACCACAAGGTTGATTAGGCACTGGCACAGGTTGCCCAAAGAGGCTGTGCATGCCCCACTGGTAGGAGTGTTCAAACCCAGGTTGGATGGGGTTTGGGGCAACCTGGTGTGGTTGTGTCCCTACTTCTGGCAGGGACTGGGGGCACAGGAGGACACTAGACAGTCTTTTAAAAGCCCCTTTCGCGCCAAACCAGTCTGGTTCTTTACATTAGAAACTGACTAAAAAAGAGAAGTCAAGTTCTTATAATGGCTGTGGTAGGTTCAGGAGTCACTTCTGCATGACACATCCTGTTCACAGCTACAGAAACACAAACTGCAGGAGGAGGAAAAAAATAAAAATCAAAGGTTTCCTTCTGTTTTTCTCTCAGAAAAACTTACCTAGCTTCACTCAGCCCTTTTTCCATTGGGGAATATACTTTCATGATGCCCTCTCACCTAGATGTCTCACAATGAGCTTTACATCTCTACTGTATTTTAAGAGACCCTAACAATTTCATAACCTGCATTTTTCCTCACACTTTAATATGTAACACATAATATTTAGAAACTAGTGCTATTACCTTGATGCATTTAGCAGATAAGATAGCATTTCAAAAGAAAGTAACTAAAAATAATCCGTAAGTCTGAACGTGGACCATCTATCCCAGTGTCTCACTGGTATCGCTGGGAGGTTTAGTCAATAAGCACTGCAAGAGCACACCCTTAATACTATTTACATTATAGAAGTGGTTGGGAACTCCCAGCCCCATCAGGGTTTCTGTGCCCAGATGACACCCAAGCCAGATGCTCTGCAAGGCAACATCTTCCTCAGCCTGGGGAAAGGCCGGGGGAAGCTCCTGCCACACAGCAGAGCTGCTACAGCAGGCCAGTCACCAAGCCTGAAGGAGAATCCAGGTCTCACGGGTTGAAATTTCCAGTGTTGCCTCCTAACAGAGCCTAGAGCTCAATATCCACAGTCAAAAGCCCTGCAACCCACCCATCTCTGAACCCATTTAATTGTGACAATGTACTCTACACACGCAGACACAAAGATGCTGTATCCATAATACCTCACCACTGACTTATCTATCTGGAGAGCACGGCTACAATCATCAACTCTGTGCACCCTCTGCATTATTAATCTGCATTTCTTGCTCCAACTCATCACTTGCAACACAGCGCTGCTGGAATGCAAAGCTCTTTCAGCATGAATTCCACTGATGGTGGTAGATTGGTGGTAGATGTTTTTTTAAGTAGTTGCTCTCAACTCTGAAGAATGATGCATCAGGATAATTTCTTCAGCTATGTAATGAACCACCATTCCCAACAGGGACTTTCCAGTCATGATGCTACAGAAAGGGCAGCGGTGATTCAGCAGCACTGAGAGGTAGAAGAAGGGAGTGCCCAAGCAGTAAGTTAAGTGATGGATGCAAGTGCTGCATAATCACAGAAAGAACGTACAGCATTTCAAGTGGCTGACGAAACCCAGTGAAGTGAAAAAATAATAATCAGGAAGTACAGCAAATAAGTTACTGAGCAAACTACATGTTCTGAGAGACAACACGGATTAGAAGAAAACTTGCAGTTTGTCTCTCTGTGGGACCATTTTTCTTGGTCCTGCATAAAGCTAACTTAGTAGGAAGCAAGCGCTTTTTGTTTTTTAACTGTGGAATACATTTAAGTCAACTGCTTGAAACAATAACACTAGTTCTGAAAATAATAATTCTTGAGTTTAAGTAGAGAGTCTGTGTCGGTGTGTCACAAAGCCATAAATCGCTTTAAGAACAATTTAGCATCACGGAATCTAGGGTACTTAGAGAAAAATGGGAAGAAACTGCAGGAAGGCAAGCGAGCCCTGGTTCTGCTTTATTTCACTTCTGTGCATTTATAAACATTTACAGGCACACCATCTACACAAGCTCTGTAAAGTCTGCAGAAAAGGTTCAGATGTAGAACCTCATCTGAACACCAGTTGACTGTACTGGCTCTCTGACGACTGTCATTTTCTGAGCCAAGATGCTCCCCAAACATACCACACTGTATGTTTTTAAGCCCACTGAGCTGACGCTTGTGAGAAATGAGTGATACCAAATTCCAGAAGCAACGAGAACAACCTGAATCCATTTTATTATTTGTTATTTGATGAATGCTGTTTTAGTCAGTCAGCACTGTTACAGAGAACTATCTCAGTAGCCCTACACAGAAGTGGCAGTACAAAGTAACATCACAAGGGCCACCGACCCATGAAACCTGAGCATAAGATGTTGAAGAACAGGGGATGCTCTAGTATAACATAATATAAAGGCTACAAGGAGATAACTGTATGACAAGTACATCAGTCAAGTTGCTTAGCTTGAGAACCATCTTAGAAACAAGCAACTACAGCTTAGAAAACCCAGATCCTCCTCAGTCACCAAGTACACAATCTCTTATCTTCCATTAGCCCCTCTGAGATTGTACACAAAGTCAGAATGCCTGATATTGTACTTCTGACAAACTACCAATCTTCAAAAAAAAAAAAATAACCTTGCAAGGCAGACAAGGAGGAGGAACACACCTGAAAATAGTAAACAAATGATCCCTGTGCCCATGCACTAGAAGCAGTCAATGCAAGTTGCTTCAAAAGACAGTGCAAGGTACTTCAGAGTAAGACAAATTTCCAATGAAGTTTCTCTCTCATTCCTCAAGGTGCATCCAATTTCCCCCCAAAGTACAAGATTAAAGCTGTGGTCTCCCTTCTTGTAGAGGTCAGAGTGCTGTACAGTACAGGTCATCCCAGAAACCTGCGTGCATTAATTATCCCAGCTTGGACACTTGTACGCTACTTGTTTTGCTAGTCAGCTGAACACTCACCCCTAACTTACCCTGCACTTTAAAATTGATGCAATTTCTAAAAGCGTCAGATTACGAGTCACATGAAACATTTCTGTCAACTTGGCAAAAAACCTGCCTCAACCTAAAAGTCTCTGTGAAGAATTCACCTCAATTTAGAGCACCTTCCTCTCCTGAAGGGCTGACCCAGATTACTGATTCATGTCAGTTTTTCCTTTTATATTTGTTCTTTTTAAAAAAAGGACACTGTTCAGCTAGCCCTGGATGCATTTGTGTAACGCTAAATGACCAGTTAAGGATCTGTACAATAAGCAAATCATCCTAATTACAGTTGTCTAAAAAACAAATGAAAAAAAATGAATTGCTTAACCAAAGAAACTAAGTAATCTATACTCATTTATGGCTCCATTAAAAAAAAAAAAAAAAAAAAAAAAAACAGGATATGAATATCAAGTCATTATAATGTGGAAAAAATATCCTTTAATAGTAATGTATTTCAACTTTCAGAACACAGCACTGTAGATAGGCTTCTCTACTGTATTTTGGTATTTTGGCATCTCTCTGACTCTTTAAACATTCTTGAACTGTTTAGAAATTACGCTGGATTTCAGCGACCTGTAATTGAACTGCAAGAGCTCAACACAGATGAGAAAAAAATACTGTCTTCATGGAAAAAAACAGCTCCTGAGACAGCTGGCCAACCCCATATACATTGGGTTCTGCAAGAAATCGGACTGATTTTTCCCTTTTTCACCTTACTCCTTCTAAGTGGTGGGAAAAGTATGAAATGTTCCAACAGTTACTAAGGCTGATTCCACACTTGCTTCTCATGAGGCTTTTTTTTTTTTTTTTTTTTTTTTTTTTTTTAAATCAAGCAGACTTTAAATCATGCACAACAAAGTGCTAGAATAGGCTAATTCTTAATATTTGGTGCTTGAAAAGTTCCATTATACTTAGCTAGGACCTACTCACTGTTCGTATGTATTTCTAATTATGTCTCAGCATTTAAGCACCATCACTTGACGGAAGCCAGCTGAAGAAGATTATGAGCAGGCTAATCCAAATTTAGACAGGATGATGAGTATTTACATCTGAGATTAGATTTTCTTTTATTTAATACTTCCCAAAATTCTCTTTGGAGCAGTGAAAGGTATGAAGTGAGCCATCAGAGATCACCAGGAGTTCACACTACATTATACAAAGCACAAAGAAGACATTAGGAAAGGGAAGGAGCACAAAGAAGACATTAGGAAAGGAAAGGCTTGATAATGGGCAGATAAAGTTATCCTGCATCTACTGCCTCTCTCCCCCTCCCCCAAATCCCAGTTCATTTGTACACACTTCAAGAGTTGAGAGATTTATTGCTTTTATCTCATTCAAACACAGTAATACGCTCCATCACATCATTCCTTACTCTCATGACTTAATTGCCCCTTACACTGAGTCTAGTAAGACTCAGTACCTTGAATGAAACCAATTAACCATTACGTAAATTGGAAGTCATTTTACTGTTAAAATCTTACTTGATGTTCAGCCATGCTGTACTACTGTAATGCACTACAGTTTTTTAAATAGTGGAGGGTGCAGATAATTCTTTACCTTATCACTAACATCTTTGATCACTGAAAGCACATTGCAAGATAGAGAACGAGAAGGGATACTGGGAAGGAGTTTATATTTGCCATGTCCAAATGCTTCCTTTCCACCCCAGTGGAAGGAAGACAACTGAAACAGAAAACAAACTGTGGAATAAATACACCCTTTGTGACCATGTCAATTTTGTTCCCTACACTGCTCCCCATTTGCATTTTTCAGCTTACACAGCTTCTACTCTTCAGTGCTTTTCTGTTCCTAACCTGGGAGCCATAATTTTTATTTTTATTTTTTTCAGAAGTTTTCAGCCAGTAGAACAACTAGTTCTTAAAAATATATATTGGATGCAGAAATGTGAAAACCCACAGACCCTCCTAGACTTAAGTTCCAGCCTCACAGCCAACACCACAACGTAGCTTTTAGGCAGCAGCTCTCACAGCACAGAATAGATCGTGAGCAGACAAACTTCTACGTCCTGCTCTTCACAGCACAGAGTTTGCTCAAAACCCATCGAAATAAGAAATGTTATATTACATAAGCGTGCAGTTATGTAGTGCTAGACGCCAGACGCCTACTGCCAGAATTAGAAGGGGCCCACTTCAAGTCAAATCTCCCATTACAAGAAAAGCCTTTGTGAACTGTGGAGACCCCGCCTATTGCACAGACCACTCTGAAAATTAATGAACAAGAGGCACACGAACATCACAGATAATTCAGATAATCCGTGAGGATAGGATACACCTTCCAATGAGACTCTCGGGTTGTACCTGCCCTACAGTTAAGAGGTACTGAAGCTCCTAAAATTTTTAAGCCTCTCTTACCTGTCACGTGGACAGTATAGGCTCTCTAATGAAGCTCTGTGCCCTTCCTATTTCTGTCTGTGAGCACAGCTCCTCTGACTTTTGGGAACACCACCTCTAAGGCCACAGATCTGTAAGAACTGCAGGGCACGACATGCCCACGGCTGCGGAGCCATCCAGCTCAGGGACCAAGCAAAGCGCTTGGTGTTTCAGATAGGTGACGTGCACATGCATGTCCACGCTGCTGAGTCTTGTGTGGACAGGGCAGACAGTCCAGATTATTTATTTTATTATTATTTTTTTTTCCTCTTCCACAGGAGAGGAGACAGCTACAGCCGAAACTTTGTAAATGCTCACTTGCCAAAGCGCTGCATGCACGTAGAGACACACCACAAAATAAGTTCAGAGTCGCGGAAAATTAAGAAGAAAAATATTCAGGAGAAACTTTCCGGCTGCTGTTTTTAAGCATGGGCCACCCCTCCATCCCTCCACCCCTCCATCCCTCTATCCCTCCGGCCCCCTCTCACCGGCGTTGTAGAAGCGGTCGAGCACGGCGGTCTCGCCGAAGTCCAGCTTGCCGAAGTGCAGCGTCTCCAGCGTGGCGCCCACCGCCTCGCACGCCTCCCGCAGGCTCTGCAGGGCGCCGCTCTCGGCCGCCAGCAGCGGCCCCTGGCTGGCCTCGTTGATCACGTAGGTGACCGCCGTCCGACGCCCGCCGCCCTTGGCTCTCGCCGCGATGCCACCGCTGCCACCGGCCCCGTCGTCGCCCCAGGGCTCGGTCCCCTGCCCCCGCCGGCCGAGCCCCTCCTCGCCGCCGCCGCCTCCTGGGGGGGGCCCGGGCAGCGAGAAGCTGACGGTCCCCTCGCCGCCGTCGCTCATCCCTGCGGAGCCGCCACCGCGCCGCCCTGCGCGCTGCTGCCCGGGGCTCGGGGCTCCCCCGCGGGGCTTAGCGGGGGCTGCCGGAGCCCAGCGGGCGAGCGCCGGCGCCCGCCTCCGGCACCATCGCTTCCCCCGGGCAGCCGCGGGGACACGCGGCGAGCCGGCCCCCGGCAGGCAGCAACAACAGCAACAGCAACAGCAACAGCAACAGCAACAGCAGCAGCCGCCCTCCCCTCCGCCTTCCTCCTCCCCGGCTCGCTGGCTGTGCCCCCGGCCCCACTGGCGGCAGGGCTCTCCCCGGCGGCAGCCGCACGGCGACGGGCGGCCAGCGGGGGCGGCCCCAGCGCCGCGCTCCGCCCTGCGGGGCCGGCCCAGAGCCGCCCGCTGCTGCCCGGGGGCGGCCCCTCAGGGCCGGGGCTCGGCGCTTCGGCGGCTGGGGTTGGGTGTGGGGGAAGCCGTCGAGGGAGAGAGGGCCTGTGGGGTTTGGGGTGAGGTGTTGTGAGAGCTCCGAGCGAATTTCAGAGCTCTGCGCTGCTCCTGGGCCAAAACAGAAGAATGAAATCGCTTTCTCTGCTCGTTTATTTATTTGACCAGGGATTCTGTTAAGTAGGTACAGGAGGAATGTAGAAGCTTTTGGATCACCCAGGTTAGAAAAGGTATTCAAGATCATCACGTCCATCAACATGGCCTACTCTCAGGGCCCCGAACCACATCCCCTAGTGCCACAGCTTTTAAATACCTCCAGGGATGCAGGCTCCCCCACCTCCCTGGGCAGCCCGTTCCAATGCCAAACCCCCCCTTCCATGAAGAAATTATTCCTGATCCCCGATCTAAACCTCCCCTGGTGCAACCTGAGGCTGTTTTCTCGTGTCCTATCACTTGTTGCTTGAGACAAGACACTGACACCCTCCTCACCGCAACCAACCAGCACCACCCTCACTGCACCCTCTATATATTCCCAATTATGTTAATATGGCATATCAATAGGTCCATCCTATTACAATTGATTTTGCGGAGGCAGATCAACTTGCTGGCACTAAGCCTGTTCCTATACCACTGTTTTCCATGACTGCTGTAGGAAGAGGATACATTCTGGAATAATCAAGAAAAATTAGTCACTGTGGTACCTTCAGTAGCTCTGCTTGTGTTTGCGTTGATCAGTCCCCATTTTCAACGAGATATGCCTGGCATTTGCTTCTGCTGATAAGGAATGGGTAAATGGGGTGGGAAGATGACGAGCAAACGAAAGACTAATATACAGGGGAAAGTTAATATTTGCTAATCTGCAATATACAGTAGGTTATTGTTTCTTGCTACAGTCAGAATGGCAATCAGTGTTTTCCTAAATAAAGCAGTTTTCCACAAAACACAGAATCAGTGTTAATCCATTCAGCGCTGCAGTTACATCACCTTGCAGGAAGCAAGAACAATATGTCTCTGTTGTTCTCTAGAACAACCCATGTTTGTCAAGTGCAGAAGGAAGTCCCGGGCTGAAAGAAGACGGAAGAAGCATGCTATTCTACTTAGCCTTGCTGCCTTGTGAGGCCTGCTTCATTATTAGCACTGTGTCCACTCCAAATTCAAGACAGTTGTTCTATTGATTTGACCGGGAGTGAGGGAGGGCCCTAAACTGAAAAGAAATAAAGTAACAAAAATGCAGATTAATCTGGAATAACCCACAGAAATTGTCCGTCTGTTTATACAGGAAAAGCATATCTCTTAATCTGTTAACTCTTCGAAGTGAGCAATCGGGTTTTCAGGAGTTCTTCTGTATGAATCTTTGAATAAACAATGATGATAATCATTCAAAGTTTATTTATATTTTTTTTAATCAGCATAATATCCCATTTATTATCAGAAATATGCATACCTTGTTACTCAAGTGTTGTGCAATTAACATCTTTAGCACCAGATGGCTTGCATATAATTACAATCCAGTATCACCCTGTTCCTGCTCTGCTTGTTGCAAGGACAAGAACTTGCAACAAGTAGTTAGCTGTAAATTTGTTGAAATAGTTCCCTCTCTTCCTCCCATGTTTTTATGGCTATACAACATTGGTCTCTAGATTTAAACAATTATACTTCTAAAACTATATCCCAGAATAAAACTACATCCCAAGAACTTTCCAGTCCTATTAGTTGTAAATATAAATGCAATTTTTGTGAAAAAAAAAATCACGTCAGATGCCAAAGACTTGATCAAGCTATTCAAACTAGTGTTAACAAGATCCAAGACAAATAATAATAATAATAATAATAAAAAGTAATTCCAGTGTAAGCATTTTGATTTAGAGAAATTAAATCTGAAGCCTATGTGCAATTTTCAGAACTCTGTCCAGGTTATATATTTTTCATGTATTCTGGGCATCAGTGTCCAGTTCAGGGAGAAAAAATATTCAAGACTAACTCTGCGTTTCGAATTTTCTTGATGCTGTTGGAGATGGATAGAATGGACCAAAATACATTGCTATAGGAATTTGCAAAAGTAAGATCCAGTATGCTTCAATTATGGGTGTAAATAAATAAATAAATAAAGGAAACTTGCAGATACAAAAATCCAAATGGGATCTCAAAAGGACATAAAATAATCCTTTTTTCCATGAGCTTTAGTCCAGAACTCTTACAAGCAAATAGAAGTGGTTAAACTGAAGTTAAAAAATAATAAAATAAATTTTTTCCTTATAATTATCATAAAAAAAAGTTGGACTAAGCCTATCCCTGTAAACAATCAGAAGCAGCCTTTATATTCAATATAGAAAAGGCAGGGCTTTGTTATGGGGGAGTCAGCTGCCGATCTTTAAAAATGGTAGCTCTATGATTAAGATAAACATTTCGAGCAATATTTAAGTACCAAGGGACAGGTAAATAAACTGGTGTTCACCGTGCATGGGTGCAGCTGCTCATGTAACAGTAACAGCATGGGGAATTATAACTTAGTGAATTATGGCATGGTGCATATAATGACACTCAGCAAAAACTGCCGGAGCAATGTGAATACATCTCTGGGCGTGGATATTTCTTGAAGGCCCTTTATTGTGACCATGGTGAAGGGAAAAATGTGTGCTGTTCTTGCCTTTGTACTTTTTTTTTTTCCTCCACACAGTAAGTCTCACACTTCTTTCTAAATCTCATCATCTTTCTTCCTCTGCTCCAATGTTTTTTCCCTCTCTAATTTCTTTTGTTGTTTTAAACTTCTCGAAGCATCTCCATGCTAGCAGGCTCTTCCTTCCAGCTCCCACTAACCTCACTTTCCCTGTCTGACACTGTGAGATTTTTCTCTTCCCATCCATTCTTTTATTTTCACTCCTGCCTGTTTTCCAACCGTATCGCAAACCTTGGGATATTAAATGCTTTTCCTAAAGCTTCAACTCATACAGCCTTATGATTATACGGAAATTTCAGCTACGATAGATAGCTGTGTGCCTGTAGCAGAAGAGGGATCGGTGTCCTGACAAGACACTGAACTGGATGCAAGGATATTGCTGTAGGCATCTCAACCTCCCATTCTAGCGCCAGCAAGGGGCATGATTATGAGCTCTGCTCAGAGAAGTGACTGCGGTATAAACAGAGCCTGCTAAGCGTGCCGAAATCAGTTCACTGAAGTGATAATGCTGCCTTAGGAAAAATATCTCGGTGTACTTGGGGACCGTTGTCTGCAACGCTGGGCTCTCGGTTGTTGCGTGGAGCACGGCTGCCATCTAACGACACTTTCTGGCTTGTGTGGGACTTGGTGGAGAGAGGGATGGCAGCACTTGGGTTTCAACAGCTGCCTAAAACACGCTGCTGTTACTGGTTGCCCTTCATGCTTCTTGAACTTACCTGCCCAGGGCCTTAGGAGGAAATAGTCATGTTTCTCAGCTTGTGAAATAGCTTTTATTTCTGCCTATGCAAATACTTTTATTCACCATATTATTTTTCTTCTTCTAAGGGCCTTCAAAACCTGAATTTACAAGCTCGTCTGTGGAAAAAAACCTATTTAGGGAACAAGTCCTTCCCTCAGGACTTCCTTGTAACCTTCTGCCCGCTCCCTGATCTTTAGTGTCTACAAAACCTCTTCTAATCTGTCTTTAAAACAAAGTTGGGCCACTGATAAGGACTGTTTCCTGTTGATATAACCTCTGCAGAATTTCATTGATAACAAAAGATAACTGGACCTGAAAATGCACTTGATGAAACCCTTCCGATTCTCAGATGTATCAGTGATAACTTGTCTGTAGAGTAATTGGACTTCCCACCACCAATCCCTTGAAAACAAAACAATAGCTCACAAAAGGCCATGCCCAAATTTATTTACTGCACCACTGTGATGGGTATTTATCTTCTCAAATGTTGTTCTTGGCATCCCAGTCACAAAGGACAATTATTTTAAAAACACTTCCTCAGAAGACTGGCTTTTAATTTCCATTTTGAAGAAATCCATTAGTTTTAATGTACAGGCTAAACTGGTGGAATTCCACCTGGAGCAGCCAATTCAATAAGCTATTCCTCTGCCCCAGGGTTGAGTAGTCTGATTTCATATAGTGTCTGGCAATAAATTAAGCCTATAAATTGCTAGTTGTGAGGATCTAGGAGCTGCTGTGAAGTTTTGTGCTTGTTAGATAACCCAGAGGATGCATTAAATTGAGCTTCGCTTGTGCTGAATTTGGATTGATTTTATTGTAAAGCCCTGGAGATTGTTGGATAAACTTATTTGTTTTCATTTTTACTATGGTATCAAAGGATTCAGTGATCTGCATGTGAGTACCAGTTTAAAGAATTAGACATTCCCGTGGCTTTACAGCAGACTTTGTAGATTTTAATTTTAAATATAAGGATGACAGGAATAGCAGGAATACATAACTAAACTCCAAGCTCAACTTCAATTACATCATCCCATTTGCTTTCACCATACCTTCCAAATGTGTAAAATAATACTTTTGTATTTTTATCTACACATAGAGATAGGTCATTATAAGTAATTGGGGTAATCTGCGTCCAACTGGAGTCATCTCTGCACTTGTATTTTAAAGTCCTTTATCATGTACAAGATGGGATATAACTAAGGCTGCAGCTGCTGTTTCGGTCAAATACTTATTTTCTATTTTCCTTTTGAGGGCAAAGCTCCCACTGACTTAAACAGAAGTTGTCATGGGTGTAAGAAGACTTGAGCTTGTTGGTAAGAGGACCTCCATAAAGCATTAACTGTATGACAAGAAGAATGATAAAACGCATATATATTATATATATGTGCATTATATGTATTATATGTATCTGCATTATGAATATATGCATATATATGCAGATCTGTTCAACAGGTTAGAAGATGAAATAGCCTAGAACTTTTGAAAAGGAAAAATGACAGTCAATATACATAGCTGTACTGTGATCAAAACATTTATTCAAGCTGATACAGCGTGCTGATGAATGTCTTACTTGGCGTACACTAGAAGGGGCTACCTTTGAAGTTTGAAAGCCATCGCTTTGTTACCAAAGGGTGATTTTACAGCACTGTTTGCCACAAGCACAGCGCAGAAAGCAGCTGGAGGCACGGCGGCGGCCAGGTGACCTTCCATTACGCGAGCCACCCAGGTACCCAGCCGAGCTCCCCGCAGTACCAAGCCACACATTTCTCGGTGGCACCTCCCGAAATTAGTTTTTTTTTTTCCTCCGGGACCCTCGAGCCAGACCCCAGCAACCCCGGGCTGCAGCGGCCCCCTCAGGGCGGGCCGGGCAGCTCCCCACACGCTGCCCGCGCTCAAAATGGCGGCGGCGCAGGCTCGGCACCGCCTGGCGGGCGGAGCGCTGCGGACGGGGCCCTGCGGGCTGTGGGGCGGCGGCTCCGGGCCGGAGCCGGGGCCATGGGCACGGCCGGGGATGGCGGTGCCGGTGTCGGTGTCGGTGCCGCCGCCCTGCGGCTGCCGGGGCTGCACGGCTACGCGGCCGAGTTCTCGCCCTACTGGCCGGGCCGCGCCGCCTGCGCCGCCGCGCAGTACTACGGCATCGCAGGTGCGGGGCGGGGGGTTGGGGGGTATGGGGGATGGCGGCGGCTCGGTGCGCGTTTTGGTGTGGGTGAGCTGTGTCTGCACGCCCAGACTGGCTTTCCGCAGACAGGGAGAAATGTGGTGCCCGCTGTGGTATCAAGGAGATACAAAGGGACCCCGTGCTGGTATGTGGGTAACGCCAGGTCACGGGTAACGCGCCCTGCTGTGCGTGAGTTGCTTCCTCACCTGCCTCATCCACAGGTGGACCGGGGGACGAAACCCTGATGTAAATAAATCACTCTTTTTGGAGAACACGAGGGACAACGAGCTGTTTGTGCACAGGCCTGAACTGTTTGGCCTCTTAAAGCAGCTCAGACCCCATCCGAATGCCTACTGACTGCCTGGGGACATGGCAGAACCCTTGGCACGGGGCAGTGAGCTGTGCTGTGTTGTTGTATTTCGGTGTTTCAGGTTGTGGAACTCTGGCAGTGCTGGAACAAAAAGGAGCTGGGATTGTTCTGCTCAGGAGGTAACTCAGGAAACATTTTATCTTCTAAAAAAGAAACGTAAGCCTATATTGTAGTGAGTAGAAAACCCAACCCAAGTGTTTTTTCAGACTTATTAGTGATATAAAGTATTGTCTATGCTGTATTATCTACTAAATACGTGTATTTGGGTATAAATGATTGGCTTACATTGTACAGATCTTGTTACAAGACATAACCTGGATTTACCCCCAAGTGTAAACCATTTTATAGCAAACACGCAATGTAAGTTAAAAGTAGCCCTCATGTCCTAGCTTAAAATTAAGTTTTTTGTTTGTTTGTTTTTATGGGTGTGTTGTTAGCTATATTTCTGTCCTTATTATTGGCTTGCACTGAAAATAGAGCAGGGAGCTGTGGCAAGTTAGGGAGGTCCCTTCTAGGAGATGGAGTGTTCTGGGAGTTTGGTCTCTGATCTTGAAGGGAGAAAGATAAGAAAGGTTAGGAAGGAAAGGGTTTGGTACTGGGCCATCATTTTTTAAAGAAGCTTTGAGATGGCAATTCTTTAGATTAAGAAGAGAGATGAAATAGAAATACTTAACAAGCAGTTAATCAGAGAAGTTATTTTAATTCATAATTTTACAGCAAGACTGTTTGAGGCTGTTAAGCACAGTTGGTTCTGCTAAGCACCCTGGTTCAGTAGTGTTCATTTCTCTGTTCCCGGAGACTCCGTTTGTTTTGTGATGGAAAGTCCTGTACCTTCCCGAGCATCAGGCTTTGTCATTTTCTCTATAGAAACTTTCAGTGTGCGTGCCATTCCCTTATAATTACTGTGAGGTGCCGTGAAGTTCAACCTGAACTTAGCTAAACCTTCAGAGAAAAGGGGGTAAATAACTTTGTATTTATTATGAGGTAACAGCATTGTCACTGATAGTTGTTGCAGAGCAACTAATACATGGGATTAGATCCCACACCATGAATTGTTGTGCTGAAAGCCCTTTTTAGGAGTTATAGAGATCTTTAGTAAGTTCATTACTATCTTTCTGTTGGTTTTTCATTCTGACTTAGCTTCTTAATGATGCTGTGGATTGGTTAGAGCCCTCCCAACACAAACATTTTATTTCTTTGTTTACCACAGTTGTTACAGACAAGTACCTCTGTAGCAACATCCTGAAGAAACCGTAGATCAGAATGAGATATGTGGCATCTCTTACCTCTGCTTGCCCAGCAGTTAAGGACTGAAATCCAGATTCCATTCTCTGTGTCACAGATCCTTAGCTCATCCATGCTGTAACTTAATCAACCTATTCTGACCTTAATCAACCTATTCATGTAAAGGTTAGCATTATATCCAGTAAGCTACTTGTAAGGAGACTCACTGGAAACTTAAATAAAAAGCTGTTTAGAATGGTAAAGAGTTTAATTCTAAAAAAAAAATACTGTCTTCGCATGTAACTAGTCCAGACTTATGCATTGTGCTTACCTATGGACAAATATTTTCATTGTTCTCACTTAGCTATGACTGGAACGACGGCCTTTTTGATGTGACGTGGAGTGAGAACAATGAGCACGTGTTGATCACTTCGAGCGGGGATGGATCTCTGCAAGTCTGGGATACGGCTAAACCCAAAGGTCCACTGCAAGTCTATAAAGAGCACACTCAAGAGGTAAATCAGGCAGTCTTGAAGAATTTAATATGTAATGCTTGAATTATTAAAGGTGTGGACTCATAGTCAAAAGTGTTTTTTGCAGTCTATTTTTTAACTTAGTTTGGGTCCATGCTTTGAATTTATAACAACATTATTTTGAATATATAGTAAATGATATATTCTACGTATTCATCTACTACAGTATATGAATGCACAAACACCACTTAATAAATAAATCTAATATATTCAGAAGTAGCATTTGTGTGTTCTTCTAGGCTAAGTAGTCATTGAATAGTATGAGAGTCCTGAAGTCATTTTGTGGCTTCAGTGAACATCATTGGATAGGTCTAAATCAGGCAGCTGACGTGCTATATAACAGCATTATCTTTGAGGATATAGAATGATACAAATAATGTGGATCCTTAGGGCTTCTGTTCTACCCAGTAACTGCTCATCCTTTTCCATATTAGCATCACTGAGATCCTGCTCAAGACAACAGTAATCAAATATTGGGATAGTGTGTATTTTTTAGCCTTGGTTTGATACCATTGAATTTGATTTGCTTAAAATCTGTTTCTTTATACAGTGCAATATTGCTAGAGAAAATGTTATATTCACGTTCATGAATATATCTGCATATTCTAAAGGCCTTTTATGCCTCAGCGTACTTATCTTGCCACAAGCAATTTTTCTACTTTTTTTTTTTCCATGCTCTCTTTCTGACACACTACTCCTTTTTCTCAAGTCTTTGTACTTTGTGTGATCAGTTTTAGCTTGAATTAGTGGCACTTTATCTGAAAGAAATAAGCTAGTGGATATTTAGTCAACAAAAAATATTTTGGGAATCCAGTTTTATATTCACAAAGAACTCTTTTTTTTCTGATATGAAGCACAAAGCTAAAATTTGTCTGCTGTACCTTTTTTTTTTCCTTGTAATGTAGCTATTTTAGCTTAATAAATATACTAGATAAATAAGGAATTGTGAGAGATGAGTGTGGTTGTGGTCACTATTTTATGATAGTGTTCAAAGACTGATGGAAAGATGTAGGCAAAACATTGCTTTTTTTTTTTTTTTTTTTTTGGACCCTATCATTTTCTCCTTGAAATTCTGGCCATTGAATTATTTTGGTTTTGCTACACCATCTGTTGTTTGTGAAGTAAAAATTTCTGTGTCCAAGTCTTGGTTTAGCAGGGAGCGTGGGGAGGTGGATGCATTCAACCGTGAGTTGGAAAGACGGTATAGGGCACGTGGGTTTACTGTGAGACGTGAAAGTTTTGTATTTATTGTAAGTGTATGTTAAGAGGAGAGATTTCAGCAGGAACATAACAAAGAGTTCGTGGTAAACATTGGCAAACAATGCTCTTTAAAATGATTGACTACCTTCTTGATCCGTAATCCTTGTCTGACACTTTTAGTGATGATTTTGTCACTGTTTTGTAATAATTCTAATGCAAGATTGATGGGGATTGGTTTCTTGTTTTCTAAATGAGATCGTTGTCCCCCCTCAAACAGAATGTACAGTTTTAATTTAAAAGTGCATCTTTACTGTTAAAGGACAATGAGTTTTATTCCAGCACTAACCAACTGCTGACTATCATGAATAAATTAGTGTAACTTTGGTTTTGATGAAGTGTCACTAGAATGTGAGACAACAGAGTACTTTAACTTTGTCTTGTAAAGTGATTTTTAGTGCTATATTGAACTTTTTTTTTAAACTTCTTTCATTCATCTTCTTTTCATCTTACCTGAGACATTTCATACTGGTGTTTATGGCATTAAGGCATTAATAAAGCATCTCATAACTGAAGATAAAGCACTGAAAGAGTAACAGTTGAGGTTTGTACTGTATTCCTATACTTTCCCAGTTACTCAACACAGCTTCTGTTGAAGCATCTGTAAATTTATGCTGGATGATTTTCTTCTTTTCATTCCCTTCCCATTACCCAGACCTGACATGTGCCAAATGAAAGACAGCTCTTGCCTTTTCAGAGCCTGTTGTCTGCTCTGTTTGTAATCCTTGCCTGGAGGAGAACTTGTCCAGGTACCATTACCTGCAGTGCAGCTGCAGGATGCTGGGCAGCCTCAGCCGTGCCTGCCATATGCGTGCAGATCGCTGTCATTGCGTGTCTTCGACAGATCTGCCTTCTGATAACTTGCCAGGGAGCTGTAAACCATACGTGCACTTTGTGTTATCTGCACGGCACATCTGATGCATCCCGAATTTGTGGGGCTAGGTGAACTGTGTGACAGAGGCACGTGTTTCTGCATTTCTTGAAAATTCTGGGCGTGAGTATGCTAGCCCAGCACCTGAACTGAGCAAACTTTGTAGGGCTGTTGCACGAATGAGGCATAGTGATATGTTTAGGGGCATTGCCAAACAACATGTTAAGAGTATAACGCAAGACTACTCCCCAGATTCATGGGGAAGGAGAGGAGCCAGTTGGAAAAATGTGATGTCTTCTATTTTAAAACATGAGCAGGTACTTGTGTGTCTCCTTTATTAATAATTTAATAGAAGGAGGCAGGTTGAATAAGGAGCTGTAGTACTGGTAGGAAGCTGGCAAAGGTAGAATAGTCAAGGGAGTAAAGGCATGGTTTGGAGGAAAAAAAAAAGAAAAACGACTGAAGAATTACAGCTCAGTTATTTGGCTTTCATCAAATAGTGTGTAATTCTCGTGTTCATTTGGTTTATAAACTCCTCACAGAACACAAAGCACAAAAGGGTGCCAGGGCAATAACCCTTCCAGTATATGGAAGTGGGGCATTGCAAGTTTAAGAAGAAAAGTTGTACGTGTTGCGCTGCTTTTCCTGTGGGCAATGGTTGCTTTCACCTTTGGGGAAATGAGCACATAGATGAAAAACAGTTAATTTAAACTGGATCCAGCGTAGTCTGAAATTGTTTTGTGAAGGAAAATGCCCAGAGGTAGATAATAATACCTTGATGTCCTTTCTCATGCAGGACGCTTTCCGTAGAAGACTTTGTCTCTTGCTAGATTACTTCATTTTCTGTCTAACTTTTCTGCTTTTCCTCTGGTGACACAGGTCAAAACATTTTCACCTTCGAAACAGGGTTGCTGTAATTTAATGCATGATTATGGGGGCTAAACTGCACTGCACTGCTTGAGCAGCCTCTAATATGTTGACTTGCAGATTAGATCCAGTGCTGTGCTGGAATGAGACTGTCCCAGCTGACACCTTAGAGCTTGTATGTTTTTGCTGGAGCAGCAGAGCTGAAAAATCAGCAATGGTGGATAGAGTTAAGGTACTCTCTATCAAGATAGGGGGATCAACGTTAGAATAAACTGAGAGAAGAGAGAGCTTATTTCAGCTTCAAAGAGAAAAGCACTTTCTTAGTAGCTGGAATGATTAGTCGTTAAGGAAATGGGGTTTTTATTTTTGCTTTGTTTGTTTGAGGGTATGGATAGTAAAGAAGAATGTCGTAGAACTTGGAAAATGTGAAAATCAAGAGTGTTTGATGGCATGCGGTTCTTTTGAGAATTAGAAATAATAAAAAAAGCATTTACAGTTAGTCAGCTAAAATCTCACAGTCAACTCCATTGTCAGTTCTGAAGAGAGATGTCAGTTACATTGTTAGCAATTACAAACTGGATGTTTGAATAAAACTGGATCAGAGATCGGGAATCAATTTGAGTTATGGCTTCTTACTGTGCTAGAAACTTATAGTGATGGTGGGTCTGTGTAGATTTTGTGGATTTTGTTTTTTTTTTTTTTTCTTCTCCATTTTGATCCATCTTTAATTTTTGGATACTTTTCTGAGGCTATAGGTGCCTTTAATGCCAGATGGAGATGTTGAATTTAATTTTTGCTCGGGTAAATAGCATTGTTGGCAGCTCTGTGATGCTTGACCAATGTGTTTTTTTGCTGATTATGGTATAATTTGCAAATCCAAGTGTATTTAGTGGAACTTTGGCTAACTAGAGTTTCAAACTTGTGATGCTTTTTCTAAACCAGGCTGTTATATCGTTTGTAGGCATATAGTGTTGACTGGAGCCAAACTAGAGGAGAGCAGCTAGTGGTGTCTGGTTCATGGGATCAAACAGCCAAGCTGGTATGTTTATTTTATTTTATTTTTTTTCTGAAAGCAAAGAATGTCATTTGTTTTGGAACTGATAGTTCTTCATGTTAAGAAACAAAATTGATTAACCTTTCCTCCATTTTAAACTGAGGCTGCAATTCTGTTTTAACTGAGATGGTTTTTATCCTTCAGTTGACAGCATTTTAAGCTTACCAGTGCTTTTCATGATATGTGGTGATTCAAAGATCGAAGCCGAAATTCCTTTAAGTGGTATATTCTTTATTGCAGCGCTGGATGCACGGGGGATCTCTCCACCTATCGTGCATACCCAAAGCGGAAAGCAGTCTTGAATTTATACAATCAATCTATCAATATTCTACAAGCACCTATACATATTCATTACCTATCCCCGCCTTCCCTCGCTTCTCATGCTAATTAGCCTTTTGGCACCTTGCGCCTGCGTAGAGCCTTCCAAGAATTGTGGGCAGGGGTCTTTGGGACGTGGGCAGGGGTCTTTGGGAGGAAGACCCCGAGTCTTCCTCACAGTGTACTTTTCACCTTTGGTCAGGAATCTGCTGAATTGGCAGGTTTCTTAATTGCAAGAGCTGGTTGTTGCCAATTCTTCCGTTTGTTGTATCTTTATAATGAATTCCAATGTCCAGTTTCGAGATTTATAGTCCTTACGTTTGTTTCTCTGTCCGTCTGCCGCTTCCTTATCATGAGTTCCAGTGTCTTGTTTCGAGATATACAGTCCATGTCTGGGGATTGTCCTTGCCTCCCCAATACCTCCTTAATCAGTGGTAAAAAGAAGTTAGCTTAGTCCTTCCTGTATGTATAAATCTCCTACATACATGAAACCCTGTCCTTTCCTACTACTGCATGTGTACTTCAACAATTTTATTTTCGCTTTATTTAGTGGGATCCAGCTGTGGGGAAGTCTTTACGCACTTTTAAAGGCCACGAAGGGGTCATTTACAGCACTATCTGGTCTCCTCACATCCCTGGTTGTTTTGCATCTGCCTCAGGTAAGCATGATGGTAAAGGAGTTCTCACAACAAAAAAGCCTAAATGGTATTGCATTAGTTCAGTGGTAGTCCAGCAGGTGGTACTGTGCCTCATACATAAAAATGGAAGAGGGAAAGATAAATGTATTGCTGCAGCTGGACGTAAGTTCTCTTACCACCTCTAAGTTATTCTCTTGGTGGCTGTTCCGACTGGGATCAGCAGTTTTCTAGCAGTCACTTTAGTGACCTTGTGGCAATTTTTTCTATGATTTTATGTAATCTCATCCATTCACCTGGCTCTTGTTACTAACCACTAAAATATGCTACATACTTTATTTTCTGTTCTGGCTTACACTTTCAATAAAATTGTCTCAAGCATCAGCATTCTGTTAGGCCTGTGAAAAACACAGTCAATTACTATTGAATTGTTTCCAGTGCTGATGGAGATCACTGTGTCAGGTTCTTCAGAAACAGTAATCATCAATTACTTTTCTGTATCTGCCGGTGCTGTGAATATTGCTGACTTATCTAGTCATAACTGAGCTGGATGCATCTGCAGTGGAAGAGACAAGGCAGAGAGACGTTAAAGTGATGGGACAGCATTTTCCAAGCGCTGCTCCTGGTGGAGCAGTGGACCATCAGCAGCTGACTAGGTGGGATGGGGTGAGGGCTGCTGTGAGCCACAGAGTTAGAAACTGAGGGCACTAAGATGCTGCCTTAATGCAAATACTACTAAATTAGTGGCTTAAATGTCTCTGATTTCAAGTCTGTTGGACTTCTGTAGTGATTCAAAGAGAATTTGTTTAGCTTTTACGTCAAGAGGGTAAGCAAGTAGAAATGTCTTCCTGCTGCTAAAATTAAAGAGAAATTCAATGCACAAAGATAACGGTCTTCCCAATTCTGTGGGAAGTACAGTGGAAAAAGTGGACCTGACTTTAATTTTATAAAATCTGTGTGGCTATTTCTGACTCAATTTATTTACCACAAAATGTTCTCTAAGTACAATTTGACCAAACGCAGGTGCTTAGGATTTTTTTTTGTTTTCAAATTCTAGAAGTTGTAATCTCTATACCTGCTTAGAAGCCTCCCTTTCATGATAGTCTTGTTTATACAAAATTTGTTATGTTCTAGATGAAGAAAAGGGTTTTGCTGATCCAGCAAGTTCTTTCAAAATTGATACTCTAGGCAATTAAATCAAACTCTTCTAATCCATTGCCACTTGAACAGCTTTGGCAAACGTTGATTGTTAGATGCTGTATGTGAGGGTACTTTGTGTAAAGCAACATACAATTGTTTGCGCTTTGAGAAACTCGGTGGGTGCAGCTGTTGAAAGGTTTGGCTAAAATGCCAAAGAGTAGATATTCTTTTGTGAATTTTACTTTAATTCTTGAAAGGGGCAAACATTTAATGTCAGACCCTGAAGCTAATTGAAGTAAATTTTCAGGATTGATGACTCCATAGTATCTTATAGGAAAAACAACATGCACAAGAGACACAGGATTTCTCTTCTGCAAGTACTACACAGATATGAAATAAAAATCTTATAGTGAAATATCAGGCATGAAATCATTAAGAGAAAATGAAGCCTTCAAAATGGTGATTTTTTTCTTATGTTTTCAAAATAAAACATTCAGTGTACTCCTAAATGAAATGACTTCTATGCAAAATCTTTGGTTTGAAGTTATGTTTTTTAGTTTACATTGGAATTTTCCTATGGTTTGGTTTGATTAGATTACTACTAAAAATAACAAACTGGGAGCTTTTTCTTCAGTCAGCAGGACTGTAGGTAGTAGAAGTAGTTGTGACTCTTGCCCTGGGTGCAAAAACTCTTTCCGTATTGTAAGAAAGACATATCAGATGTACACTCAGTTTATTTCACTCTTCAGTGTTTAATTACACTCTATGGTGGTGGTCAAAATATGTGATGAAAGTCAAGTAGAGCTATATTGGAAGCTGGACCTCCTCAGGAAAAAATAATAATTAAAAAAATTGCTTTGATCCATGCGTGCTGTACAGATGACAGAAAATTATGGGACAGAAAAGTTAATTTCACTGATGACTGAACTTATATTTGTGTCTCATTTACTGCTTCTTTCTCATGCACTTACTGTGGAGGTTGACCTAAAGCACCTAAACTTTACCTGAAATTTAGGGAATTTTAGGTAAATTATTTTTTTCCCTTTTTTCCATGTCTTTCCATGTATCTGTTCTGAAAATAAGCAAAATGGAAGGAGACTTAGGAACCTGTGCCTCATCACTGCCCTTTTGCTTCCTTTATTTAAATCCACATAGGTGCCAGCAGAAGTTTAATTTCTGCTTAACTAATCAGTTTGTGAACACTGAAGACAAAATCTAACACAACTGCAGGGCATAGCAAAATAGCTGCTCAGGAGGACCGTTACTGGCCCAGGCAACTTCTGCCTGAAGCTAATAAGATTAAATGCTTGCTTTTGGAATAGGACTTTCTCTCAAGCTATCATGAGACTAGAAAAAGAATGAGTGAATACAATAAGAAACCTAAGTCTGTAATACAAAAGATGAAAAAGAATTTGATGCTAGGCATAAAATATTCTGTTCATAAGTCTTTGATCTGAATACATACAAGAAGACTAGCTTTGCGTGCAGTTGACAATAAAATGCAGTTACCTTACGGGCAATAAATACGTCTGAAGCTTCAGTTAAATTAGCTTTTATTCAGCATCAAATACGTTTCCATTTAACATTTGCAGGGATGCGCGAGGTACTTTATAATGCTGTAATCTTCGTGTACAATCATTTGTACTCTTAAAAAGCAATTAAGTAATTGACTTACCTTTTATTGTTTGAAAATGAGAGATGTTAATAGCACCAGAACAATCTGTTAATTCTGTATATGTAAATACATCCTGTAGTGATGTCAGTAACAATGTCTGAGCTGCTGAGCAGGACGTTCACGTGTGCGTGTGGCACCATCACAGAGCCCTGTTAAACGTCTGCCTTTACGCTGAAAAAACAGTGATGTGGAAAATGTCATTAAAGAAATGATACAAATAACAGTAAGTTCATGGCTAAAAGGGTGTAATGAGTCATTGTGTCATTTGCCCAGAAGGTCTTTTTTTTTTAACCTGGAAAGCAAATGGCTGAGCAGCACGTACAGAGAGTGCCAGATGCACGCAGCGGTAGTTCGTCGGCAAATGTAAATCAGTTCACTGAATGACCCTCCACAACTTCAGAGCAACAGGCCTTGCTTAGTCCTGTGGCTTATAAAGAAAACATCTTTTATAGTATCAAACATTTTTATTGCCCTTTAAATTTACCAATGGGAAGTCATTAATGAAAACTATTTTGCCCTTAGCTGCATAACTACAGTATTATTCAATACAAATATGACACTAGCAAACGAAAATACGAGTATTTAGGAATCAGCTAGGCCCAAATTTAGAATGAGTGTTAGCTTGTGTCTTAGTAATGATTTTTAAGTAATTACTGCAGTCATTAAATTCACTGATGAGGGCAGATACATAGTTTTTATTATATCTTTAACAAAGGGTAAGGAAGTGGTTCTCAGATCTGCAAGGTAATGTCTATATTTATCATTGAGCAAAGAATACAGTTAATTCATATAAGTAAAGATACATTTTTTTTTTCACACTGAAGGCCCAGGATGAATAAATTTCTCATGCTACAGCAAAGTGTGATCATTTTTGATTTTTCTTTTTTTACATTGACAAAAATACCTGGGAATTACAGCTTTACTGGTTTACGAATGAAGAGAAGCTTCCGGGGAGACCTCATTGCAGCTTTTCAATACTTAAAGTGGGCTTATAAAATAGATAGAGAGCAACTTTTTAGTCAGGTCAGGTTTTACTGCGGGCCCTGACACACTGAATTGCCTTTAAAAATGTTTGTCTCCTTGCCTATTTGTCTTTTATTGACTGACGTGTGTAGTTGAGGGGTCATCGAGCTGTAGATCCAGGAACTGTGTTGGCATGTAATGTTGGCACAGCTTCCTGTGCTTGGGATCTGAATGCGTGTGAAAGAAGGAGCTGGGGAAGGTGTACATCTACCAAATTAGTGGGATAGGAAAACTGCCCTGAGCACAGCTCCTCAAGAAAGGGATGTTTTCCATGTGCAAGTTCCTGGACCAAATTTGGGATTGTCAGGTTTTTGACTTTGTATTCTTCTTCAGAAGTAGCACAAGGCAAAGCAAGGTCTTTGGAGTGGGGGTTGCAGACAAGTAATTCCAAATGTGTTCATATTTATCGGGTTTCCTAAAAAAAAGAAGAGGAAATAAACCACTGCTGTACTACAACAGAAGACTGACATCAGTTCCAAAATACTTCAGTGAAAGTTTTTATTCCATTAGTTTATGTAAGGCATGGGCAGGAGGGCTGGGGTCCTTCCTTTGCTTCTTGTGAGTTCTTCTCTGATTACTTGTCTGTGAAGGTGTTAAAAGAAATGTCACCATGAGCAAGGTTCAAGGCATTGCAAGACCTCATTTGAATCCCTGTCCTCAAGGGATAAAAGAAATTAAAGGTTTCTATTTACTGCGTGACTCTTTGTACAAATCAAGCATCTAAAGAGCAAACAAACAGCAACGTTACTGTGGTTTGATGCAGTTTAGCTAAACTGCTGTTTCTGCTACAAGCAATTAAAATATCATTTATTTACTTGCACTGTTGTGCTGAATCTACATGACAAAATGAGGTGGATGGTTTCATTTGGAATCTGTTGTTTCAAGAGATACCAGCACAGTTTTCATAGAATCATAGAATATCCTGAGTTGGAAGGGACCCTTAAGGATCATCAAGTCCAACTCTTGACACCGCACAGGTCTACCCAAAAGTTCAGACCATGTGCCTAAGTTCACAGTCCAATCTTTTCTTAAATTCAGACAGGCTCGGTGCAGTGACCACCTCCCTGGGGAGCCTGTTCCAGTGTGCAACCACCCTCTCTGTGAAGAACCCCCTCCTGATGTCCAACCTAAATTTCCCCTGCCTCAGCTTAACCCCGTTCCCGCAGGTCCTGTCACTGGTGTTAATGGAGAAAAGGTCTCCTGCCTCTTGACAACCCCTTGCGAGGAAGTTGTAGACTGCGATGAGGTCCCCCCTCAGCCTCCTCTTCTCCAGGCTGAACAGGCCCAGTGACCTCAGCCGTTCCTCGTACGTCTTCCCCTCAAGGCCTTTCACCATCTTCGTAGCCCTCCTCTGGACACTCTCCAACAGTTTCATGTCCTTTTTATACTGTGGTGCCCAGAACTGCACACAGTACTCGAGGTGAGGCCGCACCAGCGCAGAGTAGAGCGGGACAATCACCTCCCTTGACCTACTAGCGATGCCGTGCTTGATGCACCCCAGGATACGATTGGCCCTCCTGGCTGCCAGGGCACACTGCTGGCTCATATTCAACTTGCTGTCTATCACGACTCCCAGATCCCTCTCTTCTAGGCTGCTCTCCAGCGTCTCATCGCCCAGTCTGTACATGCAGCCAGGGTTTCCCCGTCCCAGGTGCAGGACCCGGCACTTGCTCTTATTGAACTTCATGCGGTTGGTGATCGCCCAGCTCTCCAACCTGTCCAGATCCCTCTGCAAGGCCTTTACACCCTCATTTGAGTCCACAACTCCTCCAAGTTTGGTGTCATCAGCAAACTTGCTCAAAATACCCTCTATTCCTACATCCAGATCGTTTATAAAAATATTGAAAAGTACCGGCCCTAAAATGGAGCCTTGAGGGACCCCACTGGTGACCGCCCCGCCAGCCTGACACAGCCCCATTTACCATAACCCTTTGGGCCCTGCCCGTTAGCCAATTGCTCACCCATCGTATGATGTTTTTATTTAGCTGTATGGTGGACATTTTGTCCAGTAGGATCCTATGGGAAACCGTGTCAAAAGCCTTGCTGAAGTCCAAAAAAATCACATCAGCTGGTTTCCCTTGGTCCACCATACGGGTGATCTTATCATAAAAGGAAATCAGGTTAGTTAGGCAGGACCTACCCTTCACAAACCCATGCTGGCTGGGACCAATGACTGCTTTGTCCCCCAGGTGCGCCTCAATAAGTCCGAGAACCAACTTCTCCATGATTTTACCAGGCACTGACGTGAGACTGACAGGCCTGTAATTGCTAGGGTCTTCTTTCTGACCCTTCTTGAAAATCGGCACAACATTTGCCAGCTTCCAGTCTACCGGGACCTCTCCAAATTCCCAGGATCGTTGAAAAATAATTGATAGAGGTTCCGCGATGACATCCGCCAGCTCTTTCAGCACCCGGGGATGAATCCCATCCGGACCCATAGACTTGTAGGGATCCAGGTGGAGTAGCAAATCCCGCACACGTTCAGGGTCAGTTGGGAGTTTGTCATCCCCACCGTCCCGGTCCTCCAGCTCAGGGCACCCTGGGTCCCGAAGCCCATCATCGGCATTGAAGACAGAGGCAAAGAAGGCGTTAAGCGTCTCTGCTTTGCCTACGTCATCGTCTGTGAGGAGACCTTCCCTATCAAGGAGCGGCCCTATGTATTCTTTAGTTCTCCTTTTTCCATTTACATATCTAAAAAAAACCTTTTTATTTTCTCTCACAGACACAGCCAGCTTCAACTCTAGCTGTGCTTTGGCCACTCGAACTTTCTCCCTACAAACACGAACAGCATCCCTGTATTCTTTCCATGACGCCTGGCCCTCCTTCCAGTAGCGAAACACTCCCTGTTTCCGCCTAATCTCCATTAGAACATTCCTGGTTAGCCACGCTGGCCTCCTGCCCCGCCTGCCTCACTTGCGATATTTAGGAATTGCCTTATCTTGTGCTTCTAGGAGGCATCGCTTAAAGAGTGACCAGCACTGGTGGACATCGAGGCCTTCAAGAGCAGTTTCCCAGGGGACCTTACTGACTAGTTCCCTGAGCAGCCTGAAGTCCGCTTTCCCCATATCTAGGGATGAGGTTTTGGTGGCACTTTTCCTTCTGTCACCATAGATTTTGAACTCAACCACTTCATGGTCGCTATGACCAAGGCGGCCACCAATCACCACATCTCCCACCAGACCCTCTCTGTTTTCTAGCAACAGGTCTAGGAGGGCACCTTTCCTAGTTGGCTCCGTTAGCACCTGTACCAAGAAGTTATCATCTAGGTGCTTCATGAACCTCCTGGACTTGCTCGTGTCAGCCGTGTGGCACTCCCAGTTAACGTCCGGCAAGTTGAAGTCCCCCATAAGGACAAGGGGAGTTAATCTCAAGGCCTCTCTTAGTTCTGTAAAGAATAATTTATCGGCGCTATCATCCTGGCCAGGCGGTCTGTAATAGACTCCCACAACGACATCCCCTTTATTCGTTCGTCCCTTGATCCTTACCCAGAGGCTCTCAACTTTGCCATCGCCGACCTGAAGTTCCACACAGTCCAGCCCCTGCTTCACATACATCGCCACCCCACCACCTCGCCTACCCTGCCTGTCCCTCCTGAAGAGCCTGTAACCATCTATCGCAACACCCCAGTCACAGGACTCATCCCACCAGGTTTCGCTTATGCCGATGATGTCGTAGTTGCGGGACTGGGCCAGGACTTCTAGCTCATCTATTTTATTCCTCATACTGCGTGCGTTTGTGTAAAAGCACTTCAGGTGCATCTCCTTACACTCAGCACCTTGTGGATCTGACCAAAGGACCCCACTGGCACACAGCCCCTCTGAGTCTAGCGTACCATCCCTTAGGTCTTCACCGGCGCGCCTGGTTTTAGCCCCTTCCCCCTTCGACTCTAGTTTAAAGCCCTATCTATCAGCCCTGCCAACTCCTGACCTAAGATCCTTACCCCTCTCCGATTTTGATTTCACCTGGGTCTCGTGCCCAAGGAGGTTTACTAAATGAACCTCTGTTTTGCAGCACTTCTCAGGAAACGAGTTTGGCCCTCAGTTTATGGCTAACCACTCATGCTAACCATGGTAGTGTCGTATGCAGCACAGCCTAGAAAATGAAGCACTTGCAGATTGTAGTATTACATATTAGGATGTTATATTGTAAAATAATGTGTAAGTGTTGAGAAGAAAAATATAGTAGCAGTTTATTTACAGGGAAGTATGTTTTGGGTGAGTTGGGCTAGAGTTAGGTATGTAGGAAAGACTTTCATTTGCTAAAGAGCAGTTAATAACACGATAGTCTAAGTTAGGTCAATTGGTCGATTTGGAAATGCAAATTCTGTCCCAAGACTATATTTATTCATCTCAGAAAACTGAAATAAAATTTACTTTTTTTTTTCTCAACAATTCACTCTTTTCAGAAAAAGCCTCTGTTGAGGTCTGCTATGAGGTAACTAGAGGCTCTTCAGATTTTTACTTTACAGCGTTTCATGTCAGACTGAAAAATTACCAGTACATTTCCACTTGTAATTGTTTATTTGATATTTAGATTGTGCTACACACAAATAGATTTTGTGCGTTTGATAGAGTGCTATTGGGTGATTTAAATAAAGCTGCTATTTGTATTTGCTCTATTTCTGTCTTTTTGTGTGGAATGTCATGAGCTTTATTAATCCTGTCCTAGGTTCTCTTGTATTATTTAGGGGAGAAATGAGCAGCATGAGCATTTTAACATGTCTGGAAAGATTGTTTTGGAGAGTCTTAAGATTTGGGTTCTGCTCTTCATTCTCCCACAGATTTTATGTTTGATTCTGATTAAATACGTTAATCTGCTTTTTTCTGTCTAGTAAAAATATATGTATATTTATACATGTATAAAAATAAATTTTGCATCTGTCCTGATGAATCCTTCCTGCATTCAGGTAGTGCTTAAAGTTTCTTGTTTTGTTTTGCTTCTTTTTGTTGCTGTTGTTTGTTTTTAATCTCCTAAATGCCTAACTATGTTGTATAGTTAATGTTGTACTTCTGCACTGTCTGGCAATGCTGGCTTGCTTGATCGTTGTCACAGGACTTTGAAATTAGGATTTATGGATGCGGGTTAAAAATATCTATGAGTAAAAAAGCAGTATAAAACCTAAGTGAAATTTAAATCTTAAACAAACTTTATCTCTTCTCTGTCATACATTATCATTCACATTAGCAGTCATCATCTTATGTACGGGGATGATGGACTTATAGATTAGCATCTCTTTCATAAATTTTGAATAGATGAGTGTGCATTGTGTAGTTCTATTGATTCGTCCAAGATTTCACAAATATTCATTAAAATGAAAGAAAGCAAGTACAATATACAAACAAATCTGGAATCATAATTATCTAACAGACCAGCAAAAATCTGTTGCCATAGAGAAATTGCTTCTTACAAAAATAGAAGTATTTTGTGGGGGAAATGTTGGCCACTTTTTTGGTTGCTTGCTTTGGGATGCCAACTGGAAGTGACTGCTAGTGAAGATGACTGCATTAGGTGTGCTTTACTTGTACTTTCTATTATAGTTATCCTACTTCTGCTTTATCATGTGGAAAAAAAAAACCACACACACATAATTTCTAGTGCAGTTTTAAAGGAATTATGGAAATGTGGAGATTCCAAAATTTTTAACAGCAGTTTTAATTGAAGGGTTCGTGTGTATGTGTGTATTCTGAGGTCGTGGAAAAATGTCGAAGAAAAAAAAAAGTTTGTTAAAATGTGTAGTGTGTCAGGGTCGTCCTGTTTATCATCTATTAAAAAAAAAATATTCTGCCACTTACAGCTTAAATAGAAAAATTGGATTTGCCTTTGGCTTTAATTCAGTTTGTTTTATTGACTGAAAGGTTCCCTTGCATGTTATGTTATCCCATCAAAAATATTTTACAAATAGTGCCAGCCATAATTAATAACAGCCGAGTCTCGCATTTGCAAACAAATTTTTCAAGAGAGAGAGGAAGGGAAAATAACTCTTTCTCATGGGTCAACATTTTTTTATTAGAAAAGAAATAACTTGGACAATATTATTTGGTGTCAAAATTGTTATTGGCTGGGTAATTTACTTTCCCAAATGTTTCTAGCCATTGTAATGCTACCGTGGCCCATCTCTGTAGCAGTTCATGCTGGTTCACCTCGATTTATTTATTTATTTGCTCAGAAAAGATACCCTGTCTGTATTGAAATATGAACTTCCCTCTCAAATCCATGTTATCTGATGAAATTAAAATAAAAGCTTTTGGAGAAGGCCATTACTGCGTCTCCAGAAGCCGTAAGACCCTGAGTGAAATCTGTCCGGAGCAGCTGAGCAGGACGCAGCACCCCTTGTGCCAGGTGCCTGCCGGCCGCCTTCCTTCCCCACCATATGTTGCATGGGTTTGAGAGCCACCCGAGAGATTCCCGGGCCTTCAGCTGGCTCGCTCCTGAAAATACTGGAGGCAGCAAGGGGAATGAAAGCGGTGAGAGTTGCTGCAGTCTTAGTATCACAGCCACAAGGCCAGTCTAGTGGCATGAGTTACAACCAAGCTGCCTCTAGGTTAAATTTTCTGTTCAAAATTTCTACATGTTTTGTGTCTTCTTGCAGAGATGACAGGGTGCAGTGTTCCTCTGCTGTGTCTTTAGGGCTGTATTTGTTTGGACTGGAGGCAGGTTCTTGCAAGGAGCTATGATTTGATGTGCCTGACGGTATTTTGAGGACAATAAGCAGTTGGTCATGAAGACCGTCAAAGTGCTTGTATCTAAACAGCATACCGCTTACTGATGGTAACAAATTTGAGGATTTTGAGAAGTGTTTCTGGTAGAGAAATCTATTCAGTAGCAAGGTAAAACAAAGTTTTTAGTTTAGGTAGTATTGATATATGCTTTTTGGACAAATCACGGATATTTGGACACAGCTTCTAGTGATTTTATTCATCTTTTGAATGAACACAGCACAGTCATGGATTCTAAATAACTTTCTCTCTTTGCAAACAAATGACCCAGAGAATCCATTTTTGGTGACACCAAGCTAAATATTCACGGTTAATCAGAATGGATTAAAAAAAAAAAAAAAAAGTTTAAAAGCATGGTTGTCTGAGCTGATGCAGTTCTCTGTATCTTTGTGAGCCATTAGCGACCGTGTCCGTAAGGAGGGTGTACACCTAGAATGCTAAAAACCTGTAGGGCTAGAGGACAATGTGTGATTTGATGGAAAGAGAGAGGCTCAGCTGATTGACAGCTTTTAGGCTGTACTCCCTTAATTGCTCCCTGAAGACCTTTGTGCATGCGTGCACACATGCGGGTGCGTGTCTGCTCAGAGGTTAGGGAAAGTGTGGCTTTTAATGTGTGTAACAGTTACAGTGGAGTGACTTTATCTTCTGATCTTCCAATGAATGACAGCAACTGCAGGTTTTGTAAATTAAGAGTACAGATAATGTGTGTTAAATGTTTCTTTCATTGAAAATGCAGAGACGAGTTGTGTTTGAAACACCATTCACTCTTCTGCACGACAAAAGTGTGTGTGTAGGTGCTTTTTCTCATCTGATTTGCAGAGAAAAAATATTTAGGATTCTGATCTTCTGAGTTCATTCTGAAATGTATCTGTGCTCCTACTTGATTTAAATGCTATTTGAATATTTTACCCCATCTCCTTTTAATCAAATCAGAATTTAAAAAAGTAATGAAAGTGTTAGTAATGACATTAAATTATTTTTTCCTAATGAAAGAGCAATAGTAAGTTCTTACTCCTTTTGTGAGTGTCTCTGACCTCTTTGTCTATTACATGCTTGATGTACCCTGAATGCCCTCATGTAATGGTTTGTGTTTCATAGAGCTAAGACATCATTGTTACCTGAGTACCAGTGGATTAACTGTATCCCAGAATTGATTCATCAATGCCAAATGAATTTCTCTTTGTTTCAGGTGACCATACGTTAAGAGTGTGGGATGTGAAAGCCCCAGGAGTCAAACTTGTGATACCAGCCCACGAGGCTGAGATCTTGAGCTGTGACTGGTGCAAGTATGATGAGGTACAATCCTGTGCATCCAACTGTTTTCCGAACTGAACCAGTTTCATCAAGTGTCAGTGTGGTTTTTTGTTTGTTTGTTTGTTTTGGCTGGTTGGTTTTTACTGCAACATTAATGCATCTTCTAGTCATATGGGAATAGAAGCATGCCTAGTTTTTCTCTTACTAGCTAGCTAATTTGCTAGCTACGTCTCCAGAAGAGCATTGTTCCAACTGATAACTGGCCTAAGTGGATCTGAAGTATTGTTCACTCTTTTACATAGTGAGCAGGATATTTCTTAGTGGAGAAACAGTTTGCATTTCTCTGTTCTCTTTAATTTACACAATGGAGACCTCATTTATGATGTACTCATCTCTGTTGTTTGATCTGTCTTATTATTTGATCTGTCTAACTTCTATAGCTAACATTTTTCTGATATGTATCTTTGCAATTTAATGATCAAGTTGTCCTGATATATCTGTGTTGTATCAAATCATCAGAAGTTGCTGGTAACCGGTGCAGTCGACTGCAGTTTGAAAGGCTGGGATTTGCGAAACATCCGGCAACCGGTGTTTGTCTTGCTTGGTCATACCTATGCTATCAGAAGAGTGAAAGTAAGTTGCATTTTATTCACTGTAGCCCATCACTGGATTGCTATGCAAACTTTTCTGGAAAGCAATTATATTTTCCATCATCTAATAACTCTGAAAAAACATGTTGAAGATTTTAGATGGTGGAGTGGCAGTTCTTGGAAACTGTTCAGTTTAGCACTGTAAAACATGTTTGATGTTTAGCAGGGTGCTAGGCTTTCAAAGGAAATGGTATTGTCAGAGTCAATATATTGATGGAAGAGCATGCCAGGGATTTAGGGAGGGATAGGAGGTTTCCTTAAGCTAAGTTATGTGGGCTATTTTATATGGAGACAAAACCTTCCCTTACTACTTCTTTAAGCGGTGCTGTGCTTTATTCTGCTGATACAAGATGTCAGTATTGATGTAAGGCAAGGTATAGAACTGTTTGTGAATGTGCATTTTTGTGTATACAAAGAAAACGTTGATAGTCAAGTAAGTTTAGAAACTGTATGCATGAAGAGCTACAGATGACCGTACGGGACCTGTGTACTGCTAGATCACCTGTTGCTAGGAGTTCGTTCTAGATGCACAGTCACAGTGCTTGGAATTAGTGTTGTGTGTTGGCAACAGGACACAGGTCTGTGATTTAATATAAGGCTAGTGTGGCACAGATAATACCTGATCATTACGGAGTCTTTCAGGAAAAGGTATGTTAATGAATATTTTCTAGGAAGCTTGAACTGGCAGAAAAAACATCTTTATTTTGCTTCACCCTGGCATTTTTGATCTGTGCCTTTAAAATGGTTTTAAAAGCTACCGCATTTGGGTTGTATTTTTTTCAGAAACCTAAGGGAAGCCTTTCCCTATAACTATGGGAAAGTTTCCGTATCACAAATCCTGTTTTCAGCTAGACAGCTTGAGAAGCTCCTGCTTACCTCAGCTGCCCTTTCCTGGTATCCCCACTGGTGGTGACTGTCCAAGTCTTTTTTCTGATTTAATTTCAGAACAACTGTGTTCTAATCAGGCTCTGTGAAATGTTTTCCATAGCAGAAGAACATTTAGCAGTGGCAGATCATTCTCTAACTCCAGTTTGACAGCCATTAAGAAAGTGAAATCAATACAGCTTTGAATGTTACATTTTCACTCTCTGGGAGTTAGTGGGATGTGGGATCTTTTAAAAACAGCTCTGCCACTACGGGATTCGTAACAAAGTCTTCACAATAAAATGTAGAAAGCGAATGCAGAATTGTTATTCACTGTATCCTGTGATAGTAGAACTAAGAGGCACCTGATAAAACTAAAAGAAGATGGGTTTACAAACAGATGCAAGTACTTTTTCTACATATCAGATTGTAGACTTGAATCATGTAATGGTTTGGATTGGCAGGGACCTTAAAGATCATCTAATTAAGATAATGTAAGACTTCTGGAATTAGCTCTCTCTTTAATGGTGCCTAGTGAGAGGACAAGAGGCAATGGGCACAAATTGAAATACAGAAAATTCCATTTGAACATAAGAAAAAGCTTAATCAAAAGCTTTTTTTTTTTCCTTTTTTTTTTTTTTTTTTTAACTGAGAGATTTCTCAGACACTGGTCTCCATTCTTAGAGATATTCAAAACCTAATTGGATGTGGCCCTTACCAAACTGTTCTAGTTGACCTTTGAGCAAGGCAGGATGGACTAGATGATCTTTAAAGGTCTCTTCTAACTGCAGTGATTCTGTGATTCTATGATAATCTTCCATCAGCCAGACATAGTGTATGGAAGAAATGGATGACAGGTGCCTGGTTTCACAAGCTCTTTTTACAGAACATCTTCTGTTGCTTTTACTGGAGCCAAAACACTGGGCTAGGAGGCAGTTGGCCTCACCAAGTAGGGTATTTTTTTTGTATTCTTACACAGTTTCATTTAAGTTTCCATTTTAAGGCCCCTCATGTTCCCTGTCTTCTGACACACCTTAAAATGATTATTAAGAGTTGGCCAGAACTTTTTTTCCACCCAACTTTGAGGTCAATTCAGTGATTTTAAGAAGACAGGGGGGAGGCTGTACATATATACATCTTCAAGGAAGACGTGTGTGAGAGTGTGTGGCTTTTAATCCATCTTAGCAGGCTTTTATAGGTGTGGTTAGAAGGTAGACATGGTCCCATGGATGTGAGATACAAGCACTTAGTGGCGATGAGGATGTCCATGCCTGTGTGCTGTGACTCACCTGTCAGACCGCCTTGAGAGACACCAGAATGCCACCTAGATAGAGGTGTCCCTTCCCCTACAGCATGCTGGCACTGGCAATTTCAAAGCTGTGCAGCAGGCTGGCTCGGCTGCTTGCTCTGGCTGAAAATCTGTCCCTAAAAGTAGCTAGTTTCTGGATCACTAAGCTGACTCTATTTGTCCCTCAACTGCATGATTAAAAGCTGTGACACAAAGGATGGGGCACGAGCATGGCCTGAAGTGGAAAGGAAGGGAAAGGCCACCAGTCTTGGCAGCAGCACACTCTTAAATTAGTCTTAACCAACCGTGAAATCGCAGCCGTCAGTTGTCTGTCCTTTGTATTCTCTTCACTTGTTCAAGCTTGTGTTGATTGTCAGGTCTGCGGCGGGCAGGGAGTTTGACCCAGCGTTGTGCTGTCAGGATGCTTGCAGCTTGCTTCTGATCTCGCACTGCGGCACAGGGCTCCAGCAGCACGCTGGGGTCATCTGGAGCCCTTCTCAGGAGCTTTTGGCAGTGGTGCGTTTGGATATCCCATATTCTTAGCTGTCTTCAATCGCAAGACCGAAATATAGCTATGGCTTTTGAGTTAAACCCAAGAGATACTTGTTTGTAGGATCACACATTGCATGCTTGGCAGTTGTGGTGATAGCCCAAGCCTACCTTTGGAATTTCTATTAGCTGTGAACAACATGGGAAGTCTTGCAGGAAGAATCTTACCTATGAACCAAGGTGTGGGGTACCTGTATTTCAAATCGAAGTTATGTCAGTGACTTGTATTTCTTATTGAGAAATACAGACCTTTAAATGGTTGGAAATTGAGGGCTGCTAAAAAGCTGGAATCGAGGTGAAAATTTCCACCAAACTGCATCCTTTTTGCTGCAGTTCTTAGGCCTGTCTACAGGAATCTACAAGGATCTCACAGAGCATTCCCTGTAATTAGAAACATGGTGGGGAAATTTGTTGATGTCTGTTTTGTTACAACATGATGTGGTACCTACAAAGACAGTTTAAATAGTTAAACTTTGGTAACTTTCTATTTACTGTATATGCTCAAAATGTTTTTGCTTTAAAAATTGGTCTGTTTTTGTTTTCTTGCAGTTTTCACCATTCCACGCAACTTTATTGGCCTCTTGCTCCTATGATTTTACTGTGAGGTACAGTAATTTTTTATTGCATATCTTCTTTAATATTGCCTGCAGTAGAAAATAGTTCTGGAGAGGACATACTGAAGTGCAGTTAAAAGTTGCTCTCAGATATTTTCTCTCTGTGTAAAATATGTTGAAAATACACGGTCTCTTCACTTAAAGGCTAAGTCAGTCCTCTGAATGATGTTGGTGCTGACAGATGCTTTCTGGAAGCCTTTTCACATCATTCTAACACACGTAGTTGTGTCTGACTGTGATAGTCCTGATAGGAAGGTAGTGTTAGAAATGGGTCAGTCTTCAAAATAGCATTCTCTAAAATGAAGGTAGGTGGGTGACTTTGTATGTTTCCGTGCTTTATTTTTATTTAAGCTTTTTATAACACAGCTTTTTCAACCTGCTTGTATCTGACAAGGCCTTAGTGTTGTTCTACAGTATGTATGCTGAAGTATACAGTACGTGAGCGAGTTCCCCTGGCTGCCCAGTAAATCTGATACTGCTGAGGATTTTATAATAGAGGTATCTGCTTTCATATAAGTTATCTGCTTCTCTCTGTTTCTTAACAAGTGGAACCATATTGAAAGAAGTTGATAAGCTTGTTAAGTAGATCAGCAGAGGAGAAAAAAATACTCGTTCCTAAAATTATGTTTAAAAATGCCTGAGATATACAGGTTGGTATACAAGAAAGCTTACATTTCGAGAGCTGATGTTACATCTGTTCCTAGGGTAGGTTGACGACATCACCAGTTTTATTTTCATTGATTCTGATGAGAAAGCAAACCTCTACACCATTTGCAATTGTATAGTAGAAAGTCCTGCTGGTGATATGTCTAATCTTTTTTTTTTTTTTTTTTCTGTAAAATTTTAATCCAAAGGCTTGTATTTTATGCTGTTCTAGCTATAACATACTTTAGGAATACAGTGCAATACAGGCTTTAAAATTTAATCTAAAATAAGTGATTAAGACTCAATGTACGCTTTTATATATTCACTTCTTTTTTTAAAATTGGATGTTGCATATTAAAGAGGAAAGGGACATTTCCAAGCAAATTTATTTCTGAATTCCTGATTTTATAATATTTGATTATTACTTTTTGCCTGTAGACGCAATATCTATAGTGCCAGTCTTACATTGTAAAGCAACTTTCACCTGAGTTCACCTGAGAATAGTGGTTTTAAAGCAGAAAATTATTATTGTGTGTAAAACCACACACTGGGAACCATTGAAGTGGTAAATTTTTAAAATCAGATAAGTTAAATGATTAAAAATTAAATTTCTCACAGCAAGTATAACTTACTGTTTTCCCCAAGGCAGCAGAAGTAGCAATGTTCTGCTATACAGTAGAGTTCTGATTGCTCTTAAAACCACAACTCAATGTACTGTGTTTAAAATTCAAAGTGCATATGCCCTGAACATTAAAGGAACTAACCAGCAGTATGTTGTTAATTATCTGAGTCGTATCCTTAAATTAGATGGATTCTTTTTCCCCACCTGTTTTGGTGTCTCAGTCCCCTGCTTGCTGTATTAATTGTAATGCTTACAAACTTGCAGTCTTGGTGGTATATTTTTTCCCATTTTACTTTTTATCAGATAATTAAGGTAAAAGAGTTTTAAATGAAATTAGTGCTTTGGTATTCGGGTAAGTAATATTCCCATGCTGGGCTTTGTTTAAAAAAATAAATAAATAAATAAATGTGATTAATGACTGGATCTGGACAGCGTTTCTTTAAGAGTGATTGGACCTGATGCCTGTGGTTACTGTTCAGGTGCCAGCTGAAAGCTCCTCTCCTCACTGATGGTAGTTCTGTTCAGCGGATCTGCTGCTGAAGTAACAGGCTGTTACCTTCACTGGGCCAGCCAGGAATCACGTGCTGATTGACTGGACAGCTTCTGGGTTGCAGAGGCTCTCTGCTGTAGTCCTGCCTTTCCATGTCCTGGGCAGCGTGGCATTCCCTTCCTGGTGACGGGAGGAGAGGAGGTGTGGGTACTTTGGGAGTGAGGGAAGGGTGAAGTTGTGAGCAATACAGGATGGAAAGATCACTGGGAATGCATGCATTATGGTAAGAAGAGAGGGATTTGCAGACTGGGCACTGCCAGAAGTGTTCTGCTGAAAGAAAGGAGCTGAGAACGGTGGAAATAAAGCCAACACTCCCTCCTTCCTCCACTGCATTAAGTCACACTACCTTATGATATGAACTTCTGGAGACAGTGAGGGTTAGCTTCTGCAAGCTTTTGTTTCTAGCAGTCTCTGCTTACTGTGTCCTGCTTAAAGGCTGCCTGTAGCTCTTTATCAGCAGGCTGAATGCTGCCAAACATCTGGGCAGCTTGGGGAGCAGCTGCATGCCTGGTGTGCAGCTTGTAGAGCACAGTGAACAGGAACATGCAGAGGTGAAACAGGGCTGAGGGGCTCTGCTCCAGACAGCGTGGGACTGCTTGAGACTGTGTGGTGATGATGGTGACGCTCCACAAGGAGCTGGTGGAGCGGTTGTCCTGGGCACATCAGAGTCCTCAGCCTCGATAGCACTAGAGAGGGTGTTGTTGCCTTCCAGGTCTGCAGGGAGTACCTGGTGCGTCTCCCTGGGGCTGGGGATGGTGAGCGCCTTGGGATTTAGGCTCTCACCTCCGCGAGGAAGGAGGAACAGTTAGCAGCTATGCTTCAGGAAGTAGAAGATAAAGGTTCCCCTGATGGAGAAGGCTGGAAACTTGTGACATCTGGCAACACAACAGTCCCCTTCTCCAATTCTAGAGAACAAGTTTGGTGCCCTGGGAATGGATGAGCAAGAACAAGCTCATCCTGGACAGGTGTCAGCTGAGCCTGAAGCAAGTGTCTGCACCAAGAGCAAGAAGTGTGTCAGTACTGGAGACTTCCTCCTCTTGCATTCCCTCTTGAAGCGTCTACCTGCCACCCAGCTTGATGTCTTTGAAGGTTTTGCAGCCCTGTGTTGAGATCCAGGAGGCTGTGGAGAGACAGCAAGGGTTTGTCCAGCTTCAGAGCCCACTTATCTAGGGCCACAGGCTCTAGTGTTACTGGAAGTGGTGACCGTGAATATATCGAGAGCAGCTCTGTGGCTTTGGGAACCCAGATGGTGTTTTTCTTGATTCTGACAGCGAAAGAGAAAAGACCAGGTAGAAAAAGGCCTACTCATCAAGTCAACGCTTGGCTGTGTGGTTGCTGTCACAAACAGGGCTGTGTCTTTCACAACCACAGGGCCCTCTTTGTGTGGTGGGTACTGCAAGGCAGGCTAAGGTCCATCTGTTAAAGTAGGGCAAGAGCATCTTTGCCAGCAGGCTTGCTAACCTACTGAGGAAGGCGTCCGACTAGGAACGTCGGGGAGAGCGACCATAACCTGAAGAGAAGTGAAGGTGTGAGGGTCAGAGAAGGGTGTGGGGAATAGCATAATGTCAGAGGCTTTTTCGCTTTCCCTCTGAATGCAGCCTGACACCTGTGTGCAGCAGGGAAACTAAACGGAGAAGTAGAAGGCCATGTGCAGCTGCGCAGCCGTAGCCTCTTGGGGATTTTAGAGTTACAGCGGGATGCAGCCACCTTCCTAGCCCCGCTTTCGTGAGGAGCCTTTATCCATTGCAACGCTGCTGTCTCGTGAGCTGTTACGTACCGAAGCTCCTGAGAGCCTTTTCCTAGTTTACTTTAATTGTTATTCTCTTTCTTATTGTACTAAGGGGTAGTGCCCGGCCAGTGAAATCCTCTGTTGTGCGGTCGGTGCCAGGAGGCTGACAGTGTAAGTGCTGTGTTGTCCATACGTGTATAACCTCCTGGACTGCTGTACCAGCGTTCTGTCTTATGTAAAGCGCCTAGTTTTATTTGTCTTAGATGTACTCCTTGTACAATACTGCACGGTGGACTGTGGAGGTTTATTTATGTGGTCTTACTTAACGTACTCTCCTGATGCAGTGCCAGCTGCTTTGCAGCGTGCGACTTCTCAAAAGGCTGCTAAGTCCGGAGTAAAGACTGGTGGTTGGTTTCTTCCAGTGGCCTTGTCTGAGCAGCGCGATTAATAATCAAATAGCTGATGCATTTAAGTGACTTTAATGTGTCCCGTTACTCTTCCCGTTTCTGACACCAACTGTATATCCTTCAGGTTTGGCACTAATATGCTTCATCTAGCACCAACATCCAGTGCAGTTTCAGCTCTGACATTTCATTTGTGAAACAGTCAGCAAAGAGGAGAGCTCCTAGCTCATCTACCATGGTGTCTGAAAACGCAGAGTGTGGAGACCTTTTCACAAAGTGACATGTTTTACTACAGGCATTATTTTTCTGTCCAAACAATTACTTGCTGTGACCAGGGGCAGATGGAACAGAGCTGAAGAGGTGAAATACATTTTTTTTTTTTTTTTTTAGCAGTTTTCTAAAACTATTAGCTCCTGGTTTTGGCGTGAGTGAACAAATAACAAAGAAGGGCAGGTGAAAATCTTTGACAAACATGGCACAAGAAAAATATCATGTGTAACAGGGGAAACTTGTCACCATGACACCTTGGGAAGGTCCCTTCTAAAGAATATATTAATATTATGTTGTACCTCTACCATGTATCCTTTACTGTCTCTTGCAAGGAGGAGTGTAGCTCACGGTAAGATGTAGAGGTCACTTAGGAATGTTCCGAGTTTGAGTGGATGCACACAGCGCCCCACGGACACGTGTGCCTGCATGCAGACATGTATGTAACTGCATACACGTACACGCATGAGGACGTGACTGTAGACACACATTTCAATGTAAGGACAAAAAATAATTTATATTTTATATATATAAATACTTATATATAGAAATGGGTAAGAGATTTGGGGTTCCAGTGTGTGGTATTAATTTTGTATCTTGTCAAATCTACTCGAGACTTGTGACTTTTCTTTCTAAGTCTCATTTGATAGTAAGCCATAGAACAGCACAGAATGGCACGCCTTTAAAAATTATAATAATTGCTTGTGTGCACTGCAGTCAAGCCACTGAAAGCTAGTTCACATGCCAACTTCACACTGGGGGCTAAGAAAATAAAGAGTGTGTTAGATTTGAGCTTTATTTTTTTGTACTTGAGTATAATGATTTGGATTTAACCCTGTGTCTAGTAGATCCTTCATCAAGACAACCTTTTCTATACTAGTTCCTTACTCTTTGGAAGAGTTCAGAAAAAATGCAGGTTAATTAAAAAGCAGTTTTAACACAAACGAATCATTAAAATGTCAGGAAATGTACAAAGTGCAGGAACATTTCCAGGACTTATTTAGGTCTGCATGCATGTTCTTAAGCCTTATCTCTATCAAAATTCAGTTTGAAAGAACTTCAGTGTCATCTCTTACTGGAATTGTAATTTTATATTTTTGGAGACTCTTCAGTGTAAAAAGATCTTAGTGCATTAGGCACAGGCAGTGCTCACTCAAATTTAACAAGATGATCTGATAAATTGGAGAACTTCATTAAGCTGATATCAAGCCGGATCTTGAAATATATTCACAGAATCTTGCCTCTGAGGCAAAAAAGCAGTTTTTGTTGAAAGTTATTCTGTATTGGTTATCATCTCTGAAAGAGGCTTTACGGTAAACCACTGTCCCCACCTCCCCATCACTGTGTACAAGTTCAGTAACATGGATCACAAAGAAGTCTTCAGAACTTCTGGAATAACGCTGCTCATAAGAAAAAACAAACAAAAAAACTTTTTTTTCTTTACTTATTTGTCCTTGACTTTTTTTTCCCCCTTTTTTTCTTCAAACTAAAAAAAAAAATAAAAATGTTTTTTCTTTACTCACTTACTCTTTTTCCTGACTATGAAATGTCTTGCTGCTAATCAAAATACTTATCAATGGTGTTTTCAAGCATGAAACTGAAACCTCTGCAGTACAAGAACCTGTTAATTTCAGTGTCTCAGTTGATGGTAGCTCCTGCAACATTATAAAAATTCCAATTGACAGCGAAGTTGCTAGTGGCAATCTTAGCTTTGAGCATTACATCTGAAATTAACCTGATTCAAATCTGATTGTAACTTTTCAGTTATGATTTAACTTTGTTGTGACTGTGGAGGTAGTCACAGTCACTCCTATATCAGTGTAAGCAACGTATGTTCTTTTTTATGATTTCTTTTAGGATTAAGGCAAGAATTAAAATTTCATAATAATTATCATTACACATGAACAAGTGCCCAGGTTCTTGTATTTTATAATTTCGCTGGCATTTTCCTGCCTGAGTGTGCTAGCTTTCTTTTGAAGTAAGTATTAATGTGGTCAAATTTCTCTTAAAATGAGGAAAATTCTGAACACGGGAGCTAGTCACCAAAGGCTCCAAACAAATTTCTGGTGCTAGTAATAGCACATTGTTGGTGAACACAGCAAAGGGATATTTGTATATTTTCTCTTTTAATTTCTTTTAATAAACAGGTTTCTTTGTATAAATGTTAAATGTTTGTAATTAAAACTTTCAAGTAGTAAATGTTTAACTATGGCTGCATCTATTTTTTTTTTTTCTTATAGAAAACGAATCCTTTTTCTTCTAAATAACCCCTTTTTGCTTTTTGGTTGTGAGGCTAACTATTATTTCTCAGTTTGTGGTATCAATATGTTTAAACATTTCTCCACAAAATGTATCCTGCCTTTTTGAAAGGTAAAGTTGGCTTTTTGTGGGCACACAATAAAACAAATATTGAGAGAGTATACGTGCCTACAGTACAGAATCACAGAATGTTTGGGGTTGGAAGGGACCTTAAAGCTCATCCAGTTCCCACCCCCTGCCATGGGCAGGGACACCTCCCACCAGACCAGGTTGCCCGAAGCCCCATCCAGCCTGGCCTTGAACACCTCCAGGGATGGGGCATCCACAGCTTCTCTGGGCAGCCTGTGCCAGGGCCTCACCACCCTCACAGAGAAGCATTACATACGGTATTATCTGTATGTCAGTGACAACCCCTTTTGTATTTCTCATCTCCAGCTTACCTATTTTTAGCCATCTGGCCTTTCCAAGTGGTTGATGAAGAGTGATGCATGCGTCACGGTGAACTGATCTCCACTCCAGACTTATGATACTAAATGGGGAATATCTAGAAGCTGTGATGAGACCATAGACATCTCTAAGATAGGGTTTTGCATCCCCTTTTACTAAATTCATGTTCTGGGAACCAATCAGGGAGCAAAGAGTAGGCAGAGCAAAAAAATGGCACTATGCTAGTTTTGGAACTTGGGCTACAGACAGCGTATTTCACTTGGTACTGCAGTGAGTTACCAGTGCCACCGTTAACTTGTCATCAGTGGTTATCAGTCCTGAGGCTGTGCTTTTTTTGGTCTTTCATTAGTAAGTATTTTTATATCAAAACAAAGGTCCCAGACAGTCTGTGGAACTTGAACTGAATTGTAGTACTCTTAAACTCTGTACTGCTGCTGATGTTTTGCAAACATCACTTCATAGAGCAAACACCGATTTGCCTCGCTATTTTAAAAATTGGTCAGATAGTCTAAGTTTCTGTTCGTATAGATCTAAAGTTGTCTCCTTTAATCTTAATTTCTAGTTATGAGCAACTGTTTTAGAAGGAGTTAGTAAAGATCGTTGTGGTAAGGAAGGCTACCACTTACCTAGAGACAAGAAGACTGCTTTCCTTCGGTTCTTAGGGGCAAATGGGTGAGGATGAAAATGCTGAAATGGTCTTTTTGTGCATCTCTCTTGCAAAATAAGCTGTTTGTCTTAGATCTCAGGTACTAGGAAAAAGTTAAGAGGGTTGTTGCTATGGCGTAGCCATTGTGCTGATACCACTCTGCTCATTTATTAAGGAAATCACATCTACACTTTAAACAAACTGACCCTGCTGGCTCCAGTGTTTGCTGTTTTATCTGAATTGGTTTGAACATACAGAGCTTTCAGTGTAGTTGGTCTGATAATCAACTGCTGTTATTAATTACTGTCACTTTCTCCAATAGGAGTAAGGCAGAGGCCTCTGTGATTGTTACAGAAGAAATAAAGCTAATCATTGACCACTGTGAGAAAATCCAACCTGTAGGAAATTTGGTTACAGCTGTTAGCCCATAAAAAATGTGGTGCTCTGAGGTCTGTGGGCTTTTAAAGCAATACTATACAGCCCGAAAACGAAAAACAAATCTTTCTTCTGTGCCATCATTAGGCTATGGTGTCTTGTAAGTGTATGATTGCTTGAAAGTTCTATTCCTGAATCCACGTTTTACGACTGAGGTTTCTTGTTGTACCTACACTGTCATCCTATTTTCTTTTATACCTCTTTTATACTTGCTATAAATGACATTGCATCTACCCTGGGAATAGCCTGGAGAAGTAGAATGCTTCAGAAATCCATTTAGGCATTTATATCAACTGGGCTTGGAAAGGAAAACTTATTTTTGAAATAAAAATTAGTGGAATAAACTGTTTAATGCCACTGATCTTTGTCGTACACATTTATTATTAAGTCATAATATTGTATTTTGTTTTACCGAAACACAGTCTCAGATTGGAGACAGGGAATGACCAGTGTCATGAATGAAAATGTAATTTTCCATAAATAAGCATCTCATACTGAACAGTTACAAAAAGCGATAGATCATAATTTATGTTAATAAATAAATGTGATAAAATTTTTCAGCTATCAAGAAACATAAGAATATTATTTCGCCTATATTTTCTTCTGTTTCAGTAATGTCCCAAAAGCTGGTCTTTGGTGCCAGTTCTGATCTCAGTTTCTGCAACAGGAGACAAAGACGGTTTTGCCCAGTGAAATTTAATTTATGCAAATCAGCAGATGGCTTTGCAGGAATATGATTAATTATGTTCCCTAAGTGGATGAGTTTGCTCTTTTTAAATACCCTGGCAGCAACAGATTTGTCAATATCTTGCATTATATTTTTAAAATGGCCTTTCAATTACATTAATTGTGGTTTGTTTGATTTTCTCTCCCTCCCCCCCTCCCTTCCTCTCTGTATAGATTCTGGGACTTTTCCAAGCCTAACCCTTTGCTGGAAACAGTTGAGCATCATACTGAATTTACATGTGGACTAGATTTAAGCCTTCACAACTCTGGTCAGGTAAGAGGTGTGACGAATTTACATTTCCCTTGCCTGTTACAGTCAGTTCAGTTGAGGCTGGACTCCATCTCGGATCCTGAGTAAGAGCCACTGGACCGCAGAAAGCTTTTGGAAGTGAATCTGGCCGAATGCTTATTAAATAAACCTCTCTTTAGGTCTATATTTATTTATAAAGCAGTTACTCACATTGGGGCAGAGAGGAAGGCAGAACAGGCAGAATTGCAAAATGAGATAGCAGAAAGCCATGGTGAGCTCAGGGAAAATGAGGTAGCTTTATTTCGGAAGGAAGGGCAATGGACAGGGGTGCCTAGGATGCCAAGCTGAGACACAGAGCTTTGTTCTGTCTACTTGAAAACTCAAGTTAAGCATTGCTAGTGTCACATGTGATACCAAGTCTTGGTTTGTCGTAATAGCAGGAGTACTGTAGGAGGCTTAAAATGTATTTAGAAGTATAAAAACCTTCAGCTATTAATATGAATGAGTGGGACTCATTTTGGCAAGGGCACATGCCTGTGTACAGGTTACAGTATAATCCTCTCCTCTGCTTCTGTTGCTACAGTAATTTCTGTTTTGTAAACAGAGAATTGTCATACATAGTTTGACCTGTTTTTTTTTTTTTCCTGAAAAGAAAGGTAGGAGGAAGCTAAAAATAAACATAATTATTTGCTTTAATACCTATAAGTGTATAGTTTTCACATAGAAATTACTGCCACTGAGTTAACTATAACAAACACAGTATTTAACGTGCCTCAGGTGTTATTTAGATCTGGATTCTTTGCTAATTCACAGTGAAATTATTTTTTTTTTTTTATCTTTGATAAAAATCACTTTTTACAATTCTGATGAAATTCTGGCTAGGCAAAGCAAATAAAACCATCCAAATTTCTGCTGCTTGATACAAAGACACAGGAGAAAGGTGTCAGTTTGGCAATATACTTAGCTTAATGCAGGGGGAGCCATTCTTGGCATCAGCACAGGCTTGAAGAGCTTCATGCCCAATTGCTCATTCCCCGAATTCTGCTGCCTCAGGGGTGCTGCAGTGGCTGTTCATGAGGCTGTGCTGTGAACAGTGTAGGGGAATTTGTAAGGCTGAGTAAAAATCTGAAGTTTCAGGGTATTTGTGACTGGGGCTGGGGAGGGCGAGAGTAGCATAAAGGCCAGTTGCTGGGAAGTAAAGCTTCATCCCAAGTGAGTGCACAGTTATGATTCTGGCTGAATTGGGGCCAGAGGCAGCAGGAAGCATAGCGTATGTAGTGCCTTAGGGCCTTGCACTGCCACATTGTAGCATGCTCTGAGCCCAACTTGGCTTTCCATGAAGTTGCTGTGGATTTTGCCATGGATCTGAGTGAGAAGACAAAAAGATTTTTCTTCTTTTATATTGAGAGTGTGATTACATCTTGATTCTAAGCCTGTTGGAAAGAGCCCTGGGTGTTTGTTACAGTGGATGGTGTTTCTGACTGGCTAAATATGACTTCTTTTTGTATGCTATGTCTGTCAAACTCTGCGTTCCCGCTGAAAGGATATTCTTCCTTTTGTAACTGCAATGCATGGAACAGCCTCCTTGGAACAAGGCTCATTGATGACAGATAATGAGTTCAAAGCAAACAGCTGCACCTGCACTTGGGTGGTGGAAAAAGGAAAATGATGGCGTGTATACCCGTCTACATTAGGGTATTCGTGCATCCAGGTATTTTTTTTCCATACAGAAATTCTGCAAGTCTGTGTTGGACTTAATGCAGAAGTACCAGCCGCTAAGTCTGAGGTAATTACCACATACAGTTCATGCCAATGTGCCTTCCAGACAGAAGTTTGGCATCTGCAATAGCAGATGGGATTTATAAGATGTTCCTGTGGAACTGATGGAGCTTTGAACAGAATCCACAGGCAGGTACATGTAGGCAGGTGGGTTCTTGGGCAGTGTCCTGCTAAGAAGAGGCAACATGGGTGGGGAAGAGATTTGCCAGTGAGGAATGGACCCAATCGTGGAGGTAAGTATTATCTAGGTGACACAGATAATTCCTTGGTGCTTAATTACTATTCTGATACCTATCTTGGGGTATCTGCCCCTACATAAAAGTAAGCCTTTGTTGAAAGCTTTGCTTTTTAATAAAATCAACTATTTTTTTCTTTCACCTTAATGGTTGTGTCATGTCCATAATAATTTTGGACTAACACATTTTCAAGCATATATTAAAATGTGCAAAGCATTAACAGAAAGGGTCCGTAAGACAGTCAGGGTATTTTGCTGTTGAAATGCAAGTGTTGATGTGAGAGCTAGGAGAAAACACTCCAAATCACAGCTTATATTGGAATGGTATTCTGCAACTCATTGGATTTCTTACTTCTCTTCTGGTATTTACTTTCCCTGTGCATGATCCTGTACATAATTACAAATAATATGGAGTTGGTGATAATACCAGTATGGTACCTGTGCAAATAGCCTTGACTCTGTGTTACACTGTTCTTTGTGACTCAGCTTCTCTGCATCTCCAGTTTCTTCTCCCTAAAGCTGTGGGGTATCACCAGCATTTTGTGTCTGTACCTGTCTGTGCTCCTCCCTTCCACCTGGCCAGAGGCATTAGAGCTGAGGGGCAATGCTTGTTTGTAGCAGCAGTCTGATCCCATGAAATGTTGCTGTGCTGTTGGCATCGTGAGCTTTCATATGGCATCAGTGTCACTCAAACTTAAAAAGCTGTCCTTTCTCACTAGCTGGAGAGAGGTCGTAGCCAACCTATATTCACCTGAGCTGTATACCCTGAAGGTAACTGAAATCTTGTCTTTCAGCTTGATGGAGATTTTTTTTATTATCATTAGTCAAATTCTGGTGTACAGGTTTGCTCTGCTACCTCTTGTGTATGTGCAGATTATGCAATGTGTCAAATTAGCGATGCCAACACAGCAGGCAGCAGAGGGGCTACTGAAGTTGGCTTAACCAGTAGAGCCAAATAGAAATGCAGGAGGTGTCTATAGCAGGGCTGTTTTGCCCTCTATTCTGCTGTTCATTAGACACGTGCCCTTGGCAGTCCTAGAAATGTTGACTGTTCCATATAAAAGTGGCGCTGCATCTTGTGGAAATGTACAGAAACGGAAAGACCTTGCTTTTGCTAATTTGCTCTTAATTTTCACACTTGATTGCCAAGGAGCTGATAGCTTCCACCCAGCTGCCATGGCTGTCACGCTGCTCTGATTGTATCGCCGTCTGCACTTCTTTTTAATCTCTCTGTATGGTTGGGGATGCTACTAAAGTTACACAGTTAGTGATCCTTTGAGATAAAAAGATCCCACCCTTACTTAGTTTCAGAGTGGATTTTTGCATGGAAAGATCAGATTTAAACAGCTGCAAATGTTGTCATTAAACCAATGTGAGCACCCTTATAGAGTTTATGGAAACTTTATAGAAAGGGAGGTGACATTTCTTGCTGGTGCTTACTGCAGGTCCTTCCCTAACTGTTCAGCTTTCGCTATGTCAGTCAAAGCCAACCATTTAGGAATAATGGTTGTTCTTATGTGTTATCAACAAACATGGGGTCATCATGGGGTGTGTGGAAGGGTTGCTGTCATGCATGGCAATTCTGTAGGAGCTGCAATGGCAGTCTGCTGAGAGGAAAAACTTCTCAAGCTTTGATTATGAAGTGCTGGGAAGAGATGAGGCAGCAGTTTCCTGCTTGTGTGTCGTGTTTCAGTGGCTTAAAAACAACTTCTACTCCTGCAAGCCTCATCTGTTAGCGTAGTGGATTTTGTTCCTGTATCTGGAACAGCGTTTCTTCATAAGAGCTTACGGTTCAGGGTTTGTTCAATTCTGCGTATATTGGAAATAATAACTAAAACAATGTGTGTGTGGTTTTTTTTTCAGAAGCACATTAGAGAAATCTTTCATTGCACATTCAAAATAAAAAGTTTTAATTTACAGACTCCTATCGCTTCATTCTTGTGAAGGTAGACATCGTGTGCAGCTTATTCCTGGCATCTTTTGATGAAACAAAAGGCCACGCGAGGGGTTCAGATTTTCTAGTAAAAAATAGGTATTGACTAAATTTCAATTTATGCATGTCCCATTATGCACTTAACCAAACAGTTTTAATGAGGGGGGAGATCTGCCTATTCCATCTGTTCGTAGTGGTCCTCATTACCTCCTCACACCTCCCCCCCCAAAAAAGGTGCTTAAACAGAGATCCCCTGTGCTTATATTTTTCTATCATAGGGTGTATGAATGGGAACTAAGGCCAAAACTGGTCTGGTCTGGAGGTGGAATCTGAGAAATGATCGCCTCTCAAAGTAATCTGATGAGCAGCAAACCTAATAGCTTTCTTTATCTCCACCTAATCTCCATCTCTCCATCTTACACACATACAGAGGGTGTTCAGGTCCCTTCAAAATACATTAATAAAGATATAAATAGATTGTTAGATTCCATATAAAACGTCACAGAAGATAAGAAACTAAAAGAGGAAGGGAAACACAACATTAATGGATGAGAAGAACTGGATACATTTTCTGATATCTGTTCTCACAGGGAAAAAAAAAAGACAAGTCATATTGGTTTTATTTGAAAATGGGGTGGGATGAAGAAAAGCTGAAAAGAGAAATGGGTCGCTATCAGACACACTTGTGCATTATCCTCTGATTTATTACAAGCACTCAGGAAGCTGAGTGGCACCAAGGTGCTTCTGGATAGGCCCATTAAAAAGGCTGAAAATATTAACATGGAGAAGGCTGCATTTTCTTCTGATTAACCCCCCTTCATAAAGGGGTTACTGAACTCACCAAAGTTTTTAGTTGATCTTTTCAACGTATTTCCTCTGGGTTGGAGGTTGGGGTTTTATTATGCCTTCAAATATTGAAAGAAAAAAAAAAAAGCTACTAACTTGGGAGATTTCTCTTTTCTTCTTTCTCCTTCTGAACATTAAGGAGGCAGAATGTCATCCAGATAATTGCCCTGGTCTCAATGGATTGCCCTCAGGTGCTGGAAAAGGTCTAAGTCTGTTGCAAAGCAAGATGATTGTGATGAATAGGAAAGAGAGGGCCTATCAGAAAAGTAAATCAGTTTGTGAGTAAATGGAAATGTCTTTGATAAATGAACGGTATCAATATTAAATCAACTGGTGGGAAACATTGTTATACTCTGGGACAAGGATAAACAATTCAATAAAATACAGGATAGCTGTTTCATTTAAATTAATCCATGGTTTTCAAATCAAGCAATCAGCTTCCTATGATGACTGCAGTTTTTTGTTCCTTTGCTTGCTTTTTGGCTTTACTTAAAGGGAAATATAGTGATGCCCATTTTGATTTCTGTGCTTCAAATAGACTTGCTTAAAAACTCTACTGGCAGATAACTTGGCATGACATTTATGCTGCAGCAATAACAATAAGTTATCCCGAGCATATATGCTAGTACAGCAACTTTGCTGCTTAAATAAGGTTAGAGACATTTTGGCAAAGTGCTTTTGTCCCATATAGCTTTAGTAACAGTTCATAACCAGCAGAAAAATTACCTGTTTTAGAATGTTATTTAAATTTGTGTTATTTCTTGATGTAACTGAACAGTCACTGTCAGGTGAAATATTCTTGTTTTACAATTCAGCTTTAGTTATTCTCCTTTCCTCTGCAATTTCAGATAGTTAAAAGTTGCTATAGTAGAATTTTATTCTATCGTTACAAGAACGATTTATATTATAATGAAAATTGCGTGACATACGGGTGTCCAAGGTATTAAATCGTATAAGGATTATAATTATGCAGTTCTTTGCAACTGAAGTAAACTGTCTTCTACTCTGTTTGCATGTCAATTAAAAAAAAAAAAAAGTAGATCATGAACTCTCTAAATACTGAAATCAGTGAGATTTGTTTCAATTTGTGAGTAAAATTTCTTTCCAAGACAGTGAAGACATGAACACAGAAAGGTGAACCTCCACACCTTCACGTTCCTAGTGGTGAGGACTTTATTGGATATGAAGACAACGTTTGAATTGATTTTTGAATTTTCTTTTCTCCTTCATCTTACCAGAGGAGCATTTTTCCACCTATTAGTAACATCTTCTCATTAATCAAAATGTAGACTCTAGGAAGTTGCATTTTTTTACTGCATATTTATTTACTGCGGTGTGCTGGATCAGCCCTCCTCCCAACTGGAATTACTGCTGCTTTTTTAATATTTAAATAAAGTAGCACTTAGTTAAATAACCAAATCGCATATCACATGAGAACTGATATTGCTAAATACTTCTAGTGCTTATTCAATATCTTACGTTTCCCTCTTCTTAGGAAAGGCATACAATGGTTATAAGACCATTGTATAAAATAGGTCATCATAAGGAAAAAAAAAAAAAAAAAAGGCAAAATGAAAGAAGGCATTTGGTAACCTGATGCAGTAGCTGCATAAACATTACTTCTCTTTATCCCATGGTTTATTTTAGTCATTTGTATTTGTGGCAGTGATAATTTATGAAGTACTGCAAAGGGGCATGTAGCAGCTGTCCATAAATTAATGCTGGCTACCACAATGACACCTCTCAGTTGTCCCCCTTCTCTTACAGACGTGGCTGTATTTTGGAGAAGTATTAAGGAGAAATGGAAATGCTATTGCATTTTCTAGTGCTGTTCCATTCTGTAGTGTCACAGGTTTGCATGCATGCCTGTTTGCTGCTTATTACATCGGCATTCTCACCAAGGTTTCTAATACTAATCTTGCTTTATGGACTTCCTGCTGCACAGCAGAACTTGATACAGTGCTGTTTGCTGTAGTTTTATTTTCCTTCTGTTAGCTGCTTACCTTGTCATCTTTCATGTGTTATCATTAAGTCAATGAGTTGGGCAAATTACGGCAAGTGATCCTTTTCAAACTCCCTTTTAATATCCCCTGTTTATTTTTAGTGTTGCTAGATTAAACAGTTCTGTAACTGTATTTGTTCAGAGGCTGCTTCAGGATGCTAATTACACTGATAACAGGTGGGAATTCCCATGGGATTTTTTCCAAATGTTATCTTGTTTCTGCATGAAAGCAAAAAGTGTTGCTTATGGAAATACAGATATTGATCCAGAGCTCTGAGGAATATTTAGAAACTGTCAATCATATAAAACACAGTTTTTACATAGCTTGTTCAGTGGAGAACTTGGATTTTCTTTTTTTGTATGATTTGGATGGACTGCAATGCAGCAGAACATTATATCACACAAAGCTCTATTATGTTGTATGAATAGACAGACATGTTTTCAAGAGATTTTTGGTACATTTAGATATACACAGAAAACACTTCAAAAACTTTGTAGAAGCAGCTAAGGAAACAATAAAAATGAAAAAATAGTGCGGTATAGTAAACACAAAACAGGCTGATTATAATATGAAATAAAATATTGAAGTTGGATTTCCAAATTTTTTGTGTGCAGCTGTTTATTCTGGCTCTAGAAGAGAACAGGAATTGGAGTCTGAGCAAAAGGGAGCTTGTTGTGTAGGGGATCCAACACTACATCCTTTGTCATCCCAACTGGAAAATACACTGTAAAGATAATTCAAGATGGATTAAGCCAGATTTATTGGCATCTATCTGTGAGGCTCATCAACTTTTTCTCTTTAGCTCTTCTTTTTTTTCACTTCCCTTTGCCTTCTTTCTTGTTCCCTACAATATTCTGTTAGTACACACTGTATCACGTTTACTTGAGTAATTGTCAGTGTGCTTAACCCTTTCACTTTGTTACTCTCTTAATTGCATTGTCAAGTCATTACCAAGCCTAAAGCATTCTGAACATTAAGGTAAAAAATATATTAAAACATTAAATCTGGACATGAGGAAAAAATTATTTTTCTGCGAGGGTGACTCAGCACTGGAACAGGTTGCCCAGAGAGGCTGTGGAGTTTCCTTTCCTGGGGATGTTCAAAAGCTGTCTGGACACTATCCTGAGTAATGTGCACTAGAGGACCCTGCTTGAGCAGGGAGGATGGCCAGATGATCTCCAGAGGTCCCTTCCCACCTCAGTTATCCTGTGATTCTACAGTCTCCTCTGTGGTATCTCATTATTTATTCAAATCTAATCCTGTAGAATAAGGTTAACCTCCTTGTTCGTGATTTTAGTTTCTAGCCTGCACTTAAAATCTATCTTGGGACTTGCAATTCAGAAAGTTTTCAGTTATGTTGGAATAATTTCCTGGTAGGCATGTCTTTTCTCAACAAAAGACAATACAGTGATCTCACAGCTCATCACTGTGAGACTGAAGAACGGTCTTAATTCTTAAAAAAAAAACTTCCATTGCTCATTTTGGTTCACTTCTTTGTTTCTCACGCACACATGCAGAAATCATGCAGAATAGTTGAGGTTGGAAGGGACCTCCAGAGATCATCTAGTCCAACCGTCCTGCTCAAGCAGGGTCACATAGAGCATTCTCAGTCCTCAGCTCTCCATTAGGAAAATGTCTATAATGATTTTCCCTACCCGCAAGTATGAGAAAAATGGTAACATTTGATCATGAAGTGTTGAGACATCATAGTACAAGAGTCCTGAGACCCTATGAAGAGAAGAAACGTCACACGGTCTGAAAATTTATTTGTCCTCCTTTCATCCCATGCTGTTAGTTTCTGCATTGGCCTATGTGAAACAATCACTCGAAACTCTAAGGTTTTCTGCTTTCATCATGTGGAGTTTGCAAAATAGGAAATTGTAAATTTTTACTTTCCTTTAGTGAAGCTAGGACAAAGCTTGTTTGTTGTTTTTAAAAAGAGAAAAAAAAAAAAAAAACAGCTGCCTTACTATCTAATTTTGAAGCATTGTAAATTAGAGTACCAACCAACATTAACCCAACAGTGCGCATTAATTTATTCGAAGTTCCTTCTGTTTTTTGTCAAAATGACACTAACCAGATTCTGTTTACTTTGTAGGTGGTGGACTGTGCTTGGGATGAGCTTGTCAAGATCTACACTCCATCGTGCCTGACAGGTCCTGTCTAGAGAGAAAATGAAGATCTGACATGATAGGAACCCTTCTGTCGTCATCCACAACCAGACTTGTGCTAAACTGTCAGCTGTGTCACTAATCTTCATGTCTCTTTTTAAGCAAAAGTCTTGTTTGTACTGAAAGGATTGTGCAGTTGAGCGTGTGGACTTGCTCTACTGAATAGGTTAGCGCTTGGGCCAGCAAAACATTCAGCAGCTACTGAGTGGCTGAAGAGGACGGTAGCAGATATGAGCTGGTGTCTTCAGAGAAGAACCACTGACACAATTTTGTGATCATTCTTGCAGATGAGAGCAGAGGCCAAAATCTTCTTCATCCTTATAAAGAAAAAAATAACTGACATGCGTTTTTACAGATTGTCACTGTAGAAAAGAAGAAAGTGTTTTTTTTTTTTCACTGTGGAGTACTGTAATGTCAACCTGAGGCTTGTATCACTGGGATGCATTTATACTGATACATTTTGCTTTGCCTCACATTGCATTATTTTCTTGTGCAGCATGATGAATACTCTTGATAGACAGTAAATGTCATAGTTGATAGCCATCTGATTCCTTTGACCTTTCTGATTGCCGCTTCACAGAGATGGCAGAGATTATTTTCATACGTTTTTCCCATGGATCTCCTTGAGTAAAATGGTTAATGAAGTCATGCAGAACGATAATCTAGAGAAAATGCTTAGGAAACACATGAAATATAAACAATACTAATTGGATCACAATTCTCAAGATTTAGAGATAAGACAGCCATCTCTTTTAATAGACTTATCTTTTACTTTCACTTAAAGAGATTTTTCAAGAGATGGAAGAGGAATGTGGCCATATATTTAGTGTTTCTGGACCTACCACTGGCTGGCCAAAGTGAAAGCCAATGTCTGGACTAGTTGAGCCGACACACATGCAGATTAACTTCTTGGCATAAGCATAGCAGATCCAATGTGGCTGAGCAATTACCAGACTTGCAAGAATACACCCAACATATTACAGCTATGTTGAGTAGTTTCTTTGCCCACTTTAATCCCTTAGCCCACAGGTTGGTATTTTCATTAGATTTTTTTGGCAACAAGCAGAGGCATTCATTTCTTTTGTTTTCCACTCTCCTTTAAATACTTTTTCAGCCTCTTAAGGATCCCCCTGTGATACTCCTGCACTTATCAGTTATATATCTTCAGCTTCTCTCTTAGTTTCATGTTAGCCCTTTTTTTTTGTTTTGTTTTGATTCCTTTTTTTTTTAATAACATTCTTAAAGCTGTCTCATTTCTGTTGCTACCCCACGTCATCAGTCTTTACCATCAAAAGACTCTTTGCAGGTGCAAGGGTTCCTATAGTCTCCTGTTAATGAATGCAGTACACTTCTGGGTTGCACCACTCATATATCAAATAGTAGCAGATACTGCTGGATACTTAGAAGAAATGAAGGAAAGAATTCAGCAGAACTAAAATTTATTGTGAAGAAAGTTGTGCGGAAAGAATTACTGGGCTGTCTTGGATAAAGCCTGGGAATTAGCAGGCAGCTACAGGGAGATATGTATATATTGATTTGGTGCAAGAGCGAGACAGAAAGAAAACCCCTTTCCACAAGATGAGAATTTAGATCATGATAGGTTCTTAAGTTTTTCTGGATCAGTGCAAACTGACCCTGGAATGCCATCCTCTCTAGCTGATTGAAAAACACAAGTGGATTTTCTCTTTTGTGGGAGTGTGCTGCACCAAATTCCAAATGTTTATTGCAGTTTTAATTCTTTATGCTGAGGAATGATGCAATCATACAGCCATGCTGCACAGAGCTTTCAGCAATACCATGGGCCATAAAATCTAATTCTAAACATTAAAATTGATTATTTCAACCTTAACAGTTACTCCAGTCTTCTGCTCTACCTCCCTTTTCTCCTTAGACTTGCAGAAGTAACTGCAAGTTACGTGAGCGAGCGGTGTGTTTTGGTGGTGGGTATGTATTATATACACATGTTTCTGGGGGTGGTGGTGGATGTTTCCAGAACACTGCCATTGTGCACCGGTTGGAAGGGCAGATTTTGGAAAGCTAGCACAGAGAAAGAAGCAGTGCCCGTTCTGAACATGCACACTCAGCACATGGATTAACTGCCTCTCCTTTTCTTAACTGCCTTCTCTTCCCCCCTGTCCAGGTTAGCTTCTGCGCTGAAGGTTGCTGAGGTTTCTCTCTCTTTAAAAATGAGTGCATCTCGAAGGTGCACGTAGTAAATATAAACTGTGGCCTTTAATCTTCCTGCTTGATCTTTGAATGGGGAGAACGTGCTGTCATGTTTTTGCACTGTAACAGGAAAAAATAAAAATCAGGCAATAGTTGTTGCCGATTCTTAATTCTCAGGGAATGTTGCTATAATTGTTTTTAAAATACACTTTTTTTTTTTTTTTTATGACCACAGAACTAGCTTCTAATCTTTTTTTCGTATGTTGAAGCAAGCCTTTAACTACAGCAGTCCTGAAGATGTAATGTGTTCTGCTTTTAAACTTGCTCTTGTGGAAGATTTTGTTTTATGGGAGTGCCTATGTTTCTCTTTGGTTCAAGAAAGACGGTGATTAATTATGTTTTAAAGGATTGGATTTGTTGTTCTGCAATGCTATTAAATGAAGTGCACACAGTATCTTTGGCTAAACTCTTGTATTTGCTTCCCCAGTTAAGAAATGTTGAGCAAAAAAGTAAACTCAGTGAAAGGTACCGAGAGTATCTTATAGGTAACAAGTTTCATAATTGTTCTTTATCTTCTGTGAGTACTGGGTGACAGCTGCATTTTTCCTGTTTTTAGAGACCAAACATTATACAACTTTGCCTACCTGTATGTCTCATCAGGTCTGCATTCTGATAAAAGAAAGTTATTTTAAACAATTCTCACTGTCTGCCTATGCAGACTACTTTCCAGTCACAAAGTGACATCTTTGATCAAGTACAGTGCTGGCCTCAAATGTTGCTTGCATAGGCATAGATGTAGTAGCCCTTTCAGTAGCAATGCTCAGGTTTAAATGGGCACTGGGTCATATGATAGCGAGTGGCTACAGCTCTGCACAGCACTTCCCTTATATACCTCATGGTTGCATTAGACCCTAATTAACACAAACTCTCCATTAAATGTATTCCATATAGATTTTTACCATTTTCATTCAAGAAACCATTTTAAAAACATGATGCCCTTCTTAGGAGTTCGACACAAATATTTCCTCCCACCTGTGTAGCTAGGTGAAACACAGCGCTGAGGATAAATTGCATCAAAGGATTTGAGTTAAGGCATCAAAATCATCTCTACTGTAAGGAACCACAGAGTTATTTATTACTATGATCCATACCCCATTGCTAGGTGAGAATTTTGTAATGGAGGCACTGTATCGGGTTTGTATGGCAAGGTTTTGGTAGCAGGGGGCTGCAGGGGTGGCCTCTGAGAAAAATCCAGCAGCTGCCCCATGTCAGATAAGGGCCAGTTTCAGATGGCCTTTAAAGGGGACCTGCCACTAGCCAGAGCTGAGCCAATAAGCCATGTTGTTTGTGCCTCTGTGAGAGCAGATTTAAGAAAGGAAAGAAAACAAACACAAAAAACTTCTGGGGACAGCAGCTGGGAGGGTGAGGAGTGCAAAGCAGCCCTGCAGCCCCCCAGGTCGGTGCAGCAGGAGGGCAGGAGGTGCTCCAGGCAGGCAGCAGCAGTTCCCCTGTGGTCTGTGGAGAGGCCCCTGGTGGAGCAGGCTGTCCCCCTGCAGCCCATGGGTCCCACATGGAGCAGATCTCCACGCTGCAGCCCCCCCATGGGTGGAGGAGCCCCCGGTTGAACAGGTGGATGTGGCCTGGAGGAGGCTGCGGCCCATGGAGAGCCCCCGCAGGAGCAGGCCCCGGGCCGGAGCTGCAGCCCATGGAGAGGAGCCCACGCAGGAGCAGGGGTCTGGGGGGAGCTGCCGCCCGTGGGGGACCCGTGCTGGAGCAGTTTGCTCCTGGGGGATGGACCCCGTGGGACGGAGCCGTGTGGCAGCAATGCTTGAAGAGCTGCTGCCTGTGGGCAGCCCCCGCAGGCTCAGTTGGGGAAGGACGGCATCCATGGGAGGGACCCCACGGGGAGCAGGGGCAGGGAGGGATCATGAGGGAGCGGTGGGGACAAAGCGTCAGGGACTGACCGCAGCCCCCATTGCCTGTTCCCCTGCATTGCTCGGGGGGAGGACGTGGAATAGGGTGGATGGGAGGCAAGGTGTTTTAGTTTGATTTTAGTTTCTCACTTCTCTAGCCTGCTAGTAATAGGCAATAAATTTTACTAATCTCTCTACTCTGTGTCTGTTTTGCCTGTGGCAATAATTGGCGATCGATCTCCCTGTCCTCATCTCAACCCTTGAGCCCTTTCCGTTTCATTTTCTCCCCCTTTCCCTTTGAGGAGGAGAAGTGATCAAGCGGTTGTGGTGGAGTTCAGCTGCCCAGCTGGGCAAAGCCCCCAGACTCACCTTATTACCTGAGCACACCATACTGCCCTGGACACAAGAACAGCCAGTGTAAGGGCTGTACCTTCACTGCAGTGCTGTCCCACATGATGTGGCCTGAATTTTCCCCTCTTGTCACTTCGGGTGACTGGACCAGCCGTGTGGAATAGACCTGTTCTTGCTCCAGTGTCAGTCACACTCGTTTGGCACAAAGGTTTAGCAGCACATGGTTGCTGTGTTGCTTTATCCAGCTCCTTCCCAGCAAAGTGTAGGAAAGCCTGTCTTTTCTTAGCACGGACAGGTGGGGAGGCAGTGGGAGATCTGTACTGGGCCTGGCCTGAGTCCACGTCGGAAAAGGTTGGTTTGGCAAACGGCAGCACCCTCCCCGCTGCCCCTTGTACTTGTGTTAGTGAATTCTGCGTGTGGACAACACAAGAGGATTGGGGGTACCATGCTGCAAGAGAAGCTGACCTCGCAACACAGGTCAGTCCTGAGAGGTAAAATACAGCACCTGGGACGTGGATGCTTGAGTTTACAAATCCTTACCCATCCAATATGTGTGTTTTTTGGTTTCTCTCAGGCGGTGGGTATTGCCCAGCCTGGACTTGCAGCCAGATCCCCTGTGAGGTAAGAGGCTCTCCTCTCAAGTGATGCTCTCATGGGGAGGGGACAAAATTGCTTCTTCCAGAGGTCATGCTGAGGTGTAGGAGCCCCAATTACTGCAGTATTTCCAGAAAACACATTTTTTTTCCTCCATCTGCATTTAGTTATGAAGGAGATTTTTTTTCTCCCCCATGCAAAGAGCATCACAGCCATCCACGTGTTCCTTCACATTGTGCTCTTTTTGGGCTTTGAGATGAGTCCAAATGGAGGCCAGTGTAAATTGGTTGGCACGGTTCTTCAGTGGGTTTTAAAGCCAGAACTGGTCCCCAGTGAGTCTAAATGAAATGAAAAGCTTCAACACTTACACGCCTGCATGTTTCAGGACACTTCACTGTGTGCATGTACATCTCAGCTGGGCTGTGGAGCCTGCTTTATTCCTACCCCCGGGTAGCACAGATTGCACTGCCAGGCACCCTGAGGTAGCCTGGGGGGTTCAGGTATTGCTTTCCCCTCTTAAGGAAGCACACACACAGAGCCCTGTGGTGTTTTTTTTTTTTTTTTTTTTTTTTTTTTTTTTTTTTTTTTTTTTTTTTTTTTGTGTGTGTGTGTGTGTGTGCGTGTGTGTTTTTGTTTTGTTTTGTTCATTTTTTTTTATGTGTGTGTTTGTTTTTTTGTTTGTTTGTTTGTTTTTCTTCAGTGTTTAATATTTCAGTCAGTGGAGTTTTTAACCTACAGAAATAGAAGCGCTCGCATACTATGAAAACTAAAAATTTTCATTTAAAAAAAAAAAGGTGAAAACACAACAGTCTTGGTGAGAAACAGAGAGAGAAAAAAAAAAAAAAAAAAAAAAAAAAAAAAAAGGGAAAATAACCAGTGTTGGAAAATAGTCAGGCAGCACTTAAAGTCAGAAGGGAAGAGCCAATTTAAGGTAGTAGTTAGCAGGGGCATCCTGCCACGGATTCTGTAATGGCAGGGAAGGAGGGAGGTGAAGGAGGACAGGAAAGGCTGCGGCTGAGCCAGGCGGGTCCCGCCGCTCCTCCCCGAGCCCGACAGTCCTGCTCGCTGCCCCTCTCGCTGCAGGGGCTGGTCCCTGCCACCACAGAAGACCCCCAGCACATCCAGCACAGCCTCGGGCAGATGTTCCCGGTGTGTCTTTCTGCTGCTCCTCAGCAGCAGCGCGGTCACTTGGCGCAGCCGGGCAGCCCCAGCACGGGCACGGCCGCGTCCCCCATGGCTGAGGGTCTCACCCTCACGCCGAGCCGTGCTTCTGGTGACACCCGGTGACACCCCTTGGGAGAAGTGTGGCTGTTGTTGGACGTGTCTCTGGGTCCGTCTCACGGGCATGAGCTAGGTACGGCTTTGTGATCGGTGTCAAGCACCTGCTGTGCCTGGGCTGCATTCGCCATGAGCCCAGCCGAGCTGACAGCCCTTGCTACGCCTTCCAAAGCCGAGCCCTGAGCAGCAACTTTGCCGTTTTCTCCCGGTTTTACAACCACTTTCGCCAGCCCCGCGCTGAGCAGCCTGCCGGCAGGAGGGACGGGAGCGCCCTGCGAGCAGCGGGGGGACACGGGGGGGACACGGGGAGGGGACACGGGGAGGGGACACAGAGAAGGGACACGGGGAGGGGACACGGGGGGGACTCGAGGGAGGGGACAGGCGGGGAGGTGGCAGGGGCGGCGCGCCGGGGAGGGGACGGCGGCGGCGGGGGCGTTGCGGGGGGCTCTCGGCCGCCCCCGGGGATGGCGCCCGGCCCCCGCCCGCCCCCCGCCCGCCCCCCTCCCGGCCGCTCCGGGGCTCCAGAGCCGCGGGCCCCGGTGCCGGGACGACGATGGGCCGGTGGCGGGGCCGGGCGCGGGGCGTCGCGGTGGCGGTGGCGCACGGGCTGTGCTCGGGCTCGCTGAACATCCTGCTGAAGTTCCTGCTGGCCCGCTACCACTTCGCCTTCCTGACGCTGCTGCAGTGCCTGAGCAGCGCGGCGGCGGCGCTGGGGCTGGAGGCGCTGCGGCGGCGGGGGCTGGCGGCGCTGCCCCCCTTCGGGCCCCGCCTGGCGCGCCCCTTCGCCGCCGTGGCCGCCCTGGCCACGCTGCAGTCCACGCTCACCCTCTGGTCGCTGCGCGGCCTCAGCCTGCCCATGTACGTCGTGTTCAAGCGCTGCCTGCCCCTCGTCACCCTCCTCACCGGCGCCCTGGTGCTCCGCGACGGCATGCCCTCGCCCGGCGTGCTGGTGGCCGTGCTCATCACCACCTGCGGGGCCGCGCTGGCCGGTGAGTGCCCGCCGCGGCCGGGGCTGCACGGGGGGCACCGGGGCGGGGAGGGGAGGGGGCCCCGGGGAGGCTGGGGGACCCCCGGGGGCACAGCACGGAGGGACGAGGGCCGGGGGCTGGCACCCAGCGCGCTGGCGCCCGGGGATGCTGCTCCCGGGAGGAGGCGGGTTGGGTTGGGTTGGGTTGGGTTGGGTTGGGTTGCGTTGGGTTGGGTTGGGTTGGGTTGGGTTGGGTGAGGGGGGGGGTCAGGAAAACGCTGAGGAGCTTTGGAGACCCTCAAAAAAGAGAAGGAAATCTGTTGGGAGGTGAGCGTGCCCAGCCCCAGGACCTGCATGACAAATCCCGGGAGCCAGGGAGTGCGCGCTGCCGCCCGTTTCCTAAATCTCCTTCCTTCCCGACCGAATCGGGGCTCTCTTTCCATCTCCGTGCAACAACCGTGCTCCTTCCTCCCTGTGACTCCGCCAGGAGCTGGTGACCTGACCGGGGATGCCATGGGCTACGTGACGGGCGTGCTGGCCGTGCTGATACACGCCGCCTACCTGGTGCTCATTCAGAAGACCAGCGTAGACAGTGAATACGGACCCCTGACGGCCCAGTACGCCATCGCTGTCTCAGCCACCCCCTTTCTCATTATCTGTTCCTTTGCCAGCATGGACTCCATCAACGTCTGGTCGTTCCCCGGGTGGAAGGACCCTGCCATGGTGTGCATCTTCATTGCTTGTGTCCTGATTAGCTGTGCCATGAACTTCACCACCCTCCACTGCACTTACATCAACTCGGCCGTGACCACCAGCTTCGTCGGGGTGGTGAAGAGCATCGCAACCATCACGGTGGGCATGGTGGCCTTCAACGACGTGGAGCCCACCAAGTTGTTCATAGCCGGCGTGGTGGTCAACACCCTGGGGTCTGTCATCTACTGCGTGGCCAAGTACGTTGAGACCAGGCGGCAGAGCACCTACGAGGACCTGGAGAAGGAAGCTAGAGCCGAAGAGGGAGCGAGGCAGGATGGGGACCAAGCGCTGTTTGCCATGGAGGCCATTTCCCAGGAGAAGGGGGCCGAGGAGGCGGCAGTGGAAGGGTCAGCCCGAGGGGACAGCCAGAGCGCAGGGGAGGAGAAGGGCGGCGCTGAGGAGCCCACCGAGGCACCGGCGGCCCAGGGAAAAGCTGCTGGTGCACCTGAAGGGAACAGGAGCTCGCTGAAGGATGCCTATCTCGGAGTATGGAGGTTGGTGAGGGGTGCTAATTATATAAAGAAGGATTATTTGATAGAAAACGAAGAGCTACAGAGCCCCTGAAAAGCAGGTTGGAAAACCCCACAAGACGTGTTGCTTGAGGACAGACAGCTGGTTCTCTGTACAGGGGGAGAGGCAGAGCATACATTTCCACATCAGTGCTGACGAATCAATCCAAACCGTTTAGGATAATCTTACCTCATTGTCAAAAAGCAAAAGGTCAGAGTTTGCTCGTGCTTTCGGCTTGCATCGAACTGCTTCCAATACACCCGTTCAGACCCACCACAGCTAAAGGTGCCGAGTCCTCTGCTGTGGATACAGAGAGAGGTGGGTGATGGCAAGTCGCGGGGCACCTGCCCAGGAGCTGCGGCTGTGAGGGATGCCGGTGCCACCGGGTTAGATGGCAGTGCCAGGAACACGGCGGTGGCCTGTAGCTTGAGGCGCTGTGATGTGCTGCTGTATCTGTGTCCACCCAATTATAGGTCCGCTCCGTAAATGTGTTCCTGCAATATATAAAGCTCCTGTCAACTGTGTTCTGTGTGCTCCTCTGTGTCGATATGATTGCAACAGAGCTAGAGATCGTGCCACTCTAATTACATTGGTGTTCAGTCACCCTCTTAACTGAAGAACCGAAATTCTCCCCGATGCCGTGGCCAGGCTGGGCCTTGGACCTGCTTCACCTCGAGTGGTTTGTGTCTTCAGGAGAAACACTTCTTTCCTGTGGTCGTGTGCAGGAGAGCAGAGCCAGACCCGAACTTCTGGGAAGCTTTGGTCAGCAGCAGCAGGGCGTTCTCCTGTGAGCTTTAACTACATGTAGCGCTGGGAATAGCTTGACCCGAATAAAATAATTTGGAAGCGTAGGAGTGATGTGGGTTGGGAGGGCTATTAACAAACAACAGGGAGAAAGCGTGTGCCTTGGGCTATCCCCTCCTTATACCTAGAGCCGGGAGGATCTGAACTGGGACTGAAAGCTGGGAGCAGGCTACAGCAGGGCTGGGGAGACCACCCCTGGGGGCCTGTAGGGACACTCACACCGGGGTCAGGGCGGTTTTGCTGTGCCCTGGCCGCAGCTGGGATGTAGCATGGTGTGGCTGCCCTGTCCCCAGAGGAGAGCAGGCAGGCGGGGAGCAGCGGGGTGCCCGGCAGGCTGGGACTGCTCGGGGTGCCCAGCACCAGGGTGACCACCTCGGGAGGGGGAAGCTGCAGCCCTTTGCCCACGTTGTCCCCTTGGGCTGCGAGGGACAAAGCTGGGTGCTCCCGGGGGAGGCTGGAATGTGATCTCCAGGGGGTCCTGTAAGCAATATGCTCGTATTTTGCACCAAACACGTGCAACAGGGGAGGTGGGGGAAGCAAACGTGTGAGTGTTTCTCAGCCTGGGGATGCCCCTTTGGGAGGCAGGAGGCCTGGAGCCAAGCCCTTGCTCAGGACCAGGCAGAGAAGAGTTTTGACCCCGAGTCTTCCTCTTCCCAGGAGCGCCCCAGCCATCGGGCCGTCCTGACCACAGACTGAAACAAATCCTTGGCATTTCCTGAAGAAAACGAACCAAGCTGTTGTCGTTGTTATGGCTGTTGTTGTTATTGCTGTTATTAATATTATTATTATTTATTAAGCCACTGAACTACAAATCCGTTATCCCCACAGCCCTAATTAAGCAGTGCCTAGCCCGATGCCTTCTTCAGCCAAACAGGCAGCGTGAGCCTCACGCTGCAATCAGCACTGAAATTGGAAACGAGCAATTTCCTCAGCAGGGCAGATCTGCAAGATTGATCTCTAGGGAAGCTGTAGATTCTCGCCAGACAGAAAATGTTGGGAGCTTTTTTTTGTAAAGGAGCACAGAAGTTGGGAGACCTGGTATCACCCACAAGTTCGTTTATAAATGGTTGTAAAGGCATCGAGACTAAAAGCCTGTAGCTGCTGAGCCGTGGGGATGGGGCAGGGAAGTCTGTGCATCACGTTACGTGTACCTTGTGCTTAGGAGTGGAGAGATGCTGGCTGTGCTGAAACATGTTTACTTTCTGTTCGAGCCCCAAAAGGCATCTTTTTTTCAATAAAAACACTATTTATTGTTTATGAGTTAATGTAATTTTTTTTTGTGTAAGTTTTTCAAATACATCTGAAAGAAGCTCGTGCCTGTAACGTCCAGTTGCCATATTACAAAACTCTTCACACCATCAAACTGTGTTGTAATCCATGCAGCTGGCTGAAGAGAAGCCTGCATTTCTGCTCTGCCCCGCGCTGAGCTTAGTGCTTTCTGTCCACAAGAAATGCAGATCTCTGTGCCACCTGACTGCCCGTCCCAGTGCAGCACACAGTGCCTGTTTGGCACACAATATACACGGCTCTCCACCGGGATTCATGCTGCAGGAGTTTCTCCTGGGAGAGTTTAATGTGTTGCCGCTTACTGTTGTGGAAGTATCAGTAGAAACTTGCCGAAATTCTCCCAGTTCTGACTGTCAAAAAAGCTGCTGTTACCACCTTGTACATTTGCATGTATAGGAAAAAATGTGATTATCTTGTATTCTGTTTATACCTTCAAATTCCCTAAATTAAAATGGGAATTTGGCAAATGCAACTCACTTTTTTTCAGTAAAAGAGACTGTCGCACAATAAGGCAAAAATATTGCCTCGTGCTGAGGCATTTTAATAGCATCGTCGGAAGACTGCAGAATGAGATGTGGGAATAAATGCACTGCTTTCCAAAAGCCTTCTGGTTTTCTTATTGTCGCTACTCCAGGGTGCTCAATTTTGTTTCATTTCTAATTATTCTTGTGCCTTTATACCGTCCAAGCTTCCTCAGCATGTGACAGCACGCTATAAATACTGTCATTGACAGAGGGACTGAGGACACACAAAGGAGCACAAGAAATCTGAAGCGGCCGAGTCGTCTGTGTGGTTTTAAGTGTCTGTTGTTCTCAGCAGCGATTTCCTTGGTACGTGTTAAAGGTGATTTACTGTCACTAGTGCAACTGCTGTAACTTTAGAATAAAAATAATTAAACGGGAGGATGCTCGTTATGCCTAGCTACATGATAAAGTCACTGCATTATTGAAGGACTTTGTATTTAATTTATTTCGCACTATTCAGTAGTTACACTACGAGTTGTGTCACCTGCCAAGACGACGGGGTGACTGAACAGCCACTTTTTATGTAAATGAAACGTAGGTGCTGTGCCTGTGGCCGAAACTGAGCTGTGCCCCGCAGTGGGGCTGGAAATCATTACAGGATTCACCCTAGAGGCCGACATAAACGTGCCTGCAGGTTAGAGAAGGGAACTGCCCTTGTTCCAGGGCAATGATTGAATCCGATGCACGATGACTGCTTTGAGAATAAGCATTAATTTCGGTGTCGATACATCACCAAGTAACACCTGCGCTGGCACTGCTATAGGCGCATGCACGCACATGCAGACAAACAGACATGCAGCAGGAAAAGGGAAGCCAGACTGGTTACCTTTTCTAAAACAAATTGGTTTTGGACAATTTGGCCAGAGTAATTGAAGGCAGTGACAGTTAAAATTTCTAAGAGTAATCAAGAAGTTTGCATATGTTACTAACAGTCTGGTGCCGAGTTTACCAGTACTGCCAGAAAGAAAGTGGTCAGCGATCTGCAAATAAACAGGTGAAAGAAATGCTACAGTTTGTTAAACGATGCTCACACTCCTCTGTGTGTCCAGGGCTTGCTTATCGCCAGTGCTTAACAGCCTCCCCTAATTTCATTATCTCTGTTTGCTGCAGGCAAAGGGTTTGGTGCACTGAAAGGTGCGAGCCCTTCTGCTCTGGTCTCCAAAATAACAAAGAGGACTTGACACGGAGGCTTCTGCCATATCATCCCTTCTTTTCTTTTTATTTTCCTGGAAAGGAGCTGGGGGGAGGTGTGGACCAGCAGGGTCTTGTAAGTCCAGCTTGCTTCCTGCTGTGGCTGCCCACATGCTAGACGTTGTGCTTGAATGAACTGGGGAGGGAAGGTGCCTGAGATCACAGCCTGGGCAGAGAGCATGAAAACACTGCCAGGGGAGGTTCAAGGGATTGGGGTGGATGGGGAGAATGTTACAAACCCACAACTACTTAGGTAGAAAAGCAAGACGTTTCTGTACATGCCCCTCTCCAACACCCACGTTCATGGGGACTTGGAAGCTAGTGCCTCCACCAAATTTCACCTTGTCACTCTTCCTACAAGGAAAGGAACAGTGACAGCGCCAGAAACTCAGAGCCAAATATTGCGGAGAATTTGCAGTGAATGTACTTTAATGTGGGGCCCTGCATGAGCAATACGCATGGAGGAGAGGTGGCCCAAGTAACCTATGGGGTGTGTGTGCATCTCCTCTTTACAGTCCTGTGATTTTCCCTCACAGGTAGACATAAATTCTGCACTGGGCATGTTAATTTTGTTGATAAACTTGTCCTTTATTGAACCAGATCAGTGTCAGTTCTGTTCTCAAAATCATGCCACTGATTTTGTTCCTGACAAACTTTTAATAGAAGTCAGGATTTCTCTGGAAAAGAGCTGCAGCTGCTAAGGCCATAAACTGCTTTTACTTGACATGGAGGTGAGTTGAGAGAGAAAGATGAGCTGTAGCTGGTCGTGATGGTAAGCCAGTCGGCTTTGCAGGCTGCTGGAAGCACTGAGTATCATCAATAAATAAAAACAGCTGCAGGCTGCTGTGCACGGTGTCATTAACTCCTTGCATCTTGAATTGAATTCTCTTCCATGAATTTTCAGTCCTCAGAGTATCTCTGCAAACCCTTATGGTCCGGCCAATTCCAAAGCAGGTATGCTTGGTTCAAAGGTAAAATATAGTTATTATTATTATTATTATTTCATTAGTAACAGCTAAGCATGACCAGAGTGGTCTGTAGTATCTGATCATGTCCTAGGATGCCTCCTGGGTGCTGAACTCTTCTGAATCGCTTGAAGTCACTTATCAAACTGGGGCTGATCATGCTGCACCCAACGTTGTCATCCAACACAAACTGCTGTTTATTTCTCCATTCGGAGGGTCTACCTAACCCTGATAAAGTATACTTGTATACTTGCAAAGGTCTTTCAGCGAATCATTTGCTCTAGGTATTCAATGCTATAATTCAAGAGATACTCAGCAACAGCCAGCTACCAAAGAGTAGTCTCGATTCCATGTGTCTGTATCACACAGAATTTGTTCCTTTTCATTTTTTCCTGTAAGACGTGGAAGATAAGAGTGATACACAGAATTTGCTTTTCCACAGAAGATTTTGCAGGAGGAGTTCTGGCTAATGGTTACCCAAGCTTTAGACTTTCCCCAGTTTTATCTACTTCAGTGCCTTTCCACAAAACCATTGCAAATTCTGATCGTGAGTGAGCTTTGGTGTAAATTTGGCACCATTCTTTTTTCTGTTCTCTTTCTGCAAAGAGAAACCTTTGCCTGTACCCCTGTGGCCAGTTGGGCAGGGCACAACGTGGTCCTGTGCAGGGCGCACACCCTGTGATTCCTCTTCAGGGAGAGCAAAGCTGCAGCCAGCAGACAAAAACCATCAGACCCCACTCTCCCAGACCATGATGAGGACGTGCTGTTCTGTGATTGAGCTTAATTACTGATTTATACTTGTCATGAACAAGCACAGAGAGCAAGGCCTTCAGAGCTAAGGGTGCTTTGCTGCACTCCCAGATTTGAAGCATGGGGTGAAATGGGAAATTATTTGCCCGTGGGGCTCCCACTGGTGTGTTCTGTAAATCTGGGCTTAGCAACACGCGGGCAAGTAAGTCAGCCAGCTCTGAAGCCTCGGGCTGCTGTGCGAGGGCAGACTCCTAGGTGGCAACACGGAGCACTCCCTGCAACACCTTCCCGGTTGGTCATGACCAGTGCCCTCTTCCAGTAGTCCTTTCCTTTGTACTGAAACCTTTAAGGGCACGTCTATGTTGTGCCTTGACCTGGCCTTCAATCAAGAGGACACGAACCTCAGTGAAAGCATTTTGCTGCATTAGGGGCTTGTGTTTCACCTCTCTGACTGTGTCTTTCTAGCAAAACAATGCCAATGAAGCACACCCACCCCAAGCCTCTGCACTCCCACTGCTGCGGTTGTAGGACCGATGGTAAACGCGCCTCCTGCAAGAGCAGAGACTTTGGTGGCACTGGGGAAGGGCAATCACCTCTTCCCAAAAAAGCCTCTTCTCGGAAAGACCTGGCACATCGCAGCTCCCTGTGCAGGGTAACCCAGGTCCCACACGAGGAGCTCAGCACAGGTGGACGGTGGCATTGTGGTGAGGGAAGGGAACGGTGCAAACGCTGCATGTGCTGTCCAGCAGCCTATGACTGGAGCAGAAATAATTCCTTTACCTTTTTTATTTAATTTTATCTTAGTTCGGTCACAGCTTCCCCTGTATTTCTGAAAGGAAAAATGCAAATCCGCTATTTCTTAATTAATTTATTTTTTTAAAGTAGAGAAGAATTACTGAAGAAGCAAGTTCCTGCAGGCAATACAGCACTGGCTGAGCTTGCAAAATAATTCAGTGTACGGAATGGATTAGATTGGCGGCTGCTTTATTTTCATTGCTTCTGAAGTAGCTGAGAAAACGAAGCTGTAAAGGTAAGAGCTGTAATAAAGAACGAGCTCTGTAAAGCGGCTTTGCTATAGCGAGCCTTAAAACCCTTTTGAGAATGCCAGAGATTTAGCATTATTCTTGAGCTGACTTGACACACAAATCTGGCGTCTTTGCAGTTGAGCCTTCGAATGAAAAATGCTATAAATTCAATCTTCAGCAAGATAAGGAGTGAGCAGCTGACTCCCAGGGCACAGGCAGCATTGACTTGCTTCTGCTATCGGTGAGCGCGCCGTGCTGGGAGGGGATATCTCCTCTGGGTAAGTGCGTTTCCAGCACCGGGGCGCATGAAGTCTGACTGTGGATGGCTGCCAGTACAGACACACAAGATCAATTTTGGAGAAAAACTGCTCTCGTTTTGACTAAAATGCTAAGCTTGAGTAATAACTTAGGACTATTATAAGCTATCAAGAAAGGAGGAAAGCCAAAAACTAGTCACACAGTCACATTTCCAAAGATGCACAGTGCTGTTGCTCTGCATTTTTCAGTCAAAATAATGAATTTATGTTTGAGTACTTGTGATGCGGAAGTTTATCATTTGGATTACTTTAAATCCAACAGAGCTATCTGATCCACACGTAGGGGTGCGGAGCCCATGAGCTGCTTCCTCAGGAGCTACCTGTGTCGGAGCTGTTGCCACCAATGCACTTTCAGTAGGCTACAGATGGCTGGGGCAGCCCCCATCCAAGGCAAGCTGGGACCCGGGAGGATGGAAATGACTATATCTGCTGCCTCTTTCTCTCCAGGCTTTTGTGTATCCAGCTGAAATTTTGAACTTCACAACCATTTCAAGTCACTGGTCCTGGCCACTGCTCTCTTTCCTTCAGGGGAGCACTCTCACCATGCCCAGCCCGTGTATGTGCCGCCCCAGGAGCTGGAGGCAGCAGTTTGGAAAGGATTTGGGCTAGCAGCCCCAGTAAATAACAGCGACATATTTTGCATGGCAGTGCTTAAAATGACATTCTCATTGCTATATTGCCAGAAAAAAAAAAAAAAGTTGTTTTTTTTTTTTGACCACAGATTTCAGGCTAATTTAGTCATCTTTGTTTCTGCTAGCTTGCTTTCTTAAGAACTTGTGAGGATTTGGGTGGACTGCTCTATTCTCTTTTGGCCTGTCTGTTAGCACGATGTGAGATAGAGATTAGACGAGCCACTCAGGGCACTGTGGTTGTTACGGCAGTCGTGACAGGAGCTGCTGTGTTCCCGGAGTGGTGTGTATGTTTCAATAAAGCACATTAGACCTGGAGTAGAGCCAGGTCTTTCATTGCTGGGCTCTCTTCAACTGCAAACAGAATTGCTCTCCCTCCGAAATTGAGCAGTCACTTGCTTTTGCAAAAGGGGACATGAGTATTTGGCATAATATTGTGAATTTTCATCCATTGATTTGTACCGTGAATTAATTCTGTATGTTTTGTGAGATCGATGCGTTTCAGAAAAATTAAAGAGCCTGTTCTGCTCTGCTACATTGTCACGGTCCCATAATGCCAATGAAATTGATTGGGAAGAAGTTGGCTCAGGACAAATAGGTCCCACACAAGCTGTAAGCATCGCTCACGGTTAGGAAACGATGCACACAGAGCTGCACAGTTCCCTGATGTGGCAGCAGAGAGGAGTGTAAAACATCTCCTCTGAGGGAAGTGTGACTCGCTGTAGCTGTCACAAGCGTTACTGAGATGCTCAGGAATTTTTCTGGTTACAATTTCAGGAGTTGTGGGGCAGTTTCATGTGGGAATCTTTGTCTACTTGTTTTCACCCTGCTCCCTGTGTCCAGCCACAGACCCTGTTCCAGGAGACACCTGCCCACGTGCTAGGGCACAGCCAGACAAGGTGTGGATTTGCCACTTGGCACAGTGCAGGGGGAGGAGATTGGTGCAGGAAATGGGGAAAGGATGAACTTGGGGGGACTAAAAACTTCCTCCATCAGTAGCAGATCCACTTGAAGAGATGTATGCTGTGTGTTCTTGGTCCAGGAGCGTGTCACCTGGATAAGCAACTGCTGTGTGTGTGTGCAGGAGGTCAGTGGAGGCATGGCTCTAGACTGAGGGGTGCTCCCGGGCTCTGCAGTGAACCACAGCTGCCTGAAACCTGTAACTGTGTCTCTAAAGCAATCCTGAGTGTGATAGCAAAATGTTTCCATTGATTTTTATATTTAACATTTTAATTTGAAGACGAATGCCTAATCTGGTTTGAAATGACTGGATTCGATGACAATTTGATTCCCAAGGCTGGACGATCCGTTAAAGCACCACAAGCTAAACACAATGCAGGGCTGAACTTTCCAAAGGCACAAAACAGGCAGTGGTACAAAGACACGTGGCTGCTGATGGCAAAACCTGATTTTAATTGCTCTTCCCCCTGTGGAGCTCTCCACCCCTACGTGAAGGTGACCAGCCCCTCCTGGGGGCTGAGAGGCAGATTTATATACTGAGTGGGTGAGATGCAGGCGTTCCTGAGCTGTGTGTGGCTGACAGGGCTACAAAAACATTACAACTAGGGCTTGTTCTCCAGATCTAAATCCCATACCCTCTGGCTGCACTTGTTGTCTCAGAGCTTGACAGTTGTGTCTTATGCCTTGGAGAGGGCTGAGATGGTCATAGTCACCACAATTATCTTCTAACTGCTTCAGCAAGAGCAGAGCCAGCAAGTGCTGCCTTGGTATGGGGAGGAGAAAGGACTGTAGGTTGGTTTCCCAGCCAACTCAGTCCTTGTTCCCATAGGGACTCTTCTTGTTCTGGTCTCCCTGTCCTATAGCCAAGGATCTCAGCTGGTTCAGCTCCTCCCCACCCAAGTTAGATATGCTCCGACATCTACGGGTGTGTGGAGGGAGAGTGTCTGCTTCTCTAAGGGTATCTGGCCAAGGATATTTTTCAAGAGATAATAAGAAAGGAGGAAGCCGTAAACAAGAACATGCAGGGGCACACACCTGGCCGACAAATGATAAGGGAGGCAGTGACAGGAACCAAACCTGGTCAGTCACACACATTGATGAGGGCACATGGGAGTGTGGGAATGCTTATTTCAGTGAGATAATCTGACCAGGAGCCCTGTCAAACAGGAAACTAAGGGGAAAAGGGGAAAACCAGAAACAAAATACGCAGAGATGCAGACTTGACAAAACAAAGAGACAATGACAAGAAACAAGCTTCATGGTCACACTGCTTGATGGGCTAGCAAGAAGGCAGAGGTGCTGCTTCCAGGAAGATCAACCTGGACTTTGCAATGGATGAGATGGTAAACTGGGGGGCTGGGAGGGGTGTGGGGATGGACAGAGCTGCAAGGAACATGTGGGAAAAGGGGAGCCAGGAGGGACAAATAGGTGGGAGATGGAGAGGGGTACAAAAGTGCCAGGTGCATGCTGAACAGTGCTGGTCTTTGTGCTTGTCTGGCTGAGCCCTGAGCATGGTCACTGCAGCCTGTCCTGCCTTCTTGTATCTTCTCATTAAACCTTCTCTTAACCATCTCTCTGCCTCATCTCACTCTCTATCCCATCTCTGTGTGTGCTGCAAGGACATGTGTGCGTACTGTGAATGTGGGTGCCTGTGGGGTGAGCATGTCAGGAAAAATTCAGCCACGTGAATTGATAATATTTATCATTTGCATCCCAGAAGTATCTGGAGGATACAGATGAAATCAAGTTTCCATTGTGTTAGGCTCTGCTTATACAAGTGATGGTCTCTGCCCAAAAACATTGCAATAAAAACAAACTGTTGAGTGATCCTCTGCAGTAGTACTTGCTACTGGAAGATAAAACTACATCAAGAGCATAATAAAATTACTCAGTTCACAAACCTGTCAGGGCAGATAGATAGCACTGTCTCATCTAATAGGGGTTTACATCATGTGGATAACCTCTTATTAGTAAAATACCTTATGCAATATTCCTTAACAATTCATAATGGCTTGTGTGTGAAGAGAGGAAGACAAACTAGTGAAGAGAGCTCACGGCTGTAAAGGTGAGATAAAGAAAGTGCAGGGAGTTCTGCTACAGAGCAGCTGCCCAGATGCTCTTCTCCTCTACACAGGACTCTGAGCCCACGGTGCATTGTTTGAGTGAAAGGCTAAGCCGAGCTGTTGCGTGGGATTGCACTGTCTGGAGCTCTCTAGCAGTGAGCTGAGCACATATATTGCAGATGACAAATGTTCCTGCTACCTCTGACATTTTTCACCCTTTGTTAGAAGAAAAAAACAAAATGAAAACAACAACCAAAGAAATTCTGCCTCTGACTATAACATTATCTTCCTCCAGTAAGAGGAGACAGTGTAAAATTGTTTTTATATTTTTTAGCACTGTTTATTGTCTCAGAGTTGCCTGTTGAGTTACTGAACACATAGACCTAGGCACATAGGAGCACCACTTACTTTAGAAGATAAACGGAGTGAAAGTGGTAAACATTTCCTACATGCTTCTTTTCTGGTTAATGGGAGTTTCACAGATGACTCCAATGGGACCAAGCAGACAAATAACGAGGGGCCATTTGAAAAAATCTTGCTGAATTTCGTACTGATGAAATTTCATAAAAGATGTTTAGAGTGCTTCACTAATAAATATCAGTCTATGCTATACCTTTTTACTATAAATCCATTGTGTTTTGGAGGCTCTCTACAGACTATGTTCTGAAGATGATCTTTCTGTGGTAACAAAACAAAGAGCGAGCAGCTACAGCACGCAGAGGACACAGGTTAGCACTCATTAGCTATGTAAATTACAAAATTACACACTTCAAGCCGTGGACAACCTACAGTGGCCAGCAAGCGAACAACAAAACTTAAATACCTTGTCAATAGACATCTTCAGAACTGCTCTGTTTAGCATTTCCTGATAGCAGGTCCTGGTTAGC